>NC_064615.1:284615912-285295078 GCF_023898315.1 Schistocerca nitens
AAATTTCAAACACTGCATAAGTAGAACATAATATAATACGTGGCAAAATTTCAACTTGTTATTGAAAGGCATTTGTGTACAATAAAAGTTGGCAGAGATGTATTTGGTTACGTTTCTTTTAACATGATTTAGAAAGTAATAGTGATGATGCAGACAGCTTGTTTCAGATAAAGCTGCAGCAATTGTTGGGAACCATTAGGCAACAGAAAGTTAAACGATGGTAGTTTTCAGGGACAGAATGAGTCATTGTTAGGCAGGAACAACAAAGGAAACAAGCAACAATTACAGGTTACTCATGTTTTTAAGATTCTAGTTCAGACTGGTCAGTATTGTTGTGGAAAGTCAGTATGGAGGCAGAAGAGTGTACTAGTGGTGCTTTTGTTCAGACAAGTTGCAGTATTGGTACAGCACAAGCACCTGAATGTCATAAAACAATGCATGGAACAAAATGTGGCATTTGCTTTGTACCATATGATCTGGATGAATCGGACCACGATTTGTTGCTATGGAAATCTGGGATACGCCCTGTGGGCACAAGGAGTACAGTTCCAGGAAACTTTAGTGTTTCATCATATGACAGTGTTTCTGGATAAGTATTCTTTCCTACAAAGAAGTTGTTTTGATCCATTTCGGATTCATAAGAAGACTGAAGTGTAGCCTCAGAGAAATTGATGTAAAATCAGTATTGAAAGTGAATCAGTGCATGGTACTTAACTTGAAACCAGGACAAAAGTTATGTTCCAGGTGTGTTACACTGCTAAAAAATGAAGAATATTCTGATAATTTACATGACAGTGACGAAGAGTATCAGCCACCTACAACCACAGCGGGTGAGCAATTAAATACTTCAGTGACTGCTCATGGTTTGTCTCCCCTGAAGACACACAAAGTTGGGAAAAGAGACAGGCCCAGCTATGGTAGAAGAGAGCTACAAGAAGCTCAAATGGAATTAAAACACAAAATAGCTGACACACTAATGGTGGAAGAGGAAGAACTATCTGCTCCAAAGGAACAGAAATCATGGCAGAAATGTTCTGATTTGGACAAAGTTGTGCATGATTTGAAAGAAAAATGTGTCATATCCACACGCCAGAAAAAAGTAACTATTCTTACCCTTGACTACAGCCAAATAATGCCTGGAAAAAAAAGGCCTATGTAACAGTGAAAATGGGGAATGTACGTGTACAGATGCAAAAACGACTGTTGCTATGCAATATACCAGAACTATATGTAGAATTCAAGCAAAAGTATCCCAATATCAAAGTAGGTTTATCATCTTTTTTTCAATCTTCGGCCAAAATGGGTTGTGCCTGTAAGTACAAGGGGCACACACAATGCTTGTGTGTGTGAGACCCATCAAAATGCTAAGCTGATGTTTGCTGCTATAAAGGGTTCTGGTCTGGATTATAAAGGTGCAATGAAGCTGCTAGTGTGTGACATCAGTTCCTACCAGTGCATGATACACAGGTGTGAAAAGTGTCCTGGTAAGGCAGATCTTGCAGAACACATGAATAACAAACTGCCGGGCCTATGTTGAACTCCTTATGGATGACAAACTTGTTTCTTATAAACAATGGACACACATGGATCGCACAAGTCTTGAAACAAAGCAAAGTACAGTGGAAGATTTTGTTGAAATGTGTTGTCAAAAAATGAACAAATTGACCACACACAGTGTCACAGCAACAGCACAATCAACTTATCTCCAGTTTTGTAAGGATAATTTGAAACAAGATGAAATTATAGTAATACTAGACTTTTCTGAAAATTATGCATTTATAGTTCAAGATGCCATCCAAGGATATCATTGGGACAACAGTCAAGCAACTCTCCAGCCATTTGCAATTTACTATAGAGGTGAATCAGGTGATGTGTCTGTCATGAACCTGTGCATTTTTAGTGGCTGTTTAATTCATGATGCCATTGCAGTTCATGCCCACATTCGCACTGTCATGGCGCATGTGAGAAATAAGCTGCCTCACATACATTTTGCGAAATACTTCAGTGATGGGGCAGCTAGTCAGCACAAAAACTGTAAAAATCTCAAAAATTTATGCATGCATTACCTGGATTTTTGGATTCACGCAGAATGAAATTTTTTCTCAACAAGTCATGGTAAAAATGTATGTGATGGTATTGGTGCTACCATTAAGCGCATGGCATCACGAGCTAGTCTGCAGCACCCTACAGAAGGTCACATTCTAACAACTCTTCAATTATTTACCTGGGTACAGAAAAATATCTCTGGCATACAATCATTCTATGTTTCGAAAGATGAGGTGAAATCAGTTGAAGAGTTGCTAAAAAGCAGACTAGAACACATTAAAACTGTTTCAGGCACAAGTAGTCATCATCACTTCTCTCCAGCAGACTCTGAAAATGTGCAGATGAGCAGACTGTCCGGTTATAACTATAGGTTCATGCACAACATGTGTCTTCACAGTGTGTCTGACTCAGGATTCAGAAGCAAAAGCAGCAACATACAACCAGGTTGCTATGTTATTGCTGTTTATGATGACAAATGGTACTTACTATGTGTTGCAGAGTGCTGTGAAGCAGAAGGTGATGTATTTGTGAACTTCATGGCACCAGCAGGACCAGCAAGATCATTTCATTGGCCACATTTGGCAGACAGGCGTTGGATTCCTTTTGAACATATTCTTATGACAGTTCCAGTTCCTACCACAGTGTCAGGAAGACAGTACAATTTGCCACTCAATGTACAAAATACAGTAGCTAAAGTGTGGGAGAACTTCTGTTCGAAGCACAATCGACCGGTTTTTAGCAGTTAAGGCACAGTAAACATAAATGATAGGTTGTGTTTATCTATCTATATGTTGTTGCTTAGTGATTAAACAGTTGTGGGAGAGGATAACAAGAGGCAGAACAGTTTACGATATGTTTTTACAAAATTGTGTTGTGGAGCAATGACCACATCACCAAATACATCTGTCAACTTCCACTGTACACAAATGTCTTGCAATAACATGCTGAAATTTTGAGATATATATCATTATGGTCTACTTATGCAGTGTGTGAAATTTGAGTTGGATACCACTTGTCCCTTTTGTGCTACCACACTTCGAAAATCCTTGTTTTTCAGGTAATTTTTCAAATTTTTGTATTTTCGTGTGCATGTAACTCTGTTTGTGTGACTGATATGGGCAAGATAAGTTCTGTGTGTGTTTAGGCCACATTAAGCTTACCACAAAAAAATTTATACCCTTTTTGAGTGAATTATATTTGCCATAGAGGGCACCGACAATATGTACCTTTTAACTTATTACATTTTTAATCACATTTTGGAATTTTTTATTTTCTCTCAGAAATGTGAAGTTGGTGTTTTGATTCAAGGAGTGTGTTCTCCAAATGGGTGTTACTGGGTTGTAAAAATTTCACTGGACTGTGTGGAATAGTTCCAAAGTTATTAAGACCTGAAGTTGGGTCTGAAGATAGAGTGCCTGATGCGGGTTGCAATTTCCGGGTCACGCCACCTTTTTCACAAGTCATAATTCTGGAACTAATTGGCAGGGGAAACTAATACTTTGAACACGAGTGTTCCACACATGGTAGAATTAGTGTACTGGATTTCAGTCAAATCTGAGACTATGAGCTGGAGCCCCTGGTTAACTGACATGGAATAACCCATCTGTATGCCACATGTAGAATTAGGTTTGAAGGAGGCCCCATTTTGCCGCTGCTTGTTTTTCCGCAAAACAGTGTTCCTCTGTAGAGCTCAGAGCAGGTCGGCCATAATTGCCATCTTTGTTGTTAGTATTTTCTGGAGCTCCATATCTTCCTACCGTTTTTCAAAGTTGCGTATTTCTAACTGTCAAGTGCAATTTTACCCCCAAAAATCATGGTATTTCTTTGGTCCCTGTTCTTTTTCATGTCTCCTTCTCATTTTCGATGTTCATCCCGAAGTATCACCTATGGCGCCCCCATGCTTGACAAGCACGCTTGCGCGAGAATGCTTGCCCAAGTTTGTTCGAGAGTGTGAAGGATAAATCTGTGCACGATTCAGGACAGTGCAAGCACATTGATGCTTGATCGGATTTCGATTACACATGCTTGTGCAACCTTTCAAGCGTGTGTATGCTTGACCGTGTGTACCAGGAATAGAGAGGCTTGTGCGAGCACTTGTCAGTGATCTGGTTCGATTGAATTTTTATTAGATCTTGTTAAATTACATTCTGTACATACGCTGTACTGCATTGTAGATCAACTCAAAGAATACAGTATTACATGGAGAAAAAGAGAAGAAAAACAATACTGTGATGCAGTTTCCATAGTGTGTCTACAACGAATAGTTAATACGGAAATAATATTTTCGTTTCTTTAGCCACTCTTTGCTTCACATTCACGTTTTAGCTTTTGTAGTTTTCCTAACACAAGCAGAAAAGGTTGCCAAGGCAAGCGCATCCTCGTCTGACTGGCAATTTCTGATAAACTAATGAGTGTACAAGCTTGCGCATGTATCCCTAGAAGTTTCGTGTGTAGCCGCCTTCAAGTTGGGCGGGAAAGTATTGCAGAGCTACATTTCCATTTTATACAGTTTCTTTCGTCCAGGATCATCTAAATATGGGATGGAGACATGCAAACGAACATGAAGCAAGGAAATACCACGATTTTTCAAAGGAAAAGTTGCACTTGATGGTAGGAAATAAGTAACTCCGGAAAGCTGTAAAAAGGCAATACTAAGTGGCCTTATTGAACTTGACTGTAGCTATATATCACAAGTGAGTTTCGAATAGGATATGGACACTAAACTTCTAACTCTAATAATGCACTAGTGAGAATTATGGTTACCTATTTCACGTACCTTATGCAAAAACACTGACCTTTAAATACTGTTGAATTAATACTTAACAGTTACCACAATCGAAATATGTAGCAAACACTATTGTCGTCTACAAAACACTTTAATAAAATCAGAGATACGACGTCGTTTTCAAACTCCTTGTACCAGAGTTGCCAATATTGATTTGTGTCCGGGATAAGAAGATCTTGGTGCCGAACGGGTGTGCCGATCGGTAGCACTCGGCTGGCTTCGTGTCTGCAACTCGTGGTGCTTGTTGGTGGCAGACGGTGAAAGCACATATCGATTACATTCGCCCTTAGGACAAGGAGCTGATTGATTTAGTCCGCGCAGAATGTAAAATTGTTTGTAAAGTACCTTGACCGCTTTTGCAGTTTTGGGATCTACAGTTGACGGTAATGAAAGAATTAATTTACAAAACAAATTCCTCCAAAATATATCCCACAACTACTAAAAATATAGGTAACTTCTCCCGAAACTGCGAGTAATTTTTCACAGGAAAAGTGTTACAATTCTTATTATCTTAAATGCCTAACACTACACGTTTCTGACTGCAGGGGACTATGCAGGCAGATTGGTCAGAATCCAGCGTTTATTGCCGAAGGCTGCACAAACTTAGTGGCCACCAGTTTTTTTCATTACCCTAGAGTTGAATTTTAACTTGTAGCACAACTTCATATAATTCCCTCGAGACATTCCTGTCCAACTACAGAAGCTTACGAGTAGCTCTATATTTTTACGTAATATTCCTTTCAACGGACTAGCTCTGCAAATAACACAAAGACTGTCGTAATTATATTTCACAACCTGCAGTTGTAGAGGCATTTTATTAATGTATTGCAGTGGAGTGGAGAATCAGAAACAGCTGACAGACTTTGTGATATAATCCAATTAGCTTCATGAGTCTATATTAGAGCAAGTTCTAGACTATACCAGTGTTTATGTAGTTTTTGTCTGAGTATGAAATATTTTGTATGCTTGCATGTCTGAAAGGACATTGTTATGTGCAGATATAGTCTGTCTGTAAACTCAAGAGCGAGCAGCGCTTTTGGTGGGGGAAGTGGCCTTTCCCGGAAGGACGCTGCCACCGGACTACAGGGCACCCAAAATCTGTTGCCCGTTACCTGTCTAGCGGTGTAGATCGGCGTGCAGTGATATACGTCGTTTCTGTTCATATGATCTTAGTTGCCAGTGTCAGTCAGTTAACTTTGTATACTTACTGATGGATAATCGTCTAGCATTGTAAGAAAATGTGCAGAATACGAGGAAGAGGAGGTATTTGCGGAGTAACGAGCGTTCGATCGTCTCTAATGTTATTACAGCGTGTATTACAGAGGCAACCCAAAAAGAGCTGTTGGCTAATATTACCAGTCCCAATCAAAGGGCTGCAATTTATGCAAACGTAAGCCTCCTCCAATAGGACGCACAAGGAAGGAACGCGAAAATAAGCCGCATGGTTTAGTGGAATCGGCACGAAGGAAAACTAATAATCTTAGGAGGAAACCGATCGTTTTAGACAGTCTCAAAGTAACATAAAACCTTTTATGCTTATGGAACACTAAATGTCTATCTCGGTCGCTATTCCCCTGATTCTGAGACATATTGCTTGAAATTTGTGCGCAGTAGCTATTCTAAACACTGCTGAAATTTTCTTCGAAACATGTACATTGATTCTGGACTTCTAAGCAAAAAGCTTGAAATACGAGGTGCGTTCACGTGTTAATTTTTAATTTTTGGTAAGAACTTTATTTGTTAAACTACAGCAATGTTATCCTCTTCAAAATATTCCCCATTGCATACTATATACTTGCGCCAGTGCTTTTTCCAATTCCCGAAATTCTTTAGGAACTATTTCTTCGGGGTAGTTTGTAGGTCTCTTAACTGTGCATTTTTAATCTCATCCATGCCCGTAAAACCGCTGTCCTTTAAGTATACCACTTGTATGCCCTTGGTTCACTTATAACAGGCTCACCAAAAGCAATATTTAACATTTCTAAAAATTTCATAAACTTTATTCCATTTCTATAACAAAATTTAATGCAGATTCTGTAATCTATTTTTATACAAAACAAATAATCTTTGCTGCTACCAAAACACATGTAACCTTTTTGACAGCTGACAACAGAGTAAATATCCAATATGCATAACATGGTACACATACTTTTGAGTCATGTTTACGAAGACAGTGACAAAAAAGTAGTGCAAATCGGACTAATACAACACGCAAAATTATAAATTTATGCTTACTTTTTAACCACTTATCGTGTTGCAAAACTTGTTAAGTTTCAATGCAGTCCTTCAAAGAAAACTTCTACCTTCTAGCAGAAACACAAAGTAAGAACAAGCCTCAATTTCTACAGATTGATTGCATTATATGGGGTTCGTTTTACGAATAGCAGTGGAGGAACATCAATACATTCACATGAACATTCTTATCTTGATATTATTTACTCTATAATGTTGTGTTTCGGAAGAAGCTATAGTTTTTTGTATTCCTTATGGTCTTAATACATTTGTCTAAAAATAAACGCAGCCGAGACGTATCTGTACACGGCATCTCCACAGATTTAAAGCGCGCGCCGCGGCAGGGGCGATACTACATTGTGAAACAGCCTGTAGAAGCGCCCTGTGACGTAGCTGGGTTGGCAGAGTGGGGACTCGCTCGCTCGCTCTTCAGTTTACCGACAGACTACACAGACGCTGTATAAACACAGACATTGTCACTAGTATCAATGGTGTGTTCATGCCCCTACGACATAAAATGACGATCGTAAGGGATGGGGACCCTTTGACATGTGGAAGTATCGTCCTGGAGACATGCACGGATAAAAGTAGTTGTTGAGGTGACTGCTCGCGGTAAGCGGGAAACTGACATCAATACGGATTCGTAAAACGCGAATCAATTTTACTTTCAAAATAGGGCACACTGTTTTAGTGACCTACGAAACTTCCTTTCTAAAGCTGCTTCGGATAAGAAATCGCCAGTAAGGTTTAAACTGTGTTGCAGGAATTCAGGATTATTAAGATTACTTTACTACCGCACAACAATGTGAGTTTTGAATAAAAACTGCATGTGCTGTCTGATTGTCATTAGTCTCTTTACTGATAAACAAAAATGCAAATGAAAATTGTCGCTGCTAATGGCAAACGTTAACAAAAGCCAGCAAATTGTCAAAGCACATTTTTATGGTGAGAATCATAACAAAGTAGGTGACTACGTTTCTTTGATACACTTTTTAAACTTACCAGTTTCTCAGAAATGAGACAGATACTTGAATTGCACATAAGCGCGGTGCGTGGCAGCCGCTACCATCGATGTCAATTGTGGCGGAACCGGTTTATAGTATTTCGTGACTTTAATTCCTTATAAAAGATATTTCAGGTAGATCAAAAACAATATCAGTCCAGTTACCTATTGTCAGCGTAACAATTAGTTCGATCTCAAAAATGATTATCCCAGCTAATTGTCACTCTGCTAAAGAAATCTGCACTTGACGTTGTGTAGAAATGTTGACTGTGAAGTCGTGTGAGTGGCATTAAATTGCATATCATTTATCAGATTTTACACAACTGTTACTTAAGATGGAAGCACTTTTCTCTAGCAAAAGGAACAATTAGTCACAAAATCAGTGGCGGCTCCTTTGATTGAAGTCTACAATTCCTAAAACAAGGTCTCGTTCAATAGAGAGCATCGCGAGTGCTCATAGTCTTTCTTGGTCCATAGTATTCCTCAAGAAGGTTTTGATGTGTTTCAGAAAAGAAAAACAACGTTCTGCTTGTGATGTGGTCATTGGATTTGTAATTATCGCTTTCAGGAGCTTCACAGATTCGCTCAGGGTATCACAAAGATTATTGCGTTATGTAATCCAGAAAGCTCAAGGCTCCACACATGCTCTTGAACTACTCTCTTCCAGCCGGCCGCGGTGGCCGTGCGGTTCTAGGCGCTGCAGTCCGGAACCGCGGGACTGCTACGGTCGCAGGTTCGAATCCTGCCTCGGGCATGGATGTGTGTGATGTCCTTAGGTTAGTTAGGTTTAAGTAGTTGTAAGTTCTAGGGGACTGATGACCTAAGATGTTAAGTCCCATAGTGCTCAGAGCCATTTGAACCATTTTTTGAACTACTCTCTTCCATAAATAACAGAGTTCTGTTCGAAGTTTCTTTGCTTCAAAAAAAAAAAAAAAAAAAGTAGCATTCAATAGTAGCTCTGAAGGAAGTATCTGGAAAACTGGAAGAGTAAGTAGCGAATTTCTCTGGTAGAAAGAGAGAGGCTGCAACTAGGTGTCCAGTGAACTTGAATCTTTCTTTTTGCCTCGTAACTTACGACATCACATACTTCGTTTGCCGCCCGCAGGAGATTACACATCGCTGCGTCATGTTCAGTTCTCCCTCTTTTATGGTATTCGTGTAAATCTGTTGAATTTTCACTCACTCCTTCCCTAATGATCGCAATTTCACGCTCAAAAGCTGTCAGCTGATTTTGTGCGTATGTTGGGTCAATATCCTTTTTTTGTAGCTGGTTATACAAAATATCCATATGGATCATGATTTTATGAAAAAATGAAAGCCAAAAAATGAACTTTTCATCCTTCAAAATTGTTACTAAGCCACAGGCTTGCAGGATAATGTTCTCGTTACACAGTTTTTACCCCTGGCTCATATTATTCATGCAAGTGATAATATCTTGCCCATATTCGAAAACGTTATTGACACTTCTTGACTGAAAATTCCAACTGTTAGGCACTGAACGTGGCAGTAGTTTTCGTACTATTTCGTCTTTGAAGAAATGCTGAAAAGAAGCTGCAAAGTCCTTGAAGTTTAGTAAAGAAAATTCGCACAATTTTACTAATGCTTTAAGCATAATGAGATTCAACTGGTGGGCATAACAATGAATGTATGAAGCATTGGGAAACGTTTCCTTATCAAGAGCCTGCATGCCACCTGACGAACCACTCATGACTGCTGCACCATCATATGTTTGCGCTATAAGCTTATGTGGACAGTTCCCCAAATGATTATTTATCTGTTCGATGACGGACGTTGCCAAAGACTGGGCGTCCTGCTTTTCCATTAATGATGTACCTATATACTATAGCCATCTGGAAAACACAGGCTACGTCACTACGTCAGCTATTATGACCAAATCTCAGTACCCTTAATTTCCTTTCCAATTTCCTCTTGGCAGACTTGAAGCATGCACTGGAGGAGTTCATTCTGGATGGTTTTTGAGGTTCTAATTCTGCACTAAAATTAATCAAGGAACGAAAAACACCAGGATTGGAAGATGACTCAGTCTCATCATGTCCTCTAAGGGCAAGTTCCAACGCACCACAGGAACGAATACAGTTAAGAATTAGATTAAATATGTACCTATTATCGGTAACTTTTTGGTTGTGTACCGCCACGGACCTTCTTTACCCACTGTCTAATTGGGTAGCTATATTTACATTGCCCAGACTTGCCACATGGACTGAAGAAAGTTCGTGTTTTCTAATTTTGTCATAGGGGTGTTGAATGTCATAGACTCCGTATTTAGACCATGAAAGATCTCCTCCGAATAATAAACAAGTGAAACAAAATAATGCATTTTTCGTGTCACAATCACACAGCCATTCATGCTTGTACAATTCAGACTTTTCGTTTTGATGGTTTGCGGAATTGTTAAAGTAGGAGTCGGCCTACCTAGACTCTTGATTTCTAATTTTTCTTCAAACTTCCGTGAACTGAAGGGTTCAGGGAGCAATGAAATTACCTGATTCATTATTTCACGTATTCACTTGTCACTTGAGCCTCAAAATTCACTGTAGCACACGCTAAAATAACTAACACAACCCACAGGAAATAGTTCGCTCGCAGCTACACCTGAACTGGTAAGGTGGCTCGAGAATCCCTCTTTGTTCGAAGATCCGATAGTTCCGTTTCCCTTTGAAAGAGTTCGGGCCCTCTTCCTGTGGCTGGCAGGGTGGCCCGGGCGAGCTGTTTAAACACACAAGGCTCGCATACGAGTACAGTGTTGCCAAGCGTTGCCCCCACACCACGCACTCCCTCTGAGACACTTAAGTCCACGTTTGCAGCCACAGTGCAACCCCGTATCGCCGTCTCCGTCCAACTCCGCTGCGTTCGGCGTTTCGATCCCGGGCATTTCAAAAGAGATAAACGGAGCGCTACTTCTCCACTAGTATAGAACGCTCAGAAGGCAAAGCCAGTTGAAAAAAATTATTCCTTGGGGGTAGCGCAAACCTGCAAACCTATACAGGAGCCGCCCCTGCACAAAATACTACCCACACACAACACTGACGTATGCCTCCTATTAAAATATTTCATATAAATCGTCCGAAATAATTAGGCTTCATACATCAGCAAATAAGAAATTGATATTACGTGACGTGCTGTGAGCACTATTTTTAAAGATTCAGTCCGAGTTAAATTCTGTCTTTTAAAGTAGATTCGGGACCAGCAATGCACATTTACTTCCATTCATTTCTGTCTAACAAAATTTATGTTTGTTAAAATCCTCGATTCAAAACTGCGGCGGAGATATTTTTGCTAAGATGGCGGCAGACAGACGATAGTCAATTTGTCTATTGTTATTCTCGATTCCTTTTATATCAAGTTAATATATTTAGATAAAAGTCGTTAAACCTTTTGCTTTCTATTCTTTAGCATTTAAAATTATTCTCAATGAAAAATACTTCATATTTTTTTATACCAGCTACTAGTAAACTCCGCTGTAAGTTACTACCGCTATTGGCTGCACTCGTAATTGCGGAGCAGAAAATTAACACTTAAAAACATTAATTAGATTGAATTACAATTGAAGTAAATACAAATCCACATCTAGACAATAGTGACCCAATTTTTCAAATAATAATTAACAATATATGCTGTTTGTTGTTGTCCTGAGACTGGTTTGATGCAGCTCTCCATGCTACCCTATCCTGTGCAAGCTTCTTCATCTCCCAGTACTTACTGCAACCTACAACTTTCTGAATCTGCTTAGTGTATTCATCTCTTGGTCTCCCTCAACGATTTTTACCCTCCACACTGCATTCCAATACTAAATTGGTGATCACTTGATACCTCAGAACATGTCCTAGCAACCGGTCCCTTCTTTTTGTCAAGTTGTGCCACAAACTCCTCTTTTATTCAATACTTCATCATTAGTTATGTGATCTACCCATCTAATCTTCAGCATTCTTCTGTAGCACCACATTTCAAAAGCTTCTATTCTCTTCTTGTCCAAACTATTTATCATCCATGTTTCACATCCATACATGGCCACCCTCCATACAAATACTTTCAGAAACGACTTCCTGACACTTAAATCTATTCTTGATGTTAACAAATTTCTCTTCTTCAGAAATGCTTTCCTGGCCATTGCCAGTCTACATTTTATATCCTCTCTACTTCGACCATCATCAGTTATTTTGCTCCCCAAATAGCAAAACTCATTTACTACTTTAAGTGTCTCATTTCCTAATGTAATTCCCTCTGCATCACCTGACTTACTTCGACTACATTCCATTATCCTCGTTTTGCCTTTGTTGATGTTCATCTCATATCCTCTTTTCAAGACACTGTCCATTCCGTCCAACTGCTCTTCTAAGTCCTTTGCTGTCTCTGACAGAATTACAATGTCATCAGCGAACCTCAAAGTTTTTATTTCTTCTCCATGGATATATAGTTCCAGGTTTTATCTTTACAGACCTCACAGTCTCACATGTGAACAGTTCATCGGTTAGCACAGGAAGAACAACAGAACCACAATTATCACAGATAACAAAAAAAGATAATAATTGTCATCGTCTATGAATGTAGTTCTCTGTTAATAGTTTTAATTCACACAGAAATTAAATTATTACAGAAATAATGAAATAATTATCCTCATTTTTACATGATACAGTCTTTTTTATACGTAGTATAGATAATATTTGTTGAAGTTTGTACACTAAGTTCATTTTAACATCTTGTGGCTACAACATAGTGTCGAGAATATTAGACAGTGGAGTGCAGCGCCACTGCGCCAACCGAACCCGAGTTGCATCTATGCCTACAGAACAGTATCAGAGTATTCAAATAAATAAATTTATAATTTCATGAGTTTCGATTTTGATGAAATTTGGCATAAACTCCAGGCGTATGTTAGTAGAAGATCGTTTTGGCATTATCGTTCTTTCCATTTCGAGCAGCAGACTGGAACTTAACGTCGTGTGAACACAATCATATTTGCAGGGACTTATTGCACGCACAAACATCTGTACAGATATATTGCACTGACAGATTTTGGCGTGAATGGGCCTTAAGCCTCTCTCTGCGCATTCTGATATTTCTGAAGGATAAAAAGTTTCACTTACTCGCCCCAAAAAGAATGTTTACGAAATTTTTGGTGCAGAATCCGGGAGAGATAAAGAAGTCAACAATAAAAATGTGCAAAAAATATTTCCTGCGATACTGCGTGGTATTTCGTTGTCAAT
Organism: Schistocerca nitens; assembly: GCF_023898315.1. NCBI lineage: Eukaryota > Metazoa > Arthropoda > Insecta > Orthoptera > Acrididae > Schistocerca > Schistocerca nitens. The sequence goes on from NC_064615.1 coordinate 284,629,204, forward strand.
CATGGATAAGAGATTAAACTGCTGTTTTCTGCCTCCCTAATGTTATTACATTGAGCGATCTACAGACTAGTATGTCGTCCTAATGAAACTCCACAAACGGCTTATCAGAGCCGAGCAAACAACTGTTCTTTGCCGTCGTGGCCTACATGAAAATAAACTAGATAAATAACTGCTGAACGTTTTTCTTACGCTCCTCAATGAAAGAAAGGAAATAATTAAAGTACCTCTACAACAGATTTTAAAGTGTGTTTGCTATAATATGAGGGCAAGTCAGAAAGTTTTAGCCCCTACTCTTTTTTAGGCAAATTACGGCTGAAAATGCGAAGTCAGTATATCCATTCTCGGTGTTGGACCTTTCCCAGGGCGTGCCAGCGTTATCTGCTGGTAGCTCCGCCGCATGGCACTGCTGTTAGTTGTTAAAGATGGCGGTTGTGCTGTACACGTCCACAGCGTTAGAGCAATGAAGTGTGATTCGTTGTCTATGAAGCAAGGGTCGAAGGTATATCGAGATCGACAGGTAAATGGACCCCACATATGGAGAAAACTGTCTCGCTTTGAGAACTAATGTGAAATAATATGGCGGAAATAAAAGGTTCGCGAAATTTTCGCTCTGTAAATTATGCCGATAACGAAAATTTTCCGTGTGAAGAATATGTAACAGTTAGTTTAGAGAATCCTGGAATGTGCCGCCGTTGTTATTTGAAAGTTAAAAACGCCAACGAAATCGTAACTAGGTCAAAATCGAAAAGCAAAACAGTCACAGATGCAAACACGCGAGTATTTCATCCTTGCGGCCAATGTGTTGATTATCGCCGCATGTTAACGGTGAAAAACAGTGAAATCAACGAACTACAAAAGTTAGTCGCCGCCTTAAGAAGTCAACTGCGATAGAAAAAAGTCATCCATGGGACATGTGAAGACCATAACCTCAAACAACCTGCCAACTGCAACGTAAACAACGATCAGAAGAACAGAGTCCACATAGGGAAAACGAGTTCAAAATCTAACCTGCACGTAAGTCTTGCACAAAACTACATTACCCAAGCTAAGACCGCAAATATTACAACTAAAAAACGTTCACTTTGTTCAAGCAGTAAAGAACAGTCAGTGTTGTGTAGTGAAAACTGTCCAGATCGCGGTATGTCAATAAATAGCATCACCCAAAAAGGCCCATCTGTTTCAAACAATAAAAAATATACAGAAACATGCATTTCGGGTACCACTCTGATAAACAACGCAGAACAAAACAATATCGACCAGCTGAGACTGTGCAAAAAAGATCGACAGGTCCTTATACTCGCCGACAGTCACGGTCGTCAAATTGCAGAAAGAGTGTCTAGCCTTTTACCAAGCTACAATGTCATGGGTTTCGTGAAACCAGGAGCTTGTTTTTCGGAAGTAACAAAACCAATTGAAAACTCTTGTAAAAACTTTGGACCATCAGACTACGTGGTAATTTTTGGAGGTGCGAACGATGTTGCAAGGGATCAAGCCAACGAAATAAAAATAGCTCTTAAATGTGTACTGAAGCAGACAATCCACACGAATGTGTTAGTTATTAAACAACCACAGAGGCATGACCTACCTTCCTGGTCATGTGTGAATCAATTAGTGATTAAGATAAACTCTGACATAAAGGATGTTTGTGGAAAATTTGAGCATGCAAATGTAATAGATGTAAGCACTCTTGAAAAATCCATGCACACCAGACACGGACTTCATCTAAATTATGCTGGTAAACAATACCTAACAGAGAAAATATATAATTTTGTAAAGCATTACACTAGAAAACTTACTAGTACGTTGGATAATTGGCTCATAACAGGCAATGAAAGCTCAAAACACAAAGCAGAACATGTTAAAGGGGTCCAATTTGACTCACAAGGAAGGATGAAACCCAAGGAAAGAACGAATAACACAAAAATGGGCCAAAACACATTAGATAAATGGTTGGGAAGAAACACATTCCAAGGGACAGGTAGAGGTTTTTTAGAGTAGCTGAGGGTGCCACAGGGGAATGTGTTAAAGAACAAACTTATACATACACTTTAAAAGTCGTTCACCAAAATGTACAGTCTCTACCAAACAAACTTGATGAAATAAATGTACTTCTTAGGAAAGAGTGGAAGGAGGTATCAGTTTTATGTTTTTGTGAGCACTGGCTAGAGAAGGACCATTTACAGTATTCAAACATAACCGGTTTCACTCTGGCAAACTACTTTTGCAGATCAATATCAAAGCTTGGAGGAAGCTGCATTTATGTAAAAGAAAACATAGACTATAAGATAATAGACTGTGTACACCACTTAGGAAGCGAAAAACACTTTGAAGTCTCAGCTATTGAAATAACATCAGGAAAAACTTTAATAATGTGTGTTTACAGATCACCCAACAGCAATGTAAACATTTTCTTTAAAAAACTTGACCTTGCACTAGGGAAACTTAAAAATACTTGCAGAACTATAGTTCTGTGTGGCGATTTTAATATTGACCTCTTAACACACAGCCACCAAAGAGAAAAATTCCTTAATATTATTCAAGAATATAACCTGTGCACTAAAATAAACTCCCCTACACACATAACAAAAACTAGTGCTACACTTATTGATCCGATCTTTGTAAACACTGACATGCACACCTCAGAAAACTTTAATACCGGCTACAGTGACCACAATGCACAGCTACTTGCCGTATGTGGAAGTGTTGATTTGTCTAGGAATGGAAGTGCTATCTACAAGAGAAAATTCAGCATGCAAAATATTGAGCACTTCAAACATATGCTAAGTACCCACTCGTGGAATAAAATCTACAACAGTTACAACACAGATGAAAAGCTGGATAATTTCATGGAAATTTACAGACATTGTTTCGAAATTGCATTTCCAAAACAGAAAATAATTTGTAAAGGCCCCAGCAAACCCAAAACTTGGATTACATCAGGGATCAAAGTATCATGTAGAAGAAAAAGGGAACTTTTTGCACTATCAAAAACAGATAGCAGCCCTGAATTTGCACACCACTTCAAAAAATACAAGTTAACTCTGAGTCGTGTAATAAGGGAAGCAAAATTAAGGGAAAATGACAAACTTACTATGGAATCATCAAACAAAGCTAATACAATGTGGAATATGGTACAGAGACTTACTGGAAAGGTGGAAACACACAAAAATATTGTATTGTCACAGGCGGGCAGCAAGATCACTGATCCAAAATTAACCACTTGAATTCTTACTACACCAATATTGCTCGTGAGTTAGCGAAGGAATGAATGGGAAAAACAAACAAAATATTACATGAAATTTCTGGAAATAGTGTAACAAATACATCCATGTTCCTCCGTCCAATAAGTAGGGAAGAACTGTTAAAAAGTATAAAGTCATTAAAAAATAAATATTTAGTCGGAGCCAGACTATATTATAAAAGTATCAGCTGAACAGATACTCGCACCACTGCTAGATATATGCAATTCTTCACTATCAAGTGGTATTTTCCCACAACAGTTAAAAACTGCAAAAGTTGTACCCCTTTACAAAAAGGGCGATCGGCAGCAGATGGTCAACTATAGGCCTGTGTCACTCCTATCAGGTTTTTCAAAAATCATTGATAACTAGTTCTGCTACAACTAACTGATTTCTTTAACAAAAAAAATATGATTTCAGGATGTCAGCATGGCTTCAGGCCTCAGTGCAGTACTGAAACAGCCACTTTTAGCCTCATAAATCATATTTTAAATTCACTGGATAATCACAAAAATGTTTCGGGGATTTTCCTGGATTTAACAAAAGCATTTGATCTAATAGACCATGAAATTCTCCTAAGAAAGTTAGAGTGGTATGGTGTAAGAGGCCTGCCACACGAGTGGCTGAAATCCCACCTAGAAAATCGCTCTCAGATAACAGAGGTAAAACACATGGGAAAAAACGAACTCCAAGCTTATCAATCGAAACCTTCCACATTAACCCACGGTGTACCACAAGGCTCAATTTTAGGTCCCTTTCTCTTCCTAATTTTCATAAACGACTTCCCACTACACGTTCAACACTCCGAACCAGTTCTATTCGCAGATGACACAAGCATATTAATTGAAGGTGAAAATGAAATGGCTCTAAGTTTAAATGCTAAAGTCACAAGTGAAAATGTCTCAGAGTGGTTTATGAGGAATAAATTACTGATAAACCCTCAAAAAACAGTCGTCTTACACTTCCATACACAACAAAATAAAAACCCATTAAAACCAAACATGTCAATGGAAAACCAAAGAATTAACAGTGTCAGTGAAGCAAAATTTCTTGGCATCTACTTACAAGACAATCTTAAATGGAATTCCCACATCACTTCATTAAATTCTAAACTATCCAAAATGACTTATGCGATGAGGATTATATGGAACAACACAAGTCCTGAAACAGTTAGAGCAGTGTATTACGCTTGCATACACTCCCTATTAAGATATGGCATCATATTCTGGGGAAATTCTCCTCATTGCATAACCACATTCCGGAAACAAAAAAAGATTGTGAGGGTAATGAAAAATGCCAACAGCCGAAAATCATGCAAACCATTCTTTAAAGAACTGGGGATTCTACCCCTACCATGTATCTATATACTAGAAGTTGTAATGTTCCTAAAAAAAGCATGCTAAAAAATGGAAATGTATTTATTCAAAATAAATCTGTACATGAACACCATACAAGGGCAAATAGTGACATACACAGACATCATTGTTATACCACACTGTGCAAGAAATGTGTATATCACTCAGGTTCAAATTTGTTTAATAAGCTGCCAAGTAACCTAAAGGCCATAAACGAAATCCATAGCTTTAAAAAATCTGTAACATCATATCTCCTGGAAAACTGTTTTTACTCAGTAACACAGTATCTTGAAAAATAAGTTGGTTGCAACAATATAAAAATGTAATGTAACAATATACCAATATAAAAATGTAACAATTTATAAATGTAATGTATACACCAATGTAACAGTATATTAATGTAATATCATTTTGTCCAACATCTAAGGTATGGTATATGTACCACAAAGATTCAGGACGTAAATAAATAAATAAATAAATAAAACTGTGAAATGGTGGTGTTGTGAGTTCGACGAAGGCTGTTAAGTCTTGCACGATAATGAGCAGTCGGGGAGGCCACGTTCGTCGCTGACTGATGACAACATTTCTCGTTTATTTCCATTTTCCAGGAGCGTGGCAGACCGTATGGGAGCGCTTTACGATATTGTTCACAGGTCTTTAGGGTACCGGAAGGTTTCATGTAGTGGCTGCCTAAGCAGTTGGACGAGATGATGAAAGGCAAGCGTATGATGTCTTCACAGAATCATATGGAACGATACTCCTAGGAAAGTGAAGGTTTCCTGAACTGCATTGTTACTGACAATGAAACATGAATACTGCATTTCTCGACAGAATACAAGCAGCAGAGCATGGTGTGGAAACATCTGGTTGCAGCTGCGAGAAAAAAATTCCATTCAGCACCATCTGTTGGGAAAGTGATAACAGTCTTCTAGGATAGCCGTGGACTGCCCCTGCTGGATTTCGTGCCACAAGGTGCAACCATCAATGCAGACAGTTATTGTTCCACACTGTCACCTCTGAGGGCTGCCATCAGGCGAAGGCACCGAGGGATTGTCGATGTGAACAATGTGACTCTGCTCCACGACAATGCGAGACTACATGTGGCAATCAGAACTGTCGAAAAGATCTGGGCATTTCGCTGAGAGATTCTGGACCATCTGCCATACGGTCCAGGTCTCGCCCCTAGTGATTTCCACGTTTTCGGACTGCTGAAGAAGTTCCTAGCAAGACAACGATTCACAAGTAACGATGAAGCCAAGATAAGCAGTCTGATGGTGGTTCCATAGTCAGCCAGACGAATTCTATTGCAGGCGCATCTCGAATTTAGTGCTGCGATGGGACAAATATGTAAATCTGTGTGTGAACAATGTGGAAAAACAGTAAGATACGTAGAATAGGATATATATTTGTTCGAATGGTTCAAATGGCTCTGAGCACTATGGGACTTAACATCTGAGGTCATCAGTCACCTAGAACTTAGAACTGCTTAAACCAACTAACCTAAGGACATCACACACATCCATGCCCGAGGCAGGATTCGAACCTGCAACCGTAGCGGTCGCGCGGTTCCAGACTGAAGCACCTAGAACTGCTCGACCACACTGACCGGCTATATACCGGGTGATCAAAAAGTCAGCATAAATGTGAAAACTGAATAAATCACGAAATAATGTAGATAGAGAGGTACAAATTGACACACATGCTTGGAATGACATGGGATTTTAGTAGAACCAAAAAATACAAAAGTTCAAAAATGTCCGACAGATGGCACTTCATCTGATCAGAATAGCAATAATTAGCATAACAAAGGAAGACAAAGCAAAGATGATGTTCTTTACAGGAAATGCTCAATATATCCACCATCATTCCTCAACAACAGCTGTAGTCGAGGAATAATGTAGTGAACAGCATTGTAAAGCATGTCCAGAGTTATTGTGAGGCATTGGCGTCGGATGTTGTCTTTCAGCATCCCTAGAGATGTCGGTCGATCACGATACACTTGCTTCTTCAGGTAACCCCAAAGCCAATAATCGCACGGACTGAGGTCTGGGGACCTGGGAGGCCAAGCATGACGAAAGTGGCGGCTGAGCACACCATCATCACCAAACGACGCGCGCAAGAGATCTTTCCCGCATCTAGCAATATGGGGTGGAGCGCCATCCTGCATAAACATCGTACGTTCCAGCAGGTGTTTATCAGCCAGGCTGGGGATGATGCGATTCTATAACATATCGGCGTACCTCTCACCCGTCACGGTAGCAGTTACTGACGTTTTGCTGTCCAGCGCCATCTGTCGGACATTTTGTGAACATCGTTTTTTTTCTTTTTTTGTTCTAATAAAACGCCATGTCATTCCAAGCATGTGTGTCAATTTTTACCTCTCTATCTACATTATTCCGTGGTTTATTAAGTTTTCAAATTTATACCGACTTTTTGATCATCCGGTACTTGTCATTACCTGTATGTATCTTACTTTTGCTAATAAAAAATAGGGGCAAACACATATTGATTTGCCTTCATATTTGGACTGAATGAATGGGTAAAGCTACCTACATGTGCTGTGTAGTTACAATTTATCAGGTGTGTACGCCATGAATTGGCGTCTGTTTTTGACGGTACAAAGTATTTCTCTACAGTATATTTAACTGCTACGATATATCAGTTTGCTATATAATTCCCGATTGCACATAACAGGCAAAATTACGCCTACTTGCACTCCAATAGGTACCATCGGTTATTATCTTACCACAGCAACAAATTCGCGGACACTCAACGTTATTAAACTTACACTCTGTGGGGAATGTAGACTGTAGCGAATCACAGGTGTAGAGATTGGTCAATTCGAGTTACCAAACCGGCTTAACTCGGTTGGAGGGGATTTCAAGTCTGGCCGATTTAGGTCGTTACTAACGCGAGTTATGTTCGCGCGATGCGTGGCGGTCGCTACTATCGATGCCAGTGGAGTGTACCTCCACCGCGCCGACCGAACCCGAGTTCATCTATGCCTACAGAACACGACATCTTTCACTGTGAACTTAAAAAGTCCTACAGCTTATTACGGTTTACTTTGCTTCATCGAAATTCGTGAAGCGTTTCATACGTTTTATTTACAAGTGGGTTTATACAGAACGTCAGCGTCAAGGCAACTCGGAAATACTGTATATGTGTATTACAATGTTGAATACAAAGTGACTGACGGAAACAATGACGAAATGGTAACATTACACCATTCATGTCGGAGCCGCGGTGTTTTGCCACCTTAAGATAGTCCGTTCGTCGGCTAAATCCGTACAGTAAACTCCATGTGCCTCATGAGAGTATTTTCGAATTGAGGCCTACAGCAACCATTCATGCACATGGCGAGGCATTTGGCTACCCTAAGATCTTATAACCACCGTCCAAATCTTACAGCAAATTCAAAGTGTATCACAAGTGTAGTTTCAAATTTCAGCCTGCGGTGTGGTACGTATTAATGCTCGTGACAAGGCAATCGTCTACCTTAAGATGGTCAGATCGCCGACACACCACTGCAGTAAATTCTGGTATATTACCTACTTCAAAATGTCATGTGAAAAGACTAAATTGGGCCCTATAGCGCTGTAGCCATTCATGATCGTCGAGAGGCTTTTGGTTACTAGATCGCAGATTACGAACCGCCCTCAAGAAAAAAATTGACTGATATGTTAGAAGGTTTTTTACAATATTGAGTACATAGTTTGAAAGACAAAAAATTGCAGTAGATGGAACATATTGATTTGAGATCAGTTATTGGATGAAAGATAGTAAAAAAGATTGTTTTTAGTTTGTGTGCCCATTCCATATCAGAAACAAAATCGTGATTTTTCGTGTGTACGAAAAATCATAAGTATGTCTGAAGTGTGCGTCGTTGTCCGTAAATTAGCCGAGACACACGCTCCCCACTGAATTCACTATCGTTGCACCTCTTGTGTGGCGCCAGCAAAATTCAATCGTAACCATTATAATTAAAATTTTTAATTAATCAGTAGATCTGGCGTCCGTTCCTTCCCTGGACGGTGCCAAACAAATTATACAGGTGCAATAATTAAATGATATGCACATGTTGTGTAACATTCTATTATATTAATTTTTTATTTACTTTGTTTCATACAGGAACAACACTGCCGACAGAAAACCAAGCGCAAACACCGCATGGTATGCATAAATTACAAATGGTTAATCGGAGGAACTGTACCAACAACATTTAAGAAGATTATCTAAAAGATAGGCTGGAACTCCAACTTACAGCTCGCATGATTGTGCATGGTAACGCCTCGATCAAATGTAGTATCAGTACCTCACCCTATCCAGTCATAAAAATGAAGCATTTTGTTTAAAGCAACAGACATTTGAGTTAACATTATTTTAATGTTTTTGAATGCCGATACATAAATTGCAAATGCAAGGTGCAATACTGACGTGGAGTACATCATGTACTGATGGGGAAAATCCTCACAGTCAGTTTTAAGATTAAAATTCAACTTTATGTCATATTTATAACTTTACAAAAGATTTACAAAGTGGACCCAGAGTAAAAAGTTTGTGCCAGCTACTGAAAATAGTGTAGAGATACAAAATGTCGCACCAATGGATACGACGACAAATGATAGTGACACCGAAAATGTCGATTATATTGACGAGCGACGCGAATATGAGGTGTGATTGGAAAGTTTCAAGAATGGATCCGCTACTGCTTACTGCTTTGGTGGGTAGGTACACGGAGGGTGCGGAGTGAGTCATTGTCTTGTCCTTAACGCCCTCTGGCAGGATACTGCGTTTCCTTTATTCAGTTCATTATGGCAGCTGGTTGAGTGCGGGTCTATTAGGGCTTGTTGCCGAATTCTGTCTGCGTAAAACGGATGTAAAAACGGAGCAACAAGTTTGTGTGAAATTTTGTTTTAAACCGGAAAATCAGCTTCTGAGACTTATGAAGTATTGAAAACTTCGACCATCATCAGTTATTTTGCTCCCCAAATAGCAGAACTCATATACTACTTTAAGTGTCTCATTTCGTAATCTAATTCCCTCAGCATCACCAAATTTAATTCGACTACATTCCATTATACTCGTTTTGCTTTTGTTGATGTTCATCTTATATCCTCCTTTCAAGACACTGTCCATCCCATTCAACTGCTCTTCCAAGTCCTTTGCTGTCTCTTACAGAATTACAATGTCATCGGTGAACCTCAAAGTTTTTATTTCTTCTCCATGGATTTTAATACCTACTCCGAATTTTTCTTTTGTTTCCTTTACTGCTTGCTCAATACACAGATTGAATAACATCGGGGAGAGGCTACAACCCTGTCTCACTCCCTTCCCAACCGCAGCTTCCCTTTCATGCCCCTCAACTCCTATAACTGCCATCTGGTTTCTGTACAAATTGTAAATAGCCTTTCGCTCCCTGTATTTTACCCCTGCCACCTTTAGAATTTGAAAGAGAGTATTCCAGTCAACATCAAAAGCTTTCTCTAAGTCTACAAATGCTAGAAACGAAGTTTGCCTTCTCTTAATCTTTCTTCTAAGATAAGTCGTAAGGTCAGTATTGCCTCACTTGTTCCAACATTTCTATGGAATCCAAACTGATCTTCCCCGAGGTCAGCTTCTACCAGTGTTTCCATTCGTCTGCAAAGAATTCGCTATAGTATTTTGCAGCTGTGATTTATTAAACTGATAGTTTGGTAATTTTCACATCTGTCAACACCCGCTTTCTTTGGGATTGGAATCATCATATTCTTCTTGAAGTCTGAGGGTATTTCGCCTATCTCATACATCTTGCTTACCAGATGGTAGAGTTTTGTCAGGACTGGCTCTCCCAAGGCGGTCAATAGTTCTAATGGAATGTTGTCTACTCTTGGGGCCTTGTTTCGACTTAGGTCTTTCAGTGCTCTGTCAAACTCTCCAAGCAGTATCGTATCTCCCATTTCATCATCATCTATGTCCTCTTCCATTTCCATAATATTGTCCTCAAGAACATCGCCCTTGTATACTCTTTCCACTTTTCTGCTTTCCCTTCTTTGATTAGAACTGGGTTTGCATCTGAGCTCTTGATATTCATACAAGTGGCTCTCTTTTCTCCAAAGGTCTCTCTAATTTTCCTGTAGGCAGTATCTATCTTACCCCTAGTGAGATAAGCCTCTACATCCTTACATTTGTCCTCTAGCCATCCCTGCTTAGCCATTTTGCACTTCCTGTCGATCTCATTTTTGAGACGTTTGTATTGCTTTTTGCTTGCTTCGTTTAGTGCATTTTTATATTTTCTATTTCATAAATTAAATTCAATATTTTTTCTGTTACCCAAGGATTTCTACTAGCCCTCGTCTTTTTACCTACTTGATCCTCTGCTGCCTTCGCTACTTCATCCCCCAGAGCTACCCATTCTTCTTCTACTGTATTTCTTTCCCCCATTCCTGTCAATTGTTCCCTTATGCTGTCTCCGAAACTCTGTACAACCTCTGGTTTAGTCAGTTTATCCAGGTCCCATCTCCTTAAATTCCCACTTTTTTGCAGTTTCTTCAGCTTCAATCTACAGATCATAACCAATAGATTGTGGTCAGAGTCCACATCTGCCCCTGGAAATGTCTTACAATTGAAAACCTGGTTCCTAAATCTCTGTCTTACGATTATATAATCTATCTGAAACCTTTTAGTATCTCCAGGATTCTTCCATGTATACAACCTTCTTTTAACTATTTCCTTATTTCAGCTAATCTACGAAGATAATCCCAAAAGTAAGGTAGACCTGTTTATTTCTACAGTGGTTTACATCAGTTTGCAGCTTTAACATCCAGCTATTTTTCGACGTAATCACCATTTCTGTCGATGCATTTTTGTAAACGCTGTGGCAGTTTTTGTATGCCCATGTCATACCAGCTCGCCGACATGCTGTTCAGAAAGTTATAAACTGGCGTGATTGTTGTTTGGTCTCAGGTGTAAAGTGGTATGCCCAGGTTTCGTCACCTGTGACAATTGAGTCCATAAAGTTGTCCTGTTCGGCTGCAAGTCTGTGAAGAAATGCGCGGGAAGCATCAACTCGTTGCCGCTTGTGGTCCTCAGTCAGCACGCGTGGCACCAATCTTGCACACACCTTCCGGTAGTTCAATGTTTCCGTTAAAATTCTGTGAGCGGTGCTTAGGGAAACCTCAGAGATCATCCAGAGTGATCCGCCGATCTTCACGTATGCTTTGCTTAACCTTCAACACTGTCTCCTCAGAAAGTGACGGCCTCCCGCTCCTTTGTTCGTCGTGAATTTCGGTCCGACCAGCTGCAAACTCTCTACACCACTTCGTACATTTTTGACGTCCATGCACGACTCACCACACACTTCCGTCAATTGGCGATGGATTTCAATCGGCGCAGTGCCCTTTGCGTTCAAAAACCGAATAACTGCGTACAATTCGCACTTGGCGGTAACAACCAACGGCAGCTCCATTCTCAACGGCTGCCAAGCCAAGACAAGCGCCTCAGCGTGGCGTGCGCATGTTTACATACAGTGCGTGAAGCATTTTTCATAACAGTGTGACCAACTGCCACACAAACAGAGTTCCGTACTTATGAAAAAATAGGGGACCTTACTTTTGGGATTACCCTTGTATCTGCGTTACCAGTATCTGTAATACTTCGGTGAAACAAGACATTTAAGCAGAGCAAGCTGGTCCAATTATTATATGTTACAAATTTTTCGTATTTACGAAAAATCATAAGGCTGAATGTCAGGAGTGTGCGTCGCTGTGCGTAAATTAGCTGACACACAGGCTCCAGCCTGAAGTCATTATTGTTGCACCTCTTGGGCGGCGCCAGCAAATTTCCATCGTAAATTACTAATTTTAAGAACAATAATTATCAGTAGAAATAGCTTAGAATTTCATCTCTGTTTTTCCGACCCAACTCATTTATCTCAGTTTACAAGAACTTTAAACTGTTTGGTGTAAACCCGCATTTGCTTATCGCTGCACGTGGGGGACCACAGACGCGGCGGAATACCAGGAAATTTAAAGAGGAACACAGCAGGTAGTCCTCTTACTCCTGACTGGAAATATTACTCGTTTGCTTTAATTAAATTGCGACAGAGTTTCTTTAATGTAGTTTTGTATAAATACAAATGAAATATTCTGACGCCAAAACATGCAAGTAAATTTCATTCCTAAATTACTTTAAACAAGTACATGAACATGTAATTCAATCACAATTTTGTTCGAGATGGAATCAAAAAACTAGCGTCGAACTAAAAGCGAATAACTCTGCATTTGAGTTTCTACAACCTGATCAAAAAACCTGTACTATAATAAAAATAGAAAAAAAAGGGATCACAGCCTGCAAGCGTGATTATCGGGAAGCCACATCATAGAGAGACAGCTGCTCTTGAATTCATTCGTATGCATATATTAGGGTGTCCATTTTATTTTCATTGAAAAAGGGGACAATTAAAATAAATTAGAGAAAAACCTGGGACAATGAAGAAAAAAAAAAGGGACATAAATATTGTGTTGACTAAATTTAACACACATACAAGTTTACCTTTACAACGTGCACTCAGATGATCCCAAATCACTTTTTACAATTATTCTGCCACACTACCACCGTACTTTTCACTTCTATGTACTTTATCAAGACGTGCATTTTCGTTTGAAATTGTATCATAAAAGTCAGTACACGATACACCATTAAAGTGTGTTTTGACAGTGAGCAAGGCCCGCACTGTTTCAACTTTCATTCTGTTTTTTTTCATCTGGCCACAAAGATTTCACTAACGAAACCATACGTTCCACAGCAGCATTTGGCCCAGGAATTGCTAGACAAAACTCCACCACATGAATCATGTTTTTCGTCTTAATGTTTTTACTTTTGAAATAAGCAAATATTTTACACCACGTTGCACTAACACTTTCTTTGTCTCCTTCACTTTTTATGAAGTTCTGTGTACATGAAAATTAATCGAACAGTTTGTCTTCATCAACAGGAAAATTTGGTACAATACTTTTAACAAAAGCACAACAGTCCTGAATATCCTTCCACTGTATCTGACCCTTTTCAGTATTAACCCAGTCAAATGCTTTAAAAGGTGTGAGAAATGGTAAATACCATTATTTAATATAGTCAATTCAAGAGTCAATGAAGATGTCAGCATAAATATGAAATTGTTCTACAGTAATTTCACCCTCTTCTTCCAGCTTTATTAGAGTCTCATGTAATCTTTCAGGTTTTCTACATTGTAATTTGTCCAATAATTTGTTTATTTCTTGATAAACTTCCAATATTGTGATTTCTTGTTTCTCAATACATTTAATTGTTGTGGAGAAAGGTTTTAACTGGCCAACAAGAAAATGTAGAAGAAAAATAGACACAGGGTTATCAAAGAATTGTTTAAGGATAACAAGACATTTATCAAGGGAAATGAAATATGATTTCAAAGCAGAAAATATCCCTACAATTCTTTCCAATGCTGGTAGCAGAGATAGCCACCTTGTCTTGCTGTGCCCAAGTACAGTTTTGTATTCGGTTTCAGTAAACTTACAGAATGACTTCAGAGATTCAACCCTTTCTGTATATATGTGGAAATGCTGGTAGATTTTGTTTACAATTAATTGGCAGTCGATGGGTAGGCAATCTGAGCCAGTTTGTAAGGAATTGTGCACCCCAAGTGCTGGACAGCCAACACCTACTATATTATTCACTGTGTTCTGTTGCAGTTTATAGAACAAATTGTTTTTTCCTTTCCTCTGCTTACCACCTCTATATACTCCTCCCACCTTCCTGCTCTCCCTTCTCTGCTTAGGACTGGTTTTCCATATGAGCTCTTGGTATTCATATCGTTTCTCTAAAGGTTTCATTAATTTCCTGTAGGCAGTATCTATATTCCCCCCCCCCCCCCCCCCAAGGATATATGCATCTACATCCTTAAATTTCTGCTCTAGCCATCCATACTTAGCCATTTTGCACATCCTGTCGATCTCGTTTTTGAGACGTTTGTATTCCTTTTCGCCTGCTTCATTTATTCCATTTTATTATTTTCTCCTCTCATCAATTAAATTCAATATCTCTTCTTTTGCCCTAGGATTTCTACTAGCCCTTGTCTTTTTTACCTACTTGATCCTCTGCTGCCTTCATTATTTCACCTCTCAAACCTGCCCATTCTCCTTCTACTGTATTTCTTTCCTCTGTTCTTGTCAATCGTTCCCAAATTGTCTCTCTGAAAGTCTCTACAACCTCTGGTTCCTTCAGTTTATCTTGGTCCTTCCTCCTAAAATTCCTGCCTTTTTGCAGCTTCTTCAGTTTTAATCCACAGTTCGTAACCAATAATATGTGGGCAGAGTCCATATCTGTTCCAGGAAGTGTCTTACAATTTAAAACCTGGTTCCTAAATCTGTCTTACCATTAAACACTAGAGAGCCAAAGAAACGCGTACACCTGCTTAATATCTGTAAGAGTCCCTCGAGCACACAGAAGTGCCGCAACACAACGTAGTATAGACTCGATTAATGTCTGAAGTAGTGCTAGAGTGAATTGACACCATTAATCCTGCAGGGCTGTCCATAAATCCGTAAGAGTACGAGGGAGTGGAGATCTCTTCTGGAGAGCACATTGCAAGGCATCCCAGATATGCACAATGATGTTCATGTCTGGTGGCCAGCGGAAGTATTTAAAGTCAGAAGAGTGTTCCTGGAGCTACTCTATCGCAAGCAATTCTTGACGTGTGGGATATCGTACTGTCCTGCTGCAATTTCCCAAGTCTGTCGAAATGCACAACGGACATAAATACACAATGGACATAAATGGATGCTTATGTACATGTCACGTGTCAGAGTCGTATCTAGACGTACGGGGCTGTGTCCCATATACCCCAACTGCACATGCCCCTCGCCATACAGAGCCTCCACAAGCTTGAGCAGTTCCCTGCTGATATGCAGGGTCCATGAATTCATGAGACTGTCTCTGTACCCGCACAGGTCCATACGCTCGACACAATCTGTAACGAGGCTCGTTCGACCAGTCAACACGTTTCCAATCCAATGTCGGTGTTCATGGGCTCAGGCGAAATGTAAAGCTTCGAGGGTACACAAGTGGGCCTTTGGCTCCGAAAGCCCATATCGATGATGTTTCGTTGAATGGTTCGCACGCTGACACTTGTTGATGGCCCAGTATTGAAATCTGGAGTAATTTGCGAAAAAGTTGCACTTCTGTCATGTCGAAAGATTTTCTTCAGTCGTCGTTGGCCCTGTTCTTGCAGGATCTTTCTCCGACCGCAGCGATGTCTGAGATTTGATGTTTTACAGGATTCCTGATATTCACAGTATACTCGTGAAATGGTCGTGCGGTAAAATCACCACATTATCGGTACCTTGGAGATGCTGTGTCTCTTCGCTCGTGCGCCAACTGTAACACATCGTTCAAACTCACTTAAATCTTCATTACCTGCCATTGAAGCAGCAGTAACAGATATAACAACTGCACCAGATACTTGTCTTACATAGGCATTGGTGACGGCACCACCATATTCTGCCTGTTTACATTTTTCTGTATTTGAATTTCTTTGGCTCTTCAGTGTATAGTCGATCTGAAAACTATCAGAATCTTCAGGCCTCTTCCACGTAAACAACATTCTTTCATTATTCTTAAACCAAGTGTTAGTTATGGTTAAGTTATGCTCTGTGCAAAGTTCTAATATGAAATTTTATTGTTGCATACATATCAAAACAAGTATCATTTACAAGAGTAGTGGTTCATTAATAAATATGAAATATGTAAAAAGTTAAGTTTCCTAACATGTCAGTCATACTATATAAAACCATTAGTACTCAGAACAACATCGATTGCTTGGAAGTGCTTGAAGATGGATGAATGAATGGATAAGGATGTAGATTAGGGTGTCCATTCGTTATTTCTGTCGTGTGCACGCGATATTCGTGTTATATAGAAAATGTTACACTGTTGAAGTGAACAACAAAGCATAAGGAACGCAACTTCAAAGGTTTTTCTTGTTTGAAATGCGCATTCGATACAGTAATACGACACGAAAATATGACGCTTCTGGCCTCTGTACTGTAATTCCTTTTTGTTTATACACTTCGAATAACCGAGAAGAGATGTATGTGCTATGAAAAGCGTGTTTTCGTAATTCATTTCTACTCACTTTCATTGTGTTTGTGTCGATAATTGATAAAGCCAGAACTCCAAAAGCAATGATTGATAGTTATTGATAGTTTAGAGGCACTTATTTGTATTCGTTGTATTTTCAAGTCAAATGCAAAATTTAAATGTTCCAGTTTGCAAGAAACTTACCTCGTTTCCTTTGGTGTCCCGTAGATGTATGCAGGGATGATATAAACAAGCCAGCTGTCATGTCAACAAAGTGAAAGATTCGTTAAATTACGAAAGAAAAGAACTGAATTTAAGATTGTCAGGCCCATTGTAGTTTACACATCCGCTTTGGTTTTAAATTGTATCTACAAAATGACGTTCAGTGTGGCAAATAACAGTAATTGACAGGGTAACACGACAATGCAGTGATTAATGTAATGATCCAAGCCTGGTCTTAGATAGGGAACTTTGCTTTAACAAATATGTAACCCTTTAAGTACTTATAATTTAACCACTGTAACAGGTGTTCTACACATTTTACTGAAGATTTAATTAACTAAATGTAGTTACATTACTTTTATATTAAATTCTTGCATTTTAAAACATTGGTCCCCCTTTCCAGGATATTTCTTACCAGGACTTTTCGGTTGCTTGGTAATAACCAAACAATGAAAACCAAGTGTATTGCTCACCTCCAGAGAGCTGTTCGCGTTGGATTGATACGAAATCTAAAGTCAAATCACAGAAATAAGACCATACTGTAAAACTTTATAGTGCATTAGAATTTCAAGTATATATAAGAAAATAGCGCTTAAATAAGCCCACTTACGAATGAAATGTGATTTGTTTAAAGTGTAGACTACAATCAGAACGATTAGTACACGCGTAAGCGACGCAAGCCGGCATTTTTTATCAAAACACTTCACGACTACACGGAATCAAACCACCAGAAGCGAATGTTTTGGGGTAGCTAACATGGCGGATCTTCACTTGGGCCGGCTTCAAGTTTGTGACGTCATGACAACTCTTATTTTTACCTCCATGGTCACCACACTGTTAATGTTTTACACTGTGCAATCACCGTTTCATTACGCCAAAACGAAAGTGTAATTTTAACAGCAATATAAAAAGCGAGTTTCCTATTATCACTGGTAGTGGAGAAACTGTAGAATATACGTTGTGCAGATCAAAATTTGCTATTGGTCATGATGGAAGGTCTGACATTGTGAATCACATTAAGACGAAGAAACATCGCATGAGTGATCAAACGAAAAGAGTAAATAAATGCGTGAGTGACTACTATGTAAACTTACAATCAGAAACAGAAATGGATTGGCAGTTGGCAGCACAAGAAGCTACGTTTGCATACCACAGTGCAATGCATAACCATAGCTTTAAGTCATTGGACTGTACTACAGCAGTTGGTAAAAAAACTTTCAATGCTAAATTTACATGTGGACACACAACACGTAATGCAATCATTTCAAATGTTATTGCACAATATGCAGCTCAGCAGGTTTTAAATGAACTGAAAAGTGCTCCATTCATTTCTGTAATGACTGATACATCGAATCATCTGGATTTGAAGTTGGTTGCTCTCCTTTTTAGGTATTTTCACCCTGAAAATGACATCACGATGAAAGTGCTCGAATTGGTTAATTTAGCTGGAGAAATTTCAGATTTACTTCAGAATTGTGCTGGAGGTTTTAAAGAAATATGATATTGAGGGAAAGGTGATTGCAGTTTCTGCATACAACACTAACACCAATTTTGGTGGTAAGCAGAGGAAAGGAAAAAACAAGGGTGATGTACTCGAGGGCAATATTACGGAAATTCAAGAGGACATAGAAATGGGAGATTTGACACTGCGTGAAGAGAAAGACCTAAGTCAAAACAAGGCTCCAGGAGTAGACAATATTCCATCAGAACCACCGATAGCCGTGGGCCAGCCAGCCCTGAAAGAACTCTTCCATCTAGTGAGCAAGATGTACGAGACAAGCTAAATACCCTCAGACTTCAAGAAGAATATAATAATTCCAATCCCAAAGAGAGCGGATGTTGACAGGTGTGAAAATTACCGAACTATCAGTTTAAGAAGTCCCGGCTGCAAAATACTGACACGATTGTTTTTACAGACAAATGGAAAAACAGGTAGAAGCCGACCCCGAGGAAGATCAGTTTGGATTCCAAGAAATGTTGGAACACGTGAGGCAATACTGACCCTATGATTTATCTTAGAAGCTAGATTAAAGAAAGACAAACCTATGTTTCTAGCATTTGTAGACTTAGAGAAAGCTTTTGACAATGTTGATTGGAATACTCTATCGAATTCTGAAGGTGGCAGGAGTAAAACACGGGGAGCGAAAGGCTATTTACAATTTGTACAGAAAACAGAAGGCAGTTATAAGAGTCGAGGGGCATGAAAGTTAAACACTGATCGATTAGGGAGTGGGACAGGGTTGTAGCCTATCCCTGATGTTATTCAATCTTTATGTAGAGCAAGCAGTAAAGGAAACAAAAGAAAAATTTCGAGCAGAAATGAAAATCCATAAGGAAGAAATATAAACTGCGATTTACCGATGACATTGTAATTCTGTCAGAGACAGCGAAGGACCTTGAAGAGCAGCTGAACAGTGGGGACTGTCTCTTAAAAGGAGGATATGAGATGAACATCAACAAAACTGAAACGAGGATAATGCAATGTAGTCGAATTAAATCAGTTGATGCTGAGGGAATTAGATTAGGAAATGAGACACTTAAAGTAGCAGATGAGTTCTGCTATTTGGGTAGCAAAATGACTGATGTTGGTTATGGCTATGGCGAGGAATATGCTTGTGATGAAGAGAAATTTGCTAACGTCGAGTATAAATTCAAGTGTCAGGAAGTCGCTTCTGAAAGTATTTGTATGGAGTGTAGCAACATATGGAAGTGAAACATGGACGATGAACAGTTTAGACAAGAATAAAGGAGATATTTTTGAAATGCGATGCTACAGAAGAATGCAAGGGATTAGATGGGTCGATCACTTAACTAATGAGGGGGTACTGAATAGAATTGGGAAGAAGACGAATTTGTGGCACTAATTAAGTAGAAGAAGGGATCAGCTGATGAGGCAACAAGGGATCACCAGTATAGTATTGATGGGAAGCACGGGGAATAAAAATTGTAGAGGGAGACCAAGAGATGAATATACTAAGCAGATTCAGAAGGATGTAGGTTGCAGTAGTTATTCAGACATGAAGAGGCTTGCACAGGATAGAGTAGCATGGTGAACTGCATCAAACCAGTCTCTGGACTGAAGACCACAACTGCAACATTATACAGGGCGTTTATAAATGAATATCGAGTTTTTAACGCTTTATAATATTTATTATATTAAACTTAGTTATAAATGATATGTCAAATGAAAGAGCAAGAACCTTATAAATGTTCACTGTGAGCACCATTTGTCACATGGCACACATCAAGTCTATAGCCGAGTTCTCCCCAAACGTTGATGAGTGTGTCTTTAGTGATTGTGGCAACAGCTACTTCAATCCGATTTCTTAATTCAGGGTGGTCTGCTGGTAGCGGAGGCACGTACACACGATCCTTGATGAAGCCCCAAAGGAAAAAAATCGCATGGCGTTATGTTGGGTGAACGCGCAGACCATGCAAAGCAAGCCCTGTCATCGGGCCCCTTGTGCCCTATCCAGCGCTTGGGTACAGTGAAATTCAACCATTCGAGTACTTCACTATGTCAGTGAGGTGGCGCACCATCTTTCTGGAAAATGAAGTTCTCTGGCTCATCGTCTTACAACTGAGGGAAGAGCCATTGCTCTAGTGTATCAAGGGAAGAAGTGCCAGTTACAGTAGGTTCACCAAAAAAGAAAGGCCCATAAACTTTCCCCCAGGATACGGCACAAAAACAGTCACATTGAACATTTGTAAGGTTCTTGATAAAACTGTGAGTTGCTCTTTCATTTCACATATCATTTATTGCTGTAAGTTTAATGTAATAAATATTATAAATAGTTACTACCGCGAGAGAGAGGCAGAGAGGGGGCAGAGAGGGAGAGAGGGGGCAGAGAGGGAGAGAGGGGGGGCAGAGAGGGAGAGAGGGGGGGCAGAGGGGGAGAGAGGGGGGGCAGAGAGGGAGAGAGGGGGGTAGAGAGGGAGAGAGGGGGGGCAGAGAGGGAGAGAGGGGGGGCAGAGAGGGAGAGAGGGGGGGCAGAGAGGGAGAGAGAGGGGGGCAGAGAGGGAGAGAGAGGGGGGGCAGAGAGGGAGAGAGAGGGGGGGCAGAGAGGGAGAGAGAGGGGGGGCAGAGAGGGAGAGAGAGGGGGGGCAGAGAGGGAGAGAGAGGGGGGGCAGAGAGGGAGAGAGAGGGGGGCAGAGAGGGAGAGAGAGGGGGGGCAGAGAGGGAGAGAGAGGGGGGGCAGAGAGGGAGAGAGAGGGGGGCAGTGGGGCGGGGGGCAGAGGGGTGCGCGGCAGAGGGGGGCGGGCCAGAGGGGGGCGGGCCAGAGGGGGGCGGGCCAGAGGGGGGCGGGCCAGAGGGGGGCGGGCCAGAGGGGGGCGGGCCAGAGGTGGGCGGGCCAGAGGGGGGCGGGCCAGAGGGGGGCGGAGCAGAGGGGGGCGGGGCAGAGGGGGGCGGGGCAGAGGGGGGCGGGGCAGAGGGGGGCGGGGCAGAGGGGGGCGGGGCAGAGGGGGGCGGGGCAGAGGGGGGCGGGGCAGAGGGGGGCGGGGCAGAGGGGGGCGGGGCAGAGGGGGGCGGGGCAGAGGGGGGCGGGGCAGAGGGGGGCGGGGCAGAGGGGGGCGGGGCAGAGGGGGGCGGGCCAGAGGGGGGCGGGCCAGAGGGGGGCGGGCCAGAGGGGGCGGGCCAGAGGGGGGCGGGCCAGAGGGGGGCGGGCCAGAGGGGGGCGGGCCAGAGGGGGGCGGGCCAGAGGGGGGCGGGCCAGAGGGGGGTGGGCCAGAGGGGGGCGGGGCAGAGGGGGGCGGGGCAGAGGGGGGCGGGGCAGAGGGGGGCGGGGCAGAGGGGGGCGGGGGGGAGCGAGGGGGGAGGGGAGCGAGGGGGGAGGGGAGCGAGGGGGGGAGGAGCACGCGAGAGCGCGCGAGAGTGTGTGTTTTCTGTTAAAATGTAAGTTTGGTTTAGTATACCTTGCTATTATAGAATAATTCTGCTTCATTAACACATCTGTCGATTAGGAAGTTCTCTACATATGACTCAAAGGAAATGTGAATTAGGTCTCTTACTGTTGGGGTACTTTATTATACAGCTCTGTCAGAAAGTTCGAAAATATTTTAGGGCTTGCTTAATCTAAAACAGTCTTAGTCTGTATTATTTCTGTTCCTTGTACCAAATAGAACTTCTGTTAAGCTGAAGTGTCTTCCTTTGTTTTATTGGGAGAGTGGCTTTAATACAGATGGAAGGTACAGTTAATATTTTTAATTATTTGAAATGCGCTCATCACAACTCTCTGCTTGGAGTGCCTGAAATTCTTTCCACTTTTTTTTAACCACCTACTCACTGATTTCACCCCAGAAGACCTGTCTTATAGGATACTCCCATAACTCAAGTGAAATGAGGAGGAAAGTGTAATATGAAGACTGAAACCATTCCTTACTAACACAATTGGTCTGTTTGTGTATCCCATTTCAGTTGTTGGTCCAAATGAATTCCTAGTAGTCTGACAGATTCACAGTCTTACTTTTTCACTCAGTTTGTGGAGATACAAGTATATTTTACAATTTTGTTTTCATTTAGTATTAGTTCATTTTTGGTAGCCATGTGTAGACATCAACCATTGTCAATGTGTCATCCCCCAGTAGCTGAGAAGTCAGCGTGACAGAATGTCAATCCTAAGGGCCTGGGTTCGATTCCCGACTGTGTCGGAGATTTTCTCCACTCATGGACTGGGTGTTGTATTGTCCTAATCATCATCATTTCATCCACACACAAGTCGCTGAAGTGGCGTCAAACCGAAAGACTTGCACCCAGCGAACGGTCTACTAGACGGGAGGCCCTAGTCACATGACATTTATAAGGAAAAGAAAATACCGAGGACAAACTGTAAGTAGGCTGTTTATGTTTTCTTATTGGCAACGTTACGTAGTGCTCTGTATGAAAATCACTGGCTGTGCTGTGTGCAGTCTGTGGCTAGTTTGCATTGTTGTCTGCCATTGTAGTGTTGGGCAGCTGGATGTGAACAGCGCGCAGCATTGCGCAGTTGGAGGTGAGCCACCAGCAGTGGTGGATGTGGGGAGAGAAATGGCAAAGTTTTGAAATTTGTAAGACTGGATGTCATGAACTGCTATATATATTATGGCTATTAAGGCCGACGAAAATTTTTTGGACACTGTTATATCAATAGGATTTTGTTTCTACAGATTTGTAACGCAAATTTTGACCTGTGAAATGTTTTTATATGAGACTGTCACTATAGCGGAAACTGCTGTCGTAAATATTTCAGTAAGAAAGTTAAGTGACCTTCACGTAATGCGTCGTGGGCACGACGCATTACGTGGCAGCTGCGTGACAGTCGCCTAGAAAAAAGCCATTGGTGTGTGCCTTTCAGAGGCACAGGTGGAGAAAAAAGGAGGCCATTATCCTCGCTATTGACATTTCTTTGTAGAAAGCATCGCAAATACGACACGCTCAAACTTCAAAACGTATGATTACACTGTGGAGCTCGTAATTTATGATGTTTACTAAAATGCCTAATGAAATGATGAGGAAACATCTCACATCTATTGCCTTCCTTTGTACATATTTGCTCATTTTGTTTAATATCTAGTTTCTAGCTCCACTGCAGCATTGGTTAAAATAAAATTTAATAGATGTACTAATATAAATAATTTATGCCCACAGATCCAGTAAAAAATAACTATGATGGATGTGCTCCAAAAAAATGAGGGAGCACAAAAAGACATTTCCACTTCACAGGAATTGCATACATAATTTTGTCAGTGACTTGGTAACTTGTCTGCTAGAGCAAGTTACAGTGATGCATCACTCTAGTGTTAAGATGTGACATAGGTATTAGACATGGCCATTTTTACTGTAATATTTTTTCTGCTTGAGCTTTTTCATGATTAGATATAAGTTATTGCATTTACTGCTGCTGCTTGCCAGGCATAGTGCTATTAAATTTCACTTTGTATTACTCTGTTAATCTAGTTTTACTACTGATTTATTTTTCTTGTTGCTGCACATTGGCTCATATTAGTTGTAATGTTGCATTGCTTGGTAATGTAGATTCATTGCAGCTTGCTTTGACAATTTCCATTTTTTTCATTGCTGTTTGTATTAATTGTTTTATGCTGCTGCATTGCGTCGTCCCTTAGTTTAGCATCTGAGCTCAGTAGATTTAAGTTAGCTTAAGAGGGGGTAGACTATATAAGAGAATGAGTTCCGATGAATTGGAAGAAATGCATTGAGACGTTATACGAAAAAAGTACAGAAAGCAGGTATAGATAGGACTTTTTGGGAATAATGATGAACGAAGCGAGATCTCCAAGAAGTAAAGGAAGTTTTGTTTGCAAGATACTGCAGTAAAACAAACCCTGTCCTTTCCCTTTCTGTTATTCCGCTATGTGTTTGTGTACTCTTGTATATTTGTTTTCTTCCTGTCTCTGTGTAGTTTCATAGAATTTTTTCTTCTTCTAATACTAAGCTACATTCACTATGATGAGGAACACTGTTATCCTCAAATATAATTGGCATTAATAATATGTTATTTACCTTGTAAATATGCTTAGGCATTATTTATTCTGTTTTGTTTTAATGATCATGTGTGAAGTTGATGTTTCGAAAGTTATTCTGATCTTTTATGTATGTACTCATGTCAATTCCTGTAACACTGATGTATATGTTATTTCGATTCTTTTTTAAAGTTGTACTACAAATGTTATCTGTATTTTTATGTCCTTTAATGATGTATTTTGTACTTTTGTTATTGTATTCTTATGTTATAAAATTGTAATTGACACCAGTTCATCAAATTAAGTAACTTGTAAGTTACATTTCACTGCACACATTTCTGTTGGTCATATTATATGGACAATATGTGAGGAGTAGGGACTGTTAGTGTTTGCACGTGTGTTAATAATTCAGCAAGGGACTGGATAACAGCATTGCTGGTTCTAAGGACAATTCCATAGTGCACAAGTGGTGGTTATGGACTTGCTATATTCTCTGCAAGACTCTTCGACGGTGATTGTGCACAGTAGCAACAGATGGCTGCTGGCCGTCTCTACCAGGACTGCAGTGGGTCTGCACCTCTGGTGGCCCACCAATACCGTAATCTCTACCAGGACTACAGTGGGTCTGCACCTCTGGTGGCCCACCAATACCGTAATCTCTACCAGGACTACAGTGGGTCTACTCTGTGATCACCTACCTACCAATATTCTTCAAAACTTCGACTGACTATGCGGTGGGTTTGCTCTGTTGTGGCCCATTACCTGTCTGCATGTCAAGAGTCAGCACTGTCTTTTCGTTGGAAGGACAACACTACTTCTTCAAGACTGCATGGAAATCCACTACTTCCGTGTGCATTTTCTTCTACTGCCCAGACTTTGAGAAAAACACTGCTATTTTACTGTGATGAACGATCAGGACTGTCTTTATGGACTGTGAAAAAATTTTAGCTTTTGACCAACGTTGTATCAATAAGTGTGTGCTTTTGATTTCTTTGTTATTGTAATTATGAAAAATTTTATCAAATCATTATTGGCCACTGCCCAAAACAATTTGTAAAAATTTTTGTGGGGAGCATGGGGGCTATGTAAGTACGCTGTTTATGTTTTGTTATTGGCAACGTTACGTAGTGCTCTGTATGAAAATCACTGGCTGTGCTGTGTGCAGTCTGTGGCTAGTTTGCATTGTTGTCTGCCATTGTAGTGTTGGGCAGCTGGATGTGAACAGCGCGTAGCGTTGCGCAGTTGGAGGTGAGCCGCCAGCAGTGGTGGATGTGGGGAGAGAAATGGCAAAGTTTTGAAATTTGTAAAACTGGATGTCGTGAACTGCTATATATATTATGACTATTAAGGTAAATACATTGTTTGTTCTCTATTAAAATCTTTCATTTGCTAACTGTGCCTATCAGTAGTTAGTGCCTTCCGTAGTTTGAATCTTATTTAGCTGGCAGTAGTGGCGCTAGCTGTATTGCAGTAGTTCGAGTAACCAAGATTTTTGTGAGGTAAGTGATTTGTGAAAGGTATAGGTTAATGTTAGTCAGGGCCATTCTTTTGTAGGGATTATTGAAAGTCAGACTGCGTTGCGCTAAAAAAAAAATATTGTGTGTCAGTTTAAGCACAGTCTTGTATAATTGTTCTAAGGGGACGTTTCAAAACTTGTGGCACTCTTGTAGTAATAGGTAGGGCATCTTTCTTACAATTATTTACAGGGAGAACTTGGTTCCTGTCTAAGAGATGATTTGGTTGATGATAGTTCAGTATGTTCTGTAATAAACCAAGATGATGGAATTCCTATGCCATTAACAGTTTCTGATACCATCCTTAGTTTAACGATAATTGTGCTCTTATATCTTTTTTCAGCAATGTTATTTTTTCTGATTACAATTATGAAGTACAGGATTCATGTCTATTGGATCAACCAATTATAGTAAAGTATATACAAAAATTCTATAATTTTCCAAAAAATTACACAATATATTGAAATTTGTTATATCATTCAGTGTAAAGGTTTTTGTTTATAAAACATAATTATCCTGCAGGTTTCACCTCATATGAACCACAATAAATGGCACTTGAATTTGATTGTTTTCCAAATTTAATTTATGTAATGCCTAGCAAAATGTTATTGCTCGCTAAACAAAGGCTTATTTTTGTATTCCAGAATCATAGTTAACATCTTCAGAAATAATTATCTTGATGCAAAAGCTAAATAAGAACAGAACTTGTGACAACATATTTTGAGAATCATCGAATTGATCTTATTAACTGTATAAGCAAATTGTTTCTATCGTTTTTCTGAGAATTTTGCAGTAAAAAAATGAAATTACACTTAAGCTTGTAGCTGTTCCACAAAGCAAAAATTATGTGACTTACTAATTTAACGCACTGAAGTTTCTACATGCTTTTGAAAGTAACACTTTTTTTTACATACCATGAGATTCACACCAAAACGTGCACTTTATTTTGATACTTCAGTTCAAGAACTTTTTTGCACACTCAGTGTATATTGCATATTTTGTTACTTTGCCACATTTTGTTACTATGGAAAATTGTGCATGTAATTTTTTTTGTTCCATATTAAAATTGTTTCTTTTGTGATGTGGTCTATGATGCTTCATGACAAACTTGAGATGAGAAAACAAAAATAAAATATATTAAAATTAAAAGTCAACACTTTTTTATAATCAACTAAAAAAGATAAATATGTAATGTAATTGAGATTTTTTATCTGACACAAACCACTAGATGCTGATGCCATAAGCAAGTTAAAAACTTGTCTAACCTCTTCCCTTGGAACATTAAAATGCATGTTGCAAAAATGGTGACGTCCACTAGAAATGCACGACTGAAATCTTAATAGTACATCCAAGGGGTATATTCTAAGTGTGATTTCTAGCTGGGAAATTAGAAACAATAGATTGGAATACTTATGTTGACTGTTTTTCAGAAGTAAATTAGCCTGTAAAAACAATTTTTTTGAGGACCATGAAGATAATAAGGTACTGGACACAACTGTGGAGGACAAGATACTTTGTGGATTAAATTGTCTGAGAAATACTGCTGGAAAATGAAAGTGAAAAAACAACTCCAAGCTCAAGTCTGCTATGAAAACAGAGATAAGTACAATAACTATAAAATCGCTTTATTTTGCAGCCATTGGATAATTAAATCGCTAAAAATGACGAAAAGTGAATATTCATTTAGTGAAGCAGATTACACACACACACACACACACACACACACACACACACACACACACACACACACACACACACACACACACACACACGACGAGGTGAAGAATTCAAACTGGGCAAGTTTATTGGAAAAAGATTTGATTCAAACAGGTAAACAGCTGAACACTAGTAATGATATCTTTAACTCTGAACTGAAATCAAATAAAAAAGAATAGTGAAGAGGTAGAAACTAAATTAGTGGTAAACAGTAATCAACTAAAAATTTTTAAAGATGAAATCAGTTAGCAGCTTAACAGATACCCTTCACAAGTAAAAATTCAGTTTTAGGCTGGCTTAAATTGTATGGATTTCAGATAGAGTTATTGTGTTTTAGAATGAATTTATTAAAGAAAGTTGTAAGCAAGGGAAAACTTTTGATAAAATGTGGGCTGTACAAAAAGTTCAGAAGAAAAACTGTCTAATACAAGCACCAAAACAAAGGTAAAAGTTATTCAATTAAATAGAAAACTGAAGGTGGTAGATGGGACTGTAGCTAATGATATGTTAGATAAAAATATAACAAATTCGGAAAACATTGTGTCTAGAAATTCATGTGCAAGCAGTGGTATTATGTGGTCCCAGTTACCAGTTAAAAGTTGTCCCCGTTATAACTTACATCCTGTTGATTTTTTGCAACATTGTAAAGATAACTTTGGCATGATAGAAAATTTAACAAATTTGTTGAAAAGTTTCTTGAAGTAGAAGCTGTGCCATATACAAACCTAAACTTTGGCCAATGGGTAACATTTTATCACTTTGAGAAATGTTTGAAGAATGATTCCACAGATAAGTTTTTGAAGTATGTTATGCTACACGGGGTTTTGGAAGAGCAAATAGTCAACATTTCAATGGGGGAAGTTTTCTGCGTTGGAAATGGAATTTAGGTTTTAATCAGGTAAATTCTGGGAGAAGATACTATGGAAATCATGGAAATTATTATCAGACTGGTGAAATAAGAAAATACTTTAATGGAAATGGAAGAGAAAGAAATTAGGAAAGAGGTATGATAATAGATATAGAGGATGGAATGAGAAAATAGGAAGCCAATAAATGAAAGACAGGATAATGGGGGAAACTTTAGTGAGCTCCACTGAGGGTCCACAGATCTGGGACACATAAATAACCAAAGCGCCAATGCCTTTTCCTAGAATCTACAAAAGAGTTACAACCATAGGTATCAAGGACAGAACACCATATGAAAAGGTTGAATTGTGGCGAAATGTTTTGTAATACAATGATGGCTAGTGGTACATTAAAAAGTAATGACAAAAGAGTGTAGAAATCCTGATTTTGGTATTGATGCTATTCCAAATTTTTGTAACTGGGACGAGAGTGAAGTATAAAATAACAAAAATGAAAATAAAGAATATGTTTCTTCTGGATTGGGGGGACTGTTTGATGAGATAAGATTCAATTTAGCCATTGGAAATAATGAAACACATGATCCTGAAAATCAGATATAAAGGGAGGAACGTAATAAAAGTAATGAGAAACCTGATATTTATAATTAAGCTTTTGTTGAGATAAATGAAGATGAATTAATGAAGGTAACTATTGATGATTGTAGTGATGAGGTTAGGGAAATGAGGATTATTGAGGAAATCATATCTGAAAATCAGTTATGTACCAGTGTTGGCCTATCACTAATTAATAAAGGATATGGAAATGAGAATTATGCAGATTTGAGAGAAGTGAAAGTATGTGTAGATATGGGAAGCATGAGCTACAAATAGTGAGTGGTGTTTCCCCATTTATCCTTTAATGTTTTTGACAGTTTTCTGTTTATATATTAAGTGGGTATTTTCAAGCGATCAAGAAAATAATCAATTACAAAGGGCGTTCAAAATGTTTTGCACATTCGTCTATTTTTTTTATTTTTTGCAGTAGGAGAATGAAATTTTTTGTGAACATAAAAATGGTTCAAATGGCTCTGAGCACTATGGGACTTAACATCTGTGGTCATCAGTTCCCCTAGAACTTGGAACTACTTAAACCTAACTAACCTAAGGACATCACACACAACCATGCCCGATGCAGGATTCGAACCTGCGACCATAGCGGTCACGCGGCTCCAGACTGAAGCATCTAGAACCACACGGCCACTCCGGCCAGCTTGTGAACATACTTTGAACATTTAGCTATACATTGAGCCTACTCAATATAGCCTCAATCAGCTGTGACACATCTGGCTCAACGTTCTTTCCATGACGTAAACGCACTTCGATAAAATTCTGGGGATTGACTTTTACACCATCGCTTGACACAGGAAATAAGGTCTATTGTACCTCACAGGTGGGCCTTCAGACGACCATAGAGGTAAAAATCAGACGGAGCCAAGTCTGGACTGTAGGAAGGATGAGGAACAATTTTCCAACCCATTCCTGATTTTCTCCTGCTTCATAAGGGCTGTAAGGCGTTTGGCATTGTCATGGTGTAGTCTGATGAGCTGACCCTGAAACTGTGGTCTGTGGGTCTTGATGGAACGTCGCAGCTTGTCCAACAACAAACAGTAACAGTCCTGGTTAATTGTTGAGCCAGGTTCCAAAACGTCAATGAAAATGACACCACAGAGATCCCAGAAGAAGGAGGCCATCAACTTTCGGCCTGCTGCTCGTGAAAGTCTTGGTTTCTTCTTCAGAGGGGAACCCAGATGATGCCACTCCATGGATTGGGTTTGTTCTCAAGTTTGGACAAAAACAACCATGTTTCATCCTGGGTAATGACGCTGTCAAAACACTGTTTCCACTCTTCAGTAAAGGTCTTCATGAGACCCTCACATACATTTTTCCTCATCGTTTCCATTTCTCTTGTCAATAATCTAGGCACCCAACGTACACAGATTATTCTGCACCCTAGTGACTGTACCAGTGATACTACACTACCCAATGACAAACGAGTCATTTCAGCAATATGTCGTGTCGTCACACATCTGTCATTTTTAATGATTTGATCACTGTCTCCTTGTTCACATCACTCACTGCCGTCAATGGTCTACTGCATTGTGGATTGAGCAGTAGCGAGAAATCACCTTCTTCAAACCTCTGCAACCACCGCTGGATACTGCTGCGATCCACTGTGTCCTCCCCATAAACAGGGAGCAAATTCCAGTGAATCGATGTGGCAGAATCATTGCCGGTCTTTAAGAAGAACTCCATCATCGACCGTTGTCGCAACCTAACATCTATTATGGGTCACCTGTAAATAAAATACATTTATACACAAACTTATAGCTAAATTTTCCAAGTGTGTTCACAAAAAATTTCATTCTCCTCCTGTAAAAAATAAAAAAAAATTAGAGACGACTGTGCAAAACGTTTTGAACTGCCTTTAAATTAACCAATATTCTGAGTTTCTTTATCTGTTGACTACACTATAAGCAGTGCCCATATAGGCTTAGAAGCCATAGGAAAAAAGACTTTAAAGAGTATTGTAGATTTACTATGGGAATGATGTTAGGGAAGAATTCTGAAAAAACTTTGAAGAATCAGTAAAGCATTATATCTAAATCGACAGGAAAAAATTAGAAATGGACTAAACAAAAATGTGTAACTAATTGTTTTTAACCAACATAGGTTAAAGGATGGTGCAAGTAATGAAGGTCTGGCATGTGTATTAATTTGTTAAAAACTGAGAAAGAAAAAAGGAGAAAGAGACAAAAGAAAAGAATTTCAAGGAAATCAAAAATGATTTCTTACATGAAGATTCTGAAGAAAAAGAAGAAGGTAATGAGCTAGGTCGTCCATAAGTTACAGTTAAAACTTGTGGTTGGGAGGGGAAATGTTTAAGCGATATGGGAAACTCAATTTCAGGAACAACTGAAAAACTTGGAGACAAAACTATGAATGGAAAAGATTTTGCTGAACGCCAGTAATAGGGATGAATGTAAAGGTTGCTACAGGAAGACCTAATAAGGTGGCAAAAAGTCAGGCATTGTTAACTTCAGGAGATTCACTGACCGTCTCCTGTCGACAAAAAGGACAAAGAGACCACACCAGGAAACTACCTTCCCAGTGAGAAAAATGCATAACTTTCCTCCTAGCGAATGTGCCCAGTACACTAAGTAGAATTAATCACGAAACTCTGACAAAAATGAATCAGTATCGCTTAGTGACATGCGACAGTAACGTCATAACATGTACATTGGGAAAATATTTGTTGGATACTGTTTTATTGTCAATACTGGACGTAATAGGATACAAAACTTATTTTGTTCAGTCAGGCACAGTCATAATAATACACAAATAAAGAAACACATTTGCACTTAATGAACACACAAAAAAGTAATAAAAACAGAACCTTACAAAACGTTCCACTGCAAAGTTTCATTTCACTGCCGTTTTGCGTAAGACATTTTTGTTGAACCAATTGGTCACCCTCATAATTGCTGACACTTTTAAATTTGCTTGTGCATACTCCTTATCAAATTGTACAGCTAAGCCTTTTAATATTCTCCCATTCTTCCACAGTGGTCTCTATGATGTCCTGTAAGGTCTCACTGTGACAGGGTAATTGCAAACCGCTCAATGCAGTTGAGGTCTGGAGAATGCGGATGCCACACCATCCAATTCATTCTGTGCTCCATTATGAAGGTGTACACATGATTGTGGCGGTGGAGGCGTGCACATTTCATCCATCAGCACGAATCTCACTTCAATGTGTTCACTAAATGGAGCCATAACGCGTGCAAGGATGTAAACCCTATACCACACACCGGTCATCTTACCACGTTTCGCCGCAATTGGTGTCCTGCGATCACACATGATTCCACCCCAAAACATGACAGAACCACCTAGATAAGGGAGGCAGTCTACGACACAGTCGGGCTGTAAACGTTGTCCTTGTTGCCTCCACAGACGAATATCGCTATTGTCAGGCTGAAGACTGATACGAGTCTCATCAGAGAAGAGTGTACAACCCTACCACTACTATTGTAACTTAGCATACTTTTACCTAAATAACAGAAAACCCTGTCTATGTTGCCATGTATAACCCTCTTACTAAATTAAATTCAGTTTCCAAGTAAAGTACACTATGTGAGGATAGTCCTGTTAATAGGAAAAGCTAATCAACAGTGTTACCCTTTTTACAGGATTTGACCATGCGTTCTGTCTGATGGGTAAATAAATCAGACTACTCAATTCTTTTCCTGAGATTTTACCCAGTGGTTAGAAAGAAATGCAGTATGAATAGCATTATGTTGAAGCTAGGACAGCTCAGTTCCAAGTTCATTTAGTGGTTTAAATTATGTACTAACGGTCGCCATCCTATCCAGGCAATGAAACAGTGAAGTATTGGAAAAACAGAAGTATGAATTTTACCTATTTCTTTGCTACTGTTTAAGTTACTTCTTCAAATAAATATAACTCCACGTAAACAATGTTGCACTACACCCTTATATATTACATTTTTAAATGAGAAAAAGCCCAGTAGATAACTTCAAGGAAGCTAAAAAAAGAATTTGGCCAGAGGGACCTTTAGAAAACACTTTCCATGATCAACAAACTTAAACACTAAAATACTTAGATACTTAAGCACACACTTTTTATATTGAACATTTCACTTCAAGAAAACCTCTTTCTTACTGGAATTTACTTTCAAAAGCTATTACTCTTTGAACTAACTCTGTATAGTCATTTAACAGATTCTAGTACCTTGGCTTCACTCTGATTGAATTTTGCATAAGCAAACTTTTATTGCAACACTTTGCAGTAGTTAAGAAAATTTTCTCATTATTTACACAACAATTTAAATGGTGTCTCTTTATATTAACTTAGCATTTCATAAGGCTTTAAAACATTATACTCGGATTAATGAAACACCAGGAAGGAACCCTGTATAAGTGGATGATTAAGATTAAATAACAGGGTGAACCAGTTCCTTTAAAGTTGAGGAATGACTATTAAAACACAGTTTAAATGAATGGTTCGCGCTGTACAACAGTAAAATACAAAAAAAAAAAATCTTATCTGGTGGCTGTAGGCTTGGATATGGCGAACAGTTAAGACACCCACACTACCCACACTACAGCCTGCAAGTACCTTGCTGTATGGGCTCAATTTCTCTTCTTGGCGTCATTCAGTTTTACATGCAGTAGCCCAACAACTCGCAGGTATGCTGTAAGCCGCTTACAGTCTTCATCTGAAGCAATTTTGTGCAAATTTGCAGGCAAAGCTTCTCCTGGTCCACAAAGGTGCTGCCTCAATCATTGCTGCCTACAGACTGTGTGACTTACTTCCCGCACTAGCTCTATGTAGCGCGCCAATTCGCGTTTACCACCTTTTCCACTACCCAGAGCCACTTTCGTTTCAAACAAAAGCACACTGGCTTTTACGCAACACCTATTTCTTAGATTGTTCCTACGCATGACCATTTCTTACAATTATTAAATTTTCATCAACATGAATAGTTTATACACACAAATATTTTTAAATACAATCTGTCATCAGAAAGTTATTTAACGTAATAAACAGTTTATGTAGTATTTTACATACATTACTCACGTATAATGCAAAGAACTTCAACGTCCAATATAGCACACTTTACATATACAGAAAATATAGAAGCAATATGCGAAAATTTTAAAGCAAAAAATTATAAAAATTTAAATGTATCAAACAAATAGTGTTATAAGCGTTGTGTCCCTCTGCCGCCTAGTCCACGAAGAGTGGCTTCATGTCCATGTAACATGAGGCCCCTTCCAAACCTAGTTTAGAGGAGTCGCCTTGGGAGGTCTTGGGGTCTTCTGGCACGCAATCCCTGCTCATGGAGCCTATTTCGTATCGTTTGTGTTGACCCCTGCTCAGTGGTGTATTAGTGTTGAGTGTACTTGATTATCACAAAGCTTACCACCAAATTTCCAAATTCAACGACGATATTCCCCAGACTGCTCTAACTACCCCTTTTGCAGTTTTTGAATACTGTTTCATGCCATACGGCCTCAAAAATGCGGCCCAGACTTGGTAGGGTTCATTGATCATTTATTGGTCAACCTCCGATTCGCATATGCCTATCTGGATGACAGCCTGATCTTTTCCTCCACCGTCGAGGAACACAGATCGGTGCAACAAAAATTGGGGGCAATACAAATCGAGGACATATATGATTTGGCCCACCAGCAAACCGAAGACACAGCATGTAGACATGCTAAAGGACACAAAATGTTCACAGACTCTCGAGCTGTACCTACCACCAGGCTCATCCACTCCCATCACGGTCGACACCTCGCCAGGTACACTGATCAGTTGCAATTTCCTCCTCCAATGAGCGGTGTTCGCATCCCTGAACGATTTTGTCACCCAAGCATGAAAGCCACTACGAAACTGGTTACCCAACGATTGATCTGGCCAAGAATTAAGAATGACTGTCGCAATTGGAGGCATGCCTGTATCCACTGCTAGAAGAATACAGTCCGACATCGTGCATAGCCGCCCCAGTGGCAATTTAGCACCCCAACGAGCGTGTACATAATGCGCATATTGGCATTTAGGTGTACAGGGTGATTATAATTAACTTTCAACCCGCTGTAGAAACACCACCACCGGTCAGAATGGCGTCAAATTGCAATGAAATATTATCGGACAAGGGGGAAAACGTATGGCAGAAGAAAAATATATAGTTACAAAACGTAGCAGTAGGTGGTGTTGTAAGCATCATAGTTTAATAGTGATCGACTACAAATGACAAATGAATCATACAACAATATCTAATGTGTATGTTTGACTTTAAACAAACTGTACTACTCAGTGTGCATGGGTCTACAGGTGTGATACTGTTAGTTACGTAAGCCCATCCACCACGGCAAGGTCATATCTCATCGGATGGGAAAAATTTTTAATTGCCCTGAGGGCAAAAACTGCATAAAAAGCATCAATCAAAATCAAATCGGATCATTAATTTCCGTGTGACTGGCGCAAAACATTCAGTATGCTGTCCACAGTTTTCTGCTACAAGCTGAAATCGAGAAACAGCATGTCCCACAGCTGGTCGAAGTGTGTCCGGGGTCACTTTCAGAATGTGTTGCGCAATGCGTGCCTTCAGTGCAGCTTAGTCTGCAATCGGAACAGTGAACACAACATCTTTCAGATAGCCACACAGCCAAAAGTCACACGGATTAAGATAAGGTGATCGGGAAGGCCACGTTGTAGAGAAGTGGCGGCTGATAATTTTAGCATTTCCAAAATGGCGCTTCAGCATCTGCTTAACTGGATTTGCAATGTGCGGAGGTGCGCCATCTTGCATAAAAACGATCCCATCCACACATCCACGCTGTTGGAGAGCTGCAATGACGTGGTTGCGCAAAAGACACTCCTAGCGCTTACCAGTGACAGTACAGGTAACAGGCCTGTAAGCACCTGTCTCTTCGAAAAAAATGGCCCTATGATCAATGATGCCGTAAACCCTCACCACATAATAACCTTTTCCGGATGAAGTCTTACTGGTCGATTCGTGTGTGGATTTTCCGTTGCCCATATTCGACAGTTCTATGTATTGAAATATCCTGTCAGATGGAAGTGGGCTTCGTCTGTCCACAAAATCTTTCATGGCAAATCATTGTTCACTTCTATGCGAGCAAGAAGTTCTAAAGCAAAGGTCTCTCTTCCTGGCAGGTCAACAGGAACCAACTCGTGCACATGGGTAATTTGAATGGATAGCAAAGAAGGATGTTTCGTAGGATTTTACGCACCGTACTCACGGGAACATCCAATGTTCGGGCAATTCCCCGTACACTACGCGTTTCCACACCACCACTCGTCTCCTCCTGCATTGCTGTGGCCACAGCTTCCACTGACGCCGAACCAAGTCGTTTCCTCCCTCTTCCAGGTTCTCCAGAATCACAGCAGTCATCGGACCAACGCCTTTTTTCAAACCGTTCAGTGTCCGGAACTTCTGCAGAGCGACGTGCGCACAGTCTTCATTCTTGTAATACAGCTTTACAAGCAGAGCGTGATCCTGCGTCGAGACAGACATGGCGTAGGTCGCAGACGTGAAAGGAGGAAAAGCCGTGTACCCGGCTTGTTTATACCAACTTCAATGGGTCGGTGCATGACGTGTTTTCGCCGGTCGGAGTGGCCGAGCGGTTCTAGGCGCTACAGTCTGGAGCCGCGCGACCGCTACGGTCGTAGGTTCGAATCCTGCCTCGGACATGGATGTGTGTGATGTCCTTAGGTTAGTTAGGTTTAAGTAGTTCTAAGTTCTAAGGGACTGATGACCTCAGATGTTAAGTCCCATAGTGCTCAGAGCCATTTGAACCATTATTTTGACACGTGTTTTCATTTACGTATTCTGCACATACAGCACCGTCTATTGATCAATTTCCACACTTTTTTTCTTCTGCCATACGTTCACTCCCTTCTCCGTTAATATTCCGTTTTGACGTCATTCTGACCAGTGGTGTTATTTCTAAAGTGTTTTTAAAGTTTAATTATAATCGCCCTGTATACCCTCAATCAGTGACCAAGTCACGAGGTGGGTCGATGCCATCCCTCTATCTGATATGGCTAATTTGGTCACCTATGCCTTTGTCAACTCCTGGATTTCTCACTGCCCCTCATCAGTAACCACGAATCAGGAGTACCAATTTGAATCCTCTCTATTTGCCAAACTGTGTAAACTGTGGGATGTTGACAAGTTGCACAACACTGCCTACAATGCACAGAGCAACGGCCTCACGGAGCACTGGCACCTAAACCTTAAAGTGGGATTAATACCATGGCAGTTCCTGGACGGAGGCGCCATCATGGATTCTTCTGGGAACATATGCTAGATAAAAAGAGGACGTACAAATGTTGCTTTACAACATCCTCTATGGCGAACCGCTCGTCCTTCCTGTTGAGTTTGTCGAACACTCAGCGTCCGAGTGATGACGAGCTGCCTGCTATAGTTAATCGATTACATGAACATATTCGCACTCCTCTGTCGAAACCGTTTGGTTGGGTTTAGTTTTGCTTTAGGGCGAAAAACAACCGGGCTCACACGCTCCCAAGTCAAAACTATAGAACACGAAGACGGAGAGGAGTTA
This sequence comes from Schistocerca nitens, assembly GCF_023898315.1. Classification (NCBI taxonomy): domain Eukaryota; kingdom Metazoa; phylum Arthropoda; class Insecta; order Orthoptera; family Acrididae; genus Schistocerca; species Schistocerca nitens. The sequence goes on from NC_064615.1 coordinate 284,666,819, forward strand.
AAAACGACTATACGTCAGTCCCAATTAACATAATAGAAGACAGCTACAAATAGGCACATGGAGAAAGGGCTAAAAATGAGACCATACAGGAACTGTGGTCCAAAACTAAAAATTAAATGGCCTTCGCCATATTGCTTTGGCGGATAAAAAGTAAAACGCGGTCGACAACCCACGCGTCATTTCCTAAAACAGCCGATAACTCAGACGGCAAACCCAAGCAGGAACGTAAACGGCTAAAAAATATGCATTCCTTCAGGAAGTGGCAGACAGTTAAAACTTGGGAGCAATGTGTACAAAGTGGTGGGGTAGCCCACTTATCAAATGACGATAGCTACAAAGGCAGTGCACAATAAGCAGCCTAGTTAAAATGGCCTCCTCCCGCCGGGAGGGCCGAGAGGAGGTCGTCCAAGCTGCTGGGTGAGGCTCAATAAGCCTGAGCTTACTCCCGTGAATCGAGGACCATTGGCGATACCAAAGGGACACCACCCGACACCAACATAGTGATCACCGGGGGGAGGAGGGGGGAATGTAGGAACTAGCAGGCTGAGATACAAGGACTCCAGTCTTGCCAGCAACCTCGTTTCCTAGCAGACCGACATGACCAGAAACCCACAGAAACACCACACTGGCTCCACCAAGAGTGAGCAAGTGACTGTTTTCCTGGACCTACTGCACTAAGGGTTGGGCGGTGTTCTGCGCACATAGACTTTGAAGGGTGGTGAGGGAGTCTGAGCAGAGGATACAATTGAAAAGTCTGTGTCGCCGGATGTACTCAGTGGACTGATATAGGGTGAAGAGCTTGGGTGTAAATAATGAGCAGTGTGCCAGAAGCTGGTATCAAAAGGCATGGGTGCCAATGACGAAGGCATACCCTACCCCACAGTCAGTCCGAGAGCCATCAGTGTATACAAATGTACTATCGTGAAGTTCCATACGAAAGTCATAAAACTGAAGACGATAGAGCGAGGCTGGAGTAGTGTCATTGGGAAGCGAATGGAGGCCAAGGTTAACAAGGGCTGCTTCAGGAAGCCAAGGCAGTGAAGGCTTCACAGCCACTGGGAAAGTTGCAGGTAGTGTCAAGTTAACCCACTGGAGCAAGTGCCAAAAGTGGTCTCCAGGAGGTAACAGAAGAGGGACGCGCCTCATACTGGCGATCAAAGGAATCATCAAAGAAGGAACCATAGGATGGGTGGTCATGCATGGCAAACAAATGGGATGCACACCTGCTGAGGAGAAAGTCACAGCGGTAGGACAGTGGTAGTTCAGCACCTTCAGCATACAGACACTCAAGTGGGCTAGTGTAAAAGGCACCAATGGCCAAACAGATGTTACAATGATGGATAGTGTGGAGACAGCGTAAGAGGGATGGGTGTGCAGACGCAAAAACAAAGCACCGAGTTTCGAATGGACAATGGACCGGTACAAACGGAGGAGGGTGGTTCGATCAACACCCCCCTGCTCCATGGGGTCCACAGAAGCATCAGTTTGCTTGTGCCGTCGGTTTGTGGAGTCCAACACTGAAAAACGGTTGGTGGTGCGCACCGGCGACATGGAGGCCTGCTAGGCTAAGCTATCACGCGGTGACACCATTGAAGAGGATCTTTGAGTCAGTGAAAGATAAGCCCATTTGCCTTTTGTGGACTGCTTCAAGCCTTTCTGGTTAGAGGAAGACTCCGGTGTTGTTTAGTTGCAGGGACAGAAGGAGTCTTCACAGGAGTACTCCTGTCCTTTCTGGCCTACTGGTTGTGTGGCTGGTGGATTCGCCCCTTGAGGTAAAAGTTTGATGGCTTGATGCACAGCTGGACGATTGGATAGCAATGTTACCTTGACACTGGGCGATTTCACAAACCTCGGAGCTGCACTGGAGGTGACCTGCGTGGTCATGTCCTTAATGGAGCGAGGGATGACAAGAACAGAACTGTAGGTGCCAGACAGGGAACTCAGCCTTTCTAGGTAGCCAGTAACTTGCCAGTGACTGGGTAAGGCAATTTTTCCTTTACCTGGATCACTGACAACCCATTCATGAAGATACAAGGGAAAATCCCGAGAGGAGGCGGCATGGCTGCCATTGCAGTTAATACAGTGGGGAGAAGGAGGCGCACAATCAGCCTTGGGCGCATCCCTACCTCAGGTTACACATTTGACTGAGTGTCGACAAGACGTTCTAGTGTGGTTGAAACGATGGCACTGGTAGCAGCGCATCGGATTCGGAATGTAAAGATGGACTGTGATAATCCTTCAGAATAAAGGATGACAGCCAGAAACAGTTGCAGGATAGAATTTTTTTATTAAAACTCTTGACCACGGTTTCGGTACATATAAACATACCTTCATCAGAAGTAAAACTTCTAAAATTACATCATGCCATGGAGAATAATAAAATAATTATGCCAAAGGCGTCGTCAGTAATTTAAAACATCATCTCCATTTATACGACATGTGTAATGGGCACACATGTCGTATAAATGGAGATGATGTTTTAAATTACTGACGACGCCTTTGGCATAATTATTTTATTATTCTCCATGGCATGATGTAATTTTAGAAGTTTTACTTCTGATGAAGGTATGTTTATATGTACCGAAACCGTGGTCAAGAGTTTTAATAAAAAAATTCTATCCTGCAACTGTTTCTGGCTGTCATCCTTTATTCTGAAGAATTTTAACAGTTGCTGCTGCAGCCATGTTTAAAATCTTGGACTGTGATAATTTCATAGCCAGCTTTGAGCTTGGACAGAAGCAGCACTCGATCAAAGGTGAGAAAAAGAGTGTGGGTGGGCACTAAGGAGGTATCTACCTGTTTCATTACACGATGGATGGCAATGACACCCAGATCAGGGAGGTAAGATTGGATTTTGGCCTCTGTTAGGCCGTCGAGCAGCCTGGTGTAAATGACAGCACAGGAAGAATTCAAAGTTCTATGGGCCTCTGCATGATCAGTGTAGCCGTGAAGAAGCAAGGCGCAAGCAGTTGTTCTTGAGAATCAGAAGTAGTCTCTAAACACAAAGTGCCATTCCGTAAATTAGAGCAGGATTTCACAGGGCCGGCAATTGCATTAACACCTTTCTGAATAATAAACAGATTTACCATGGCAAAGGACAGACTGTCTTCAGTACGTGAAACCATGAGTAACTGTAGTGCAACAGGAAGTGTCTTTGAATCATTAGCATTATTACGTTTACGTTTTGTAGATATCGATTGTGAAGATGATTGGCTCATTGCGGGAAAATCCCCCATGATTACCAGCGTCTCTGATGACGCGCTCCTTCCAACTGGGGGCACACTTCACAACGGGTGTACCCGCCTTACGTGACTTCACACCTCAGGTCACACCTCCCGAACATCTGACAGAGGCACCAATCGGAAATTTGGGACGGTTGCAGCTCAGGCAATCACTCCTCCCTGGGCCTGGTCTGTACCAGAGGGTACGTGCAAACCCTACCATTAGACCCGGGGCTGGAAATTACGCGTTACCAAGTGAGCTGTTACACGTCAGACGAGTGGGCCAGCCTTCAGGAGCGCACAAGGAAGAGGAAGGAAAGAGGAACCTCAAACGCCAAAGCGGAGGAACGAGAGGAGAAGGGAAACAAAGAAAGGAAAAGGGAGCGAAAAACAATGGTGAGACTGTTCTTAAGTCAGAAACAATGTAGAACATTACCAATAAGACCCCAGACATGTTCTCCAAGGGAGGGAAAAAATATCAAGAGGATAGACATGCAGTACGGAAGGGAGAAATGCTGTGAAGGCTCCCAGCCGTGGTAGCCAAGCACAAACCCACTAAAGAGTGGCGAGCCTCCTGGTGAGGTGTCGAAACCGTGCTCACTACTTTTAGTCCTCATTCACAAACACCTGTCGCTCTGTGATTATGTTCTGCTTCATAAGACTCCATCCGTAAATCTCTCCAGCCCGTATACTCAGGCCCTGAACTGTGGAACACAGATACACTACTAAACAGCAAACGTCAAACAGTCTCTGTGAATAGATTAAGCCAGCCTCGTCCTTAGCCGACGATGTCTATCTGCCTGTTTCTACAGATTCACCAGCCATGATCAACGACATCTCTCCCCAACGACATCAATGACGCCTCCCTACGACACAGAATGCATGAAGTGTGCCATGATTTTGCCGCTCTATGTGACACGCCTTCTACTCTTTCACCCACCCCCGCCACATACAGTGTTTACTGCCGACGTCACATATTAATCTATACGACTTTTCCACCGAGATTCGAGGCGGTTCTGTCTTCGCCGTCTCTCTGGCAACGCAGCAAAACGCTTCAGCAACTCATATGCAGCTATAAAACTCCGAGCTCCCTCCAGACGCCGACCAGGACCACATACCGGTCAAAATCGCGAGTGACGGCATCACCTCTATTTTCGTCCCTATCTGCCCTGCAGCTAGTGAACCTTGTAGCGGTTCCTCCCGCTTCATTTTCTTCTTTTCTTGTCCTCGGTGTCGACGTACTTGGTTGCTACACTGGCTGAAATATGGGTTGTGGATTCCGTCACTGACTACGGTAAATAATGTAGCCGACAAATGCACAGTTACCTTTCACAGTCTTTCTTTCGCTTTTCACAACCTCGCCATATACAATATAATATGTGGCCAATGCACTATTGTTTAAACTTTCCATAAGCCTCATTAATATTTAGCAGGCGAACCCGAACCACCACTTACTGCTACAATAGTTTACTATTGAAAATCTACGAGCAGTAAAAACATAACCACATAACTCACCGTTCATTCGGAATAATCAGGTACGTGTGGAATACACTATTTTTTACGCGCGGCCTAATTGTTTAAACCTTACTCCACAGTTAAGTTGAAGCATTGTTGTTCTAGCCAACACAGGTTTCTCGTCAAACTCTGCCATCGACTGACTGTCTCGTGGCCAAAAATCGGGCCCTTATACAGGGTGTTACAAAAAGGTACGGCCAAACTTTCAGGAAACATTCCTCACACACACAAACAAAGAAAAGATGTTATGTGGACATGTGTCCGGAAACAATTTCCATGTTAGAGCTCATTTTAGTTTCGTCAGTATGTACTGTACTTCCTCGATTCACCGCCAGTTGGCCTAATTGAAGGAAGGTAATGTCGACTTCGGTGCTTGTGTTGACATGCGACTCATTGCTCTACAGTACTAGCATCAAGCACATCAGTACGTAGCATCAACAGGTTAGTGTTCATCACTAACGTGGTTTTGCACTCAGTGCGATGTTAACAAATGCGGAGTTGGCAGATGTCCATTTGATGTATGGATTAGCTCGGGGCAATAGCCGTGGCGCGGTACGTTTGTATCGAGACAGATTTCCAGAACGAAGGTGTCCCGACAGGACGACGTTCGAAGCAATTGATCGGCGTCTTAGGGAGCACGGAACATTCCAGCCTATGACTCGCGACTGGGAAAGACCTAGAACGACGATGACACCTGCAATGGACGAGGCGATTCTTCGTGCAGTTGACGATAACCTTAATGTCAGCGTCAGAGAAGTTGCTGCTGTACAAGGTAACGTTGACCACGTCACTGTATGGAGAGTGCTACGGGAGAACCAGCTGTTTCCGTACCATGTACAGCGTGTGCAGGCACTATCAGCAGCTGATTGGCCTCCACGAACACACTTCTGCGAATGGTTCATCCAACAATGTGTCGATCCTCATTTCAGTGCAAATGTTCTCTTTACGGATGAGGCTTCATTCCAACGTGATCAAATTGTAAATTTTCACAATCAACATGTGTGGGCTGACGAGAATCCGCACGCAATTGTGCAATCACGTCATCAACACAGATTTTCTGTGAACGTTTGGGCAGGCATTGTTGGTGATGTCTTGATTGGGCCCCATGTTCTTCCACCTACGCTCAATGGAGCACGTTGTTATGATTTCAAACGGGATACTCTACCTGTGCTGCTAGAACATGTGCCTTTACAAGTACGACACAACATGTGGTTCATGCACGATGGAGCTCCTGCACATTTCAGTCGAAGTGTTCGTACGCTTCTCAACAACAGATTCGGTGACCGATGGATTGGTACAGGCGGACCAATTCCATGGCTTCCACGCTCTCCTGACCTCAACCCTCTTGACTTTCATTTATGGGGGCATTTGAAAGCTCTTGTCTACGCAACCCCGGTACCAAATGTAGAGACTCTTCGTGCTCGTATTGTGGACGGCTGTGATACAATACGAAATTCTCCAGGGCTGCATCAGCGCATCAGGGATTCCATGCGACGGAGGGTGGATGCATGTATCCTCGCTAACGGAGGACGTTTTTAACATTTCCTGTAACAAAGTGTTTGAAGTCACGCTGGTACGTTCTGTTGCTGTGTGTTTCCATTCCATGATTAATGTGATTTGAAGAGAAGTAATAAAATGAGCTCTAACATGGAAAGTAAGCGTTTCCGGACACATGTCCACATAACATATTTTCTTTCTTTGTGTGTGAGGAATGTTTCCTGAAAGTTTGGCCGTACCTTTTTGTAACACCCTGTATATCATCACAATAATGGGTGCTGAAACTACACGTTGTTCAAAGTTTAATTTACAGAAATTACAATTAAAACTGAACTCACTAAATTAACTGAATTCATCGAAAAATTGGTTCTTTTTAACAGTGTCTTCTACTATAAGGGTTAGGCCGAATTATTTGTTTAAATCGAGAAATTAACAAATAACGTTACGCAAACAGTACTTTTGACAAAACTGAAAATTACTTAAGGGCTGGATTCGCTAACACGTTTTCGAATAGAGCCTAATAAATTCTTTAACAATACTATTGGCTGTTCCTCCTAATGTTTATACTTTGCACAGAATTTGTATTTGTTTGTCAACAATAGAATTTAATTTTCGAAACAATTACTTATTTCGCCCTATGATGAAAGTATTAACTAGGAATAGTCAAAATAAATTAGAAAATTGATTACATACATAAAACTAAGTATAAAATTAGATCTGGTGTTATATTCTTTAAAACTGAGGGCCAACTTTTGTCTTATGAAAGTGCAGATTATACTCACGTATATTAATGCTGTATTCTCTCTATGATGCCTGAGCCGAGTCTGCTCGTTTTCCGAGCTGCTATATCATTGCTTACTGGCGAGATCCGCTTCCCTGTCACGCCAATGGGTGGCGCTTCAGTAGTCTTTTAGTTGACTCTTTGGTTGGAGGCAGGTTGTTGAAGGATGGTGGGGCAGTGGCAGAAAGGAATGGGTGACAAACTGTGGGCGTTCGATTACGGGGCTTGATCGGTGGTCGCTCGTCGAAGTGGGCGGCTACTTATGTGGGGGCCATGTTGATCTGAAGAATTGGGGTCTACACTGGTGCACCTGATTGACTATCTGGGTTTGTGAGTAAATGTGGGCGTCGTGATCACGTTTTTCCCTGGTAACCGCCCCTCCTACCTCATTTTTGGTTAAGGTACTTCTGTTTGTGGATTTCGGCACCTGTGCTCTGGTGCTGGACTTGCCCCCGTCAGGCAGTTCTCCGTCACTCCTTGCTCAAGCTATGAAATTCGTCCTCCCCTCTGTGCGAACTCTCCTTATGCATGATATACTGTATTTGAGTCCATTTAAACTGTGTTTTCCTTTTATTGCAATTTGTTCAGTGATTTCGGTGATCTTGTCATTGTTGCTGGAGTGTGAAATTAATTTCGTTGTAATATGTTTTAGGTTATGTTAGTGACCACTGAGTTCGAATATCGAGCCTGACATTTAGGGTGGCAAGTTCTAGAGTATGAATTGTTGGTTCGTTTTCTGTGCTCACATTGAAAGGTCTTTGTGAGATCTAGAACTTGTCTTGAAGGAATTTATTGTTTACTGATGTATATTTTATTACTACTGTGATGTCGTGCTTCGATGTTAGCGCTCAAGCATTTCTACTTACTTTTAAGCTTGCTTACGTTAATATTTTTAGCTCTTGTTAAGAGTTGGCTGTTTAATGAAATTAATCCCTGTTTGGTCATTACTGTTTAACGATTAAGTGATTAATCTTTGTTTTAATCATGCAGTCATTGTAAACACTTTGATTTTGGTCGGTGTCTGCTTTAGGGCTTGCATTTGGTATTCTTGTATCGGGGCTTCGAAATTTACGTATTTGATGCTCAGTCTTGCATGAATTGTATCTCTGTGTGTTTGCGCTCAGTTTCCCGAGTTATTCTTAAAGTTGGAGCCGTCTGCCCAGGTGTGTGATCCAATACCCGCCGATTCAGCGGGCGTGGCTAGTCCACATCGGCTGTGTGTGTGTTTGCGGCGTGGAGTTCCGCCTCCCATTTTGCGGTAGCCAATGAGGCGACGCGGCCTCCCCACTTAACACGGCATCTCTGTAAGTTAAGTTCTTAATCTTATGGCATTCGGACTTAAATTTAAATCAATGTCTCTGCTGCCCTAAGCCGTCCTAGCCAAGCCTTGCCTATGCTAATCCGGCTTTGTCTTGTGTTGCTGCTTGATTTCAAGATCTTTCAATTCTTAATTGAACATTGCCGTAAATTTTAAAATCGTTGTTACCTTCTGTTCCAAAATTGTTGGTGCCCAAAGGGCGTTCCAAATCTTTCTTGCAAATACTGGACTTGTAAATTTTAAAATATTTTCAAATGCTGAACTTGTAAAATTTTGAATACTGTTACTTTCCTGTTGGAAATTTTGCTAAATTGCTAGTGCCACAAGCGCCCTCCAGTTATATTAATGATGCGGTCCAACGCACTGCTTTCCAGACAGGAAAGTGTGCCAGTCCCCGCCACGAATCCACCTGGCGGGTTAGTGTCGAGGTCCGGTGTTCCAGCCAGTGTGTGGATAGTTTTCAAGGCGATTTTCCATCTGCCTCAGCGAATTCGTTCTGGTTCTCCTTATTCCGCCTCAGTTAACCTATGTCAGCGATTGCTGCGCAAACACCGTCTCCCTGTATGCGTACACCATAATTACTCTACCACGCAAACATTGGGTTCTTGGGTTCACAGGGGGGGGTTCGGTGTTTGGCGGTGGTGGGGTGAGTGGACTGCTGTAGCCCGTTGTGAGGGTTGTGTACCACTAAGGGCTATGGCCGAGACAAAGCCTCTCTGTCGTTTCTAGGTCTCCAGTTCAATACAATACGATGGTAATCCTGAACGTGTACAATTTTTTTTTTTTAAATAAGGGCCACCTTCATTGTTTGAAGTTTACTATCTAATGAGTGGTTTTAAAATTGTTATGGTAATGCTCTTTCTGCAAAAGTAGTGAAGTCATATTCGCTTGGTTGAAATATTATGTATGCCTAAAGGGCTTTAGAGCTGTATTTTCATGAATGTTAAACTTTTTATTTTTTCTCTGATGGTTCAAATGGCTCTGAGCACTATGGGACATAACATCTCAGGTCATCAGTCCCCTAGAACTTAGAACTACTTAAACCTAACTAACCTAAGGACATCACACACATCCATGCCCGAGGCAGGATTCGAACCTTCGACCGTAGCGGTCGCGCGGTTCCAGACTGAAGCGCCTAGAACCGCTCGGCCACCAGCGGCCGGCTTTTTCTCTGAAGAAGAAAAAATATTATTGTAAGTTTGGTCCTTTTGGTTCGCCATCCTGGAATCTGACCATCAGTATAGACTTCTATGTCATAGTTTTTAAGTAACCGTATATCTGACTAAATAAACGTTTACCAACTATTGTGAAGTAACAAATGGTCTTCTGTAAACTCAGACTGCACCTTTCTCCCGCCCCTTAAGTTTTATTCTGAGGTGTCCAGAGATATGAGCTGGCATTAGGAACGCTAAGGTCTGTGTCAGCTATAGTTCATTACCTGAAAATTTTGAGTGTGCGATTTATCTATGTTATTTACCGGAACACCACCTTTCTTTGCAGTTTTGTTTATCACTGGAAACTTAACACGTGGCAACACAGTACTCTAATGAGAAACAATAGTTGACATCTTTCATGGCTTTATCTTGGAGGCTGTCAGCAGGCTGCTAATACTGGAAGAATCGAGTTTCATCGGCGACAATTTACATTTGCTACCGACGTTGCCCAACAATGGAGTATCCGTGTACAGTGCTCTACTTGAAAACAATGTGAAGAGACGGTATGTTGTGACATTTCTAGTACTGGTTGTAGGAAATGACTTCCAAGAAGTGAAGTATCAACTCTTAAGCAAGTTTTAATCGAACCACCACAATCAATTTTATGAACATTATTTTATCGAGTGCCTTTTATACCAGTTACACTATTTTTGTTTCTTTGGCGAAACCAGTGGAGAAACCTAAAATAACCGCATGCCTCCCGCAGTGCAGTGGCGGCACATGACGTCCTTGGCTCTGGCTGGCTGAGGCGTTAGGCGTCCCGCGGGCGTACTGCCCCTGCAGGCCCTTTGTTCTGGTTCTTGAGCAGGCCTATGAACACATCCGGCTGCAGCGGGCACCACGGGTCCAGCTCCAGCTGCGCCGAGATGTCCACCTCCAGACGCTTCCACTCGCCCCGCACTTTGAGCCGCATCTCCTCTAACTGCCTCCCAACTTCCAACAGCATCTCCTCTCTGGCAGTGTCGCTCGCTGGTGTGTTCCGCTGCTGAACTGCATCCCTGCCCACTTCATTCCCTCCATCTGTACAGATGCACCCAAAACAGTCCAAGTTACACAGATTCAGTACTTCTATCAAACACATCTACATCTGTAATCCGCAAACAACACCAAGGGTACTTAAGTTTTGTCACACCAAGTATATCAACTGTATAATTATTTTTTGTTTCACTATAACCGACATTTGTTGCAAGAATTCAGCAGTCACGTTGATGTTTACGAAAGTGGTGTCAAACTGAAAGACGTCATCAGACCATAGAGCCACACGAAATAAGTAGCTATAATAGTATCAACTCCACTACTGTGAAGACTCCCAAAATCTGACCACTGGATTGGAAAATTAGCATCGAAAATAACACGCACACTAACATGGGAAGTTTTTCCACTGGAACAAATGTAATTTGTCTTGTACGAGACCTCGCCAAATCATACTCATTGTCATCAAATACTATCTTTACCTAGCAAATGCTCGCTCATTACGTCACTTCCTTTCTCACTAAACTGGGAACAACTTTGTCACTCACCAAAGATCACTCACTCCTGACTTCATACGCTCAATGCTTTTGCTTTTAGAATATCAGCTCTGCCGCACAGGCCGACGATTCCCGTCCTACCCTCGCGAGGGCTACCTGCTGACTCCCGATTGGGTGAGCTCCATACACGCTCCAGGAAATTATTTTACTATTCAGACCTTTCAGCCAATCAGCCTCTACGACATAATGAAGTCCATTCAGAGGCTATTTCTTGCAAACACTCAGTACTTTCTATAAGGTGCTGCTTCCTGCCGAACCTATAAGAAGTTTCTTTTCCAAAAACTGTTACGGAAAACCAGCCATCGTATTGAAATCACTCACGTTTGGAAACAGCGAGGTTGGGCCAAGACACCACAATTCTAGCAGAATTAATTGAAGACTGGCCTATTATCGACAGTACCCGTCCTGGGAAACCGGCGCTGGCATTCAACAATGGCTTCCACCAACCAGGACAACTGTAGTTCTCACAATCGACTAGCCAGCTTTTTTTTTCCCCTCCAGTCAAATGAAACAACGGAATGAAACTAGTCCTGGGCCCCACATGAGCTATATGGACGTTTCTCTTACCCTCGGGATTTGAGTGGTTTTATTTCATGTCAGACAACAGACTAGATTAACTAACTGACTGGGTTATGGAACTAAACAGCGTGGTCATCAGTCCCACAATTCAGCAGTTACGTGAGTAAGATAGAGGCTTCAACGAAAAAGTGGGCGAATCCAGTCAGAGGGGTCAAACTATAATGTAGGGAAGCTAAAAACACAGTAGAAGGCATAAAAGGGTATGTCAAATCTAAAAACTGGAACAACGAGATAAAAGAGCGGTCATGGGTCCCGGACGCACAAAAGATGAGTTCCCAAGCACAACCACCTTGACCCTGCTCCAGGAGTAAAGCAATACCTTATAACTGAAAATAACCACTTTCACGAAGGAAAGTGAGGAGCGGGTCAGCCATCAGAATTGTCCACTAATATTAAAGACAAGGAATTCGGAAGGACATAGTATGAAGGGCCAAAAGAAGGGGACACTCCAATATATGGGAAACTATCAGTCTAGCTCCACAACAACATTTTGGGGGTGGCTCGTTACGCAAGAGAAAAAAATGGATGAGCCTAGTTTGACCGATGCAACGACAGCGTAAGACAATGGACTCCTTTCAAGAGGAGCGAAAGGAATAGCGCCAAACTTTAGTAATCTCCTTGATTTTGCGGTGTTTATTACTCAGAGCAGTGGCGCACCAGTTATTTCATTTTTGAACAAAAAGCGATATGATGTGAACCCTCATATCTGCACCTGGAATCACGAAAGGGGATTTTTTTGGGGGGGGGGGGTAAAGTAACTGCCTCCCTAGCCAAACGGACAGCCAGTTCATTCCCTGGGATGCCCAAATGATTTGGGGCCCAGAGAAAGACAACTGAGCAGACGGCACAGCCAAGAACAGAGAGAAGGTCATTGATAGAGACCAAAGGGTGATGAGAGTAGCATCGGTGTGCAGACCGCTCATTGAGTCGGTGCTCATTAAAGCACTGTGGACGGATGCCTGAGTAACAACATGAGACGTCAGACTAAAGCTGCGGTCGCAGTGGTACTGTTATTGGTGGACTCCGCCGCCGAACGACATCGGCCGATATTTTCAAATCAGTACGCCTCTACGTGCGCGCTGCAGCCGATATTATCGTCCAAACGTACAGATTTAGGATTACAATAAGTGAAATTAAAATTATTTTTGTTTGGTCATATCATGTTTTTCATGTTTTTCATGCTTTCCCGACGGATCCGTTGCAAATACGCTTCTCGGGTTTGCCGCCGGATCGTATTGTGTAACTTGCACAATATTTCCTCGATGCAACTGCTCGACATCATCAGGTGGTGGTAGCTGCTGCTGTCACTGCATATAAAATATAAAAATAAGTTGTTTAGGTGACAAGAACGACGTATCTTGTGCTTGAAGCTATTACAGTGGACCAGTTTGGATTGTGGTAGAAACGGCGGTAAGATGTAATAATAATTTGTAGACAACTAATGTCCACCTATGTCAGTAAGATGGTAATTCTGTTACATGAAATGGTTTACAAATGGGGTGTATGCACGTGTTTACACTTTTCAGTGCTTTAGGTGTTCAGAGTATCTTATTCTGAACTTTATCTTTCATGCGTGTGCTGAATGAACGTCATTGAGGCTTTAGTGTTGTCTGCAAAACTTCAAATAAATTAAAAAAACGGAGTGTTCATAATCTTGCTTTTCAAAGTCATCACTAGTCATCGCTAATATGTAAAATAAAACTGAAGCCCAATACGTGATACACTGAGTTAACGAAAGCTAATTTCAAGTACCTTCAGAGATTTGATTCTCGTTCTGTTAAAGAAATTGGATACATCGAAGATGCAGTTCTGACTCAAGTAAAAGGAAGTAAAATTACGCTATTTGACCTCTTTCCAATAAATAGTCCATACCACTATCTGAAAAACAAAGTTTCAAAGTTTGTGTGATGTTTTGGATGTTACTTACAATGCCCTAAAGACTAATATAAAAACTAATATTTTTCCTCTTGCACCCCAAATACTAGGAAATACTAAATTTATTCCATGCCAATTTGGGAGCTATACTATACACACGTGCACTAAAGGACACTGTAGTTGGTTTTTTTCCTTTACTACAAAAAATGGTTCAAATGGCTATGAGCACTATGGGACTTCTGAGGTCATCAGTCCCCTAGAACTTAGAACTACTTAAACCTAACTAACCTAAGGACATCACAAATGTCCATGCCCGAGGCAGGATTCGAACCTGCGACCGTAGCGGTCGCGCGGTTTCAGATTGTAGCGCCTAGAACCGCTCGGTCACCCAGCCGGCCCCTTTACTACAAGCAGCACTCAATCTGGGATAATACTGCCAACAATTCTTGTTGCTTTGTCAAATCCGCTCGGTATGTATTTAAAGAGCACCTAAGTTTCCTGTAATATAGTCTGATTATCTGAATGTGATGCCAGTACTGCAATTATTTTCATCGTATTTATTCTAAACGACCTGCTGTGAAATCACAAATCTGCCTTTCATTAATTAAATAATACTTGTTTATTCACACAAATTTCATCAATGCATCATACAGAAACATCTACTTTCACCATGTACATTAACCATTATGTGCTCATAACCTCAGTGGTACATCTTACCTCTGTATCATTACAACCCATACTCAAAACAACATGCATTGGATATATCTTTATTGCTATATGTATAATTGAAACTACGCATTTTCGTAAGACATATACACTGAAGAGCCAAAGAAACTGGTACACATACCGAAAATCGTGTAGGGGCCCCGCTAACACGCAGAAGTGCCGCAACACGACGTGGCATCGACTAGACTAATGTCTCAAGTAGTGCTGAAGGGAATTGTCACCATGAATTCTGCAGGGTTGTACACAAATCTGTAAGAGTGAGAGGCAGCGGAGATCTCTTCTGAACAGCACGTTGCAAGGCATCCCAGATATGCTCAATCTTTTTCGTGTCTGGGGAGTTTGGTGGGCAGCGGAAGTGTTCAAACTCAGAAGAGTGTTCCTGGAGCCAGTCTGTAGCAAATGTGGACACGGGGGTTTCGCATTGTTCTGCTGAAATTGCCCAAGTCTGTCTGAATGCACAATACACATGAATGGATGCAAGTGATCAGACAGGATGCTTACGTATGTGTAACCTGTCTGAGTAGCATCTAGATGTATCAGGGGTCCCATATCACTCCAACTGCACACGTCCCACACCATTACAGAGCCTCCAGCAGCTTCAACAGTCCCCTGCTGACAAGCTGGGTCCATGGATTCATACCCGTACACGTCCATTTCGATACAATTTTAAACGAGCCTCGTCCGACCAGGCAACATGTTTCCAATCATCAACAGTCCCGTATTGATGGTTCTAGGCGAGGCGTAAAGCTCTGTGTCGTGCAGTCATCAAGAGTACACGAGAGGGCCTTGGCTCCGAAAGCCCATATCGATGTTTCGTTGAATGGTTCGCACGCTGACACTTGGTCCCGTTTTGCAGGATTTTTCTGGCTGCAGCGATGGAGATTGGATGTTTTACCAGATTTCTGATATTCATTGTACACTTGTTAAATGGTCGTACGGGAAAATCGCCGCTTCATCGTTACCTTGGAGATACTGTGTCCCATCGCTCGTGCGCCGACTATAACACCACGTTCAAACTCACTTTAATCTCGATAACCTGCCACTGTTGTAGCAGTAACCGATCTAACAACTGCGCCAGACACTTGTCTTCTATAGGCGTTGCCTACCACGTCGCCATATTCTGCCTGTTGACATATCTCTGTTTGAATACAGATGTCTCTACAAGTTTCTTCGGCGCATCAGTGCATAAACATGTGAAACACCATTTACAGCATGTTAGCATGAAAGATGGCGGCCCATTTTGACTCTGATCTACGGTGAGAGAAGGAAAGTGGCCTCACAAAGTTAAAGCGTTTTTGAACTCATATCGTAAAACTTGCCAAATAATTCCAAAAAATGAAGGGACTGTACAGCACTCGCCATGCTGCTTTCGAGAAACAATTATAGCTCATTTACATAAATTCGTTATCTTTGCAATAGCGAACGCCTCAGTGCAGCACAAGTCGCCACGCAGAGGCGTCATGGGAGCCATCGGACACTTTGCGGTTAAAATCTAACGTTCTTCACATATACATTCTAATCTAACCACCTTGACCCCGCCAAAACTGGTGGAGATAAGACACAGTGTGACCAGGCCATCAATTTCATCTGACAACATTTCCTGGAAATCACTTTACAATCTTCTAAGAAAAGTGCATAGCAGTTTTTTGAACAGTCGAAAATAATACAATGGAAGAGTCTGCTTGGCAGTGTTAGGGTGCAAAGGGCAAATTGTCTTAACAAGCATGATTGTTTATAGCTTACATCAAAAATTACGATTGCTAACAGAATTTCATCATTAAAATGAACGAACTACGTTTATAATTTAAGTTTATTGAAGCTCTTTCTTCCTGCCAATTTTCACCCCTTACCCGTAATTCTCTTTTGGTAAATGCTGAGGTGATGTGAACAGGTAGCATATGGGATAATATTTCTTTTAATTGATCAGCAACTTTATCACTTGCGTATTAAGCAAATACTGCCACTTTTTGGATGTGTTACCTTCGCTAAAAATATTTTATCATCATGCGTTAATATTCTTTGAATGGTTAAGCAGCCCAGCATTCGCCTAGACGAGTGTGTGGAAACGGCTCTAGTACCTTATTTACCTGGATACTTATACAGGGTGAGTCACCTAACATTACCGCTGGATATATTTCGTAAACTACATCAAATACTGACGAATCGATTCCACAGACCGAACGTGAGGAGAGGGGCTAGTGTAATTGGTTAATACAAACTATAAAAAATGTACGGAAGTATGTTTTTTAACACAAACCTACGTTTTTTTAAATGGAACCCCGTTAGTTTTGTTAGCACATCTGAACATATAAACAAATACGAAATCAGTGCCGTTTGTTGCATTGTAAAATGTTAATTACATCCGGAGATATTGTAACCTAAAGTTGACGCTTGAGTACCACTCCTCCGCTGTTCGATCGTGTGTATCGGAGAGCACCGAATTACGTAGGGATCCAAAGCGAACGGTGACGGACCTTAGGTTCAGAAGAGACTGGAACAGCACATTACGTCCACACCTTTTTATTGGTCTTTTTCACTGACGCACATGTACATTACCATGAGGGGTGAGGTACACGTACACACGTGGTTTCCGTTTTCAATTACGGAGTGGAATAGAGTGTGTCCCGACATGTCAGGCCAATAGATGTTCAATGTGGTGGCCATCATTTGCTGCACACAATTGCAATCTCTGGCGTAATTAATGTCTTACACGCCGCAGTACATCTGGTGTAATGTCGCCGCAGGCTGCCACAATACATTGTTTCATATCCTCTGGGGTTGTAGGCACATCACGGTATACGTTCTCCTTTAACGTACCCCACAGAAAGAAGTCCAGAGGTGTAAGATCAGGAGAACGGGCTGGCCAATTTATGCATCCTCCACGTCCTATGAAACGCCCGTCAAACATCCTGTCAAGGGTCAGCCTAGTGTTAATTGCGGAATGTGCAGGTGCACCATCATGCTGATACCACATACGTCGACGCGTTTCCAGTGGGACATTTTCGAGCAACGTTGGCAGATCATTCTGTAGAAACGCGATGTATGTTGCAGCTGTCTGGGCCCTGCAATGAAGTGAGGACCAATGAGGTGGTCGCCAATGATTCCGCACCATACATTTACAGTCCACGGTCGCTGTCGCTCTACCTGTCTGAGCCAGCGAGAATTGTCCATGGACCAGTAATGCATGTTCCGTAGATTCACTGCCCAGTGGTTTGTGAAACCCGCTTCATCGGTAAACAGGTAGAACTGCAACGCATTCTCTGTTAATGCCCATTGACAGAATTGCACTCTATGATTAAAGTCATCACCATGTAATTGCTGATGTAGCGACACATGAAACGGGTGAAAGCGGTGACGATGCAGTATGCGTATGACACTACTTTGACTCAGTCCACCGGCTCTCGCAATGTCCCGTGTACTCATGTGTGGGTTCATGGCAACAGCAGCTAACACACCAACTGCACCCGCTTCTCCTGTGACGGGCCTGTTACGGACCCGTTTGCGTGCTACGACCATATCTGTTGCATACAGTTGGCGGTAGATATTTTGCAATGTGCGGCACGTTGGATGCTCTCTGTCCGGGTACCGTTCTGCATACACCCGGCAGGCTTTAGTTGAATTTCGTCGACACTCACATAAATGAGTATCATCTCCGCCTTTTCAGAGTTCGAATACACCATGCTCACAGTTCCTACAACACTACACTATCACAGACGTCTGGTAACACGGTGTACTACAGTTGGTCTGCATGCGGAGACGAATGCAGAATAACAATAGCAGCAAGCGCTACATGCGGACACTGCGACAGCTAGACCAAACCACAACAGTGCACTACAGCCACACTCGTAAACACGGTCGTCATCGTAAACATGTCCCTGCAGATTGTGCTCGCCGACCGTGGCCCATGTTTGTTACAACACGCAACTGAACGTCGGAGGTTTCAAGCGTCAACTTTAGGTTACAATATCTCCGGATGTAATTAACATTTTACAATGCAACAAACTGCACTGATTACGTATTTGTTTATATGTTCAGATGTGCTAACAAAACTAACGTGGTTCCATTTAAAAAAAACTTAGGTTTGTGTTAAAAACCTACTTCCGTGCATTTTGTTTTATGATTTGTATTAACCAATTACACTAGCCCCTCTCCTCACGTTCGGTCTGTGGAATCGGTTCGTCAGTATTTGATGTGGTTTACGAAATATATCCAGCGGTAACGTTAGGTGACTCACCCTGTATATAGACGCGCAGAGTGGCCCGGCGGTTTGAGGGGCCATGTCACGGATTGCGCGGCCCCTCCCCGCCGGAGGTTCGAGTCCTCCCTCGGGCATGGGTGCGTGCGTGTTGTTCTTAGCATAAGTTAGTTTAAGTAGAGTGTAAGAGTTTAAGTCGAGAGACCGAAGACCTCAGCAGTTTGGTCCCTTAGGAATTCACAGACACACATATATAATTAAATATTTTGGGCGTGTGCCTAGACTCTGCACAGACTTACCACAAATGCAGGTTACCTGTTTATTATTTATTCTTTGTAGGAATGTGCAACACAAAATACGAAACTGTCTTGTGAAGGACGCTCAATAGAGGTTGCAATGGACAGACCATGGCGTTGAGATTTACCTTTTCATTTTAATCAAAGATTTCTCTTCCATAGTGAAAAGAGTTATAATACAGAAGCCATTATCCGCGGCCGATTATACAATACTATGAAAATATTACTGCATATACGCATGGACTACCATGTAGGCACATCTGTATTCTATGACGGCAAAAACAGGAGAGAGATTACATGAACTCTGTGCTCTATAGAACTGAAAAACTTAGATCATCAGAAACATCTGAAAGCTGGTAACAATAAAAACTGAATCCTTATCACTATCTGCGGCCTATTATTTATTGTATCTAGCTGCCGCTAGATACATTACATTCATACCAAAGTTCATGGTGGAGTGGATGCTACATTGCCTCAAACTTTATTTTTTCATAGAAACATTAAAAAATTTACAACTACTAGCTGCACAAACTTCACTGATCATTAGTTATGTGGTTAAATCTGTCTCATCGAGTCACTTCACAACACAACGCTATCACCGAGACCAAAAGCTTTTTCAAAGGGAAATATTCAGAAAAAGTAATTAATCTAGTAGTTCAACCAGTAAAAATCAATGGCAATATTTCATATAATTCCTGGCTATGGCAGCAGGTTGGACACTAACGATAAAAGAACTCTTTACACAATTGTTTGAACATTTTTATACAACATTACAAAGATTACCTGCTCTGTGAAATGCTTTGAGCTTTACACAGTGATTGCCAACTGTTTGTCCAGCCAACATCTGTGTTCATCACAGTTCATTATCGAACTATCAGTTTAATAAGCCACGGCTGCAAAATATTGACAGGAATTCTTTACAAACGAATGGAAAAACTGGTAGAAGCCACCTCGGGGAAGATCAGTTTGGATTCCGTAGAAAGGTTGGAACACGTGAGGCAATACTGACCCTACGACGTATCTTTGAAAATAAATTAAGGAAAGGCATACCTACGTTTCTAGCACGTGCAGTTTTAGAGAAAGCTTTTGACAATGTTGATTGGAATACTCTCTTTCAAATTCTGAAGGTGGCAGGGGTAAAATACAGGGAGCGAAAGGCTATTTACAATTTGTACAGAAACCAGATGGCAGTTATAAGAGTCGAGGGGCATGAAAGGGAAGCAGTGGTTAGGAAGGGAGTGAGACAGGGTTGTAGCCTCTCCCCGATGCTATTCGATCTGTATATTGAGCAAGCAGTAATGGAAACAAAAGAAAAATTCGGAGTAGGTATTAAAATTCATGGAGGAGAAATAAAAACTTTGAGGTTCGCCGATGACATTGTAATTCTGTCAGAGACAGCAAAGGACTTGGAAGAGCATCTGAACGGAATGGACAGTGTCTTGAAAGGAAGATGTAAGATGAACATCAACAAAAGCAAAACGAGGATAATGGAATGTAGTCGAATTAAATCGGGTGATGCTGCGGGAATTAGATTAGGAAATGAGACGCTTAAAGTAGTAAATGAGTTTTGCTATGTGGGGAGCAAAATAACAGATGATGGTCGAAGTAGAGAGGATATAAAATGTAGACTGACAATGGCAAGGAAAGCGTTTCTGAAGAAGCAAAATTTGTTAACATCGAGTATGGATTTAAGTGTCAGGAAGGCGTTTCTGAAAGTATTTGTATGGAGTGTAGCCATGTGTGGAAGTGAAATGTGGACGATAAATAGTTTGGACAAGAAGAGATTAGAAGCTTTCGAAATGTGATGCTACAGAAGAATGCTGAAGAGTAGTGGGTAGATCTCATAACTAATGAGGTACTGAATAGAAATGGAGAGAAGAGAAATTCGTGGCACAACTTGACTAGGAGAATGGATCGGTTGGTAGGGCATATTCTGAGGCATCAAGGGATCACCAATTTGGTATTGGAGGGCAGCGTAAAGGGTAAAAATCGTAGAGGGAGACCAAGAGATGAATACACTAAGCAGATTCAGAAGGATGTAGGTTGCAGTAGGTAGTGGGAGATGGAAAAGCCGGCCACGGTGGCCGTGCGTTTCGAGGCGCTTCAGTCCGGACCCGCGTGACTGCTACGGTCGCAGGTTCGAATCCTGCCTCGGGTATGGATGTGTGTGATGTGCTGTGCTTAGCTTAGTTAGGTTTAAGTAGTTCTAAGTTCTAGGGGACTGATGACCTCAGATGTTAAGTTCCATAGCGCTCAGAGCCATTTGAACCGTTTTTTTAGATGAAGAAGCTTGCACAGGATAGAGTAGCATGGAGAGCTGCATCAAACCAGTCTCTGGACTGAATACCACCACCACCACCACCACCACCACCACCACCACCACCACCACCACCACCACCACCACCATTTATGCATGAGACTGACGCATACCGGCATTCGTCTGAGGCCACTAAACAAACTAACTCCGAGCAAGATGTTTTTCATACCTGCATTGCTGATATGTTACGGAGGACAATATGGCAGAACACAGAATGCGTCAGCAAGCCAGTTGGATATTTGGTTTCAAAGACGCAGTCCGCATGCAGCTGGGTGAGGGCGAGTGAACTCCCAAAAAACTAGGTGGGCTCAGGAAGATGAACATAAAAGGTTTCAGAAACATGTCGTACGACCGCCATTAGTAAAGAAGTCGCACTGCTCTTCCTGGAAGAGACTGGAATGAGCACAAGATTATAACTGATCATCTGGTCTGGACAGAGGAATCTAAAGGAACAAAATACATGAAAAGAAGTAATACAACTCAAGCCAATACAATCATGTCCTTGCGACATTCGGTCAGGACACTTAAAGTTCTTTAGTTCAAGCTCGTAGTTTAATTACTAGCATTCACATTGCCAGAGGCTCAGTTTGGCGTTTTCCAGTCGTCGCGCACACGCTATTTTGAAATTATCATTCAGATCGTGCAGCTATCAGTTAACATTTCAAAATCAGCAGCAGTACGCAGGTGCAGCTTTGGAAGGTGTGGTTGCGACACGATTGAATCTTTCATTTGCCATCAGCACAAGACCAATGACAGCATGTACACAGAGGAGAGAAAACACCCGGAGGCAGCAAAGCGAACCGAAAGTAGTTCACGTGAGATGTCTAAAGACGGCCACTGTTCCCACACCACGGGGACAGAATGACCAGCCCACCAGGCAGTTCGGGTAAAGCCCACTCAGATGTTCACGTAGTGATGCTTACATGTTCCAGAGCCCTCTTGCGGCATCAGTGGAATTCACCAAGGATAGGGCCCAGAGACCACTGGTGTCATGTACCTGGCAGCTCACTTGCTGTACAGCTCCGAGTCAAAAAGGTGCTCACCAGATTTTGTTCAGTTAGTAGCGTCCATTTGCCCTGAAACTTGATATTTTTTAGCTTCTCAGCGCAGAATCTGTCTACTGTGTCTTCGTTCAAGATACATGGTCTCTTCGTGCATTAATATAGGTATCTGAATGACGGATTACTGTCTACTTAGTTTACATTACATACCTCACTATCTAAAAGTCTCTAAAGTGTTGACTGTTTATGACAGTTCCAACACATGACAAACATGCACTATGAAACAGTACTCTGTTCATTAGTCACTAAAATATTGTTTTATTAAAATATGTTAACAGTGTATCTGAAGGAAAGGCAATACTAGCTTAACAGACTAACAAGTAAAGACATTAAGCGATATTATTGTAGCTAAATGGTTCAAATGTCTGAGCACTATGGGACTTAACAGCTATGGTCATCAGTCCCCTAGAACGTAGAACTACTTAAACCTAACTAACCTAAGGACATCACGCAACACCCAGTCATCACGAGGCAGAGAAAATCCCTGACCCCGCCGGGAATCGAACCCGGGAACCCGTATTATTGCAGCTGAACACTATGTGCATATGTACATGCGCACACTTAAAATTGCATAACGAAATGCAAATATGGATACAGCCTTTTGTATTTGATGCTTTGTTTTGCTTTAGGGCGCAAAATCAAATGGGGCCATACGCACCCAAGTCAAAACTATATAATACGAAGACAGAGGAGTTAAAAACGACTATGAGTCAGTTACAATTGACATAATAGACAGCTAAAAACAGGCACGTGGAAAACGGGCTAAAAAAGACACCATCAGAAACGGAGGACCAACACTAAAAATTAAATGGCCTTCGCCTTATTGCTTTGGCGTATAAAAGGTAAAACGCCGTCGACAAACGGCGCGTCATTTGCTAAAACAGCCGATAACTCAGACGGAAAACCCACCCGGCAACGTAAAAGGTTAAAAAAATGGACATTCCATCAGGAAGTGGCGGACAGTTAAAACTTGTGTGCGATGTTTATAAAGTGGTGGGGTAGCGCCACTTAAATGACGATGGCTAAAAAGGCAGTGATGGGCACTGAGTGAGTCAGAGCAGAGGACACAATGGAAAAGACTGTGTCGCCGAATATACTCAGTGGCCTGATACATGGTGAAGAACTCTGTTGTAAATACTTAAAAGAGCGTGCCAGATGCCGATATCGAAAGACAAGGTGCCACTGACGAAGGCACACCCGACCCCACGGTCAGTCCGAGAGCCATCAGTGTATACAAAAGTACTATTGTGAAGTTCCATACGAAGGTCATAAAACTGAAGGCGATAGAACGAGGCGGGAGTGGTGTCCTTGGGAAGCGAATGGAGGCCATGGTGGTGAAGGGTTCACATCCAGCGCGAAAGTGTGGAGTTAAGCCACCGTATCAATTGCTGAAAGTGGACTCCAGTAGGTAACAGAAGAAGGACGATCCCCATACTGACAAAGGAATCACCAAAGAAGGAGGCATAGGATTGGTGGCCACACATGGCAGACAAACGGCATGCATACCTGCTGAGGAGAAAGTCAAGGCAGTAGGACGGGGGTAGTTCAGCAGCTTCAGCATAGACTCTCAACCAGGCTGGTGTAAAAAGGGTGGATAGTGTTGAGAGAGCGTAAGAGGGATGGGTGCGCAGGAGCATAAGCAAACCACCCATAGTCGAGTTTCGAATGGTCAAGGGACTGGTACAAACGGAGGAAGGTTGTTCGATCAGCATCCCAGGAAGTACCTTTGAGGACATGTACGACATTGAGCAACCACGTACAGTGGGCTGCCAGGTAAGATACATGGGAGAACGAAAAGTTTTCGATCGAGCATGAGCCCCAAGAATTTCGTAGTTTCATTTAACAGAAGGCCAACAGGCCTAAGATGTAAAGGTGGTGGGAGAAACCACTTGCGTCGCCAGTAATTCACACAGACGGTTTTTTCAGTGAAAGGCATTGTCGATGCTCCAAGAGTAAAAACGATCAAGACGTCACTGAAGACACCGCTCAGTGACACAGTTCCATGGAGAAATGCAATAGATGGCAAAATCGTCAACAAAGAAGGATCAGGAGATTCCCATCAGGAGACAGCCCATTATAGGGTCAGTGGCGATAACAAAGAGAACGACGCTCTGGACAGAACCCTGAGGCACACCGTTTCCTGGTGTCATTGCGGAACCCACACGAACCTTGAAAACACGATCTTGTAAAAATGCCTGAAGGAAACAGGGCAGGCAGCCACGGAAGCCTCGTGCCTGAAGAGTACAGAGGGTACGAGTTTTCCAGCAGGTGTCTTAGGCCTTCTTCAAATCGAGAAACATGACCACAGTCAGATTTCCGCAGAAAACCATTCATAACATGGGTGGAAAAAGTAACGAGATGGTCAACTGCAGAACGCCGCGCTATAAATCCACACTGTGCATTCGTTAGTAAATTGCGAGACTGGAGCCACCACACCTGCCGGGCATGAATCATACGTTCGATCACCTTGCAAACGCAGCTGGTAATAGGGATGGGCGGTAGCCAGAAGGCAGTCAGGCTTCTGTCCTACTGGGCTTAGGTATGGGTATGACGGTGGCTTCACGCCAGCACCCGAGAAATTTGCCCTCTGCACTGATGCGGTTGTGTGTGTTAAGCAGAAAGTGCTTGGCCTCAAGAGAAATGTGCTGCAACATCTGAATGTGGATGGCGTGCGGTCCTTGGGCAGAGGATTGGGATGAACTGAGAGGATAATCTAACGCCCTCATAGTAAAGGTGACATTGTAGCACTCACGAGTCGGAGAAGAGAAGAATATCATCCGAGCCTCCTCAGCTCGTTTCCGATGGAGGAAGGCTGGGTGATAGTGGAGGGGCTCGAAGGTGGCCCAAGGTGTTGGAGATAGCAATAGGGTCCATAACAACATCGTCTGCTATTGAGTCCGGAAATGGGGCAATGGATATAGGTCCCAGAGAGTCGTTGGGGGATGGCCCACATAACAGAGGAAGGGGTGGAACTGTTAATAGAACTAGTGAATAAAATCCAGCTAGCGCTTTTGCTACCCTGAAGAACGCGACGACACTTTGCACCCAACTGTTTATACACTCCTGGAAATGGAAAAAAGAACACATTGACACCGGTGTGTCAGACCCACCATACTTGCTCCGGACACTGCGAGAGGGCTGTACAAGCAATGATCACACGCACGGCACAGCGGACACACCAGGAACCGCGGTGTTGGCCGTCGAATGGCGCTAGCTGCGCAGCATTTGTGCACCGCCGCCGTCAGTGTCAGCCAGTTTGCCGTGGCATACGGAGCTCCATCGCAGTCTTTAACACTGGTAGCATGCCGCGACAGCGTGGACGTGAACCGTATGTGCAGTTGACGGACTTTGAGCGAGAGCGTATAGTGGGCATGCGGGAGGCCGGGTGGACGTACCGCCGAATTGCTCAACACGTGGGGCGTGAGGTCTCCACAGTACATCGATGTTGTCGCCAGTGGTCGGCGGAAGGTGCGCGTGCCCGTCGACCTGGGACCGGACCGCAGCGACGCACGGATGCACGCCAAGACCGTGGGATCCTACGCAGTGCCGTAGGGGACCGCACCGCCACTTCCCAGCAAATTAGGGACACTGTTGCTCCTGGGGTATCGGCGAGGACCATTCGCAACCGTCTCCATGAAGCTGGGCTACGGTCCCGCACACCGTTAGGCCGTCTTCCGCTCACGCCCCAACATCTTGCAGCCCGCCTCCAGTGGTGTCGCGACAGGCGTGAATGGAGGGACGAATGGAGACGTGTCGTCTTCAGCGATGAGAGTCGCTTCTGCCTTGGTGCCAATGATGGTCGTATGCGTGTTTGGCGCCGTGCAGGTGAGCGCCACAATCAGGACTGCATACGACCGAGGCACACAGGGCCAACACCCGGCATCATGGTGTGGGGAGCGATCTCCTACACTGGCCGTACACCACTGGTGATCGTCGAGGGGACACTGAATAGTGCACGGTACATCCAAACCGTCATCGAACCCATCGTTCTACCATTCCTAGACCGGCAAGGGAACTTGCTGTTCCAACAGGACAATGCACGTCCGCATGTATCCCGTGCCACCCAACGTGCTCTAGAAGGTGTAAGTCAACTACCCTGGCCAGCAAGATCTCCGGATCTGTCCCCCATTGAGCATGTTTGGGACTGGATGAAGCGTCGTCTCACGCGGTCTGCACGTCCAGCACGAACGCTGGTCCAACTGAGGCGCCAGGTGGAAATGGCATGGCAAGCCGTTCCACAGGACTACATCCAGCATCTCTACGATCGTCTCCATGGGAGAACAGCAGCCTGCATTGCTGCGAAAGGTGGATATACACTGTACTAGTGCCGACATTGTGCATGCTCTGTTGCCTGTGTCTATGTGCCTGTGGTTCTGTCAGTGTGATCATGTGATGTATCTGACCCCAGGAATGTGTCAATAAAGTTTCCCCTTCCTGGGACAATGAATTCACGGTGTTCTTATTTCAATTTCCAGGAGTGTAGAAAATGCAATTAGCCATCATAGGATGACTGTTAAAAACGTGGAGAGCACGTGTCTGTGCACGAATTGAGTCACGGCTTGCCTCAGTCCACCAAGGGACTGGGACACGATGTAGTAAAGAGTAAGTGTGAGGAATGGAACGCTCAGCAGAAGTGAGGATAACGTTTGTGAGACATTCCACCTGGTCACCAAAACTGGGGAAATTTTGTTCTTCGAAGGTCGCCAGGAAGGAGTAAAGCTGCCAGTCAGCCTTAGTAAGCTGCCATTTGGGTGTGCCCACAGATTGTGTGTGTGTGTGTGGGGGGGGGGGGGGGGGCGAGTCAGCAAACGGATAGCACATGGGAAATGAAAGAACAGACCACTCAAGACGATGGGCAAACTGGGCAGTGCGGAAGAATAGGTCCAAACGGGAACAGATGTGCGAGGAGTCAGAAAGAAAAGTGGATGTGGCAGTGTTAAGGAAGACGAGGTTAAGTTGGTTAAGAAGGTCAGCCAAGAGGGCACCTCTCTTACAGGTCCTGGAGGAAACCCAAAGGGGATGATTCACATTAAAGTCAGCACGTAGCAAAAATGGGGGAGGTAGTTGCCCAATAAGCTGAAGAAGTCTGCCTTGGTGACATCGAAGGACGGAGGTACATAAACGGTACATAGGGAAAACATCAGGTGGGGATGGAAAAAGGGAACTGCAACAGCTTGAAGATGGGCAGACAGGGAGATGTGTTGGCTATGAACATCATCCCATATGAGCAGCATGACGCCACCATGATATGGAATGCCGACCTCAGGGGGAAGGTCAAAACCAATCGGTAAGTAATGTGAAAGCTCAAAGCGGTCTTGAGGGCGCAATTTCGTTCCTGAAGGCAGAGTACAAAGGGAATATGCGATGCTAAAAGCAGCCATTATACCTCTTTGTGGGACCGAAGGCCGCCAACATTCCATTGGAGGACAGTCATGAGGAGAAAGACATGGAGTGTCACCTCAGCAAGCGCCGAGTGACAGCCAGTGTAGCGTCACTACTAAAGGGCACAGAAGCAAGAGGATCCTGTTCCATGTGGTCCACATAACCATCAGCTTGCTTGTGTGGTCTGTCTGTGGAGTCCAATGCTGAAAAACGGTTGGTGGTGTGCACCAGCGAGACAGAGTCTGGCCAGGCTAGAGCGCCATGTGGCGACGCTGTCGAACAGGATCTACGACTTTGCGAAGGATAATACCGTTTGCCTTTGGTAGACTTCTTCGAGCCTTTCCAGTTAGAGGAAGACTCTAGAGTTGTTTGGCTGTAGGAACAGAGGAAGTCTTCTCAGGTGTACTACTCTTGTCCTTTCCTGCCTACTGGTTGTGTAGCTGGTGGCTTCACCCCGTGAGCCGAGAGTTTCACAGTTTGTTGCACAGTGGGACAGAGGGATGGCGATGCTACCTTGCCATTGGACGATTTCATAACCTCAGACTGAATTTGATGTCGCATGTCTGCGTGGTCATGTCCTTCATGGAGCGAGGGATAACAAAAACAGAACTATAGGTGCCAGATGGGAGAACACAGGGTTTGCGACTAGCCAGTAACTTGTGAGCTACCGGGTGGGGCACTTTTTCCTCTTTGTCCGAATCTTTTAGACAGTCCGCTAACGAAGATGCAAGGAACAATCCCGGGAGGAGGAGGCATGGCCGCCATTGCAGTTGATACAGCAGGGAGAAGGTGGTGGACAATCGCCCTCGTGGAAATCCCTACCACAGGTTACACATTTGACTGGGTGTCGACAAGATGTTCTAGTATGATTGAAATTATGACACCAGTAGCAGTGCATTGGGTTCGGAATCTACAGCCGGAGTATCAATTTCATAGCCTGCTTTGATCTTGGACGGCAGCACCACTCGAACAAAGGTGAGGAAAAGAGTGTGGGTGGGCACTAAGGAGGAATCTACCTTTTCCATTACACGATGTACGGCAATGACACCCTGATCAGAGAGGTAAGGTTGGATTTTGGCCTCCGTTAGACCGTCGAACAGGCTGGTGTAAATCACACAAAGGGAAGAAGTCAAAGTTCTCTGGTCCTCGACACGAACAGGGTAGTCATGGAGAAGCGACGCAGCAAGCAGTTTTTGTGCTTGAGAATCAGAATCAGTCTCCAAAAGCAAAGTGCCCTCCCAAAAACGCGAGCAGGACTTCGCAGGGCCAGCAATTGCGTCAACGCCTTTCTGAATAATAAACAGATTTACTGCAGCAATGGACTGTGTCTTCAGTACGAGAGACCACGATGAACCATGGTGCAATGGGAAGGGTCTTCGAATCACTAGCCTCATTACGTTTACGTATCGTAGACGTTGACCGGGAAGGTGATTGACTCGTTGCGAGAAAATCCCCCACGATAGCCAGCGTTTCCAATGGCGAGCTCCTTCAAACTGGGGGCTCCTTCACAAGGGGTCGCACCCGCCTTAGGTGATTGTTCACACCTCAGATCACACCTCCTGAACACGTGACAGAGGGACCAGTCGGGAATTTGGGAAGGTTGCAGCTCGGCCAATCAACCCTTCCTGGGCCTGACCTGTACCAGGGAGTACGTGCGAACCCTACCTGTCGACCCAGGGCTGAGACTCATGCATTACCCATTCACATCTTATGTGGCAAACGCGTGGGCTGGCCTTCAAGAGCGCACAGGGAGAAAGAAGAAAAAGATGAACCTCCAACACTGAAGCGGAGAAACTAGAGGAGAAGGGAGACGACGAAAGGAAAAGGGAGCGAAAAACGAAGGTGAGATTGTCCTTTGTCAGTCATGGACAACCCAGAACATTCCCAATTACATCATGGACATGTTCCCAAGGAAGAGGATAGACATGCAGCACAGAAGGGAAAAAACGCTGCAAATGCTGGGGCATCATGGTAGCCAAGCATGAACACACCAAAGAGTGGCGAGCCCCCTGGGGGGGTGTCTTATTTGACGATTCACTGTCAGGGACTCCGTAGGTCTACATAGGTATTTATCTTTTATTTCCTGCCAATATTTGTTAGTGCCTTTCATAGCTGCGTTGTCCTTCCCCAAGTTCAGGAAATATTGCCGGTTAAGGTCATCTTTCATAAGGTGTATTTTGACGCAAACTTCACGATCAGTACGCAAGGGCACTTTATGAAAGTTCTCAGACAGATGTAAAATTGCATTAGCTACAACAGTGAATTTGCATGGAACGTGAATTTCTAAGTCTTATTCCTGTAACACAACCAACGTGCTAAACATGTGGAGCAGTTAACAGTTTAACAGATTTGTATAATGCCCATATAGGTAACGCCGGAACCACCTAAAGGCCCACACAATGGCAAGCACTTCTAGCTCAGTGCTGCAATGTGACCTCTCACAGCTG
The DNA here is from genome assembly GCF_023898315.1 of Schistocerca nitens. Taxonomy (NCBI): domain Eukaryota; kingdom Metazoa; phylum Arthropoda; class Insecta; order Orthoptera; family Acrididae; genus Schistocerca; species Schistocerca nitens. Next base: position 284,696,772 of record NC_064615.1, read on the forward strand.
GCAAAACCTATATTATGTACCACTGGTTTACCTTCAATGTTACGAATCAAAACGAACATGTGCCAAGGCCGAGACTGTATGTATTTGTCGCAAGACTGAAGTCTTCAGTAATATCAGGAAGACAAAGAATGTTTGTATTACATAAAGCTTGAAAACCTCGCAAATCTCCACTGTTGGGCAGTTGATTCCGCAGAAACCACTGGTAAAAGGCTATCAGGCTGCGAAATAACTGTTTTTGAGTCTTGAGAACAGGAAAGTTCTTAACAGCACAATTTACTTTGGTCATGCTGTGTATCCCCTGGTGAAATACGACCCAGAGAGTTGATGCTGTGACTTCTGAAGGTAGCCAGAGTCCTTGAATCGAAGTAGAACATGAAATAATGCAAGGTATTCTCACCCCACAGAGGTTGCAATAAGCAATCTTCTATGAAAACTGATTTGATCAAGCAACCAAAAACAGTGTCCAAAGCGGCTATAAAAACCACCAGTGAACATTTAGACTAAGTGTCGGCAACTTTATTTAGTTGGTGATTGACTGACAAGTGTTAAAGTGTACCTGCATTACTTTTTTTTCCAAATCTGCAAATATGGACGTAGTAGGTCAGTGCCGGTTAAGAGTTTCATATTGCAGAAACTCATTTTTCTTTGATGTTTTCCGACCAGGTCCATACAGGAACAAGAATTTTATTCATTGCTCTGGCGTCTACAACAAGTCTGACTCCTCAGTCAGATTTACGAACTATTAATAACGGGCTAGAATATGGCCTCCGTGAGGGTTCCAAAATTTTCCAAGATAGTATTTTCCTGGTCTCCTTAGCAATGGCTGACCACTTGGCCAGGGGGATGCTGTAGGAAGTATGACCGTTGTGAGGATGGACATCCAGTTTACATTCATACCCATGAATGCCTCCAGGTCCTTCTACAAATATTACTTCAAATTCTTGCAAAACACGTGTGAACTGACTTCTCTGAATGTCACTGCAATAATCAGATTCATTAGCAATGGCCTGGCACACATCAAGTGGTTCCATTACAAATGTGTATTATCAGTGAGTTTGCCAATGTGTTACAATTTTACTGTTTGGCGAAAGCACCCATGGTCCACATGACAGAATTCTTAATGTCATCACAACGTATTCTTAAATGTAGGTGGCCAGCACGAAGGTCGATTCCAGCACACCTCTGGCCTCAAAAATCCATTCCTACCATACAACTGGTTGTTAAACCGTCGACTATCACGAACGAGTGCTCTAATTTCATTACCTATATTTTAATTTGTAACACGACGTGCCCTTCACTGGTTTGGATCAGCACTATCTGCACCCAAGATCCAACATCCATTCACTGGTAATGTTGGTTTCTTTGTATGGTCAAATTTTGTGAAAGAAGCCAGCTGACAGCTTTAATGCCTGTGTCCAGGATTGGAACTACAGAATATTTGCTAACCATTGCATGTACTGTAGACTGTACTTCAGGCTCAGGGTTCTTTGCACAATTTTCTTCAATGCACAATTCATTCCACATATTTGAACCATGTCATAAATTTGCTATTGCGTTAGTCATGCCACTATCATTCTCTGTCTGGGCTGGGAAGGCTAAATCTGGTCGTATTTAGTTTTCTGGTCTGGTTTTATGTTGTGAGTTTTGCCCTCTATTGTTATGCTCCGATTCCAGTCGCTTGATTGGTAGTGATCCCGATTTTTGTTACTATTGTGAGATCGACAACTAGGCTAATAATGGCCATTATATCTATCTGTGGATGATCATCTAATTTAGGACAGTTATCTTACTGGTTAGAGGCAGTGTTACTGGAATTTGACACGAGGTATGGGCTACTAGAGCCCAGTTTAGAGCACGTTTTTGAAGAGTGCCGCTCGTGGCAGTGGCGATTGTCAGATTTGTTACAGTGTTCCCAGTCGTAGTGCTAAATATATCAGGTCTTGTATGCACTGACGTTTGAGAATACAAACACCCTCCACCCCAACATTTCCACTAAACAAATTGCAGCGAAATGCAGGAAGATCAGCGGATAGGCACTTGGTGCAGGGAGTGGCAACTGATCCTTAACATAGACAAATGTAATGTATTGCGAATACATAGAAAGAAGGATCCTTTATTGTATGATTATATGACAGCGGAACAAACATTGGTAGCAGTTACTTCTGTAAAATATCTGGGACTATGCGTACGGAACGATTTGAAGTGGAATGATCATATAAAATTAATTGTTGGTAAGGTGGGTGCCAGGTTGAGATTCATTGGGAGAGTCCCTAGAAAATTTAGTCCATCGACAAAGGATGTGGCTTACAAAACACTCGTTCGACCTATACTTGAGTATTGCACCACAGTGTGGGACTCGTACCAGGTCGGGCTGACAAAGGAGAGAGAGAAGATCCAAAGAAGAGCGGCGCGTTTCGTCACAGGGTTATTTGGTAAGCGTTATAGGGTTACGGAGATGTTTAGCAAACTCAAGTGGCAGACTCTGCAGGAGAGGCGCTCTGCATCGCGGTGTAGCTTGCTGTCCAGGTTTCGAGAGGGTGCGTTTCTGGATGAGGTATCGAATATATTGCTTCCCCCTACTTATACCTCCCGAGGAGATCACGAATGTAAAATTATAGATTCGAGCGCGCACGGAGGCTTTCCGGCAGTCGTTCTTCCCGCGAGGCATATGCGACTGGAACAGTAAAGGGAGGTAATGACAGTGGCACGTAAAGTGCCCTTCGCCACACACCATTGGGTGGCTTACGGAGTATAAATGTAGATGTAGACTAGAATATTGAACTCATTTTTGGCTCATTTCGGAGCGTGCTAGGATCTACCTATTTGACACAAGATGCCGCCTCACTTTCGAACTCAGAGTAACCATATGCCTCGCCCACATACAATGTCTCTTAAGGTAACAGCACAAAAAAGTTGTAAGTATCAGGTTTATATTACTTATCACTTTGTAAATCCGGTACTACATCTGATTTTATTACAATGGTCGTCTCTCCCTGTCTAGGTGGAAGACAGAAATTTCGTTGAAAGATATTGCCACAACGAAGAAACACCTGATTACCACCCCCACTCCCTGATGATACCCGTGGTACCCTAGCCATCGCTTGCATCCGCCAGGTGGTACATCATTGCTATCACATTGACAAGCTAATTAAATTGATCAAGAGAGTCACTCTGCATGGCACTTTTTTTTCCTGGCGGTCTGAGTACACTCACCAGATTGCTGAAATGGAAATCCCTAGACGGAAGACGACATTCTTTTCGAGAAACACTATTGAGAACAGACATTTGAAGCTGACCACTGGCAACATACATTTCGCATAAGCACCGCATATTAAAAACATTATCACAACGACTGTTACTGTCACCCAACATAAAAGCGGTGTTGGTTCTATGGGCATACACAAGAGTCGTCGCTGATATCCATGTTAGATACTATTCATGCTTTATAAATCTAGATATATTATTTCCGAATAAAGTGGTCTTCCACAGAAATACCGCGACATTGAATACACGTAGTCTGGGATTGCGCGGTATGTTTTAACAGACCGAAAGTGCTGGTGCACGTCACTGCCAGTGTGAGCTCTTAATAAAAACATCCTTATCATCGAATTTGGAATGATTCGGCTAAGGAGTGTGATATTAAGCAAATATATGCAACTCCTCCTTGCTGCAACTAGATATTTTCTAGCTAACAAACGCTGTTTGTAACGCATTCTATCTCAATACCATGCAGACAGTGTAACAGGGTTTCTGTCATAGAACCACAGGCTTATAAACGAGGATGACGGTTGACTGAGAATGATCACATACAGTAGATGGTGTGTTATGTGAGAACCACTTACAAATGCAACGCTAGATTGAGGTCGTAAGTAGTGTACAAAATCCTATGACCAACACACTGTCTCTTCCGACCATAGTGTTATGCTTTCTGCTAGAAATGCTGTCTGTAATTAGGAATCAAGTCTCTCCATTTAAACACATACTTGCGTTGGATCGTATGGAGATGTATAATGGTTACAAACAGTGGTGCATCATATTCGTATCACTCAACCCTCGACATGATTCACCTGTTTCGAACCTGCCTGCTAAGGACGTCATACAGAAAAGCTCCAGTGTGGTTTTAGACAGCTATCTGCATCTTTTAACTGTTCATCAGCCTCTGCCCCGTCCCACCTGTTTGTCCATGTGACCGTACCAGTTTAAGTTGGAACTGAATGCTATTTCTAAGACCTCCTGCGTCCTGTTCAGAGACAGGATGAGCTGAGTTAATGCAACAGGATCCTGTTTTGACCACTCGGTGGCAAGGAGAAAATGTTGTCATAGCTCCACCAACCGTGTACAATTTGCAAGGCCAGCGTCAAACGAAGCTTCACAAAACAGCTGTGGTCATTAGCGCCCATTCCGTGGCTTAGTGAAGGGTAAAAATAGGAATTTAAATAGCAGCAACGGGAGCTAAACTCAAGGAGGAGGGAAACTAAAAACAGAAGGAAATCTTAGAAAAGTGCTATTGAAGGGGGGTTGTTTCCCCCCCCCCCCCCCAAAAAAAGAGCTTCAAATGAACGATGTCATCTCACTAACACTTATAAACTCAAGGACGCGATCGGATGAGTGCGCGTCATCTGCTAAAAGGGAAGACATACCAGGCGACAGTTGTAAACGGGCGCGCAGTGGATTAAAATAGGGGCACTGAAGTAAAAGGTGTCTCACCGTCCATGACAGAGCAGTGGGTTGGTTGGTTTGGGGTATAAAGGTACCATACTACATGGTCATCAGTCCCTTTTTCCTCATGCAAGCAAGGCTGCCTTTGAGAAAGTAAAAGGGGGGAAAATGAATGGGGAACCACGCCCAAAAAGAAAACGAATGGAATGAACAAAAAACGGGAAAACATACACCACAAGGGAAAGTAGAAGGTATGAAAATCATAGAGCAGATGGTCTGAGCTGGATGATCACGATAATAAAAGATCATCATCTAGCCACTCAGCAACATTAAAATGTACACCCCCCAAAAACAAGGCGTGGTGGAAACATAGTGAAAAGACCACTAAGACAAGCAAATGCAAAGAAAGTGCGACAGAGTTAAAATGGAGGGAGGGTGGTGGCCTCTGAGCGAAGGCTAAATGCCCACCCTTAAATGGTACAATAAAAATGCCCTCACAAATAAAACTTAAAACTAAATCTGATTTTGAGGCACCGAAGGTAGGGTGCTGGGGAGTTTGTAAGTCCGCTGCAGAGCGGCTCAAAGTGAGCAGTCCAGTAAGATGTGGACGACAATCATATGTGAGCCACAGTGATGCGACAGAGGTAGCCATGTGTTAATCACATATGGCCAATGCAGAGCCGGCAGAGAACCAGAGTCCCTACAAGAGGCCCACATGGAGGTCTTCCACACTTTCGTAGTCTCCTTAATGGCACACACTTTGTTGTGCGTACTGAGATCATGCCATCCCGCCTCCCAAACCTGAAACCCTTGTGGCATAATAATGATCGCAGGTCAGTTACGGGCATGCCGATCTCCAGACGCAGTTTTCGTGTAGCCTGATTGACCAGCCTGTTGGCAAGTTCATTTCCTGGGATTCAGACATGGCCTGGGGTCCACACAAACACCACGGAATGACTGGACCATTCCAGGGCATAGATGGACTCCTGGATGGTCGCTACCAAAGGATGGAGGGGCAGCACTAGTTGACAATTTGTAGGTTGCTCAAGGTGTCAGTACGAGAATAAACGACCTGCCAGGACACGAGCGGATGCACTTAAGAGCACGAGAAATGACCACCAGCGCTGCAGCCATCTGGCATGGAGTGCTGTTTAATATGTCTTCCATGAACATATGCAAAGCCTACGTGACCAGCAGCCATCGTGCCGTCAGTGTAAACCACTTCATGGCTCCAGTACATGTGAATAATCGAGAGGAAGTGGTAGCGAAGAGCCACAGGGTTAACTGAGTCCTTAGGACCATGTGAGAGGTCCAGGTGAAGCTTTTCAGCCTAGGTGTACACCGTGGAGGTGTACATGAATGGACCTCGAGTATAGGTGGTAAAGACAACGACTCCAGACGGGAGAACAGATGCGAACCACAATCTTAAGGCCTGACGTTGGCCTCTGATGCGGAAGATGAACCACCATGGGTGGGAAAAGGAGATCATAATTTGAATGCTCAGGAGAACTACGAATGTGTGCAAAATAACTGGCGAGCAGTTGCACACGCCAGACCTTCAATGGAGGGGCTCCAGCCTCCACCAGGACACTGGTCACCGGACTCGTCCTAAAAGCTTCCATTGCCACTATCGCCACAGTGGTACATTGGTCGAGTAAACAACGCTAAGGGCGCCGCCGAACCATAAACCAGACTCCCATAGTCAAAGTGGGATTGAACAAGGGCTCCACAGGGCTGCAGCAGCGTAGATCGATCTGCACCCCAGTTGATGTTGCTCAGGCAGCAGAGGGCATTGAGGTGCTGCTGGCACTTCCGCTTAAGCTGACGAAGGTGAGGTAGCCAAGTCAATCAGGCGGCTAAAATCAGTCCTAAGAATCGGTATGTCTGCACAACAGTGAGTGGATAGTCATTAAGGTAAAGTTCTGGTTCCAGATGAACCGTATGACGCCAACACAAATGCATGACACATGACTTCGCAGCTGAAAACAGGAAGCCATGGGCTAGAGCCTTGTGGATGGCTGCAACACCACTACTGGAGGAGCAGTACAAAATGCAGAAGTCGTTGGCACACAGAGAATGTGAGACTGACGGCCCAACATCTGTTGCTAGACCGTTAATGGCCACTAAAAATAGAGGTATGGGACCCCATTCTCCTGGATATGGTGGGGAACTATGGGAGGCACCAACTTGGGCATGGAAAGTATGGAGCGATAGGAAATTTTTGGATAAAAATCGGGAGCAGACCCTGGAGACCCCACTCATATAAAGTGGCAAGAATATGATTTCACCAGGTCGTGTCGTAAGCTTTTCGTAAATCAAAAAAGACGGCAACCAGGTGTTGGCATCTGGAAAAGGCTGTTTGGTTGGCAGACTCGAGGTAAACTAGATTATCAGTGGTAGAGCGACCCTGGCGGATGCCGCTCTGACATGGAGCCAGCAAGCAACGTGACTCCAGGACCCAACCCAACTGCTGACTTAACATACATTCTTACAGCTTACGAAGAACAGTGGTGAGGCTGATGGATGTTTGCCGTGTTTGAGCACTGGAAGGATGGTACTCTCTCGCCATTGCGACGGAAAAACGCCATCGCATCCGATCCGGTTGAAGATGATGAGGAGATGTCTCTTCTAGTCAGACGAGAGATGTTGAAACATCTGCCTGTCGATCGATCTGACCCAAGAGCTGTGTCAGGGCAATGTGAAAGGGTGCTGAGGAGCTCCCACTCTGTAAATGGAGCATTATAGGGTTCACTGTGACGTTCAGTGAAACAGAGGGCTTTCCTTTCCATCCGCTGTTTGAAGGTGCGAAATGCTGGGGGGGGGGGGGGGGGTAATTCTCTGATGCAGAAACTTGGGCAAAGCGCCCGGCAAACACTTTTGCGTCGGCAGATAACAAGCCATTGATGTTAATGTCAGTGACACCTGTCTGGGTCTGGTACACACAAACACCTCTAATCTTCGCCCAGACTTTGGAAGGTGGCGTATGTCACCCAATGGTCGAGACATACCTCTCCTAACATTCTCTTTTCCGTCATTTTATAAGCTGGCAAACGCGGGCATGGAGCCATTTAAAATTTATTAGACGCTCTAGGGAAGTGAGCCACTTAGGTCGCTGTAGGGCTCGCCGACGCTCTAATGGCCTCAGCGTTTTCCGGCGTCCACCTAGGTACCGACTTTCGCCAGGGGCACCCTAAAGAACAAGGGATCGTGTTTCCCGCCGCAGAAACGATCGTTCTAGTGACCCGCTCAACTACTGCATCGATGGTACCATGTGGGGGAGTTTCAACGGTGACAGTATAGGTGAAAGCTTCCCAGTCTCCCTTGTTTAAAGCCCACCTTGGTAGACGTCCAGGGGAATGGCGCTGGGGAAGTGACAGGAAGATGGGAAAGTAGTCACTAGCACACAAGTCATTGTGGGCTCTTCAGTGGACAGATCGGATAAGTCCTGGGCTGCAGAGGGATAAATCAATGGCCGAGTAAGTGCAATGAGCCACACCAAAATCGCAGAGGTCGAGTTGTGACAGCCAATTTTCGCCTCCCTACCTCAGCCAGTAAGCATGGCACCACCACACAAGGGGTTATATACACTAAAATCTCCCGAAAGTAGGAAAGGTTTAGGGGGTTGATCAATCAGTGCAGCCAATACGTTTATGGGTACTGCACCATCTGGAGAAAGATATACATTGCAAAGAGTTATTTCGTGTGTCGTCCTTATCCTGACAGCTACAGCTTAAAGAGGGGTTTGAATGGGCACAGGTTTACTACAGACTGCGTTTAGGATATAAACGCTAACTCCACCAGAAACACTATTATAGTCACTATAGTGCCGTGGAGGGCAGGAGGTCCACATTACTGGGAACCAGGTTTCCTGGAGGGCAATGCAGAAAGCAGGTTAAAGCTTAACTTTTACCATAACTCAGCCAAGTTGTGGACAAAACCACCGCAATTCCACTGGAGGATGACGTTGTCATGAATCTGGAAAGGCATGAAGCATGCAAGGAGGCAGGTTACGCCTCAGGGTCACCTGCTGCCACCAATTATTTGTATTCATTCCTATTGTGGATGAGGCATCAGTGAGATCCAGGTCCTAAGGGGACACTGAGATCTCTACCTCATCTGCAGGTGCAGAATTGTAGGAAGTGGTGGCGTTGGGGCCACCAAAGGGTCCTTTTTCTTAGCAGACTTCTTTGTTTGCTTGCTTGCCCTCTCGCTTCTGTTTAGGGGCTGTTTAGGCATGAAGGAAGATCTTGAAGCTCTTTGTCCAGCAGCTTTTGGCTATTTTAGCCACTTGCGAGTGTCTGCTGTGGCTTTAGTGGAGACCTTGGGAGAGAGGTACCCAAGGGACCCCTTCCACACGAGAAACCGGAGGAGGCTGTTACTTCTCCGGCATGGGGGAGGGGACTGATGTCCCCTGCATTTGGGGGACCTTTGCTCCCAAAGTAGGTGCTTTGAGAACAACAGAAGGAGATTTTCCCCTACCATAAAGGGGGTAGATGTATTCTGGAGGCCCAGAGGGCCCACTGTTCATGCCACAGAGAATGGTATGAATGGTACTTGTGATGGCGATGGTAATGTAGCTGCAGCATATGTGGATGTCAACCAAACAGGGAGCAATAGTTGAAATTTACATTTAGCCTCTTGGTCAGTCAACTAGTCCAGGGTCTTTTACTCCACGATTTTCTGCTCCTTTTGGAGTATTGTGCAGTCTGACAAGCAGGGGGAGTGCTGCTCTCCACAGTTGATACAAGTGGGAGGAGGCGCACATGGAGTATCTGGATGCAGTGGATATCCACAGTCTCTACGTGTGGCACTGGAACTGCAGCAGAAAGGCATGAGCCCGAATTTCCAGCACTTAAAGCACCACATAGGGGGAGGGACGTATGGTTTAACGTCACAGTGGTGAAACGTCGCCTTGACCTTTTCAGGCAATGAATCATCCTCAAAGGCCAAGATGAAGGCACCAGTAGCAACCCTGTTGCCTTTGGGTCCCTTGTAAACACGCTGGATGAAATGAACATCCACTGTTCAAGAGTGTCGCAGAGCTCGTCGTCAGACTGCAAGAGGAGATTGCGATGGAAAATAATCCCCTGGACCATGTTGAGGCTTTTATGGGGAGTGACAGAAACAGGAATATCACCCAGCCAGTCAAAAACGAGTAATGCCCAGGATTGGGCTGGGGATGCTGTCTGAATCAAGACTGCACCACTTCTCATCTTTGACAGTGGTGTCACTTTCCCAAACGTATCCTCAATATGTTCAACAAAAAGTTGAGGCTCCTTAAGTAGAAAAGAGTCCCCATCCACTCTGCTACAGAATAAATACTGAGGCGAATACAGCTCTCTCCTTTCTGTAGCCCTACGTTCCTCCCATGGTGTAGCAATGGTGGGAAACGATTTAGGGTCATGTCTGTCAGCATTGCACTCTGTCTTCCCCTTCTTATAGACTGCTGGTGCCATACAGTCCCCAGCGGAGATGACTGACTGCTTCATCACGGGTCATCCGCCTTGATGCCACCCACTCCAATCAGGGGCTCTCCCCTCGGACGCCACCCATCCCCAGCAAACGCCACCTGGCATGATGCCCCAGGAAGACAAGCATCTACTCCTTGGCATACATGGGGAGTTTACAGCTCGGGCATCAGCAGTGCGATCCCTGTGTTGTCAGGGGGCTACCACCAAATGGGTACATGATGGCCCCACCACAACAGACTGGCTACAGTTGTGGAAACTGGGTGCAGAGAAATCAAATATTGTCATGTGGCGATAGAGGACAGGGGACAACAGAAGAAGATGCCATACCCCAGAAAGCGTCCTCGCCCAAAAAGTTTAATCTCAGGTGGAGATGCAAAGCTATGACAAGAGATTCAAAAGATCGTCTCTAAGGGCACTCATGCGCCACATAAGGCGTCCCTCCCCATATGGCCCCCATATGCCTGTTCATAAACTATGGGGATGGGGGGGGGGGGGGTACTATCCTTGGGAAGCTGACAAAGGTCACAGAGAAGGTAGGTCCAGGGGCGAAGCCAAGGTGGCGTCATACCCCCATTTGTCAATAAAGTTTTAGGAAATTGGAAGGAAAGTGAGTGTAGCATTTGACTGAAGTGGACTCGCAGAGGTAGTAGAGAGGAAGGACCACCTGCATACCCTAAATCCAAGTAGGAGTCGAAAAAAAGGGGCATAGGTCAGATGAGCAGGCATGGAAGACAGATGGCTAGCATAATGACTCTGAAGGAAAGCGTGCCGATTGGACAGCAGAGGTTCAGCAGTATCAGTGTAAAGGCTCTCCACGGGGGTAATGTAAATAGCTCTAGACGCTAAATGCAATCCACAGTGGTGGACAGAATCTAGACACCGAAGAATAGATGGCCGTGCAGAGGATTAAACTACGCTTCTGCAGCCCAATTTCGAGCGCAGTAACGCGCGATATAGGCGGAGGAGGACCACTGTCCACTCCCCAGGAGGTACCACTCAGAACTTGGAGGGTGTTGAGGGACCTCAGACAGCGAGCCGAAAGATTTGAAATGTGGGAAGACCAGAACAGTTTTCTGTCTAATGTAAGTCCCAAGAATTTGGGGACGTCCATGAACAGACGGTCAGCAGGGAACAGATGTAGCCAGGGAGGATAGAACTCCATACGAGGCTGTAAATTTACACAGATGGTCTTACTGGGAGAAAAGCAGAAGCCGGTTTCGATGCTCCGTGAGTGGAGGCGATCGAGACATCCTTGAAGTCGTTCAAGAAAGCTGGTCCGTTTAGAGCTGTAGTAGATCGCAAAATCGTTGACAAAGAGGGATCCCAAGACACCGGAAAGGAGAATCCAAAACTGGATTTATGGCAATGGCAAACAGTGCAACACTTAGCACAGAGCCCTGGGGCAATCAGTTTTCTTGGAAGAAAGTATGGGATCTCTTCTGCATATCTGAATGCTCACTCCAGAGTTATTTCTACTCTATGGGTGTGACTGCGATACTTTACCAGCGAGGATCGCCGACAGCTGGGAGATGTGCTTCCAGTTGGGGGCGTCCAGCCACCAGGTGTCTCTGTAGTCATGCGCCCGCAGCAGTGCCTCGCGGCTCAGACTCAACCAGGCTCTGTTGACGCGGCTCGCCATCAGGAGGCTCTGTGCATCCAGCATGCTGCCAACATCACCACACATCGGTCTCATCACGTGTACTCCACTACCACTACTCCCACACACTACAGCTACTCTTAAGCCTGGTTTGCAATGGAGCAAATAGAGACAAACACAAACCAGTATCTGGTGAAGTTGGCACACTGCATTCGAGAAATTTATCTTTTCCAGAGCTCCTGATTGATATTCAGTAATTCTAGAATTGTCTGTACAAAATTTAAAAAATTCTGCAAAATTATGTGAAGAAAATAGTATTCACAGAAATTATCTTTTAAAAAATTATTTGACATTTTGTAAAAAATTACGATCACTGAATAGCTTGCCAAGAGTTCTACAGAAAAAGGTCAGTTAAACCCATGTATGTATGTATGTATGTATGTATGAAATTGGGGATCTAGAAACGAGGGAGAGGCTTTGTCCCACCATAGCCCTCAGTGGTTCACCACCCAACAACAGGCCACAGCAGCCCACCCACCCCATGGCCGCCACACACTGAACCCAGGGTGGTTGTGTTGTTCGGCCACCAGGCTAGCATGCACACCGGACCTCGACGCTGATCCACCAGGCGGATTCGTGTCAGGGACTGGCACACCTTCCTGCCTGGGAAACAGCGCGGCTAGCCAGGCAGGGAGTTAAACCCTTACTGAAACAATCATTACAGTACACCAGCTCCAGAATATTTATCGAACAGCATAATGTCATGGAATTCTGTTAAAAGGCAAAGTTTTAGACGACACATCTTTAAAGGTTTTCGTAAAGAAGCGGATAAAGAACATTAACTAAGAAGGATGCAGGGTACACACTTAACAGTACTACTCACGCCCGTTTGAACAGTATGGTGACGCTCGGTCAGTCTGTGCTCTTGTGCAGTCGTCGTCCTAATGTAAGTTATATTTATGAAGCATAACACCCATAAAAATGTACAATCTACCAGAAGTGTAACGTCTTATCTACTTGGAAAGATTTCAAGTGATCATTGTCGTAACTCTGTTTCATTCTGTCTTCCAAGAACGGTCTGGTGTCATGGCCGATATCGGATCTATCAAATCTCATCGAAAAATGTTTACACAACAATTGAGGTAGAGCGTCATGGTACAGACAATTATAAAACTTTGAGAAACTTATCTTTCTCGTAAATAGGGTGCCAATTGCACATGACTGACTACAAGGAGTGGAACAGAATATTATTTCTTCCTTTCTCAGACGTTATGTCTGGTTAGAAATGGAAAGTGACGCGGACCTTGATCAAGGGTGACTTCCTTTTAACTGTACAGTATATGTTACATTGCATTTAGGAACTTTCGGGTAGTTGAACATGTATCAATAATTACAGATTTCTGTAGTTTTACATATGTACATTTGGATGTAGCTGTATTGCGTTGATGTACTGGTGGATATTGTGTGGTATGACACCTGTAGTTGATAGTATAATTGGTACAATGCCAACTTTATCCTGATGCCACATGTCCTTGACTTCCTCAGCCAGTTGGATGTATTTTTCAATTTTTTCTCCTGTTTTCTTGTGTATATTTGTTGTATTGGGTATGGATATTTTGATTAGTTGTGTTAATTTCTTCTTTTTATTGGTGAGTATGATGTCAGGTTTGTCATGTGGTGGTGTTTTATCTGTTATAATGGTTCTGTTCCAGTATAATTTGTATTCATCATTCTCCAGTACATTTTGTGGTGCATACTTTTATGTGGGAACGTGTTTTATTAGTTTATGTTGTATGGCAAGTTGTTGATGTATTATTTTTGCTGCATTGTCATGTCTTCTGGTGTATTCTGTATTTGCTTGTTTTGTACCTCCGCTTGTGATGTGATCTACTGTTTCTATTTGTTGTTTACAAAGTCTGCATTTATCTGTTGTGGTATTGGGATCTTTAATAATATGCTTGCTGTAATATCTGGTGTTTATTGTTTGATCCTGTATTGCAATCATGAATCCTTCCATCTCACTGTATATATTGCCTTTTCTTAGCCATGTGATTGCTGTGTTCGGATGAGTGCCGAGTTGGCATCCCTTTACTCACAGCTGCAAGCGGCGCTGACTTCGGTCGTGCAGCTTGAGGCTGTTGCCAATGGGCACCACTGTGGGGAGCCAGACTTGGGTATCATGGGGATATCAACCTCGTCCCGTCCGTCCCCAGATCGGTCTGCCGCTGTGGTTGCCCCGGTTGCTGCCCGCAGTGGGGCTGAGCCCTCGCCTGTGGTTGATTGTGAAGTCGTTCCAAGGCGTGGCAGGCAGCGAAATACGTCCCCAGAGGCTGATCAGAAAGCCTCCCCGGTGCGTCTGACAAACAGGTTTCAGGTTGGTTTGTGGGATTAAAGGGACCAGACTGCAACGGTCTTTGGTCCCTTGTTCCAAAACTTAAAAACTACCACACAGAGTAAAAAACAGAGACAACAGACAACACAGGACAAGAAAAACTCAAAGAACAGACATAACAAATTAAAATGTGGCGGTGGTTGGCGACCATAGAATAAAAAAGGAAAAGCCAACCACCAAGAACACATTTAAAACTAAGTTTAAAACCGTAGGCCTAAGGCCAGAATCAACACAAAACAATAAAATAAAACAAACACTCATACTTAATTAGAAAACCCCCTGCCCGAATAAAACGTAAAACTAAGCCAGCCATAGCAGGGTCATCAGTTAAAAGGGCAGGGAGCGTATCAGGCAGCGCAAATGTCTGCCTGACCACAGCTAAAAGGGGGCAGGCCAACAAAATGTGGGCCACTGTCAAAGCCGCCCCACAGCGACACAGAGGAGGGTCCTCCCGACGCAGTAAGTAACTGTGTCAGCCGGGAGTGGCCAATGTGGAGCCAAAAAAGGACGACTGAGTCCCTGCGGTTGGCTCGCATGGATGACCGCCACACAGTCGTCGTCTCCGTAATGACACGGAGTTTATTGGGCGTGATCCGATCGCGCCATTCAGCCTCCCAAAGCGCAAAAATTTTTCGGCGGAGGACTGCTCGCAAATCAGTCTCTGGGAGGCCAATGTCCATAGATGGTTTACCGATGGCCTCTTTCGCCAGCCGGTCAACATATCCATTGCCCAGGATACCGACATGACCGGGGGTCCACACAAAGACCACAGAGCGGCCGCAACGGGCAAGAGTATGCAGGGACTCTTGGATAGCCATCACCAGACGCGAACGAGGGAAAGACTGGTCGAGAGCTCGTAAACCGCTCAGGGAATCGCTACAGATCACGAAGGACTCACCTGAGAAGGAGCGGATACACTCTAGCGTACGGAAGATGGCGACCAGCTCACCAGCGTAAACGCTGCAGCCAGCCGGCAATGAACGTTGTTCGGAATGGTCCCCGAGAGTAAACGCATAACCGACACGACCAGCAACCATCGAGCCGTCAGTATACGCAATGCCAGATCCCTGATACATTGCAAGGAGGGAAAGAAAGCGGCGGCGGAAGGCCTCCGGAGGGACTGAGTCCTTCAGGCCCTGTGCCAATTCTAGCTGAAGGTGAGGGCGAGGCACACACCATGGGGGTGTACGCAGAGGTGCCCTGAAAGGAGGCGGAAGAGGTAAAGCCCCAAGCCCGGAGAGAGGCTCTCGGACGCGCACCGCGATCGTACTGCCAGCCCTGGGTCGACGTTCTCGAAGATGGACGTGCGACTCTGGGAATAGTAGCCGATAGTTAGGATGCTCGGGCAAGCTGAAAACATGGGCAGCATAAGCGGCCAGCAAACGTTGGCGCCGTAACCACAGTGGAGGGACACCTGCCTCCACTAGTGTGCTGTCCACAGGGCTGGTACAGAAAGCACCAGTGGCAAGGTGTATCCCGCTGTGGAGGATTGGGTCCAGCACCTGCGACATGGATGGGGATGCTGAGCCATAAGCCAGGCTCCCATAATCCAAACAGGACTGGATTAACGCCTGGTAGAACCGTAACAGGGTAGATCGGTCGGCGCCAAAGCGGGTGTGGCTAAGGCATCACAGAGCGTTTAGATGCCGCCAACACATCTGTTCAAGCTGCCGAATATGAGGCAGCCAAGTCAACCGGGCATCAAAGACCACTCCCAAAAACCTAAGTGACTCCACCACTGCAAGGAGTTCGCCATCAAGATAAAGCCGCGGCTCCGGGTGGACAGTGTGTCGCCGGCAGAAATGCGTAACGCAGGTCTTGGCAGCCGAAAACTGAAAGCCATGCGCTACAGCCCAAGACTGCGCCTTACAGATAGCGCCCTGTAGCTGACGTTCAGCAGCTGCAATGCCAATAGAGCTGTAGTAAAGGCAGAAGTCGTCAGCATACAGGGACGCTGAGAGACGTCCCCACCGCCGCAGCGAGCCCGTTAATGGCTGTTAAAAACAGGCAGACACTTAAAACAGATCCCTGTGGCACACCGTTCTCCTGGACTCGGGAGGAACTATGGGAGGCCACGACTTGCACGCGGAAGGTACGATACGACAGAAAATTGCGGATAAAAAGCGGCAAAGGACCCTGAATACCCCATACATGAAGCGTAGAAAGGATGTGATGACGCCATGTCGTATCGTACGCCTCCCGCATGTCGGAAAGACAGCGACCAGGTGCTGACGGCGGGCAAAGGCAGTACAGATGGCCGACTCCAGGCTCACCAGATTGTCGGTGGCGGAGCGGCCTTTACGGAACCCACCCTGAGACAGAGCCAGAAGGCCCCGAGACTCCAATACCCAATTCAAGCGCCGGTTCACCATCCGTTCAAGCAACTTGCAAAGAACGTTGGTGAGGCTAATGGGACGGTAGCTGTCCACCTCCAGAGGGCTCTTTCCAGGTTTCAAAACGGGGATGACAATGCTTTCCCGCCATTGCGACGGAAACTCCCCCTCGACCCAAAGACGGTTGCAAAGATCGAGGAGGCGCCGCTGGCAGTCCACTGAAAGGTGTTTCAGCATCTGACAGTGGATGACGTCTGGCCCAGGAGCGGTATCAGGGCAAGCGGCTAGGGCACTGCGAAATTCCCACTCACTGAATGGAGCATTGTAAGATTCTGGGTGGTGGGTGTGAAACGAAAGGCTCCGACGTTCCATCCGCTCTTTAATGGAGCGGAAGGCCAGTGGGTAATTGGAAGAAGTGTAACTAAGAGCAAAATGCTCTGCCAAGCTGTTGGCAATTTCGTCGGAGTCTGTATCAACTGCTCCACTCAGTGAGAGCGCAAGGACGCTGACAGGGGTCCGATAGCCATAGAGGCGTCGGATCTTGGTCCAGACCTGCGATGGAGACATGGAGGCCAATGGTGGACACATACCGCTCCCAGCACTCCTGCTTGCTTTGGCGGATAAGGCGGCTGGCCCGCGCACGCAGCCGTTTGAAGGTGATGAGGTGTTCAATGTAGGGATGTCGCTTGTGACGCTGTGGCGCCCGCCGGCGATCTTTAATCGCTGCAGCGATCTCAGGCGACCACCAAGTCACAGTCCGCCGCCGAGGGGATCCAGAGGAACGGGAATGGCAGATTCGGCGGCAGTAACGATGCTGGTGGTGACCGATTGAACCACCGCATCAATGTCATCATTAGAGAAAGGCTCAATAGCGGCAGTGGAAGAGAACAAGCCCCAGTCAGCCTTATTCATAGCCCATCTGCTAGGGCGCCCAGAAGAGTGACGCTGTGGTAGTGACAAAGATCAGAAAGTGGTCACTACCACACAGGTCGTCATGCACACTCCATTGGACAGACGGTAAGAGGCTAGGGCTAGAGATTGAAAGGTCAATGGCGGAGTATGTGCCATGCACCACACTGAAGTGTGTGAAGGCACCATCATTTAAAATCGAGAGATCGAGCTGCGACAATAAATGCTCAACGGTGGCGCCTCGACCTGTTGCCACTGACCCACCCCACAGAGGGTTATGGGCGTTGAAGTCTCCCAATAGCAAGAAAGGTGGCGGCAATTGGGCTATCAGCGCAGCCAGGACATGCTGCGAGGCATCACCATCCGGTGGAAGGTGAAGACTGCAGATGGTAACAGCCTGTGGCGTCCACACCTGAACAGCGACAGCCTCTAAAGGTGTTTGGAGAGGGACCGACTCGCTGTGCAGAGTGTGAAGGACATAGAGGCAGACGCCACCAGACACACTTTCATATGCTGCCCGGTTCTTATAATAACCCCGATAGCCACGGAGGGCGGGGGTTCGCATTGCTGGAAACCAAGTTTCCTGAAGAGCAATGCAGAAGAAAGGGTGAAGGCTGGTAAGTTGGCGGAGCTCAGCTAGATGGTGGAAGAAATCGCTGCAGTTCCACTGGAGGATGGTATTGTCCATGGCGGAGAAAGGCGTGACGGGACTGGGAAGGCAGATTACGCCGCTGGGTCACCTGCTGCCTCCGATGGAGCACCCGTGCAAGTGCTATCCATTGCGTCTAAGGGACCGGCGAGATCGAGGTCCTCAGCGGACGCAAGGATCTCCACCTCATCCACAGACACAGAGCTTTTAGGTAGCGGTGGAGTAGGTGCCACCGCAGGTGTCTTGGTCTTACGGGTCTTCAAAGTCGTTTTCTCTCGCTGTTCCTTTGGTTGCCGTTGTTGAGAGGGCTTATTGGAGTCAGTCTCCGGGACCGAAGAGGATCGCGAAGCCTGTCTACCAGCGACCTGTGGCTTCTTCAGCCACTGGTTGGTGTCTGCTGTGCCGCTGGTAGGAACCTGGGAAGGGAGTGACCCAAGGGATCCCTTCCGAGCGAGAGAAGCCAAAGAAGACTTATGCTTCTCCGGCTTAGAAGTGGGGACTGGTGTCCCCAGTGGTTTAGTGGGTGCTGCTCCCGAGGTAGATGGTGTGAGAGCAACAGCGAGAGAAGGGGCCCCCATCGTCAAGGGGGCAGGTGAGGTCCTCTGACAGAGAGCAGACTGTATGTCTTGCAGCTGAGGAGCTGGAGCAGGAGTGACAGTAGAGGCATAAGATGACATCATGCGCACGGGATGTAGCCGTTCAAATTTCCGCTTAGCCTCAGTGTAAGTCAGTCGGTCCAGGGTCTTATATTCCATGATTTTGCGTTCTTTCTGTAAGATACTGCAGTCTGGCGAGCAAGGGGAATGAGGCTCTCCACAGTTGACACAGACGGGAGGCGAAGCACATGGAGTATCGGGATGAGATGGGCGTCCACAATCTCGACATGTGAGGCTAGAAGTACAGCGAGAGGACATGTGACCGAACTTCCAGCACTTAAAGCACCACATCGGGGGAGGGATATAGGGTTTGACGTCACACCGGTAGACCATCACCTTGACCTTCTCTGGTAATGTATCACCTTCGAAGGCCAAGATGAAGGCACCAGTAGCTACCTGATTGTCCCTCGGACCCCGATGAACGCGCCGGACGAAATGTACACCTCGGCGCTCTAAATTGGCGCGCAGCTCGTCATCGGACTGCAAAAGTAGGTCCCGATGGAAAATAATACCCTGGACCATATTTAAACTCTTATGTGGGGTGATGGTATCGTTAACATCCCCCAACTTGTCACAAGCAAGTAACCTGCGTGACTGGGCAGAGGATGCCGTTTGTATCAGGACTGACCCAGAGCGCATTTTGGACAAGCCCTCCACCTCCCCAAACTTGTCCTCTAAATGCTCGACGAAGAACTGAGGCTTTGTGGAGAGAAAAGACTCCCCATCAGTACTTCTGAGCATTAAATTGAGCCCGAGAACGCTTAGAGACTGCTGGCGGCTGGCCACCAGCGAGAGATGATGTACCACGCTTCATTGCGGGTCATCCGCACTGATGCCACCCACTCCGACCAAGGGCCCTCCCCACGGGCGCCACCCAGCCGCAGCAAGAGCCACCTGGCAGGATGGCCGTTGCCTGGAGTCCCGATACCCCAGGAGGATAGGCATCTACTCCTTGGCATATGTGGGGAGTTAACGGCGCAGGCGCCAGTAGAGCGATCCCTGAGTTGTCAGGGGGCTACAACCAACAGAGTATATGGCGGCCCCACCACAACGGACTGGCTACCGTGCTGGATGTTCGGTAACATGTGGTCCATGGTCGCCATCAGTGCAGAAAGAGGCACTGCACAGTGCAAGGTGTAATCTACATGCAGAAACGTAGTCATGCCCAAGAGATGGAGAGTAGGCAGGACTGCAAGTCAATGGCGAATAAGCTGGCGAAAGGTCGGTCTGACTGCAAGATGGACACAATGCACCAAGTAAGGCGCCCTTCCCCAATCAGCTCGCTCTTCGGAAAATTTTGAGAGATGGAGGTCAAACATAACAGGGGACCATCACATAAGGCCGAAAAGGTTGAGACCCCTTTTAGTCGCCTCTTACGACAGGCAGGAATACCGCAGGCCTATTCTAACCCCCGAACCCGCAGGGGGGGGGGGGGGACAAACAGGTTTCAGGCACTGTTTCTGGCTGAACCAGATGCAGCTGCCTGCCCTGTTTCAGAGGATGATTCTCAGTCTTCAAGGTCCGGGCAATCACAGAGGGTGGGCTTATTGGTAGTTGGGAGCTCCAATGTTAGGCATGTAATGGGGCCCCTTAGGGATATGGCGGCTAAGGAGGGGAAGAAATCCAGTGTGCACTCCGTGTGCATTCCGGGTGGAGTCATTCCTAATGTGGAAAGGGTCCTTCCGGATGCCATGAAGACCACAGGTTGCAGCCAGCTGCAGGTGATGGCAGATGTCGGCACTAATGACGTGTGTCGCTTTGGATCTGAGGAAATTCTCTCTGGATTCCAGCGGCTATGTTATTTGGTGAAGGCTGCCGGTCTTGCTTACGAGATGAAGGCAGAGCTCACCATCTGCAGCATCGTTGACAGAACCGACTGCGTACCTTTGGTGCAGAGCCGGGTGGAGGGTCTGAATCAGAGGCTCAGACGGTTTTACGACTGTGTTGGCTGCAGATTCCTTGACTTGCGCCATAAGGTGGTGGGGTTTCGGGTTCCGCTGAATAGGTCAGGAGTTCACTACACTCAGCTGGCGGCTACACGCGTAGCGGAGGCTGTGTGGCGTGGACTGGGCGGTTTTTTAGGTTCGAAGGCCTCGGGAAAGTACGGGGTGGGCTGCAATCTCAAAGGGTGAATGGCAAATACAGGACGTGCTTGGATCAAGCAACAGTCGGAATTGTAGTTGTAAATTGTTGTAGTTGTGCTGGGAAAGTCCCTGAGTTTCAAGCGCTAATAGAAAGCACAGAAGCTGAAATCGTTATAGGTACAGAAAGCTGGCTAAAGCCTGAAATATGTTCTGCAGAAATTTTTACGAAGTCTCAGACGGTGTTCAGGAAAGATAGAGTAGGCAGAATTGATGGTGGAGTGTTTGTGTCTGTCAGTAGTGGTTTATCTTGTAGTGAAGTCGAAGTAGATACACCGTGCGAATTGGTATGGGTGGAGGTTATACTGAACAGCCGAAATAAGTTAATAACTGGCTCCTACCGACCCCCAGACTCCGATGATATAGTTGCGGAACAGTTCAGAGAAAATTTGAGTCTCTTAACAAATAAATACCCCACTCATACGGTTATAGTTGGTGGGGACTTCAACCTTCCCCCGATATGTTGGCAAAAATACTTGTTCAAAACCGGTGGTAGGCAGAAAACATCTTCCGAGATTGTCCTAAATGTTTTCTCTGAAAATTATTTCGAGCAGTTAGTCCACGAACCCACGCGAATTTTAATTGGTGTGAAAACACACTTGACCTCTTAGCCACAAACAATCCAGAGCTGATAGAGAGCATCATGATTGATACAGGGATTAGTGATCACAAGGTCGTTGTAGCTAGGCTCAATACCGTTTCTTCCAAATCCACCAGAAACAAACGCAAAATAATTTTATTTAAAAAAGCAGATAAAGTGTCACTAGAAGCCTTCCTAAGAGACAATCTCCATTCCTTCCGAACTGACTATGCAAATGTAGACGAGATGTGGCTCGAATTCAAAGATATAGTAGCAACAGCAATTGAGAAATTCATACCTCATAAATTGGTAAGAGATGGAACTGATCCCCCGTGGTACACAAAACAGGTCCGAACTCTGTTGCAGAGGCAACGGAAAAAGCATGAGAAGTTCAGAAGAATGCGAAATCCCGAAGATAGGCTAAAATTTACAGACGCACGAAATTTGGCACGCACTTCAATGTGAGATGCCTTTAATAGGTTCCACGACGAAACATTGTCTTGAAATTTGGTAGAAAATCCGAAGAAATTCTGGTCGTATGTGAAGTACACAAGCGGCAAGACGCAGTCAATACCTTCGCTGCGCAGTGCCGATGGTACTGTTACCGACGTCTGTGCTGGTAAAGCGGAGTTATTTAACGTAGTTTTCCGAAATTCCTTCACCATGGAATGAAATATTCCAGAATTTGAAGCACGAACAGCTGCTAGCACGAGTTTCTTAGAAGTAGATACCCTAGGGGTTGCGAAGCAACTCAAATTGCTTGATACGGGCAAGTCTTCAGGTTCAGATTGTATACCGATTAGGTTCCTTTCAGATTACGCTGATACAATAGCTCCCTACTTACACTGCTGGCCACCGTAAATGCAACACCAAGAAAGACAAGAGGTAGCACAACAAAATTTATTTTGTAGATATGTTGACCAAGTATCAAATGATTACGTTTACAGACGTCAGTGACATGTGGTTCCTGCCAGAATCAGTAGCCAGAGTAGCCGCCATTATTGGAGATCACCGCTGCCACACGTCTCGGCATTGAGTCAAAGAGACGTGGGATGTGTTCCTGGGGTACAGCAGCCCAAGCAGCTTCCACACGTTCCCAAAGATCATCTGGTGTGGCAGCTGGGGATGTAATCTGGGTCACTCGTTGAGCAACCATGGACCACATGTTTTCTATCGGCGAAAGATCCGGAGAGCGAGCCGGCCAGGGAAGCAATTCAATCTGGTTATTGACGAAGAACCTTTGGACAATGCGTGCCACGTGTGGTCGCGCATTATCCTGTTGAAATATGGCTGTGGCCGAGCCCTGAATGTAAGGAAGGACAACTGGCTCCAGCACCTCGGATATGTAGCGCCGGCTATTTAAAGTACCGGCAATGCGTACTAGAGGCGTGCGAGAGTAATATCCAATACCGCCCCATACCATAATACCCGGTGCAAGACCAGTGTGGCGGTGCATAATGCAGCTGTCCAGCATCCTCTCTCCACGGTGTCTCCACACTCGAATCCGACCATCGTGGTGCTGCAGACAGAAGCGTGCCTCGTCAGTAAAGACAACGTCATTCCATTCTGCCGTCCACATCCGTCTCTCATCACACCATTGGCGACGGAGACGTCTGTGGTTCTGCGTCAATGGTAGGCGAAGCAATGGACGTCTTGCGGACAGACCACTCTGCTGTAAACGGCGTCGAATGGTACGCGCAGACACTGGATGTTGCGTTACAGACGCAATGTGCTGTGGTTCGGGATGTCACTGAGCGATCCGTCACTGCCATGCGCACAATTTGCCTATCAGGACGTGCAGTGGTGCACCGAGGTGAATGCGATCGTCCACGTCTGTCCGTCGTACCCTCCTGCATCCAACGGTCACATATCCGCATTACAGTTGTTTGGTTTCGTCCAACACGACTAGCGATTTCTCTGTATGATAATCCACAATCTTGGTAAGCCACTATCCTTCCTCTGTCGAACTCGGATACTTGATCAAAAGATGTTCGCTGTTGTCTGTGAGGCATAACTGATCGTCTTGTGAAACAACCACAAGGTAAACACACGTGCCGAACGTACACTCGTCGAAATCGCCAAGCCTTAAATGGCGCTATGAGGTGGCGCCACATGCGCGCGTGATGTGCGTCTGCGCTGAAATTCTTATCAGTTGCATATCTCATCGCTGCAAACTCATGGTGTAAATTTCACTTGATTCGGATGCTTCCTTCAGGGTGTTGCATTTACGGTGGCCAGCAGTGTAGCTCTCATATACAACCGCTCGCTCACCGATAGATCTGTACCTACAGATTGGAAAATTGCGCAGGTCGCACCAGTGTTTAAGAAGGGTAGTAGGAGTAATCCATCGAACTACAGACCTATATCATTGACGTCGGTTTGCAGTAGGGTTTTGGAGCATATACTGTATTCAAGCATTATGAATCACCTCTAAGAGAACGATCTATTGATACGTAATCAGCATGGTTTCAGAAAACATCGTTCTTGTGCAACGCAGCTAGCTCTTTATTCGCACGAAGTAATGGCCACTATCGACAGAGGATCTCAAGTTGATTCCGTATTTCTAGATTTCCGGAAAGCTTTTGACACCGTTCCTCACAAGCGACTTCTAATCAAGCTGCGGGCCTATGGGGTATCGTCTCAGTTGTGCGACTGGATTCGTGATTTTCTGTCAGGAAGGTCGCAGTTCGTAGTAATAGACGGCAAATCATCGAGTAAAACTGAAGTGATATCAGGTGTTCCCCAGGGAAGCGTCCTGGGACCTCTGCTGTTCCTGATCTATATAAATGACCTGGATGACAATCTGAGCAGTTCTCTTAGGTTTTTCGCAGATGATGCTGTAATTTACCGTCTAGTAAGGTCATCCGAAGACCAGTATCAGTTGCAAAGCGATTTAGAAAAAGATTGCTGTATGGTGTGGCAGCTGGCAGTTGACACTAAATAACGAAAAGTGTGAGGTGATCCACATGAGTTCCAAAAGAAATCCGTTGGAATTCGATTACTCGATAAATAGTACAATTCTCAAGGCTGTCAATTCAACTAAGTACGTAGGTGTTAAAATTACGAACAACTTCAGTTGGAAAGAGCACACAGATAATATTGTGGGGAAGGCGAGCCAAAGGTTGCGTTTCATTGGCACGACACTTAGAAGATGCAACTAGTCCACTAAAGAGACACCTTACACTACACTCGTTCGTCCTCTGTTAGAATATTGCTGCGCGTTGAGAGATCCTTACCAGGTGGGATTGACGGAGGACATCGAAAGGGTGCAAAAAAGGGCAGCTCGTTTTCTATTATCACGTAGTAGGGGAGAGAGTGTGGCAGATATGATACGCGAATTGGGATGGAAGTCATTACAGCAAAGACGTTTTTCGTCGCGGCGAGATCTATTTACGAAATTTCAGTCACCAACTTTCTCTTCCGAATGCGAAAATATTTTGTTGAGCATAACCTACATAGGTAGGAATGATCATCAAAATAAAATAAGAGAAATCAGAGCTCGAACAGAAAGCTTTAGGTGTTCTTTTTTCCCGCGCGCTGTTCGGGAGTGGAATGCTAGAGAGATAGTATGATGGTGGTTCGACGATCCCTCTGCTAAGCACTTAAATGTGAATTGCAGAGTAGTCATGTAGATGTAGATGTGTTGGATGCATCTTGATCGATGTGTGGCTGTGTTAGATATCTATTCCTATTTTTTGTCTGTATCCTAGATATTTATAGGCATCTGTTTTTTCCATCGCTTCTATGCAGTCGCTGTGGTTATCCAATATGTAGTCTTCTTGTTTAGTGTGTTTTCCTTTGACTATGCTATTTTTACTACATTTGTCTGTTCCAAAAGCCATATTTATATAATTGCTGAATACTTCTGTTATCTTTAGTAATTGGTTGAGTTGTTGATTTGTTGCTGCCAGTAGTTTTAGATCATCCATGTATAGCAAATGTGTGATTTTGTGATGGTATGTTCCAGCAATATTGTATCCATAATTTGTATTATTTATTATTATTTGTGTTATATAATAATAATAATAATAATAATAATAATGTTAAAATCGGCACACTAGATGCCGTCAAGACCTGGCACAATGAAGTGGTACATCATTAAAAGCTTGATAGTAAAACTGCAAATACGCTTTTGTTCACAGATGATCACATAATGTTAGCGGACTCTGGTGATAGATTACAGAGTAATTTCGTCCTTTTACAAAGTAGCAAATTGATATTACAGCATCTAAGGATAAAAGAATGATATTCCATGGTAAGAAGCATTTAAAAGAAAACAAGCTGTTAGAACAAATAAAATTCTTTTAAACGCCTGTAGTGGCAGATCTATTACATCCAACGATCAAGAATTCAAACTGAAAAAATTTCAGTGGTTGATAGTTAATACAAATGGCACTATCCTCGACGAAGTTATGAAATTTTATATGATGGGAGTACCAGTTCCAATGCACGAGTCAAAGCTTCTGACAGACGGAGGAGAATTTAAGCAGCAGTGATGATCCTTAATATTGCTAGCTGGATACAAACTCTTAGATCGGAGGAAAAATAGTGCACTTACAAATACTCTGGTCGTAAAAAGCATTCTTCGCAAAACAGACGATTACAGAAGAAAATGGCATGAACACATTCAAAGGATGCCAGCTGAACGAATACCTAAATTAATATACAATATACACTTCAAGAGAAATATTGGGCGATCTGTGAAGAGATGCAAAGATCAGCTGCAGCCTGTTTGAAATTCGATCAGGCAAGGATCCCAAAACTAAAACTGGGTATGAAGATATTGTTGGCCACTGCAACGTGTAAGATTGTGGTTATTTGTCTATGTAACGATGTAAACCAACTTTTTGTGCTTGCAGAGGGGACATTCTAGGAAACATACAAACTAGGAAATTTTAATTATACATATTGGTCTCGTATCCTAAGAGTTCGCGAGAAATCAGAGAATTAGTCATTTTGATCAACTGAAGATAAATACGCTAACTGTGGTTGCACCAAAGTCGTATCAGTCCAGACTTCGCCGACAGCCAACTTATATTCGCATGGATTTTAATCAATCATTGCAAATACATTGTATTGGCATGGCCTCCTGGAGTACAAGGTTTCTTGCCTGTTCCGACTCTCTTAGTACACGGCACGAACTTCACCAAATGTATCTGGTAGACCCACTGATTCAGCTCATCCACGACTCCTTACAGCGGTTCCAACACCGTGTCAAGGAGATGATTTTCTGCTGGGTACCTGGCCACATTTGTATGCAAGAAAACGACATGGCCGACAAAGGCGCCAAGGAAGCATGTTAGGACACCGCTGTCCATTAGTGTCCCATCCCGTTGCACGCTATCATCTCATTTTCTGTCAGATGCATCATTCATCAATGGGAGACTGAATGGTTGCAGGTGACAAACAGATCGCTCAAATCGACCACACAGGCTTGGCGAAATTCGTGTCAGCCTCGCCGCTGGAAGGAGGTATTGCTTACCAGACTGCGCATTGTGCACAGCCCTTTAACAGAATGGCACTTTGCTCTCCAAAGAGACATATTCTGATTCTCAAGCACGACTACTACTTGCTGTCCCGCTTCTCCACGGTTACCCTGTTCATGTCGAGGCACATAGAACTTCGAATTCTTCCTGTGGTGTAATTTACACCAGGCTGCTCAACCGTCTAACAGAGGCCAAAATCCAATCTTACCTCTCTAATCAGGATGTTTTTTTGTTTGGGGTTTAAGGGCGCTCAACTACTAGGGTCATCAGCGCCCAGTCACAATTGTTAGAGCACATAGAATCCAGTAAAACTCAAGGGGGGGGGGGACACCAGAAAGTTCTTACAAAGATGCAGATAAAGTAAGTGAAGGAGTTAGATGTCTTCGGACAAGCCAGTCAAAGTAATGAAACGAAGAACAGGAGCAGCTGCTCGAGCGTCGTCAGCTAAAATATCCTGTAAAGTAGATGGCAGAGACAGGACAACACGAAATTGACTAAAAAGGGGACACGACAATAAAACATGGCGCACTGTTAATGCATGACCACAAGGGCACTGCGGGGCTGGGTCACTGGACAGCAGGTAGCGGTGGCTAAGTCGGCAATGCCCAATCCGCAACCTGGTCAGAAGGACCTCTTCTCGCTGAGATGGTCGGTAGGAGGTTGTCCAAGCGGTTGGGAACGGTTTTACTGCCTGGAGCTTGTTTCCTTGAAGTGATGACCAAGTATCCCACCACAACGACACAAGCCTCTTACAAACAACCCCACTAACGTCAGATGACTGGACACAATGGGAGGCTGGCCGAGGCAGGAGGACTGCAGCCTTGGCTGCAGCATCAGCGGCCTCATTCCCAGGCACTCTTACATGGCCAGGAACCCACAGAAAGCTGACAGGAGAGCCACCATCAGCAAAAGAATGGAGGGACTGCTGGATCCGTTGCACCAAGGGATGGACCGGATATGGAACTCCAAGGCTCTGAAGAGCACTGAGTGAATCAGAGCAGAGTACATACGATGAATGGCGGTGGTGGCGGCGGGCATACTGAACGGCCTGATGGAGAGCAAAAAGCTCGGCCGTAAAGCTGGAACACAGGTCAAGGAGCCGGTATTTAAAGCTGCCGGCCCCGACGACAAAGGCACAGCCGACACCATCGTCAGTTTTGGAGCCATCAGTGTAAATAAAGGTGTGACTGGCAAGTCGCGCACGAAGTTCAACAAACCGTGAGCAATACACTGCAGCCGGAGTACCCTCCTTCGGGAGCGAGCTGAGGTCGAGATAAATATGCACCGGAGCCTGGAGCCAAGGTGGTGTCGGGCTCTCACCCTCTCTGAAGGTGGTAGGGAGGGCAAAATCCAATTGTCGAAGCAGGCGACGGAAGCGGACTCCAGGGGGCAGCAGGGCAGCACATACAACCCGTACTGACGGTCGAGAGAATCGGCGAAGAAGGACTGATAAGAGGGGTGGTCAGGCATTGACAACAGCCGGCAGGCATACCGACAAAGCAGTACGTCGCGCCGGTAGGTCAATGGTAATTCGGCAGCTTCAGCATAAAGACTCTCGACGGGACTAGTGTAGAATGCTCCGGTCGCAAGACTTAACCCCCTATGGTGGATGGAGTTGAGACGGCGTAAGAGCGATGGCCGAGCAGACGAGTAGACGAGGCTCCCATAATCCAGCTTTGATCGGACTATGGACCGATACAAGCGAAGCAGGACAGTGCGATCCGCTCCCCAAAATGAACTACTAAGAACTCTGAGGACATTAAGGGAACGTGTACAACGGGCAGCCAAATAAGAGACGTGCGGAGACCAACAAAGTTTCCTGTCCAGTGTGAGCCCTAGAAACTTAGTTGTTTCCACGAATGGGAGAACAACGTGACCGAGATGTAAGGATGTCGGAAGGAACGCTTTATATCGCCAAAAGTTGATGCAAACCGTCTTCTCTTCAGAGAACCGGAAGCCATTTGCCACACTCCATGAGTATAGGCTGTCTAGACAACGCTGAAGGCAGCTCTCCAGGAGGCATGTTCTCTGGGCACTGCAGTAGATGGCGAAGTCATCGACAAAAAGAGAGCCCGAGACATTAGGTGGAATGCAATCCATAATTGGATTGATCGCTATGGCAAAAAGGGCTACGCTCAAGATGGAGCCCTGAGGCACTCCGTTATCCTGGAGGAAGACGGACAATACGGAACCCACACGTACCCTAAACTTTCGATCTGTTAAAGGAATCGATAAAAAGGGGCAGGCGACCGCGTAGACTGCACCTGTGCATAGTGCGGAGGATACCTCCTCTCCAACAGGTATCATAAGCCTTCTCCAAATCGAAGAACACGGTTACCGTTTGGCGCTTTCGCAAAAAGTTGTTCATGATGAATGTCGACAAGGTCACAAGGTGGTCAACAGCAGAGCGGCGGCGACGAAAGCCGCATTGAACATTGGTAAGTAGCCGTCGAGATTCAAGAATCCAAACTAACCGAGCGTTAACCATGCAAGACACAGCTTGTAAGAGAAATGGGGCGGTAACTAGTAGGAAGGTGTCTATCCTTCCCGGGTTTGGGTATAGGAACAACGACGGCGTCACGCCAACGCATAGGGACTTTACCTTCGGTCCAGACGCGATTGTAGGTACGAAGAAGGAAGCTTTTGCCTGTCGGAGAAAGGTGTGCCAGCATCTGAACGTGAATGGCATCTGGCCCCGGAGCAGAGGACCGGGACAGTGCATGTTCGAGTTCCCGCATAGTAAAGGGGGCATTATAATTTTCCAGATTCAGCGAGTTGAAGGAAGGTCGCCGGGCCTCTTCTGCCTCTTTCCTGGGAAGGAAGGCAGGGTGGTAATGGGCGGAGCTTGAAACCTCCGCAAAGAAGCGGGCGAAGGCGTTGGAGACATCCACAGGATCAACAAGGACCTCATTACCTGAAGTCAGGCCAGGTACCGAGGAGTGGGCCTTAATGCCCGACAGCCGGCGCAGGCCACCTCAGACGACAGAAGAGGGAGTAAAACTGTTAAAGGAGCTGGTGAAAGAGGCCCAACAAGCTTTTTTGCTGTCTTTGATGACTCTACGGCATTGCGCTCTGAGACGTTTGTATCCAATACAATTCGCCAACGTAGAATGGCGGCGAAAGGTGCGTAAAGCACGTCGAGCACGGCTAGCGTCTCTACAAGCCTCATTCCACCAGGGGACGGAAACGCGACGTGAAGAAGAGGTAGTACGAGGAATGGAACGTTCGGCAGCATTGATGATTACAGCCATGAGGTATTCGACCTGACTGTCACAACTGAGAAAATCGTGGTCCGGAAAGGTCACCAGGGAGGAGTAAAGTCCCCAGTCAGCTTTCGGTACGTTCCAGCTCGAAGGACGTGTGGATGGGGTGTGGTGCAGGAGACGAACGACACAGGGGAAGTGGTCGCTCGAATAGGTTTCAGAAAGGACATACCACTCAAACCGACAGGCAAGAGTAGTAGAACAGATCAAGAGGTCCAAGTGGGAGTAGGTATGAGTAGAGTCCGAGAGGAAAGTCAGGGCGCCAGTATTGAGGCAGACAAGATTGAGATGGTTGAAGACATCCACCAAGAGGGAGCCTCTCTGACAGGATGCAGGAGAGCCCCAAAGGGGATGATGGGCATTGAAGTCGCCAAACAATAAAAACGGCGGAGGAAGCTGAACCATCAGGTGCATCATGTCAGCCCGACTAACTGCGGATGACGATGGAGTATAGACGGTACAAACGGTGGTCAATGGGATGGGATGGTAATAGACATCGTCCCAAACGAGCAACATGACCCCACCATGAGCTGGAATACCGTCCACAGGGGTGAGGTCAGACCGCTCTGAGGTATAGTGGGTAAAAGCAATACAGTCGGTTGGGCACAGCTTGGTTTCCTGGAGACCAAGGATGAGCTGACAGTGCAGGCGGAGGAGCAGTTTTAATTCCTCCCGATTAGATTGAATACCTCTTATGTTCCAATGTAACAAAGCCATCGCTAGTCAGAAAAAAGGGGGAACGAAACGGGTGAAGAGCTGGTCACCTCGATGGCCGCGGAGGGCCAGGCTTCGAGGGAACAACGCTACAACCGGCGGGAGGCGGATCCTGTTCCATCGAGTCGTCGCCAGCTGCGGCCGCTTTCCCAGGTTGCATAGGAGGGGCAGCATCATTCGCCGACGAGAGGCCAGCTGAGCGCCTAGCAGCAGAGCGTCCCAGGGAAACTGAAGACGGCCGGGAGCAGCGACTCACAGATGGAGCGTCAGTCGAAACGCGCCGGGGTGGAGAGAGGGATAAGGACTTCTTGGAGGCCTTCTTGGAAGTCCGATGAGGCACGGGGATGGTGGGCTGGACCCGAAGAAGGTCCTCACGCGCGGGGTCCGTTTTGGAACGCCGGACCTCAGAAGCTGGGGTCCGGAACGTTTCCCCGATGGACGCCTGAGAAGAGGATCGCTTCTTACGTGGCGGAGGGGGAGGAGGAGGAAGGGTGGCCCCTGGGGCAGAGGGGGCAGGGGCCGCGAGGGAGGAGGATTTGGAAGGGAGGTATTTGGGAGGCGGAGGCATAGACCCCGGATGGGGTGAGGAGGTGGAGGGGGGTCAGGATAGGAGTGAGGATACTGTGGAAGGAGTGGACACGACTGAGTCAAACGAAGTTGTCAACGTCACAGGGTGGAGGCAGTCATACTTCTTCCTGGCCTCAGAATAAGAAAGGTGATCCAAAGTTTTTAATTCTTGAATCTTCTTCTCCATCTGATACGCAGGGCAGTCTAAAGATCTAGGTGAATGGATGCCAGGACAATTGACGCACCGAGGTGGTGGGGTGCATGTCTGTTCCTCACGAAGAGGACGTCCACAATCGCCACAAAGGGGCTCAGCCTCACACCGTGACGACATGTGCCCAAAGCGCAAACACCGAAAGCAGTGCATAGGAGGCGGGACGTAAGGTCGCACGTCGCACCGGTAGCACATCACCTTTACCTTCTCCGGGAGAACGTCCCCCTCGAAGGTGAGGATAAAGGCCCCGATGTCGATGCGACGGTCTTTGGGGCCGCGCTGGACTCGCCGGACGAAATGCACGCCTTGGCACTCCAGGTTGGCCCTGAGCTCATCAGATTGCAGCAGGAGGTCCCGATGAAAAATAACCCCCTGCGTCCTATTCAGTGCCAGATGTGGAACAACGGACACTGGGATGTCCCCTAGTCGGTCGCATGCCTGGAGCGCCGCCGACTGTGTGGCGGAGGTGGTCTTTATAAGAACAGACCCCGAATGCATTTTACTGAGAGCCTCGATTTCCCCGAAGATGTCCTCTATGTGCTGGACAAAGAACATGGGCTTGGAGGTGGCGAACGTCCCCCCATCGGTCCGAGAACAGACTAAATAGCGGGGGAAGTACTTCACCCCAAGCCGGCGGGCCTGTCCTTCCTCCCAGGGAGTGGCCAAGGGGGAAAGGGCAGGAGAACCAGAGACAGTACCTTACTTTTCAAAAGACTCGGCCGCAGAGCGACCTGATACATGTTGACGTTTCATCTGCGAAACGTCTGCCCCGATACCACCCACTCCGACCAATGGCTCCCCCCATGGGCGCCACCCAGACTCAGCGAGGGCCACCTGGCAGGATGACCGTTGCCGGGAGTCCTGATGCCCCAAGGAGACGGGCATCTACTCCTTGGCCGACGTGGGGAGGGTGCAGCTCAGGTATCGGCAGTACGATCCCTGTGTTGTCATGGGGCTACAACCTAGAGGGTACATGACGACCCCACCACAACGGGCTGGCTACCGTGCTGGATGTCGGGTGCCTTGGAAAGTCCATCATGATCGTAGGTGCAGATGGGGACGCACCATGGGCGTAACTTGTGCAACCCATCAGGCGTTTAGGCCCAATTTGAGGAATAGTGGGTGTGGTTACAACGCCGTTACAATGCTGAGTGCCAAGGTCTTAGTGCACTGAGGACCAGTGATACACCACGTAAGGCGTCCTTCCCCAGAAGTCTCTTACTTCTGTAGAATTTTGAAAAATGGAGGTCAAACCCCAAGGGGGACCATCACATGGAAGGCCGAAACGGTTGAAACTCTTTTTAGTCGCCTCTTACGACAGGCAGGAATACCTCGGGCCTATTCTTATCCCAGACCCGCAGGGGGCTGATCAGAATGTCATTGCCATCCATCGTGTAATGAAAAAGGTCTATTCCTCCTTCGTGCCCACCTGCACTCTTTTCCTCACCTTTAATAGGGTGGTGCTGCCATCCAAGATTAAAGCAGGCTATGAAATAATCACAGTCCGGCCGTATATTCCGAATCGGATGCGCTGCTACTAGTGTCATCGGTTCAGTCACACTAGAACGTCTTGTCGACACTCAGCCAAATTCGTAACCTGTGGATGGGATGCACACATGGGCGAGTGTCCGCCTCCTTTTCCCCACTGTATCAACTGCAATGGTGGCCATACCACCTCCTCCCGGGATTGTCCCAAGTATCTAGATGATCGGGCTGTTAAAGAGATTTGGGTAAAGAAAAAGGTGCCTTACCCAGTAGCTCGTAAGTTACTGGCTAGTCGCAAACCCTGTGTTCTCCCATCTGGCACCTATAGTTCAGTTCTTGTTACCCCTCGCTCCATGAAGGGCATGGTCATGCAGACATGCCATCTCAAATTTGGCGCTGACGTTGTGAAGTCACCCAGTGTCAAGGTAGCATCTCCATCCCCCCGTCCCACTGTGCAACAGTCAAACTCTCGCCTCAAGGGGCGAAGCTAATCACTGCACAACCGGCAGGTAGGAAAGGACAGGACAGGAGGAGTACTCCCGAGGAGACATCCTCCATCCCTCCAGCCAAACAACCCCGAAGTCTTCCTCTAACCAGAAGGGCTTGAAGAAGTCCACTAAAGACAAACGGTCTTCTCTTTCACAAACTAAGATCCTGCTCGTTGGTGTCGCCATGTGGTCACTTAGCCCGACCGGCCTCTTCTCACGGTGTGCACCACCAACTGTTTTTCAGGGTTGGACTCCACGGATCGACCGCATAAGCACGCCGATGCTTCTGTGGACCCCATGGAGCATGATCCTCCTCCTGTAACCTGTAGTAGCGACTCTCCACTGGCTGTTACTCGGCGGCCGCCGAGTTGACAGCCCTACATCTCTTCCTCCTCATGACTGTCCTCCAATGGAACATTCGCAGCCTTCGGTCCCACAAAAGGGATTTATGGCTGCTTCTAGTATCGCAGCATCCCCTTTTACTGTGCCTTCAGGTAACGAAATTGCGCCCTCAAGACCGCTTTGAGCTTTCACATTACTTACCGATTGGTTTTGACCTTCCCCCAGAGGTCAGCATTCCATCTCATGGGGGCGGCATGCTGCTCATATGGGATGACATTCGTAACTAACCCATCTCCCTGACTACAAACCTTCAAACTTTTTCAGTTCACCTTATCGTTCCTCACCTGATGTATTCCCACTGTACCATTCATGTACCTCTGTCATTCGATGTCAGCAGGACGGACTTCCTTCAGCTTATTGTGCAGTTACCACCCCCATTTCTGCTACTCGCTGACTTTAATGTGCATCATCCCCTTTGCAGTTCCTCCACGACCTGTCAGAGGTGCCCTCTTGGCTGACCTTCATAACCAACTTCTGCCTTAATTCTGGCACGCCCACTTTCCAACTCCTAGCACACCTATTCCCATTTGGACCTATCATTCTGCACTGCCCAGCTTGCCCATCGTCTCGAGTGGTCCGTTCTTCCTGACACCCACTTTAGCGAACATTTCCCATGTGCTATTTGTTTGCTGACTTCCCTCACATCAGTGTGCACACCCAAATGCCAGCTTACTAAGGCTGACTGGCAGCTTTACTCCTCCCTGGCGACCTTCAAAGAACAATATTTCCCCAGTTGTGATGACCAAGTGGACTTATCTTACCAACGTTATCCTTTCTGCTGCAGAACGTTCCATTCCTAACACTTCCTTTTTACCACGTAGTGTCCCAGTCCCTTGGTGGACTGAGGCATGCCGTGACGAAATTTGTGCATGGACACATGCTCT
Organism: Schistocerca nitens; assembly: GCF_023898315.1. Taxonomy (NCBI): domain Eukaryota; kingdom Metazoa; phylum Arthropoda; class Insecta; order Orthoptera; family Acrididae; genus Schistocerca; species Schistocerca nitens. The sequence goes on from NC_064615.1 coordinate 284,731,659, forward strand.
CCGCGTTTTTAACCATCATCCTATGAAGGCAAACTGCATTCATTATAAATAGTTGTGTGAAAAATGTCGTCGCGTTCTTTGGGGTAGCAAAAGATCTAGCTGGATTTCATTCATTAGTTCTTTTAACAGTTCCACCCCTTCCTCAGTCGTGTAGGCCAACTTCCGACGACTCTCTGGGACCAAGATCCATTCCCACATTTCCGGCCTCACAATAGGAGACAATGTTATCGTGGACCCTATTGCTATCTCCAACACCTTGGGCCACCATTTTGAGGAAGTTTCGAGCCCCTCCCATTGTCACCCTGCCTTCCTCCATCGGAAACGAGTGGAAGAGGCTAGGGTGACACCCTTCTCTTCTCTGAATCGTGAGTGCTACGAGTACAATGCCGCCTTCACTCTGAGGGAGCTAGATCTTGCTCTCAGTTCATCCCAGCCCTCCGCCCCGGGGCCAGACGCTATCCACATTCGGATGTTGCACCACCTCTCTCTTGCGGGCAAGCACTTTCTGCTAAACACGTACAACCCCATCAGTGCAGAGGGCACATTTCCCGGATGCTGGGGTGAAGCCACCATCATACTGATACTTAAGCCCAGTAAGGACAAAAGCCTTCATTCTAGCCACCGCCCTCTCTCTCTTACCAGCTGCGTTTGCAAAGTGATGGAACATATGATTCATGCCCGTCTGGTGTGGTGACTCTAGCCTCGCCATTTCCTCACGAATCACAGTTTGGATTTAGAGCACGGCGTTCTGCAGTTGACCATCTCGTTACTTTGTATACGTATGTCATGAATGGTTTTCTGCGGAAATCCCAGGCTGTGGCCTTTTTCAATTTGTAGAAGCCCTACAACACATGCTGCGGAACTGGTATCCTTCCCACTCTTTACACATGGGGTTTCCGAGGGCGCCTGTCCTCTTTTCTTAGGGTATTTTTACAAGACCGACTTTTCAAGGTGCGTGTGGGTACTGTCTTGTCAGCCACCTTTATTCAGAAAAATGGTGTGCCCCAGGGTTCTGCCCTGAGCGTCGTCCTCTTTGCTATCGCCATTAACCCTATAATGACCAGTCTCCTGCCAGACATCTCTGGCTCCGTTTTTATCGATGATTTTGCCATCTGTTTCAGTTCTTCACGGACCTGTCTCACTGAGCGGCGTCTTCAGCGCTGTCTTGATCATCTTCACTCCTGGAGCATCGCCAATGGATTTCGCTTTTCCACTGACTAAACAGGCAGTGTGAATTTCTAGGGGCGCAAATCGTTTCTCCCACCATCTTTACATCTCGTTGCCCTTCCGTTGGTTGACATTATGAAATTACTGGGGATCATGGTCGATCGGAAACACTCTTGGTCCTCCCATGTCTCTTAGCTGCCAGCCCGCTGTATGTAGTCCCTCAATGTCCTACGTATCCTCAATCTTACTTCTTGGGACGCCGATCGAACAACCCTCCTTCGTTTGTACTTGTCCCTTGTCCGTTCAAAACTCGACTGTGGGTGCTTTGTTTATGTATCTGCATGCCCATCCCTTTTACGCTGTCTCATCATCATAGCATCTGTTTGGCCACAGGCGCCTTTTGCACCAGCTCAGTTGAGTCTGTATGCTGAAGCTGCTGAACTGTCGTACCACCGTGACTTTCTCGACAGCAGGTATGCATGCCCTTTATCTGCCATGGATGGCCACCCCTCCTATGCCTCCTTCATCGATGATTCCTTAGATCGTCAGTATGGAGCCTGTCTCTTCTGTTACCTACTGGAGTCCGCTTTCGCCACTTGCTACAGCAGCTTAACTTCACTCTACCTGCAACTTTTCCAGTGGATGTGAACCCTTCACCACCTTGGCTTCGTGAAGTGGCCCATGTTAACTTTGGCCTTCATTCGGTTCCCAAGGACACTACTCCAGCCTCGGTCTGTCGCCTTCAGTTTCACGACCTTTGCATGGAACGTAGCGATAGTACCTTTGTATACACTGATGGTTCTCGGACTGACTGTGGGGTTGGGTGTGCCTTCATCATTGACACCCGTATGTTTTGATATCGGCTTCCAGCACACTCCTCAATATTTACAGCTGGGCTTTTAGCCTTGTATCAGGCCACAGAGTACAGCCGGTGACAAAGCCTTCCCAATTGTGTCCTCTGCTCCGACTCGCTTAGCGCCCTCCAAAGTCCCTGTGCGCTGTACAGTGCCCATCCCTTAGTGCAGTGGGTCCTGGAAAACTTTTAACTTGCTCACTCTTGGTCGAGCCAGTGTGATGTTTCTGTGGGGTCCCTCGTCATGTCGTTCTAACAGGAAATGAGGCTGCTGACGCCATTGCCAAGGCTGCAGTACTCGTACCTCAACCCACGAGTACCTATGTCAGGAGGTAGTGTCCCTTTGGCATCGCCAATGGTCCTTCACGGGAATAAGCTTCGGCTTATTAAGCCTCTCCTGGCGCCTTTGACAACCTCCTCTCGGGCCTCCCGCTGGGAGAAGATTATTTTAACTCAGCTGCGTTTTGGGCACTGCCTTTTCATCCATCGTCATTTGCTCAGTGGCGCTGCCCCACCACTTTGTACGCATTGCTCACAAATTTTAACTGTCTGCCTCTTCCTGCTGGAATGCCTTTTTTTTACGTTCCAGCTTGGGTTTGCCATCTGATTTATCAGCCGTTTTAGCGAATGACACACCGGCTGCCGACAGCGTTTTACATTTTATTCGCCACAGCAATATGGCGAAGGCCATTTAATTTTTAGTTTTGGGCCTCAATTTTTGTATGGTGTTTTTTAGCCCTTTTTCCACATGCTTTCTTTAGCTGTCTCCTATTCTGTCCATTGCTACTGACACCTAGTCGTTTCCCTCGTCTCTGTGTTCTACAGTTTTGAATTGGGCTCGTATGACCCCAGTTGTTTGTTTGCTCTAAAACAAAACAGACAACCAGAAAAGACGGCATTTGTGCTCGTCAGAGTTTTAACCAAGCAGTGCTCTCAATGGGGAGGGGGTGGGACAATATTTTACATTTGTAAGACACTGTGCGCTTTTTGGTTTTATTATTTGACTCGAAATTAGCCTCCCACACCTGAAAGACCTGCGACAAAGGACTTAGTCGTGGAATATTTTGAAATGCCTTACTGGAAAAACAAGGGGAGCTGACAGATATCGCCTCCTGCAGTTTTATAGGGCATCTGGTCGATCACGCTTATATTATGGCAGTGTGGTCTACAGATCAGCCTGTCTTTCCAACCTCAGGATCTTAAATGCTGTCCACCATAAGGTCATTCACATATCGACAGGAGCCTTTTGGACCAGCTCAGTTCAGAGTGTGTGCAGAGACTGGTGAACCACCGCTCTGGATTCGACGAGGTATCCTTTTGGCTCGACAGGCGCTGAAAATCTGTCACCGCAGTCATTATCATTTAGTTCAGTGGTCTAACCCACCTGTGAACGACTGTTCAGGAATCGGTCCCAAACGACCAAGCCATTTGGTATATGTGCTACAGACTGTCTCAAGGATCTGTATCTCTCAAGCATCAAAAAACACACAGGGATGGAACGCACTACCGCCTTGGCATCTTCAGAGGCCCAAAGTGATTTTAAGCTTCACACAGTACAAGAAATTTTTACTCCAGTTTTTTTTTACAACTCTTTTCGTCTATTTTAAGGACGTACCACAGTTATAGCATTATTTATACAAATGGATCCCAGCAGGAGAATGCTCTGTTGTTCTGCTGTTTTCCCTGATAGTATTTTTTGAGCTACTACGATTAAATGACGTTTTCGTTAGACGATTGTAATGGATATGATATCCAATTAATTGCATGGTTGATTACGGCTTGTGAGCTATTCTCAACGTGATTTGAAGCAGCTCACACCCCCCCCTCCCCCCCTCCTCCCCGTGGGTCTGGGAGTTAGGATAGGCCTGAGGTATTCCTCCCTGTCATAAAAGGCGACTAAAAGGAGTCACACAAGTTTCGGCCTTTATGCGTTTTCCTCCATCCATTGTGCAGTATCACTTTCTGCACTGTAGACCATAACGGACTTCTTAGCTCCTTTACGCCTGATATCCAGCACAGTAGCCTGTCCATTGTGGTGGAGCCGCCATGTACCCTGTTGTTTGTAGCCCCCTGACCACATAGGGATCACTCTGCTGATGCCTGGACAGTTAACTCCCATGTACGCCAAGGGGCAGATGCCAATCACCCTGAGGCATTTGGACTCCCAGAAACGTCCATCCTGCCACGTGCCCTTTGCTGTGGCTAGGTGGCGCCCATACAGAGGGCCCCTGGTTGGAGTGGGTGGCATCACAGTGGATGACACACCATAAAGCACAGTACATCATCTCTTGCTGGTGGTCAAACACGAGCAGTGAGCGTTCACAGGCTCAATTCAACGCACAGAAATATGACTCCAAATCGTTTCCCTCCGTGGCCACACCATGGGAAGAACGTCAGGCTAAGTATGTCAGTGGCTCTTATTCGCCCCAGTACCTTGTATGTTAGAGAGCCGATAGGTAATCTTTCACGGAAAAGAAGACTCAGTTTTTTGTTTAGCATTTGGAGGACAAGTTTGGGGAGGTGGAGGCCTTGTCCAAAATGAGATCTGGATCAGTCTTGATCAAGACAGTATCCTCTGCTCAGTCACGGGCGTTATTCGCTCATGACAGTTTGGGGGATGTTTCTGTAACTCGTGTTGTGGTCTTCAGTCCTGAGACTGGTTTGATGCACCTCTCCATGCTACTCTATCCTGTGCAAGCTTCTTCATCTCCCAGTACCTACTGCAACCTACATCCTTCTGAATTTGCTTAGTGTATTCATCTCTTGGTCTCCCTCTACGATTTTTACCCTCCACGCTGCACTCCAATACTAAATTGGTGATCCCTTGATGCCTCAGAACATGTCCTACCAACCGATCCCTTCTTCTGGTCAAGTTGGGCCACAAACTTCTCTTCTCCCCAATTCTATCCAATACCTCCTAATTAGTTATGTGATCTACCCATCAATCTTCAGCATTCTTCTGTAGCACCACATTTCGAAAGCTTCTATTCTCTTCTTGTCCAAACTAATTATCATTCATGTTTCACTTCCATACATGGCTACACTCCATACAAATACTTTCAGAAACGACTTCCTGACATTTAAATCTATACTCTATGTTAAATTTTTCTTCAGAAACGCTTTCCTTGCCATTGCCAGTCTACATTTTATATCCTCTCTACTTCGACCATCATCTGTTATTTTGCTCCCCAAATAGCAAAACTCCTTTACTACTTTAAGTGTCTCATTTCCTAATCTAATTCCCTCAGCATCACCCAATTTAATTCGACTACATTCCATTATCCTCGTTCTGCTTTTGTTTATGTTCATCTTATACCCTCCTTTCAAGACACTGTCCATTCCGTTCAACTGCTCTTCCAAGTCCTTTGCTGTCTCTTACAGAATTACAATGTCATCGGTGAACCTCAAAGTTTTTATTTCTTCTCCATGTATTTTAATACCTACTCCGAATTTTTCTTTTGTTTCCTTTACTGCTTGCTCAATATACGGATTGAATAACATCAGGGATAGGCTACAACCCTGTCTCACTCCCTTCCCAACCACTGCTTCCCTTTCGTGCCCCTCGACTCTTATAACTGCTATCTGTTTTCTGTACAAATTGTAAATAGCCTTTCGCTCCCTGTATTTTACCCCTGCCACCTTTGCATCGCCAATTTTATAACGAAAACGCCAGTCCTCAAAAAAGGATTGGATCAGAAGCGGCAGGCGTCCACATTGTCCCCATTGATGAAGTTGGTGAAGGATGTTATACCTACAAGTATTGTCATGCTTTTTTGAGGTAAAAAAAAATACAAACCAAATATGATTCTTCAGTTTTTCCCGACGTATTTCTTGCTCGAACAGTCCACGGGTGTACTGCTGGTCCATAGTGTCCAACGAGCACAAAATTTCGGCAATCAGACATGTCGCCATCGTCAGGTGCACAGACGAACTGAGCTCCTGGGGGCGGCCAGCCGTCTTAAATCCCCTCCCCTCGCGAGGCATTCTCTCCGTTGTCAGCGCCCGCGCGTCAGCGGACGGTGAGACGCTGGCGTCGGCGTCTATGGTGCCGTCGGAGTAATTGCCTCGACCTCCCTAGTCGCCCGTTCGTTTCCTTTGTTGAGCGTCATTTTAATTGGACTCACTGCTGGTTCCCATGCCCTGCTGAAGAAGGGGTGCCGTTATGCCCAATTGTCAGCAACATTAGGACACCTACATATTTGCTGGCCAAACACCTGGCAGAATTACTAAGCCCTTATGTGGGTCAATTCCCTCATCACGTTCGTAATTCTGTGAATTTCATGAGACGTCTCGACAACTTCAAGCTGAAATAATCTGATATCTTTGTGAGTTATGACGTTTCATTATTCATCAGGGTGCCTTTTCGAGAGCCAGTTGAGTTTATTGCACAGAAATTTGACGAGAAGACGACCGACCTTTTCAAGCACTTTGACCTCCATTTATTCTCTCTTTAATGGAGAATACTATGAACAAACAGGGGAGCCCACTCTCTACTGTGGTCGCGAATTTCTATATGGAGTACTTCGAGGAGGAAGCTTTGGCGTCGTCGAAATGGAAACCTACTTGTTTTCTACGTTATGTGGATGACACGCTCGTGATCTGGCCCCATGGAAGGGACAAGCTCCTCGACTTCCTTACACACCTGAACTCCATACATCCCCAACATCAAATTCAGTATGAAGACCGAAGCAGAAGGAAGATTACTATTCTTGGACGTCATGGTCAAAAGAAGAGCGGATGGCACCCTGAGCCACGGGGTATACAGGAAGAAAACGCACACCAACCTGTATTTGCAAGCGGATAGCTGCCACCACCCTGCGCAGAGGAATGGGGTGCTAAAAACACTGGTGCACAGTGTGCGCACCATCTCTGACGCAGAGAGTCTGCCCCAAGAGCTCGAACACCTCAAAACTGTATTCCGGAAAAACGGGTACTCCGAATGGCAGATCAGACGCGCTCTCCGCCCCACCTCTACAGTACGAGGTGCATTCAAGTACTAAGGCCTCCGATTTTTTTTCTCCGGACTGGAAAGAGAGAGAAACATGTGCATTGTTTTAAAATGAGGCCGCGTTCATTGTAAATACGTCCCAGAGATGGCAGCACCATACGGCAGATGGAATTTTACCGCCAGCGGCTACAATGAGAACTGTTTTAAATACTTAAAATGGCGACGTTTTCCTTACTTGAACAGCGTGCAATCATTCGTTTTCTGAATTTGCGTGGTGTGAAACCAACTGAAATTCATCGAAAGTTGAAGGAGACATGTGGTGATGGAGTTATGGATGTGTCTAAAGTGTGTTCGTGGGTGCGATAGTTTAATGAAGGCAGAACATCGTGTGACAACAAACCGAAACAACCTCGGGCTCGCACAAGCTGGTCTGACGACATGATCAAGAAAGTGGAAAGAATTGTTTTGGGGGATCGCCAAATAACTGAACAGATCGCCTCCAGAGTTGGCATTTCTGTGGGTTCTGCACACACAATCCTGCATGACTACCTGAAAATGCGAAAAGTGTCATCCAGGTGGGTGCCACGAATGCTGACGGATGACCACATGGCTGCCGGTGTGGCATGTTGCCAAGCAATGTTGACGCGCAACGACAGCATGAATGGGACTTTCTATTCGTCGGTTGTGACAATGGATGAGACGTGGATGCCATTTTTCAATCCAGAAACAAAGCGCCAGTCAGCTCAATGGAAGCACACAGATTCACCGCCACCAAAAAAATTTCGGGTAACCGCCAGTGCTGGAAAAATGATGGTGTTCATGTTCTGGGACAGCGAGAGCGTAATCCTTACCCATTGCGTTCCAAAGGGCACTACGGTAACAGGTGCATCCTACGAAAATGTTTTGAAGAACAAATTCCTTCCTGCACTGCAACAAAAACGTCCGGGAAGGGCTGCGCGTGTGCTGTTTCACCAAGAAAACGCACCCGCACATCGAGCTAACGTTACGCAACAGTTTCTTCGTGATAACTTTGAAGTGATTCCTCATGCTCCCTACTCACCTGACCTGGCTCCTAGTGACTTGGCTTTTTCCAACAATGAAAGACACTCTCTGTGGCCGCACATTCACCAGCCTTGCTGCTATTGCCTCAGCGATTTTCCAGTGGCCAAAACAGACTCTTAAAGAAGCCTTCGCCGCTGCTATGGAATCATGGCGTCAGCGTTGTGAAAAATGTGTACGTCTGCAGGGCGATTACGTCGAGAAGTAATGCCAGTTTCATCGATTTCGGGTGAGTAGTTAGGAAAAAAAATCTGAGGCCTTAGAACTTGAATGCACCTCGTACAGCATGTGCTTTTTTTTGGTTTGGTTTTAGGGCGCAACACTGCTATGGTCATTAGCACCCGGTCCGTGACTTAGGAAACAGTAAGAAACGAAAATGGAAACCAGCAGCAATGGGAACGAAACTCAAAAAATTGGAGAAACTAAAAGCAGAAGTAAGGCTTAAAAATCAACAACAGAAAGAGGTTGGTTGTCCCCAAAAGAAGCTTCAAATGACTGACGTCATTTCACTAGCACTAATAAACTCGAGAACGCGATCGGCCGAGCGCGTGTCATCTGCTAAAATGGACGATATATCAGGCGACAGTTGTGACGGGCTCGTAACGGAGTAAAATAAGAGCACTCATTAAAAGGTGTCTTACCGTCCACAGCTGAGAGCAGTGGGGACAGAGTGGGGGAGGATCGCCGCTTAAAAGATGTCGATGGCTAAAAAGACAGTGCCCTATCTGGAGTCTAGTTAAAATTACCTCCTCCCGACGACGCGTTCGGGAGGAAGAGGTCCAAGCACAGGGAAGAGCTTTCACGTCCCGCAATTTATTATTGGGAAGTGTCGACCATTGTGAGTGCCATAAAAGAGTAACACGACGACATAAAACGCTCCGTAGATCGGCGAAGGGAATCGATTGAATAGCTGGCCGAAGAAGAGAGACTGCAGCCTTGGCCGCTATATCGGCCGCCTCATTTCCACAGATACCAACGTGTCCTAGGAGCCAGAGGAACACCACCGCGACACTCCCCAGGTGGAGCAAGCGCAGGCAGTCCTGAATCCGGTGGACCAGAGGGTGGACAGGGTACAGAGCTTGGAGACTGAGGAGAGAGCTGAGAGAGTCTGAACAGATAACATACTGTTTCCACTGATGGCGGCAGATGTAGTGGACAGCCTGGAGAACAGCGTAAAGCTCCGCAGTATAAACTGAACACTGGTCAGGAAGCCGAAATCGATTTGGGGTGTCGCCAACAAAATAGGCACTCTCTACACCTAACGATTTTTTCGAGCCATCAGTGTAAATAAATGTGGCTTCCTTCATTTGTGCACATAGAGCAGCAAATGCCCGACGATAAACAAGTGAAGGGGTACCATCCTTGGGAAATTGACAAAGGTCACAGAGCAGGCAGATCCGGGGACGGAGCCAAGGCGGTGCTGTACCCCAAGTTGTCAAGAAGGTTTTAGGAAAGCGGAAGGAAAGAGAATGGAGCAGTTGAAGGAAGCGGACTCCCAGTGGTAGTAGGCAGGAAGGGCGGCCTGCATACCCTAAATCCAAAGAGGCGTCGAAAAAAATGTTATGGGCTGGATTAGCAGGCATGGAAGACAGATGGCTAGCATAACGACTCAGAAGGACTGCGCGCCCATTGGGCAGCGGAGGTTCAGCAGTCTCAGCATAAAGGTTTCCACAGGACTGGTGTAAAAAGCTCCAGACACTGAACGTAATCCACGGTGGTGGATAGAGTAGAGACGCCGAAGAATAGACGGACGAGCAGAGGAGTAGACTATGCTTCTATAGTCCAATTTCGAGCGCACTAAGGCGCGATAGAGGCGGAGAAGGACCACTGTCCGCTCCCCAGGAGGTACCATTCAGGACACGGAGGGTATTGAGGGATCGCAGACAGCGAGCCGAAAGATAGGAAACGTGGGAGGACCAGCACAGTTTTCTGTCAAACATAAGACCCAAGAATTTAGCGACGTCCGAAAACGGAAGGTTGACAGGTCCTAGATGTAAGGAGGGTGGAAGAAACTCCTTACATCGCCAAAAATTAACACAAACGGTCTTACTGGAAGAAAAACGGAAGCCGGTTTCGATGTTCCAAGAGTGGAGGCGATCGAGGCATCCTTTAAGACGTCGTTCAAGAAGGCTGGTCCGTTGAGAGCTGTAGTAGATCGCAAAATCGTCCACAAAGAGGGAGCCCGAGACATCAGGAAGGAGACAATCCATAATTGGATTTATGGCAATGGCAAACAGTACAACACTTAGCACGGAGCCCTGGGGTACCCCGTTTTCTTGGGAGAAAGTACGGGAGAGAGTAGTGTTCACCCACACTCTAAATGTGCGCTCTGCCATGAATTCGCGAAGAAAAAGGGGCAGCCGACCTCGAAAGCCCCAAGAGAACAGTGTGTGGAGGATGCATGTCCTCCAACAGGTATCGTATGCTCTCTCCAGATCAAAAAATATTGCTACCGTTTGGCGTTTCCGGAGAAAATTGTTCATGATATAAGTGGAGAGAGCAACAAGATGGTCAACTGCAGAACGATGATTTCGGAATCCGCAATGGGCAGGTGTTAAAAGACTGCGGGACTCCAGCCTCCAAGCTAAACGGCAATTCACCATACGCTCCAAAACCTTACATACACTACTCGTGAGAGAAATGGGGCGATAGCTAGAGGGGAGATGTTTGTCCTTTCCAGGTTTCGGAACAGGAACGACGATAGCTTCCCGCCATCGTCTGGGAAAAATACTGTCGGTCCAAAATTCGATTATAAAGGCGAAGGAGGTAATGCAAACTATGGGGTGATAAATGCAGCAACATTTGGATGTGGATACCATCCGGTACTGGGGCGGAGGAGCGAGGAGAAGAGTGCATGTTGGAGTTCCCACATGGAGAAAACAGTATGGTAGCTTTCGCGATTTTCAGAGGAGAAAGCAAGATGTCGCACTTCCGCTGCATGTTTCTTCGGGAGAAACGCTGGCGGGTAATTTGAAGAGTTCGAAATCCCAGCAAAGTGCTGACCCAATGAGTTAGAAATTGCGACGGGGTCCACTAATGTATCATGTGCGACAGTGAGCCCATAGACCGGGGAGAAACTAGGCGCGCCTGATAACCGTCGAAGCTGACTCCAAACTTCCAAGGAGGGAGTGAAGGTGTTAAATGAGCTTATAAAGAATTTCCAGCTTGCCTTCTTGCTATCGCGGATGACGCGACGGCATCGCGCACGGAACTGCTTATAGCGGATACAGTTGGCCAAAGTAGGATGGTGGCGGAAAACGCGAAGAGCACGTCGCCACTCACGTATTGCGTCACGGCATGCCTCGTTCCACCAAGGGGAACTGGGGGGGGGGGGGGGGGGGGGGCGCCGGGGCAATTCGGAGGTGCGTGGTATTGAACGTTCCACAGCTGTAAGAATAACGTCTAATATGTGTGACCTCATCGTCGACGCTAGGGAAGTGACGGTCATCGAATGTCGCTAGAGACGAAAAAAGTGTCCAATCGGCTGGGGGAAACTTCCAGCGTCACGGGCGCATATATGGCAGTTGAGGCTGCCGTCTAAGGACACATGGAAAGTGGTCACTAGAGTGTGTATCAAGGGCGAACCAGTACCGACCGAAAGGTCCAAATGAGAGAAATTTGTCGTGGAGGCAGACAAAAATGCAGGGTCCCCAGTGTTGAGGCAAACAAGATCCACTTGGTGGAAGACATCTATCAATAGTGAGCCACGCGGACAAGGATGTAGAGATCCCCAAAGTGGGTGGTGGGCATTGAAGTCCCCAACCAGCAAATAGGGGGGTGGAAGCTGACCAAGAAGTTGGAGATCAGCTCGTGCCATTGGTGTGGACGATGGAATGTATACAGTACAAAGAGAAAAGGTATATCCAGAAAGGAACAAATGGACAGCGACAGCTTGGAAGGAAGTGTTTAAGGGGATTGGGTGATAATGGAGAGTATCATGGAAAAGAATCATGAGTCTTCCATGGGCTGGAGTGCCTTCAACAGAGGGAAGATCAAATTGGATGGACTGAAAAGGGGGAGAACAAATGCGGTCATGGGGACACAGCTTTGTTTCCTGAAGACAGAAGATGACTAGCGAGTAGGATCGTAAGAGGATCGACAATTCATCCCGATTGGCTCGAATGCCGTGGATATTCCAGTGGACAATGGACATAGGGTGGACAGAAAATGGAGGAATGTGATCAAGGTTGCCGTCAACTCAAAGACTGCTCAGAGCTTGCGACCGACAGCATGGAGTGGCATTCAGCTGAAGGCAGAAGATCCTGATCCATAGGTTGTTCAGGAGCAGCTCCTGCCACCAGCGATCGGCCAGTCGATCGGCCGCCAGCAACACAGAAGACAGCCGAGGGCGATTTCCGCCAGGTGGCGCTGTAGATGAGACACGCCTTGGCAGAGAAGGAGATGAACTGGGTTTCTTATTAGCCTTCTTGGAAACAGGTTGTTCATATGAAGGAGGAACCGATGGTTGTGAAGTTGGGGTACATAAAAAGTCTTCACTAGTATGGTCTTTTTTGGAGGTCTTGGTGTCTGACTTTTGGGTTTGAGATTTAGCAGAACCCAATGAAGGGTGAGCCATAGATTGAGCAGGCGAAAGTGGTGAGGTCGAACAGGCGATCTTTGCGCTGGCCGATCTGACGACCGTGGCACTAAAGGTGAGATCACAAGTCTGCGTGGCCGCCCCCTTTGTTGGCCGATGAGAGGCAAGGACAGTGCTGTATTTTCCTGTCTGAGGCACAGTGGGCTTTCGACTGGCGAATCATTTTCGAGCAGCAAAGGTCGACGCCTTTTCATTCACCGATTTCCTGAATGAGCTTTTCGTCTTTAAAAGTGGGGCAATCTCTAGAGGAAGCAGGGTAGTCACCCATACAGTTGATGCAACAAGGGGATGGAGGTGGACAAGCACCCTCGTGGGCACCCTTCCCACACGTAACACATTTGGCCAGATTGTAACAGGACTGGCTGGTGTGATTGAACTGCTGACACCGATAGCAACGCGTAGGGTTTGGGATGTAAGGGCGAACGAAAATTCTCATAGCCCACTTTTATGTTCGATGGGAGTTGAACTTTGTCAAATGTCAAGAAGACAGTACGCGTTGGAATGATGTTCATGTCAACCCTTTTCATAACTCTATGAACAGCCGTTATGCCCTGGTGAGACAGGTAGTGCTGAATTTCTTTGTCGGACAATCCAATGAGGGAGCATGTATAAACGACCCCATGTGAGGAATTTAAGGTGCGGTGCAATTCTACCCAGACAGGGAAGGTGTGTAGCAGTGAAGTACGCAGTAATTTTTGTGCCTGGAGGGCACTGACTTTCTAACACCAAGGTGCCATTCCGTAATCGGGAACAAGACTTTACAGGACCTGCAATTGCGTCGACACCTTTCTGAATAATGAAAGGGTTGACCGTGGAGAAGTCGTGACCTTCGTCAGACCGAGGAACAACAAGGAACTGTGGCAACGATGGAAGGACTGTCTGTGGCAGAGACTCATTGAACTTACGCTTGTGAGCAGACATAGTAAAAGATGAGGAAACCTTTGCTAAAGTATCCCCCATGATCACCGGCGTCTCCGATGGCGCGCTCCTTCCTTGTGGGGGCCCTCTCTGAAGGAACTCCCGCCTTAGGTGATTGTTCACACCTTAGGTCACACCTCCCGACAAACGGACGGAGGGACCAATCGGCACTTTCGGAAGGTATCAGCTCGGGTAATCACCCCTCCCTGGGCCTGGCCGTTACCAGGGGGTACGTACGTGTCCTACCTGTCTACCCAGGGTGGGGAATTACGCTTTACCCCATCACCGGCTACGCATGGAAATGCGTGCGTCGGCCTTCAGACACGCACGGGGAGGAAAAAAGAGAAAGGGAAAAACAAAGGGAAAGGAAAGAAGAGAGGTCTCAAACGCCGCAGCGGAGAAAAGGGCAAAGAGAAGAGGTAAGGAAAAGAGGACAAAGGAAGGACGAAGACTTGCAAGCAGAGAAAGCAAAGAATGTGTTATATTTTCGAGCGTCCGTCTCCTGACATAGGCACAAACCATACTCCCAGAGGGGGAGAAAGGGAAGGAAAGAGGCGGAGGTGGGGGGGGCGAAGATGGGGGATGGGGAAGGCTGCAGAAAGGGAAGGTATGCAGCCCGGAAAGGAAGGAGGGCCACATTAGCTCGGGGTCCTGTGCTCGCTACGCACGTATCCACAAAAGAGTTGTGCACCCCGGGGGGGGGGGGGGGGGGTCGGAAGGCTGTGTTTAGCAACTCTGTTCTAGCAGCACTGCCTTATACAGGGTGGTCCATTGATGATCGTGACCAGGCCAAATATCTCACGAAATAAGCGTCAAACGAAAAACCTACATAGAACGAAACTTTGCTAGCTTGAAGTGGGAAACCAGATGGCGCTATGGTTGGCCCGCCAGATGGCGCTGCCATAGGTCAAACGGATATCAACTGCGCTTTTTTTCAATAGGAAACCCCATTTTTTATTACATATTCGTGTAGTACGTAGAGAAATATGAATGTTTTAGTTGGACCACTTTTTTCTCTCTGTGATAGATGGCGCTGCTATATTCACGAACACATAGCTCACAATTTTAGAAGAACAGTTGGTAACAGGTACGTTTTTGTAAATTAAAATACAGAAAGTAGGTACGTTTGAACATTTTATTTCGGTTATTCCATTGTGATACATTTACCTCTCTGAACTTATCGTTTCTGAGAAGGCATGCAGTTACAGCGTGATTACCTATAAATACCACACTAATGCAATAAATGCTCAAAATGATGTCCGTCAACCACAATGCATTTGGCAATACGTGTAGCGCTATTCCTTTCAACGGTGAGTAGTTCGCCTTCCGTAATGTTCGCATATGCATTGACAATGCGCTGACGCATGTTGTCAGGCGTTGTCGGTGGATCACGATAGCAAATATCCTTTAACTTTCCCCACAGAAAGAAGTCCGAGGACGTCAGATCCGGTGAACGTGCGGACCATGGTAAGGTGCTTCGACGACCAATCCACCTGTCATGAAATATGCTGTTCAATACCGCTTCAACCGCACGCGAGCTATGTGCCGGACATCCATCATGTTGGAAGTGCATCGCCATTCTGTCATGCAGTGAAACATCTTTTTGTAACATCGGTAGAACATTACGTAGGAAATTAGCATACATTGCACCACTTAGATTGCCATCGATAAAATGGGGGCCAATTATCCTTCCTCCCATAATGCCGTACCATACATTAACCCGCCAAGGTCGCTGATGTTCTACTTGTTGCAGCCATCGTGGATTTTCCGTTGCCCAATAGTGCATATTATGCCGGTTTACGTTACCGCTGTTGGTAAATGACGCTTCGTCGCTAAATAGAACGCGTGCAAAAAATCCGTCATCGTCCCTATAATTTCTCGTGCCCAGTGGCAGAACTGTACACGACGTTCAAAGTCGTCGCCATGCAATTCCTGGTGCAATCCATGTTGATGTAGCATTCTCAACACCGACGTTTTTGAGATTCCCGATTCTCGCGCAATTTGTCTGCTACTGATGTGCGGATCAGCCGCGACAGCAGCTAAAACACCTGCTTGGGCATCATTTGTTGCAGGTCGTGGTTGACGTTTCACCTGTGGCTGAACACTTCCTGTTTCCTTAAATAACGTAACTATCCGGCGAACGGTCCGGACACTTTGATGTCGTCGTCCAGGATACCTAGCAGCATACACAGCACACGCCCGTTGGGTATTTTGATCACAATAGCCATACATCAACACGATATCGACCTTTTCCACAGTTGGTAAACGGTCCATTTTAACAGGGGTAATGTATCACGAAGCAAATACCGTCCGCACTGGCGGAATGTTAGGTGATACTACGTACTTATACGTTTGCGACTATTACAAGGCCATCTACCACAAAGCGAAAAAAGTGTCCAACTAAAACATTCATATTTCTTTACGTACTACACGAATATGTAATAAAAAATGGGGTTCCTATTTTAAAAAACGCAGTTGATATCCGTTTGACCTATAGCCTAGTGGGCCAACCATAGCGCCATCTAGTTTCCCCCTTCAAGCTAGACGAGTTTCGTTCTTTGTAGTTTTTTCGTTTGATGCTTATTTCGTGAGACATTTGGCCCGGTCACTATCAATGGACCACCCTGTATGGTTTCACCATTGCTATCGCGCAGAGAAGGCATTGATTGTGTCTTGTCGCTAGCATACTTCAAATACGACCAGAATCTCTCTGTATTATCTGCCATGTTTCGAGACAAAGTTTCGTTGTGGAAACTATTATAAGCATCTTGCATTCAAGTCCGCGCTTAATTTCGAGCTTTTGTAAAAGACAGCTCATCTTGGGGATTTTGCGTCTGTTTAAATTTGGCGTGTTTGTTTCATTGTTTCTGCAGTGTTCTGACCCGTTTTATGCACCGAGGACCAGCTCCGTCGTTTGTTTATTTAGTATAAATCTCTCAACTGCTGCCGATACTATTTCTTTGAATTCAAGCGGCATCTGATCTATACTTATATTGTCAATTTGGAAGGAGTGGAGCTTGTCTCTCAGGAAGGCGTCAAGTGAATTTTTATCTGCTATTTGAATAGATAAATTTTTCGTTTATTTTTGGATGATTCAGTATTCAATCTCCCAACGACTGCCTTTGATGACTAATCCCTGTATCCGTGTTGATGCTTGTTATTAACTCACGATTATTTGTTGCTAAGGGGTCAAGTGTGTTTTCACAACCGCTAGAAATAATTTTCAGAGAATGCGATTAGCACAATTCTGGATGATTTATGTGTAACGCCGGAATTAAACACGTATTTTCGCCAACATATCAAGGATAAATTAATTTCGGCACCAGCTATAATTGTATGAGTAGGGTACGTGTTTGAAATCAAACTGAAGTTTTCTTTAAACCTTTCAGCAATTGTATCATCTGAATTGGGAGGTCGGTAAAAGGCTCCAATTATTATTTTATTCTGGTTGCCAACAATGACCCCTGCTCATACTAACTCACAGGAATCATCTACTTCAATTTCGCGACAAGAGAAACTACTTGGTTGGTTAATTTGGGGGAGTGGGCCAAACCGCCAGGTCATCGGTCTCATCGGATTAGGAAAGAATGGGGAAGGAAGTCGGCCGTGCCCTTTCAAAGGAACCATCTCGGCATTTGCCTGAAGTGACTTAGGGAAATCACGGAAAACTTAAATCAGGATGGCCGGACGCGGGTTTGAACCGTCGTCCTCCCGCATGCGACTCCAGTGTGCTAACCACTGCGGCACCTAGCTCGGTAAAACTACTAACAGCAACAAACACGCCACTGCCAACCGTGTTTAGCCTATCCTTTCGGAACACCGTAAGGTTCTTCGCAAAAATTTCCGCTGAGCTTATCTCTGGCAGCTTTCAGTGCCTACAACTATCTTGTCTTCACGGTCTTTTCCCGAGATATGCGTAGGCGACAGTGGCATTTTAGTTGTCTCTTCTAAGAACGTAAGCTCACAGAATTTTAATAGTAAACCACACTGTAATGCACAACACCTCTTGAGTCTACCTCCGAAGTTAACTGACAATCCCCGTGGCTCTTCTAAAATGAACCTACAACGAGACCCACAGTACGAATGATATTCATTACTGAACGTTAATGTTGTCTTTAGCACAAAAAGGCATTGCACAATGCTGCAACTAAAATTTTTGATAACTTACCCAGTGATATAAAATGGTTCACATACTTCAGAGTAAAATTTGAAAACAAACTGAAAAAGTTTTTGACATCTCCTACTCTGTAGAAGAATTTATTATTGTGAATTGTAAAAAGTGGTTGGTAGAAATCAGTCACATCTGTATATTTTAAAAATAAACTTGTAAGTGTTCAGCATGTAGCCATATTTACGAATGAATGTAGAATGACTTTTTACAAGACATTACTATTTATCGTGCAAATGATCCATGGAACATGAAAAACTCCCAGACAGACGAGAAACTTTATGACTCTTAAAAAAATCACTAAATAAATTGAATTTATGAAATCCTTAAAGCGACGAATAAAACAAAATAACTATAAAGCTTAACACCTCTTTCAAGCCATTAAAAAGCGCAGTCTTCAATACACTCGCCACCTCCACTGGACCCAAGTAAGTACTATTTACAAGACTAAGCTACCTCTCTCACTAATTAAACATTTTGTTAAACTAACGATACTAAAACTGAAATACACAAACATGCCAGCTACGTTACAAGAAACGTACTGGAAAGAATACACGAATGGCTCGCACCACTCACTAGATCCGCATCGTGAACTTCAATAAACCCATTTGATACGCAGAACGGAGCCAGGGCGAAAAAAATCGTCACTATGACGCCTCCAGCTGTTTGCCATACGAGCGTATTCGGGTGCATCTGTAGTGGAACATCTTCGCCAATCCATTCTGAAGTAAGGATTTCTTTGCTATTCATTTCTGATTATCGACGGTTTTCCCTTCCAATAACCTCCGTGGGTCCTACTACAAGACAGTATTTCAAGGCGTTTTCATGTGTGGCTCCAAAAACTAACAATGGATTAATGCACTAGCCTTACAAAACCAACAGCCCTACTTGTTAGAATAAGTATGGTTTCCTGGGAGACGTTAATCAGTTAGTTCACTTCATTAATCGTTAAACAGTTGCCAAAATAGTGAACTTCATTAAACGTTAAAGCGTTACTTTACAGGATATTTATTGGAAGTTAAAGTTAATCGGAAACTTTACCTTGTGGATGTAGTGAAATGAGCGAATGAATCAAATGCATTTAGTTGCTTGAATAAAATTGTTTTGCTACGGGGAGTTTAGGTAGGGCATCGAAGATACTTAAACAGTTTTATCATTTAATCCGTTAATTTCATAATTACCATAACTTACTAGTTGTGTGTTATTCACCAGCCATGGTTGGACAGAGAGCAGAGATTGCAATTTAAACAATGATACTAAATTGTGTACTCTAAAACAAGTTTAAGAACTAGTTGAAATATACAGGCAGTTATTTAGTAATGAACGTTTAATCACGGGAGGATTAAAATACAGGAGAATGCGGTAGCGTCTGATTCTCGGTGCGAATTTCCCTTTGTAAGATATTCCTTTAATCCAATACTCCCGTCAACGAGGCGTCTGAGCAATGCTCTTCTCTAAATTGAACATTTGCTGGAGCTTAAAGTCTTTACCAGCTTCTCAGACTACTTCAATTCGACGACACGTAAAGGTACCATGTTTGCAACAAAGATTACTAAGCCTTGGTCCAAACCAGATAGAGAAACCGCTCCCAATGCTGCAATGCCAATGGACTCTCCAATGCTTCTGATTTTCTTTTAACCGCTTACTGCTACCTGCTACGTTGTCGATACCTGAATGCTCAAGACTGATTTTACTTTTTGGAATTCCTCGACGGGACCGTCCCTTCACTGTTTCTTCAAACTATACATACCGTGATTCATACGCTCTCCGTATGTGTCGTTTTCATACAGTTAGGCTCGAAGTGTGAACCGTAATTTAACTGCTATGCAAGCATATTTTACAATGTGAAAGTATTTGTTCTCCTGATCTGCATACGAAATTTAAGTAATCATTTAAAGGCGGGAACAGATTTTCATCAGTTGTGGACCTAGAGTCAAATTTCATGATTTACTTTGCACAGTCAAGCCAATAAAAGACACTCTAAACAACAATAAACAGTCAAAACGTAGCTATTTCCGCTCCCACTCGATTGTTTACGTCAGTCGCGTGCGCCTTGGCAGAACATGATTTTCGCGAGCGGCGCGGCGTCATTTGTCATAAATAGTAGGTACCTAACTAACGGCAAACGGGCTCGAGGTTAGCGAAAGTTTAAGAGTCCGTTGACGTTTTAAGATTGAAAGTTAATCCCTTATTCGAAAAGTTAATTTCGATAATTAACAGATTAACATTCTTGCGTCTAGCTATGATTTCGAATGAGTACTGACCTCAGGATGTTAATGGCGATGTCCAGAGGCAAGCAGCTCAACAAGTCGAACTCAGGGGCGGTAGCGTCGGTCGGCTGAGACATAGTGGGAGCTGACAGACAATGCCAGATCTCTAGCTGTCGAGTGAATCCGTCGACGGAGCTGGGACACTATGCTGTTGTCAGCTGTAGAGCGCGCTTAACGTAACGCACCGTACATACTGTGTGTCAACATAGGAGGGCGGCCAATCGGAAAACACTGGCAGACTCTTCTTCTGTTGTCTCAGCAGATGCGCTTCGTGATTAGCTCTAATGCCTGACACACCTCCAATGCCTTCACGCTGCGCCGAAGCAGCCAACGCAAGGAAAACACCAGCAAAGGTACACTTGTCATATGTTGATAGCCCTTGCGGACTGCGTAAACGAAACTCTTCCGATAATGCTGCCATACTCGCAGGTAGGCCTATAGTTTCATTAGAATAGTGTAAAAATGTTTGGGGTTGTTGCAACAACATAGAATATCATTGCAGGAGTGACAGTTTTCCATAGTTGAAGTGTTACACAGGAGGATTCAACGATGATATTACAAACTTTCAGGGATGACAGAGAAGGGTAAATGTATCACTTAGAGGTAAGGGATCCTGAATGGGGAACGACAGAGTCGAAATTTAAAAGCGAAAATCGTTCTGATACCTCTGACAGTGGAATACACGTACCGGTACTGTTGTTGCTACTACTGTAGGGCAGGCAATTTTGGAGAAGGTAGTATGTACCAAAATAAGAAAAAAAGTGTAGTAAATATGAGCTCCAAAATGCATGCCCTAAGAGCTATAAGCACATTTTCATTTTCTCTACTGCGAAACACAGCTTTTCTACTGAACAAATGCCCATAGCTGTTAAGGTATGCATTTTAGAAACCACATCTAATGCACCTTTTTTAAACTTATTTGGTCCATACTATCTCCTGCAAAGATGTAGAAACCAAAGAGCTTGCAGTAGAAGAGATTTGCTACACAGTATCGAACATGAATAAATGCTCACAGCTCTTAAGGCATGCATTTTAGAGCCAATGTTTACTAGAAATTTTTTCTTGTCTTGGTCCATACTACCACCTCCAAAAGTTGCCCACCCTGCAGTCTTGGCAACAACGGTACCGGTACATGTATTCCACTGTCAGAGATGCAACAATGTTCCCTTATAACTTTCGAGTCGGTGGTTTTCGGACCAGGGTCCCTTAATTCAAATTGATACATTTTCGCTTCTCCATCATCCCTGAAAGTTTGTAACATTAGAATGGAATCACCATATGTAACACAATAAAATAATCGGTGTCATGGCTGTTATGTATTAGCTCTTTCCTAAATTCACTAACAAGTGCCTTAAATATGGCGCGAACGTAGACAATGGGCTACTTTACTGATCAGTCCGTTACGACAATCTTTATTTCGCATTCACACCCGTTGATTTAGCCAACTCACAACCAAAGTTTCCTATTTCAACCTATACACGCGTCGACCGAAGCGGCGTCCAGTTGAAAGACTTGCACAAGGCTGTTAAGCCATACGACAGTATTAACAACCTAACCTAGACCTCGGACTGCACCTCAGACGAGTCTGATAGAGAACAAGCGAGAGGGAGGGGGGGGGGGGGATGAATCATGATATAGCCCTCAACAGGAGCAAAACACACAAAAAAGAACCCTTTTGTTGCTACTAAAACTCCTAGCGCCTTCTGGATCCACCACTAATAATATCACAGAAACAAGTGTTAAGGTCGTTACATGGAATATCGTTTCTCGTTAGGAAGTCCATCAGAATTGCTATCGAAGTAGGGAATGAAACGAAAAACTGATGAGACTTTCTATTCCCTGTACGCAAACATGTGACGTATCCGCAAAAGGAAAGTTATCACTCGCGCAGTAAGAGGTGTCCTCTATTTCGTGCAGTTGAAAGGAAGGAATGATTGTTGTATTTGAATCACACGTTTAATAATTGTGATGAAACTTCTGCTTCGTTGAAGGCTGGTTTGGCATATGGGAGGATGAGGGCGTAATGTCTGCTGTTGAAGCGTTTGTAGAGTTAGTTTTTGCTTCTAGGAGTACCTACCGCTTTTATCTTTACCTGCGCCTAAAACTAAAGCCCTTGATTTATGTTGATTCTTCCTGAAACTGCCACCTTTTCTAGATCATCAGTGACTTCGTCGGTGGATGCTCCCATATGCGAGGGTATTCAAATGAAGCGAGTGGTCCAAGGAAGACGGCACGTTGCAAGCTTTTTCTTTTTAAGTCTGGGCCACCTTTGAAGTTTTTATAAAAACAGTGAAAGAAAAGCATTTTATTATAAAAATCGTTTTATTATTTCTCAAAATATTCACCTTTAAAATCTGTAAACTTTTCTGCAGGCGTTTGAAAAAGTTCTAGAAACATTACCTGATATTGGTGCCTCCAATAACTCGGTTTTTAAAGCATGCAACAGCCTCTTGAGATGATGGAAAGCGCTGCCCAAACTTTTTTTATTAATTTTTCTTGAAATAAGGGGAATGTGGCTCAGCTGTACAGTGCCAAGCCTCAGAGCTAACTGAGCCGGTTTCGATCCCCATGCTGTCTCGCGGGTTTCATCTGTCACTTTCACTTCTTTCACCTCTGGCAATGTTTGTGAGTGTGAAAACTGCCGAATTACATCGTGCTTCGGAGTTAAACTGTAAGTCAGTTCAACGGTCGGTGGAAAGCAACGCATCTCATGCCTCATAAAGCACTCTGATGTTCAAACCAACCTTCGAGTTATTGAAAGCTTTATCTTTTTTAAGGGACCACAGGAAGTCGTCATTATGTGACGCATAAAGTGAATACGGGAAATGGAAAGTTAATTCCTTGTCTGTCAAATAATGAACCGTTTGACTTTTTGTGGAACAGTTGACATTCTCAGGATGAATAATATAAATTTTCGGTTGTTTTGCCTGAATTCATTTATGACTTGCGGCAAACAAAACTTTATAAGCCGTTTCAACATTAACTCTTCTTCGATCGTCTAATACAATGGTCTACATCTGCATAGACATGCCATCTGACGGTGTGTGACGGAGGTTACTTCTCGTACTAGTGATGGGATAACCAACTAGTTTTAGCAACCAATTGGCCAGTCGATTTTTTTTCGTTCTGTTTTTTCAGTCGAATGAAACAATCAAATGCGCTCGTCTCTATGACCACGTCGGCTATATGAATGTTTTTCATTCAGTCTCCAGGTTTGCGTGATTTCACTTAAAGTGAGGCAAACGACTGACACAAGTGTGTGGCGGTTACGTTACGAATATGAATGTTTTCACCCAGTCTCCGGGTTTGAATGATTTCACTTGTACTTTTCCAGCCTTCTTCGTTACACGTGAACCATGACTAGAGTTGCCAACTTTTTAGAGACGAGTAAGGTGTCTTATTTCAAGGAGATATGAATGAAAAGTGTATTTCCAAATAATGAATATTTTCAAAAATTACATGTTTAGTTATTTAAATACGAATTTTTCGTACTTCCGGCATTTAAAATGGATTTATCGTTGGTTTTAAAAAGTTAATAAGTAGTGCTACATCGTAAATTTAGCTCTATACATAAAACGCAATATCCCGACTGACTGACTCAGTCGCTGATCCATCATCGCCCTGCCCAAACCACTAAGAAAAGGAACTTGAAATTTGCAGAGGGTGTTGATATTATACTGTAGGTCTCGTTTAAGAAGGGATTTTCCGATATTCCACCCAAACGGAGTGAAATAGGGAATGAAAGTTTTTTGAAAAATATGTCGCTATTGAGGCAGTTCTGAAACTTACGAGAATTTGGTTTCCAAGTCAAAAATAAAGAAATACCACTAAGGAAGTAAAATAGCGGGTGAAAGTTATTTTGAAAATAAATCATTATTGAAGAACTACTGAAGCATTTTTAATGGTACGTCTAAGAAAATTGGTATTTGACTTCTCGGTTAGAAATAAAAGAATATGGATTTCACTGTTATAGGAAATTCAACCCGTAAGGGGTGAAATAGGGGATTAAAACTTTTAAGAAAACATTTCGTTATATTAAAAAAGTTTTAAATCTAAATATATGAAAATTGGTATTTCACTTCTCGGTTAGATGCAAAGAAATATGTGTTAGGGGATGAAAGTTTCTGCGGAAATATCACCGCAAGAACGGAAAAGCATGAGTAACTAAAAACTTGACTTGTGTTTTGCTCAGAAGTGCGTTCGGACCATGCTTCCATGTCCTCAGTTAGCATGAATACTTTAGGAGTTGAAATTTGTGAACAACATAAAAATTCGATTAAAGAAAAACAAAAAAAAAATCCCTGCAGAGGGCAGACCATGCAGTCTGCGCGAACGAAGCAGCGGGCGCCAAGTTACTGTTCAAATAAATGAACAATTACTTTTTTATTTAAATTTATAGTAGCTCTGTCTTTCTCTTCCCGCTGGTTTGCACCTCTCACCAGTAACTCTCTTTCGGTAAATGCAGACACAACGCCATCGGAAGGCGTTAAGTTCATTTTTTGTTTGACGACTTTGCTTTTTAAACATACATTGTCGTTTGTCGGAAGTATTTTTTTCGTGGCGAATATTTCTCATCGTTCGTTAATTTTCTTCAAATTTCTTTAATTAAGTTTCAGAATATGAATAGTTCTTACAGATATTGTATAACGCATTGAATGGATCTTGAGGATCACTTTTTATAGTCATATGCGTGCTTCCATTCCCACGGCATTTTGATCCGGACACAAAGTTCACTATTAAGTAAATGACTATTCACAAAGTGGCCTTGGTCAGTCCAAGTCAGTGGGAAAATACAGCTGGTGAGCGTGTCAAGTGGCGACAAGCTGTGCGCAGTGGGGTTGAGCTTGCAGAGAACGAACGCATGCAATAAGACATCAGGAAGGGTGCAAGAGGATGGAGAGCCGACCTGAAGGCCTTCGCATTTGAAGTGCCCAAACTGCAGTAGAGACTACCACTCTGGGACTTCTCAGCCACAGCAGATGTTGGAGAGTCTGAACCATCTATGCTCCACCGTCATCCTTCGAGGCTGGACGGATGCCATATAATTCATAAACATGGATCCATTGTTAGATGCAACAAGCAGAAGACGTACTTTGTTGGTGCTGCACATTTTAGCTACTTTGATGGAGATAAACTCACGTTGCTGTGTTCGTCTCCGGCACGCCAGTGTAGATGCGTGCACAGACAGTGAAAAATACGGGCAATAGGCCCATTTAGTTTTACATACAAGCCGATTTCGCAATCTTCCTTTGTGCAATACCAAATGTATTTATGTTTGAAGTTCTAGATTCGCATATTTTATTGTTCGCGTCACTTCTGCGTAATGTGTCATTGATTGTATCAGTACCTGTATGTATTGTGATGAATTGTGAAAATTCGAAAATTTGGGAGGGTTGCAATGAAGTCTTGCTGTTAGCGTCAATTGTAGGCTTAAACTTAATTGTGCACTTTTAAAATTTTGGAGAGCAGTATGGCTTTCGTCGTTAAACACAATCGTTCTTTGATTTCTTTATATAATTACGCGAGAAATAGGTTATTTTTGAGAATTTTTGGACGCTTAAAAAATCTTGAATATGTAACCTCTTTCGTAGCAAATCAACGTTTGTGGTTTACAGTTCCTGCCAAAGAATATATCAACCCTGAAGTTCATTGTATATCAACGCAAACAAACGTCCTTTTTTTGAGAATTCTGGGAAGCTACCATTGTCCTTTGCATACTCTGAATAATTTGTAGTAAATCGGCGTTCATTGTTTCGTTACTTTAGCACATAATCTAACATATTGTGTTAAATCTAGTTTTCCCTTAAAGAGGAGTAACCCTATATACTATCTACATTTATCGTAAATTGACCCTGTTTTCGAGTTTGCTAATATCTATAATTAACCCCAAAACGATTTAGGAAACCAGTAATTTTTAACGAAGGTTCTTATGTTCCCTTAACAGAAATCGCGTTTTGTGCATTTGCTTCAGTTCAAATACGGAACAGCAACTTTTAGCTTAACGGATTAAAAGATAATCAGCGGGCTTACTTTAAAATTATTTTTCTCTGTCCTGTCCTGTCCTGTACTACACTGCACCAGCCAAAATGCAGGCCAGCTTTGAATGCTGTTCTCAAACAGGGAATGAGTTCGTTGACGTACATAAGCAGCTGAAAATCGCCCTGACTGCTGTCAAACTATTGGCAGCTGTGGCGAATCGTGCTGGAAGAGCTCCGAAAGTCGTGTACGTGTGATAGCTGTACCAGAGGTACCGCAAGTACTAGCCCTTCCAGTGGATCATGTCTCCTCCGCAGAAAGTACAGTATCTGCCATTATTCATGCACTTCACTGTGAGTGGCATGTCAGTGGTAGATCCAGATGTCCTGTACAGGGTGGAGAGGCACCAGGAAGGACTGGAGTGTTGCACTGATACCCCCTCACCAACAAGTTTGAGGTGCTGTCTTTGCCTGAAACTGAAACTGAGCCAGTGGGACTCGCTTCACCTGTTTTGGGGAAGCCTGTTTTGTCTGGTGTTCAGGAAGCAAACGCAAAAGGTTAGTGGTCTATTAATCGTCGGCAGTTCAAACGCACGGCGAATGATGGTTCCCCTTAGGAACTGATGACCTCAAGAGTTTCGTCCCATGGGAACTTACCACAATTTTCCAATTTCCAGTCCCTAGTCAATGAGATAGGAGCTGAAACTGAGGAAAGAAAAACAAAAGTAGAAATGAATAACTCCATTTTGAAACGTTCCTTTACAAAGGAAAACGCAGGAGAAGGAGCCCAATTTAACCCTCGTACCACTGAAAAGATGAATGAAACAGGTATTAGTGTCAGTGGTGTTTCGCTCACATGGGGATCGTGAGGATAAGATTAGAATAACTTTTGCACCCACAGAGGCATTCACACAATCTTCCTTTCCGCGCTCTATACGTGAATGGACCAGGAAGAAACACTAAAAGCTGGCACAATGGGACGTACCCACTGCCATGCACTTCGCGGCGGTTTGCAGAGTATGGCTGTAGATGTAGATGTGGGCGCCGACTTCCCAAAATTTCTGTGGGTGCTTACCAGTGGCGGGACGTGGTATGTGTTTTAAGGGTGGTCACGATGTTTTTTTTTTAAATAAGTGCCTTTTATTTATTTGTTGCTGATGTACGGCAGGAACTGGCACAAGGCACAATCTTGTGCCCCTCATTTTTTGACTGAACATGTTTGTCACTATGTTCTCCCCCTGTGGGTCTGGAGGTTAGAATAGGCCCAAGGTATTCCTGCCTGTCGTAAGAGGCGACTAAAAGGAGTCTCACACGTTTCAGCCTTTGTGATGGTCCCCTGCAGGGTTTGACCTCGATTTTTCAAAATTTTCCCAAAGAACGAGCCAATTGGGGAAGGCATCTTTCGTCGACGTGGATCTGCACTTCCGCTCATTCTCCAACTGTTGGGCGAGGTCACCCTCCTGGGTGCTTATTTTTCCATCATCTGTGCAGTATCGTTTTCTATGCCGATGATAATAATGGACTTGTTTCCTTGCTTGCACGTGATATCCAGCACAGTAGCCAGTCCGTTGTGGTGGGGCTGCCATGTGCCTGTTGGTTGTAGCCCCCTGACCACACAGAGATCATTCTGCTGATGTCTGCGCCGTTAACTACCCACGTATGCCAAGGAGTAGATGTCCATCACCCTGAAGTATCAGGAATCCCAGCAATGGACATCCTGCCAGGTGGCCTTTGTGGCCTTTGCTGCGGCTAAGTGGCGCCCGTGGGGAGGGCCCCTGGTAAGAGTGGGTGGCATCAGGGTGGATGACAAGCCATGAAGCATAGCACATCTCTTGCTGGTGGTCATACCCCAGCAGTCTCTAAGCGTTCATGGGCTCAATTCAATGCACAGAAGTATGACCCAAAGTCGTTTACCTCCCTGGCCACACCATGGGAGGAACGTCAGGTTAAGCTATTCGCCCCAGTACCTTGTATGTTCAAGAGCTGATGGGAAATCTTTCGTGACAATGAAGCCAAAGTTTTTTGTCAAGCATTTAGAGGAAAAATTTGGGGAGGTGGAGGGCTTGTCCAAAATGAGATCTGGGTCAGGCTTCATCAAAACAGCATCCTCTGCCCAGCCGTGGGCGTTACTCGCTTGTGACAAGCTGGGGGAAGTTTCTGTAACCATCACGCCCCATAAGAGCTTAAATATGGTCCAGGGTATCATATTTCACAGGGACCTTCTTTTGCAGTCAATTGGTGAGCTGCGCGCCAATTTAGAACGGCGAGTTGTACATATCGTCCAGCATATCCACCAGGGTCCGACTGATAATCAGGTTGCCATCAGAGCCTTCATCTTGAGCTTCGAGGGTGATACATTACCCAAGAAGGTGAAGGTGATGGTCTACTGCTGTGATGTAAAACCCTATATCTCCCCCCCCCTCCCCCCCCCCCCCCCCCCCCTATGCAGTGCTTTAAATGTTGGAAGTTCGGTCATATGTCTTCCTGCTGTACTTCCAGCATCACATGTCGAGATTGTGGACGCCCATCACATCACAATACTCCACGCACCTCGCCTCCCATCTGTGTCAACTATGGAGAGCAGCATTCGCTTTGCTCACCAGATTGCAGTATTCTCCAGAAAGAAAGTAAAATCATGGAGTACAAGACCCTGGACCGACTGATCTACACTGAGGCTAAGAGGAAATTTGAATGCCATTCTGCACGCATGACATCGTCTTATGCCACTGCTACAACAGCTCTATCCCCATCAGCTCTGCCAACCCCAGTCACATCTCAGAGCCAGAAGACTACACCTGCTCCCTTGATGGTGGGGGGCACTTCCCTCCCTGTTGGTTCCGCAACTACCAACTTCAGGAGAACACCCCAAACCATCAGGGACGTCTGTCCCCACTTCTAAGCTGGAGAAGCGTACATCTTCTCCGGATACTCTAGCTAGGATGGGGTCCTAGGTTGCATGCAACCGGTGGTGGCGTGTTTGTCGCTGTTAGTAGTAGTTTATCCTGTAGAGAAATATAAGTGGATACTTCCTGTGAATTATTATGGGTGGAGGTTATACTCAACAACCGAGCTAAGTTAATAATTGGCTCCTTTTACCGACCTCCCGACTCAACAGCATTAGTGGCAGAACAACTGAGACAAAATCTGGAATAAATTTCACGTAAATTTCCTAAGCATGTTATAGTCTTGGGTGGAGATTTCAATTTACCAGATATAGACTGGGACACTCAGTTGTTTAGGACAGGTGGTAGGGACAGAGCATCGAGTGACATTATACTGAGTGCACTATCCGAAAATTACCTCGAGCAATTAAACAGAGAACTGACTCATGGAGATAACATCTTGGATCTACTGATAACAAACAGACCCGAACTTTTCGACTCTGTAAGCGCAGAACAGGGAATCAGTGATCATAAGGCCATTGTAGCATCCCTGAATATGGAAGTAAACAGGAATATAAAAAAAAAGGAGGTAGGTTTCCGTTTAGCATCTACATCTACATGATTACTCTGCAATTCACATTTAAGTACTTGGCAGAGGGTTCATCGAACCACAATCATACTATCTCTCTAGCATTCCACTACCGAACAGCGCGCAGGAAAAACGAACACCTAAACCTTTCTGTTCGAGCTCTGATTTCTCTTATTTTATTTTGATGATCATTCCTACCTATGTAGGTTGGGCTCAACAAAATATTTTCGCATTCGGAAGAGAAAGTTGGTGACTGAAATTTCGTAAATAGATCTCGCCGCGACGAAAAACGTCTTTGCTTTAATGACTTTCATCCCAACTCCCGTATCATATCTGTCACACTCTCTCCCCTATTACGTGATAATAGAAAACGAGCTGCCCTTTTTTGCACCCTTTCGATGTCCTCCGTCAACCCACCTGGTAAGGATCCCACACCGCGCAGCAATATTCTAACAGAGGACGAACGAGTGTAGTGTAAGCTGTCTCTTTAGTGGACTTGTTGCATCCTCTAAGTGTCCTGCCAATGAAACGCAACCTTTGGCTCGCCTTCCCCACAATATTGTCTATGTGGTCTTTCCAACTGAAGTTGTTCGTGATTTTTGCACCCAGGTACTTAATTGAATTGACAGCTTTGAGAATTGTACTATTTATCGAGTAATCGAATTCCAACGGATTTCTTTTGGAACTCATGTGGATCACCTCACACTTTTCGTTATTTAGCGTCAACTGCCAGCTGCCACACCATACAGCAATCTTTTTTAAATCGCTTCGAACTGATACTGGTCTTCGGATGACCTTACTAGACTGTAAATTACAGCATCATCTGCGAACAACCTAAGAGAACTGCTCAGATTGTCACCCAGGTCATTTATATAGATCAGGAACAGCAGAGGTCCCAGGACGCTTCCCTGGGGAGCACCTGATATCACTTCAGTTTTACTCGATGATTTGCCGTCTATTACTACGAACTGCGACCTTCCTGACAGAAAATCACGAATCCAGTCGCACAACTGAGACGATACCCCATAGGCCCGCAGCTTGATTAGAAGTCGCTTGTGAGGAACGGTGTCAAAAGCTTTCCGGAAATCTAGAAATACGGAATCAACCTGAGATCCCCTGTCGATAGCGGCCATTACTTCGTGCGAATAAAGAGCTAGCTGCGTTGCACAAGAACGATGTTTTCTGAAACCATGCTGATTACGTATCAATAGATCGTTCCCTTCGAGGTGATTCATAATGTTTGAATACAGTATATGCTCCAAAACCCTACTGCAAACCGACGTCAATGATATAGGTCTGTAGTTCGATGGATTACTCCTACTACCCTTCTTAAACACTGGTGCGACCTGCGCAATTTTCCAATCTGTAGGTACAGATCTATCGGTGAGCGAGCGGTTGTATATGATTGCTAAGTAGGGAGCTATTGTATCAGCGTAATCTGAAAGGAACCTAATCGGTATACAATCTGGACCTGAAGACTTGCCAGTATCAAGCGATTTGAGTTGCTTCACAACCCCTAAGGTATCTACTTCTAAGAAACTCATACTAGCAGCTGTTCGTGTTCCAAATTCTGGAATATTCCATTCGTCTTCCCTGGTGAAGGAATGTCGGAAAACTGCGTTCAATAACTCCGCTTTAGCAACACAGACGTCGTAACAGTACCATCGGCACTGCGCAGCGAAGGTATTGACTGCGTCTTGTCGCTTGTGTACTTTACATACGACCAGAATTCTTCAAGAGTAATAGGAGGCAGATTTCAGACTACCTAACAGATCAAAACGAAAATTTCTGTTCCGACACTGACAATGTTGAGTGTTTGTGGAAAAAGTTCAAGGCAATTGTAAAATGCGTTTTAGACAGGTACGTGCCGAGTAAAACTGCGAGGGACGGTAAAAACCCACCCTGGTTCTACAACAAAGCTAGGAAACTACTGCGAAAGCAGAGAGAGATTCACTGCAAATTTAAACACAGCCAAAACCTCTCAGACAAACAGAAGCTAAACGATGTCAAAGTTAGCGTAAGGAGGGCTATGCTTGAAGCGTTCAATGAATTCGAAAGTAAAATTCTATGTACCGACTTGACAGAAAATCCTAGGAAGTGCTGGGCTTAGGTTAAATCAGTAAGTGGATCGAAACAGCATATCCAGACACTCTGAGATGATAATGGCATTGAAACAGATGATGACACCCGTAAAGCTGAAATACTAAACACTTTTTTCCAAAGCTGTTTCACAGAGGAAGACCGCACTGCAGTTCCTTCTCTAAATCCTCGCACGATCGAAAAAAATGGCTGACATCGAAATAAGTGTCCAAGGATTAGAAAAGCAACTGAAATCACTCAACAGAGGAAAGTCCACTGGACCTGACGGGATACCAATTCGATTCTACACAGAGTACGCGAAAGAACTTGCCCCCCTTCTAACAGCCCTGTACTGCAAGTCTCTAGAGGATCGGAAGGTTCCAAATGATTGGAAAAGAGCACAGGTAGTCCCAGTTTTCAAGAAGGGTCATCGAGCAGATGCGCAAAACTATAGGCCTATATCTCTGACATCGATTTGTTGTAGAATTTTAGAACATGTTTTTCACTAGCGCATCATGTCATTTCTGGAAACCCAGAATCAACTCTGTAGGAATCGACATGGATTCCGGAAACAGCGATCGTGTGAGACCCAACTCTCTCTATTTGTTCATGAGACCCACAAAGTATTAGATACAAGCTCCCAGGTAGATGCCATTTTCCTTGATTTCCGGAAGGCGTTCGATACAGTTCCGCACTGTCGCCTGATAAACAAAGTAAGAGCATACGGAATACCAGACCAGCTGTGTGGCTGGACTGAAACGTTTTTAGCAAACAGAACACAGAATGTTGTTCTCAATGGAGAGACGTCTACAGACGTTAAAGTAACCTCTGGCGTGCCACAGGGGACTGTTATGGGACCATTGCTTTTCACAATATACACAGGGTGTTACAAAAAGGTACGGCCAAACTTTCAGGAAACATTCCTCACACACAAAGAAAGAAAATATATGTGGACATGTGTCCGGAAACGCTTACTTTTCATGTTAGAGCTCATTTTATTACTTCTCTTCAAATCACATTAATCATGGAATGGAAACACACAGCAACAGAACGTACCAGCGTGACTTCAAACACTTTGTTACAAGAAATGTTCAAAATGTCCTCCGTTAGCGAGGATACATGCATCCACCCTCCGTCGCATGGAATCCCTGATACGCTGATGCAGCCCTGGATAATGGCGTATTGTATCACAGCCGTCCACAATACGAGCACGAAGAGTCTCTACATTTGGTACCGGGGTTGCGTGGACAAGAGCTTTCAAATGCCGCTATAAATGAAAGTCAAGAGGGTTGAAGTCAGGAGAGCGTGGAGGCCATGGAATTGGTCCGCCTCTACCAATCCATCGGTCTCCGAATCTGTTGTTGAGAAGCGTACGAACACTTTGACTGAAATGTGCAGGAGCTCCATCGTGCATGAACCACATGTTGTGTCGTACTTGTAAAGGCACATGTTCTGTAGCATAGGTAGAGTATCCCGTATGAAATCATGATAACGTGCTCCATTGAACGTAGGTGGAAGAACATGGGGCCCAATCAAGACATCACCAACAATGCCTGCCCAAACGTTCACAGAAAATCTGTGTTGATGACGTGATTGCACAATTGCGTGCGGATTCTCGTCAGCCCATACATGTTGATTGTGAAAATTTACAATTTGACCACGTTGGAATGAAGCCTCATCCATAAAGAGAACATTTGCACTGAAATGAGGATTGACACATTGTTGGATGAACCATTCGCAGAAGTGTACCCGTGGAGGCCAATGAGCTGCTAATAGTGCCTGCACACGCTGTACATGGTACGGAAACAGCTGGTTCTCCCGTAGCACTCTCCATACAGTGACGTGGCCAACGTTACCTTGTACAGCAGCAACTTCTCTGACGCTGACATTAGGGTTATCGTCAACTGCACGAAGAATCGCCTCGTCCATTGCAGGTGTCCTCGTCGTTGTAGGTCTTCCACAGTCACGAGTCATAGGCTGGAATGTTCCGTGCTCCCTAAGACGCCGATCAATTGCTTCGAACGTCGTCCTGTCGGGACACCTTCGTTCTGGAAATCTGTCACGATACAAACGTACCGCGCCATGGCTATTGCCCCGTGCTAATCCATACATCAAATGGGCATCTGCCAACTCCGTATTTGTAAACATTGTACAATTGAGGAACTACAGTACATACTGACGAAACTAAAATGAGCTCTAACATGGAAAGTAAGCGTTTCCGGACACATGTCCACATAACATATTTTCTTTATTTGTGTGTGAGGAATGTTTCCTGAAAGTTTGGCCGTACCTTTTTGTAACACCCTGTATAAATGACCTAGTAGATAGAGTCGGAAGTTCCATGCGGCTTTTTGCGGATGATGCTGTAGTATACAGAGAAGTTACAGCATTAGAAAATTGCAGCGAAATGCAGGAAGTTCTGCAGCGGATGGGCACTTGGTGCATGGAGTGGCAACTGACCCTTAACACAGACAAATGTAATGTGTTGCGAATACATAGAACGAAGGATCCTTTATTGTATGATTATATGATAGCGGAACAAACACTGGTAGCAGTTACTTCTGTAAAATATCTGGGAGTGTGCGTACGGAACGATTTGAAGTGGAATGATCATATAAAATTAATTGTTGGTAAGGCGGGTGCCAGGTTGAGATTCATTGGGAGAGTCCTTAGAAAATGTAGTCCATCAACAAAGGACGTGGCTTACAAAACGCTCGTTCGACCTATACTTGAGTATTGCTCATCAGTGTGGGATCCGTACCAGGTAGGGTTGACAGAAGAGAGAGAAAATCCAAAGAAGAGCGGCGCGTTTCGTCACAGCGTTATTTGGTAAGCGTGATAGCATTACGGAGATGTTTAGCAAACTCAAGTGGCAGACTCTGCAAGAGCGGTGCTCTGCATCGCGGTGTAGCTTGCTGTCCAGGTTTCGAGAGGGTGCGTTTCTGGATGAGTTATCGAATATATTGCT
This sequence comes from Schistocerca nitens, assembly GCF_023898315.1. NCBI lineage: Eukaryota > Metazoa > Arthropoda > Insecta > Orthoptera > Acrididae > Schistocerca > Schistocerca nitens. The sequence continues at coordinate 284,766,132 of NC_064615.1, forward strand.
TCCCCCTACTTATACCTCCCGAGGAGATCACCATTGTAAAATTAGAGTGATTCGAGCGTGCACAGACGCTTTCCGGCAGTCGGTATTCCCGCGAACCATACGCGACTGGAACAGGAAAGGGAAGTAATGACAGTGCCACGTAAAGTACCCTACGCGACACACCGTTGGGTGGCTTGCGGAGTATAAATGTAGATATAGACTTACTTCCCAGGTTTCTTCTAGTGGGAAAGATGACGCCCACCAGTGGCTGAAGAGCCCAAAAACAGCTGGTCGCAGGGCTTTACGCTCATCCTCAGTCCCGAGAACTGAATCAGTGAAGTCCTCCCAGCCAGGGAAATCCAAGGAATAGCGAGAGAAACCCAAAAAGAAGATCCCCAAGACCAAGGGTATAGCGGTGGCACCCACAACACCCCTACCTACAAGCTCTGTGTCTGAGGGTAAGGTGGAGATTCTGGCGTCTGCTGAGGACCTAGATCTCCCCAGACCCTCAGAAACAATGGATATAGACTACTCAGGCAAATCGTTGGTGGCAGCAGGTGACTCTGAGGCGTAAACTGCCTCATTGAATACTCCATGCCTTCCCAGTCTCACGATGACCGGGCGCTGATAACCTCGCTGTTGTGCGCCCTAAAACACTAATAATAATCTTCATCATCTCACGATGACGCCATCCTCCAGTGGAATTGCGGCGGTTTTTTCCACCGCCTGGCTGAGCTATGGCAACTGTTAAGCATTACACCTGCTTTCTGCATTGCCCTCCAGGAAGCCTGGTTCCCAGCAATGCAGACCCCTGCCCTCCGCAGCTACAAGGGATACTACAAGAACCGTAGCGACTGTAATCGAGTGTCAGCTGGAGTTTGCGTTTATGCCCTAAACTCAGTCTGTAGTGAACATGTGGCCCTTCAAACCCCTTATCAAGCTGTGGCTGTCAGAATAAGAACGACGCAGTAAATAACTGTCTGCAATGTATATCTTCCTCCAGATGGTCTAGTATCCCTGAATGTATTCACTGCACTGATTGATCAGCTTCCTAAACCTTTCCTACTCTTGGGAGATTTTAACGCCCATAATCCCATGTGCAGTGGCACCGTGCTTACTGGCAGAGGGAGAGATGTAGAAACTTTACTGTCTCAGTTCGACCTCTGCCTCTTAAACATTGCGGTCGCCACACATTTCAGTGTGGCTCGAGGTAGTTATTCGACAATTGATTTTCTCCTATCTATCCACTGGAGAGCACATGACGACCTGTGTGGTAGTGACCACTTCACCATCTTCTTGTCGCTCCCCCAGCATCAAGCCCACTGACGCCTGCCCAGATGGGTATTAAACAAGGCGGACTAGGAAACTTTCACCTCTGCTGTCACTGCTGAATCTCCTCCGCATGGTAACATTGATGTGATGGTTGAGCAGGTGACTACAACAATCGTTTCGTGGCAGAAAACACAATCCCTGATTCTTTAGGGAGCCCCGGCGAAAGACAGTCCATTGGTGGTCGCCGGAAGTCGCTGAAGCAATTAAGGAGCATCAGCGAGCTGTACAGCGGCATAAGCGGCACCCTTCCCTGGAGCACCTGACAGTCTTAATGGCTTCGTGCTCGCGTTTGCCAACTTATCACATGATGGAAGCAGGAGTGTGGGGAGAGATATGTCGCGACCATTGGGTGCCATACATCACCTTCTCAAATCTGGGCAAAGATCAAACGTCTTTTCGGGTACCAGAACGCAACAGGTGTTGCCGGTGTTAACATAAATGGCGTGTTATCTTCCGACGCAAACGTGATTGCCGAGCAGTTTGCTGAGCACCATGCTCGAGCCTCTGCATCGAGAATTACCCCCTCCCCCCCCCCCCCCCCAGCCTTTCGCACTCTCAAACAGTGGCTGGAAGGGAAATTCCTCTCGTTTACTACACGCCACAATGAATCCTATAACGCCCCATTTACAGAGTGGGAGCTCTTCAGTGCCCTTGCACATTGCCCTGACACAGCTCCTGGACTAGATCGGATCCACAGTCATATGATTAAACATCTCTCATCTGACTACAAGCAACATCTCCCCATCATTTTCAATTGGATCTGGTACGATGGCGTCTTTCCATCGCAATGGCGGGAGAGCATCATCATTCCAGTGCTCAAACCTTGTAAAAACCCACTTGATGTGAATAGCTATCAGCCCATCAGCCTCACCAACCTTCTTTGTAAGCTCCTCGAACGTATGGTGTGTCAGAGGTTGGGTTGGGTCCTGGGTCATGTGGCCTACTGGCTCCCCCCGGCGCCCCATGGGGCTCAAGGTCCTTTCATGAGTACATGTGTGGCGAGCATAGGGCCCCGAACTATTGCAGCCTTCCTTCTTTCCCAGGTTGTATTTCCTTTCCCTTCCCCTCCTTTCCTGTCCTTGCTCCTTCCCCTCCGCCCTCTCCTCTCCCTCTCTTGGTGTCCTTGTTTATGTTGGTTGCACTGTCCTCCTGGATATGTTGGTTTTGTGATTTGGTTTTGTTGAGTAATTACCTCATCCTTTTGGCATTCTCTGTTCGCCATCTGGGGTTTGACCTCCATTACTAAATTTCTATTCCGTAGTGTGATCCATTTGGGGAAAAGTACCTTAACTAGTGTCTCCAGCGTGTGCCTCCTAGTTCCCTCCCTCTTTTCCTTCATGGCGTTGTCTGATGCGAGGGTACATAGCCAGCACGATAGCCAGCCCGTATGGTGGGGTAGCTATGTACCCTTTTGGTTGATTCCCCTGAAAACACAGGGATCACAATTCTGGTAGCTGAGCTGTGACCACCTCATGTAATCCTAGGAGTTGTTGCTTGTCATCTTGGAGCATTGGAACTCCCGGCAATGGGCGCCGTCCCAGACGATTCTTGCTGTGGCTGGTTGGTGCCCATGGGGAGAGCCCCTAATCAGAGTGCTTGATATCAGGGCGGACGCTATGCAAATGAAACGCATATGGGCCCAGAACTCTGGCTGTTCTTCTGTGGCTGTCTCTCTGAATGGAAATGATTCTTTTAGTGCTGCTTCTTCTGCCCCTTCTGCCTTCCCTTCCATGGCTACCCTCTGGGAGGAGGGTCAGGCTTGTCAACTAGGGGCGAAACCTTTCCCTTGCTATCTGGTTTGCACCAGGACTGATGGGATACTTTCACCAATACCAAACCGTTATTTTTTGTGGAACACATTGAAGACAAGTTTGACAAAGTGGACTGAGCAAGATGCAGTCAGGTTCGTTGTTGATCAAAATTGCTTCAGCTGCCCAGCCTACGCCCCTTCATGCCTGTGACCATCTTGGCACAATTCTTATGTCCATTACCCCCCGCTAGTCTTTGAATATGGTTCAAATTGTAATTTTTCACAGGGACCACATCCTTCAAACTGATGAGGAACTTAAGGACAATCTAGGATGGCAGGGTGTTCACTTTGTTCGGCATATTCAGAAGGGCCCAAAGGACAATTGCGTAGATACTGGTGCCTTTATCCTGGCTTTTGAAGGGGATACCCTCCCTGAGAAGATCAAGATTATGGTTTATCGGTGTGACATAAAGCCATACATCCCACTACCTATGAGATGTTTTAAGTGCTTGTGTTTTTTGGACACATCTTCCCACTGTTCACAGATCCCTTTTTGTGGTGACTGTGGACGTCCACTCCATGAGGGGAGTTCCTGAGTTCCCCTCCTGTGTGTATTAATTGTCATGGCAATCATTCTCCACTTTCACCGGATTGCCCAGCTTATAAGAAGGAAAAGAAGATACAGAAGTATAAGTCCCTTGATCCTCTTAAGAAGTATGCAAGTCTTCAGCCTGTGTCAATGACGTCTAGCTATGCTTTAGTTATATCTTCACCCCTTCCTCCCCCTTCCTTACCACAGTCCCGAAACCCTCTCCTCTCCCACTCCCCTGCGGTTCCCACACCCTCCCCTCTGAGACCCACTCCCCCTCCCTAGCCGCAGAAGTGTCCCACTTCTTCAGCGTCTGCTGGTCAAGGGCTCCCCTCCCAGGAATCCCCTTCCCAGCACCTACCAGGCCACAGATATGATGCAAACATGGCGACAATGAGAACCATGGTCTTTGGGCCCGAGGTCGCCCACTCTATTTCTGTTCCAGATCTTACTGCAGGTGGCTCCTTTTTGCAGCACAGCCCCCCTCGATCTCAAACAGAAAAGAAGAAGAAACATAAGTCCTGGGACAAGGAGCCTCTGGTGTCACCAGGGGTCCCATCCCCACCCTCGCAACCTGACTCTGACCTGCTGTTCATTACCATCACCTAACGGAGTTGAAATCCCTTATTTCGGTTTACCCTTGTGTGATTCTACAGGTATCTCATTTTACTGATGATCACTCACTAACCCTCCATGGGTTCCGTGCTTTCCGTCGAAATTGAGTCGGCTCCCAGTGAGCCTCTGGCGGCGTTTTTACGTTGGTCCGTACGGACGTTGCTAGCACGTGGATTCCTCTTCAAACTACATTGGAGGCAGTTGCTGTTAGGGTCCTCCTGGACTCTGGGGTCACAGTTTGCAATCTTTATCTCCCTCCTGACAAAACTCTTACACCAGTTGCCTTAAGTGCCCTTCTTCAGCAACCTCCTCCTCCCTTCCTCCTCCTCAGGGATTTTGATGCTCATCATCCTTTGTGGGGCAGTGCATTTCCATCTAGTCGGGGTTTTCTCAATTACCAGTTTCTTGCAGTCCCCGACTTGTGACTTCTTAATGATGGCTCCCCTACCCATTTCAGTGGCGCTCATGGTACCTTTTCTGCTATTTATCTTTCGCTTTCTTCTCCCTCCCTCCCTCCTCCTTTCATTACACTGGTCGCCACACGACGACCTTTGCGATAGTTACCACTTCCCGTTGATTCTATCACTCCCTTCCCACTCCCTGATGGACAGGTTACCTCTTTGGTCTTTACAACGAGCTGATTGGTCTCTATATACTGCACAGGTCGTTTTTTCTCCCTCTTTGTCGGGTTGCATTGATGACGTCCTACGTGACGTGTCTGATGTGATTGTCCGCGCTGCTAGCCTTGCTATCCCAAGCTCATCTGGACCATTTCGCCGCCGGCAAGTCCCATGGTGGAGTAAGGCCATTGCCATTGCCATCCGTTATTGCCGTTGAGCTTTGCAACACCTTTTGAGGCACCCATCAGCTGCCAATTTTATTACCTTTAAACACCTTCGTGCTAAAGCCTGTTACTTATTCAAACGGAGCAAACGGGTGTGTTGGGAACGCTTTGTTTCTTCCTTCGGTTCTACTGTCTCTATTTCACGGTTATGGGCTACACTTTGCTGTCTCCAAGGTTGCCATCGGCAGTCTACCCTCCCAGGCCTTACCCTCCCAGGTAGCCTTTGCACAGACCTGTTGATTCTCGCGGAACATCTTGCGACCCATTTTGCATCAGCATCAACCTCCTATCCAGCTGCTTTCCTTCGTCAGAAACAGCGGGCCAAAGCTTCCGCGTTGTGTTTTACCTCTTGTCAGTCAGAATATTACAACAAACCTTTTACTGAATGGGAACTTCTTTCCACACTATCTTCTTCTCATGATACGGCCCCTGGCCCAGACTCCGTTCATAACCAACTGCTTCAATCTCTCCGTGCTCCACAATGACGACATCTTCTCTGGGTGCTTAACCATATTTGGCTCCAGGGTGACTTCCCTTCTCAATGGAGGGATAGCATCATGGTTCCCGTCCTTAAGCCTGGTAAAAAAACCCTGTTTGTCGAAAGCTATCGGCCAATTAGTCTGACAAACATTGTTTGCAAGTTACTTGAATGGATGGTAGCCTGTCGGCTCACTTGGGTCCTCGAATCTCGGGATCTATTGTCCCCTTAAAAGTGTGGCTTCCGAGAGTGACAGTCTCCGATCGATCATTTACTTCGATTGGAAGTAAGTTAAGCAGGCTTTTTCCCAGCGCCGCCATTTGGTTGCAGTATTTTGCAACATTCGCAAGGTCTGTGATACAGCTTGGCGCCATCATATCTTACTTACACTTCGTAAGGGGGGTCTTCGGGGCCCACTCCCGATTTTTATCCGCCAGTTCCTGTTCCACTGGTCGTTCAGGATTTTGGTTGGTACTGTTGTTAGTTCTCCATGGACCCAAGAGAATGGCAGCCCACAGGGTTCCGTATTGAGTGTACTTCTTTTCCTCATTGCCATCGATGGACTTGCGGCCTTCGTCGGTCCTTTGGTCACCCCTGCTCTGTATGTGGATGACTTCTGCTTTTGGGTTAGTTCCTCTTCTACGTCCTCTACAGAGCGGCAGCTCCAGGGTCCTATACGGCGTGCCTCTCCATGGACCCCCCCACACGGGTTTCAATTCTCTCCTTTAAAATCGCTGACGGTCCACTTCTGTCGCCTTACTACAGTCCACCCCGATCCAGATTCTACCTCGATGAACAATTACCTGTGGTCCCACAGTTTCGTTTCCTGGGTCTTCTTTTCGACAACAAGCTCACTTGGCTGCCTCATATCAGACTTCTGAAGAAAGGATGTTTCCATAAACTCAATGTCCTTCGCTTCCTCGCCCATACCTCTTGGGGTGCCGATCGTTCCGCTCTTCCTCGCCTTTATTGGGCTTTAGTGCTGTCTTGCTTGTACTATGGTTGTCAAGATTATGGTTCAGCTGCTCCTTCCACACTGTATCTCCTGGATCCGGTCCACCATCGTGGTATCCGTTTGGCCACTGGTGCCTTCCCTACTAGCCCTGTTGATAGTCTCCTGGTTGAAGCTGGGATCCCCGACCCCTTTCTGTTTGGCGGTCCCAGCTTCTGGCGTCTTATGCAATCGCTGTCTGTTCCTCTCCCACTCATCCTTCCTATTCTATGCTGTTCCCAAACCAAGGACGTGCCCCACCTGATACCCCCCCCTCGGCTCCACCTTGCATATCTTTACTGTGATTTTCAGCTTCCTCCTTTATCCTGTCTCCCATGTTCCCTCCCCAACACCCCTGCCCTTGGTTAGTTCCTTGGTCCCAATTTCGGATGGATCTCCGCCGAAATCTGAAAGATTCCATTCCCCCAATGGTGTTCCATTGTTTCTTCCGCCGAATTTTATGGGAGTTTCGTGTTGCTGTTGTGTTTTACACCAATGGCTCTAAATCTGCTGATTGTGTGGGATATGCCTTCTCGTCCTCTGTTGGCGTGGAAAATCATCTCCTGCCAACTGCATGTGGGGTGTTTACTGTGGAATAGATGGAAATTTCCCAGGCCCTTACCTTTATTAGACACATTTTGTTATGTACGGACTCAATGAGTGGCCTTCAGGCTATTGACCAATATTTTTCCCGCCATCCCTTGGTCTCAGCCATCCATGACCGTCTCACTGATTTTCACCATGCTGCTTGGTCCGTTGACTTCTTTTGGGTCCCTGGCCATGTGGGTATCCCAGGTAATGAGTTTGGTGATCGTTTGGCTGGGAGAGCAATCACTTACCCCCTTCTCTGTAACCCCTCCTGCGGCGGATTTACGGCTTCATATCAAATCCCACTTCGCACAATCATGGACCAACTCTTGGGAGGCTACCTCCCTGTCTTCGTGCGATTAAGGTGACACCTGTCCCCTGGCTTTCTTCCTTCCACCTCTCCTGAAAGGACTCGACCACTCAGTGTCGTCTCCGCATCGGCCATACCAGGCTGACCTATGGTTTTCTCTTGTGTAATGAGCCACCCCCACTTTGTGGTTGTGGAGCATTTCAGTCAGTAACCCACATTTAGGTGGAATGCCCCCTTCTTTTGGCTCTGCGTACTAAGTACAGACTTCCCCGCACTTTACATTTTGCAGACGATTCCCAGATTGTTGAACTGGTTTTCAGTTTCCTCCGTGAAAGTGGTTTTTATTTTCAGTTCTAAGTTTTTTAATCTCCCTCTGGAGTAGTGGCAGGGCGGTGAGGGTTAGGGTGTCTCGCACTGTGAGCTGTGTTTGGAGATTCCTGACTCCCCTCCATGGCCAAGATCCTCTTGTCTCTCCCTTTTACTCTGTTTTTATCGCTTTTTAGATTTGGTTAGTCTCCTTTTACAATACGCACTTTTGCATTCTAGCGGTTGAGCACTTTTGAATAGCAGGTGGTCTTGCCTGTACTGCATCAGAAGTGGGATATGTCCTGCCTGTAGCATAGCCTTGGGGTTGCCCACTTGCTGACTTCCCTCCTTTTGTTTTCACCATTGATAACACGACTGTGCGTTTACATTTTTTAGCCTTTTACCTTTTATCGGTCTGAATGGACCACCTCTGACACAAGTGACTGATGACCTTGCTGTTTGATCCCTTAAACCCCAATCAATCAACCAGCCAACTATTGCACCCCATTGTTTTTAGCTCTCTGTGCACAGTCATTGTGCTAGTTGGCCTGCTGGTAGCACTTTGGAATTCATGAGTCATTCCTTCTATTGACTTCATGAGATATTTTTACGACTGCCCTGCACAATGCTCGACAGTCGCTGTCTGTCAGTACATAAGGGTCGCATGGTCTTGTTTTAGCTGTGGCTGTTCTTTCATGTTTCCATTTCATATTTCCATCACCAACAGTCGAGCTGGGCAGCTTGAGAAGGGTTTAAATGGCCGTAACGGATTTGTTACTCACAAGGGAAACTCCCCGTCGCCCCCACCCCTCAGATTTAGTGGTAAGTTGGCCCATTGGATAGCCTGTCAAAAACTGAACACAGATCAAACGTGAAAACAAGAAGAAGGTATACTGGGCCGTAGAAAAAAGAAGCAAAATAGAAACAGTGAACGGCCCAAATTTAATATGTGCAGTATCGACAGTCGTTTAAGACAGTTGTCACAGTCTACCATAACAGTCACGACACTTCGCCTCGATTTTGTTGCCTACTGCGCCAGCAGCGCGCCAAGCGGACAGTAAGTTAAACTGTTGAGATCGATGCGATCGTGAAAACGAAAGCGAATAGTAGTTGTTTATTTTGGTTTGTACAACGGCTTTTAAAAATGGGAGCGTAGTATAGCGCAGTAGATAGCAGCAACAAGAAGAAGAAGATACCGCATCTTTCTTTTTTTAGGTTTCCTAAGGAACCTGTGAGGTATATACCATCATGTTACTAAACTGTATCGTCAGGGTTCGCTTGCAAACTATAAGTATATTCATTATTAATGTTTCGTTTTAGGAGCAGAAAATAATTGATGAATAGCAGTTGAGAAAATCTTACGAAAAAGACACTTTTTACCTTTATAATAATGTTAAGTTTTGTCCACTACACGTCAAACAAAACCAGTTCATGAATGCAGACAATAATAAACTCCTTTGGAACGCAGTTAACCACATTGTTTGACATTCCAAATAAGCCGCCTCAACTGACGATGAAGAGGAAACTGCCACAAAGGTTCTACAATCCGTCTATAGCCGTAAAACACTCCTATGGCACAGAAGCTGCCAATTCAACTCTCCATACATCAGTGCCAGATTCATCTGAATCGTCAACACCGATCTGGTTTGACGATGAAGTGGTAAAATTAAGTGCAGCTATTTGGGTCTAGAAAAAGCTTGTGGATTGTCAGAATGTGCAGATCGCTAGACTTCGTGCAAAAGTGTTATGGGACAAGGAAAGTGCCCATTATTTTAAGTATAGACAGTAACAGAAGCTGTATAAGAAGGATCAAGTGAAGAAGGGCAAACAAATTTTGAAGACTATAGGATGTCGAAAATTAAATAAAGATGCCCTCGACTTGTTGTTAAGCCAGATTAGCATGTCAAAAGTTAAATAAAGATGCCCTCGACTTCTTCTTAAGCCAGATTAGCATGCCATCTGCAAGATGGAAAGACAAAAATAAGCGGTTTGCTCTATATTTATTGTATTACAGCACTTTGGCATCCAGGTTTTGTTAGAAAGTTTTATGTCTCCATCAGTGCGTACATTAGGGGTACTGTATGTGGAAGGCATACAAATAAAATGTGGGATACGTGATAATAAGCTCCACCTTTTAAAGCAGAAGGTTCAGTATTTCTCTGATACTGATGTTCTAATACATATGTCATTGGATGAAAGGTCTCTAATGGCAAATTTAACATAATGGCAACTTCTGACAGTCTTATTGGCTTTGAGGGCTTGAGGTTTACACTCGTTGTAAATTTCTCCCACTATTTGGCAGTTGCTTGTATCACTTAGAATAATATAAAGATGAAGGTCGTAGTGGCAACAGGCGACAATGACTAAAACACAATAGGCCTACGGAACGACAAATGGGGCGTCGATCACTTTTGCATGTGGAGGTACATGTCTGTGCTTCTTATACGTGAATTTATGTGGTTATATTCTGTTGGTATCAGTGTGGTAATCTGCAGTTCTGTCCAATGTCACAAGTGTTTCTTCACGAGTGTGTTTTAACTTGCCACTGGATTCATGATTTTTATCCCTACTTGCGCGTATTTTAGATTCGTTTTTAGAAATATCTATTATCTTCTGATATCACACAAACTCTTGGAGGCAAAAAAATTAATTTAAATATTTCGTAAATCACGTAGGTAAATAATGCAAAACAAACATTATACTTACGACGCATCTGAAGTTCTCCTTTCTCGCAGCTTGAAGCACTAGTGTCGCTCCAGCTGTCAAACAGTAACACCTATTACAGCAATGAGTGTCTCGACTGTTGTGTTAGGCTGTGGTTGTGTCGTCATTGTGTGTATACGTGTAACCTCCCCCTCGCTTATCGACCTTAATGACAGTGAAAAATTAAACCGCGTGCACCTAATGGAAATTTGGGAGAAGCAATCGTCACCGAAGTTAATTTGTCGGTAAAGAGGGAGGAAAGGGCTATATCTAAATGAAAGGAAAAATGGAAATGAAATTGGTCGAAATTAATTTTGAGAAAAGGGTAAAATTAATAAAGAAAGTAAATGTGTAGTCGTTACATTAACAATTAACTGGCATTAATTAGATATTTGAGATTTGGGGGAAATTACGGTCACCAGTCCTATGGACAACTACTATAATAACTGAAAATGAAAGATTAATGCACATATAATTAGCACTAAAAGTGTGGCAACTGAAGGTTGACATGTATTGTTTGAAAACTGAATGCTTGTCAGAAGTAATAAATTTCGCTACACTCTGACTTACTTTAGCAAAAGAATTAATAAAACCGGAAAATTGAAAAGTTAATTTAGTGACTGAAATTAGTAGTGAACTTTGTTTCTGAAGCACTACAAAATTCAATAAAATAAGGTTAGTCTTGGGCTACCTCAACAATCATTTCAAAAGCTACTTGAATCTACGCAATTTAGAAATAAGAGATTTAACTTTGAACTTGAATTAAATGATTCTGAACAATTAACAATAGTAAAATTTAGTACGTACCAAGCTGAGCTGCAGTCACAGGTAAGCTAAAATGCGGTAGCAAAACTCGCACTCTTAATTTGTGCTTGTGTAATCTAAATATTGTAGCCAGCTATGAATACTTTAACTGAATTTTGAAATTAAAGCAGTGAAATCGAATGATATTACTTTAATGCTGGCGTATGAATTTCAACGACACTCGGGTTCGTTCCAGAAAAGGAAGGGACCCTGCTTGGTAATGCAATTGGGACAATGAGCAACAAAGGTTCATGCTAAGTTGCTGTGTTTTTGTGGTGCAACAGTTTGAAAAGCTGAGGTCTGCCGTACAGTTCTAAAACTTTACGTGCTTTTAGTCTTCCTTGTTAGCTGATTGAAGGTTTGAAGTCGTCGATCGAGGAGGTGGCGACAGTCACTCATTGACGGCCATCGCTGTTGCACAAGCTGGATGTTGGCGCGCCTTCTTCTCGACATGGTCACCAGGCGAAACGGGCTCTTGATGTGCGCCAGCTAATGCTTCCCGTCCGCTACACCGTGTCAGGAACTACCATAGCAAGTCGAGCGCAGTTACATGCTGCCAAACCCCGAAAGCGCGGTAGCTCGCGGGAGCGTCACAACACACACCTGCTCCATCGCCCTACTCCAGCCAGACTCTGCTCTGCCCACGCTCCACGCAGCAGAGTTAACACTACCAAAGATCCTAAACACTTTAGTTCTCCACACGACCTATCGATGTAATCGTTCGACAGCATAGTTTTCCCTAGGCAAGACCCAGCATAAAAATACAAATAGTATTTACAAAACAAACCAATTATACATCGACATATATATATATATATATATATATATATATATATATATATATATATATATATATATATATATACACACACAATATATAAAGGCACAGAAATGTCATCTCTTCAGGTAACAAAATAAGGAAAAAAATTTATAATACAATAGATAGAAATAGGAGGATATGCATTTCTGGCGTTACATACGGTGTTAGACTGCGACAGGGGAGACCCAGGTTCAAATCTCCCTCGACTACCTTTTTTTTTCACAAGTTATCGACTGTCCGTCTGGTCATTGATATGTCTGTTCATTGTAATCAAATTTGTGTACGTGTCGTGATGTAATGTCTGCTTGCAACAGCGACGTGTAACGGAGGGGCTTCCTGACGTACGTACCTCCTATTTGCTCTACACAGGTACCACATGTTATGCTTGTTGCGTTCCGTTTTGGAAGTTTCGACTCTTGACTTTCTTTGTTGTAACCAAAGACCTTGTAAAAAATAACTAGACTCACTGATGGCGCTGCAGTCGCGGGATAATTTGAACCTTCGGCTGGACGCCATTATAGTGGTTGTAATCTGATGTGTTGTGTAGTACTGTTGTTTATGAAGACCCTGATTCAACGTTGTATATTTGTTGGGACGTACATACAGTATTTGTTACTCGTAATTCTACTGTCTGTACGTTCCAATCAAAAGAAGTGCAATGGTGAAGAGTCGTGCAGCGATTAATTGTACAAATAAATTCGAGAAAGGAACGAATATTACATTTCACGGGTATGTGGATATTTTAAGTTGTTTTGTATGTCAGTGCACTTGCTTGAAAAGTGTTTTTGTAACACGGTATTAGCATAATGTCCGTGCATCTATTTGCAGGTTTCCTTTCTCACAACCACAGCTGTTACAAAAATGGTTACACGCTGTCAGGAGGCAACATTTCCGACCGACAGAACACCATTTTATATGTTCTGATCATTTTGAAGAAAGTTGGCTGATCTGTAGTGTTTTCATGGTCTAGGTTAGGTTGAAACTTGATAATTTGGTCGTGAGTTGCCAAAGCACTATGCCATATATAACGCACTTCTCGTCGAAAAATCTAAAGCAAGGTAGAGTCAGAAAATATCTATTAATATAGTGGGCAAATCTTCGAGTATTTTGATGCATTTTGCGTACATCTATCGTAAATGAACTACGAAAAATGCTAGGGGTCCAGTACGTAACTTTTAGCTACGGCAGATTCCATGTAGTACGTAAGATAAATTCATAAACAGTGACTAGTTGCTGTTTGTTCATAAATTAAAAAGTATATTGTAGTAACGTATTTAAATGAGGCATTATGTTTGTGACCTAACTCAAGGGAAGGCATTTTATAACCAAAGGCGATGTGTAAACATTCGAACTTGGCGCGTCAGTTTACCACTCTAATGGCCGCCGGCCAGCTATTCAATTTGTCCGCTCTTCACAGTCGACCACTCGTGCGGTTGTGGGGGCCTGGTTGTAACTTAGTTGACAACCGTTTATTCGTTGTTTTCATTTCCGTGAGAGGCCTGTGCAGCGTCTCGTATGCTCTCGCTGGCCATCACATTTACTTGAAATGGTAATATATTCCTACCACAAGACTCATATTCTGTGATGAAAGGTGAGAGTAGGCGAGATGCCACATAGACCTCTCACAGAAATTAAAACAGCAAATAAATGTGTGGAACAGTGTTACAATGAAGGAATTCAAGAGTCAAAACTTCCAAAACGGAACACAAGAAGCATAACTTATGGCACCTGTGTAGAACAAATAGGAAGTATGTACGTCTGGAGGTCCCTTCATTACATGCTGCTGTTGCAAACGGACATTACGCCACGACACATACACAAATTTGAATACAGCGAACAGATACGCCAATGACCAGACGGACAGTTCGTAATTCTGGAAAAAAAAATGGAGCATGATGGAGACTTGAACCTGGATATCTCCTTTGCAGTCTAACACCGTAACCACACAACCACGGCGCGACTGCCATAAACGTAGTTCGACATTAAATGTGGACCGTTCACTGTTTCTATTTTGTTTCTTTTTTCTACAGTTCAGTATACCTTCTTCCTGTTTTCATGTTTGATCTGCCTTCAGTTTTTGAAGGGTTATTGAATGGGCCAACTTACCACTAAATGTGAGGGGATGGGAAGTTTCCCTTGTCAGGTGACATCCAGTGACTAGTCCACAATGAAAGTCACTGAGCTCTTTTGACGGATCCATTCTGCTGTGATTGTTTCTCACTGACAGCACAATGCTCCCTGTCTCCTTTTATACTGGCAGGTCCCCTCTTGTGACATCCAGTGGTAAATTCTGTCTTACATATGGGTGCCTGGGTACTTCTGATGAGATAGTGTATATCGAAAGGGCACCCTAATTGGAAATGGAGGTGGTGTATATGTTGCAGCAGACCATAAATTCATATCTGCCAATATAGAAATTGAAACTTCAAGCAAGGTTGTTTGGGCAAGTCTCAGTAACAAGAGTCAGCATAAACATACAACTGATGCTATTTATCGACGATCACACTCACTCCCATATCTAACTGAAAACTTTAGAGAAAACCTTAGTTCATTGCTACTTATGATCCACAGACTTTAACCATCCCACAATTGATCAGGAAAATTAAAGTTTTGTAAATTATGAGCGCGATACGACATCCTGCGAAACATTATGTAGTAACAATAACTCTTCCCAACTTCATCACGCTTGCTGCTATGGAAGGCTTTTAACAAAGAGAGAGACACACTTAATAATTAATAGCCCATCCATCTAGCTACAAAACGTGGACCTTTTCTTAATGATCAAACCAGAGGGCGAATTCATTTCGTGGCTGTCAATTTTATATTGAGATTGCTTAAATTTCAGTTGTGAATTAACCCCTTAATAAAAATTCCAAACAAAAAGAGACCACAACGGACTCCTGAAGAACTGAGGAAATGGAATCTTGAATCGGATTTCCATTGTGGTCTTTCTGAGGAGGATTGTTAACTTCCTCAAAAATGACAAGAAACTCTAAAAAATGACATAAAGATTCAAATAGCTTCTTCTTTCTCGTGGGGGCACAGGGGGATACGTTGAGGGCTGTTTTTTGACCGTTGAAACTGAGGCAGAAAGTAAAGCCTCTGTTATCCCTGTACTATTACAGCAGGTAGTCATTGCCATTGTCCTCTGCTCTTCCCCATAACTAGCGATCGTCCTATATTCTTTTAGGAACAGAAGCTTACTTAAGTGCAGTGACATCAAGCTCAAAAACCCTTGAGCTGAGCCAGCCCCAGCCCCATGCTGTTTGCTTGCATTTGAGCTAACAGCTGCTACAAGATGATACTATCGCGAACGTACTTTGCTCCTGGCATGTGCTGACATGCAGCTAGCCAGATTACCTGTGCATGATTTCGATCAGTATATCGTAGTTTCGCTCACATACGAACGTCAATGTTCTTACTCGGCACTTCAGTCGAATACCTAAAAAGCACCAGCCACCTGGTAAGATGTCACCTGAACCACCCTCTTTGTCACCTCGTTCGTGATCTCATAGCTTCCATACTCTTTCTCTAGCACAAAATGATCTATTCATGAATTATCTCCCAAGCACAGTACTAGTAATACTATCTGGTTAACGTCTCTGTCAAAGTACACTGTGCCTCCCTGTATTGCTAAAACGTAGGTGAAGTCTGCTCTTGACTAAAATTTGTGAATCAACAGAATATACCTCACTGCTAATTTTTAACCTGTTTTTAAATTCGAATTGTAACCCGTTTCCGCCTCACTCTTGTCTCCTAATTAATCAGGAATCCCCTGCAAGTAGTTATGAAGTCAGTGCTTCCCACTGTTGGGACTGAGCAGGTCGTTAATTTAAATATCAACGCTGTGTTCATTTTGCCTCTCCAGTAGGCTGGGAAGTTTACAAACTGTAGTTTGGCAGTGGCCGCTAACAACAGAAGGTTGATACAGTTACTAAATGTCTTCTCAGACAACTACCTAAAAAAGATAGTTCGGAAGCCTGCTCATGGTGCTGTTGTAATGCTGGCTGCACCGAAAATATTCACTGCACAGTGTACGTCACAGCTGTTGGGGTAGTGAAATTAAGGGGAAAAGAAGGTGAAGGCGGGAAACGATGAGAAAGAATGACTGCCCTGCACGAGGATGGGAATTCCAGGTGGAAACACACAGGCAGATTGCAGTAGTGGGGGAAAGACATTCCGGTTAGTAGGTGTCCACTATGGCGTGAGTGCTTGGACAGCAACAAGGTGCATCTGCGACGGGGGAGTCATCGACTAGGGCAGGCTGAGCACATTGCAGAATTTTAAAATTTAAGGTGGACATTGGGTAACAATGACAAATGCAGTTCTGGGGTTCCAAATGCTAATGTAGGTGAGCATCATTGGCAGTGGCCGCCATGTGACAGCCAGCATGTTGAAGCAGAGAGAGGAGGGAGGGGTGGCGCTGCAGAGTGTGGTAGGGGAAAACAGCAAGTCACTGCTTCTGGCAGCCAGGGTGGTGCAAAGGCGACAGCAGCATGCATGGCAGCTGTCTAGAACATGCAACAGATGATTGGCAGGACGTTACACTAGATGGCACATCTGAGAGCGTGCTGGGTAAGGTGTGATGCGGCTGGGGCTGCAACTCGCAAAAGAAAATGCTGCAGGGTAGAGCAACAGGTATGGAGGAGGTGTAGAGCAGCACGAGGGGCTGCAGCCCATCGCAGTCTCATTGAGTGCAGGGTGGTTGGTGGGCTCTTGGGCAGGAAGAGCACAAACTTTCCAAAATTCTTGCAATAGTTTACTAACTCTCGAAATATCACAACTACTACAACCATTAACGAAATGATAGGAAGTACATCATGAAGCTGACAAATTAAGCCATGAGACATGCGAGACCCAGTTTTTTCACCAAACAGTTTCTTTACAATCGTTTGAGGATACATGCAGATCGACTGGCTTGTCCGCTTTCTTCTTCTCTCAATCAAGCGAGCCTGCTGGCTTCCATGTGAAATCTCACACACAGTGACAGTGTTTCAGCATTTGAAGTAGCCATCACCCCTCCCTACTAGCTGACAGTCTAGTGTGCCATCTACCAGCTAACAATGCTCCATATGAGACCAGCTTTACCCCACAAATGTTAATGTCACTGATATTATAGCATTGGCTTCTGGCAGTAGGAATGCTGCTGTCACTTCAAATGAAGAGATGACCCACAAGCTTAAAAAAGAATGTGAATCAGGCTCGCATGTCACCCAAGGTAGCCCAGCCCATGCTTGGTTTAAGTGCTTAAAATGCACTTGTGTGTGCATGTGCAGCACTACATCCTCATCCTGGCTAAATCTGCTTATTCATCAGATGACTTGCTAGACAGGAAGGGCTGAACAAACCACTAGCACAAGAACTTCTTTTTATGGAAAAGAAAGTGGCTTCGCCAATTTCTGAAAGGTACCTACAGTTCACCTTAGCAGCTAAAACTTGATGAGATAACTCTGTGTATTGATCCTGTGAGAAACATTTCAGGTTAGGTTTTGACATGCCAGATTGGACCATTCGCTCGTTAGATTCAGTGTGATGCATTTCTGATAATGCAATGGCTTAGTAACTACAGTATTAAGAGTTAATATGCAAAAGACTGAGTTATTATTGAAGTAATATTTCTTACAGCTTGTTTGCTTACTAATTAATCTTGTTTTCATTGCGTACTGCTGTTTCTCGATTAAGGTCGCTGACTTTTGTGTATTAGATTTATAAGTGTTACTCATAACAAAGCCTATGAATCGAAACGCTATCCAATGCCAAATGGTAACTACCTTTATTACATTTGCTCACAAGCCAAATTCTACCTGACAACCGATAAATACCTCTGTGTAGGACATTATTGTCAAAGAATAAGTGCAAACATCTCAGCCTTTTGGCCAAAGAATAATCAACATTTCATTTTCTGTCCTTAGGGATATAGGGCACTTATAAATGGTGGAAAAATAGATTTTTTAATTATTTTATTAAATTCCATCATCTTTCATCATTACATTGAATACAGGGTTTCTAATGAAAAATGACCTGTATACACCAAAGTTTAAAGTTGCGGTCATGTATGCCACCACACCCCCTTTAATTCTGTTACAGAAACCAGTATTTCGAAAAGAACTGTGAACTTTCTGTTTCCAGCGATTATACATATGGTACATTGTATATGTTGATAACAGTGCAGGTTTATAGTGTCTGTAAATGATTAGCTTTACTAGTATTTACTTTTGTTTCGCTGAAGCAGTTTGTTCGCGTGTTACTGAATGTTTGTTGCTCAACATACATTTGTGGAAGTACACTACTGGACATTAAAATTGCTACACCACGCTGATGATGTGCTACAGACGTGAAATTTAACCGGCAGAAAGAAGATGCTGTGATATGCAAATTATTAGTTTTTCAGAGCATTCACACAAGGTTGGCGCCTGTGGCGACACCTACAACGTGCTGACATCAGGAAAGTTTCCAACCGATTTCTCATACACAAACAGCAGTTGACCGGCGTTGCCTGGTGAAACGTTGTTGTGATGCCTCGTGTGAGGAGAAGAAATGCGTAACATCACGTATCCGACGTTGATAAGGGTCGGATTGTAGCCTATCGCGATTGCGGTTTATCGTATCGCGACATTGCTGCTCGCGTTGGTCGAGATCCAATGACTGTTAGCAGAATATGGAATCGGTAGGTTCGTTTTGCTATTTGGGGAGTAAAATAACTGATGATGGTCGAAGTAGAGAGGATATAAAATGTAGACTGGCAATTGAAAGGAAAGCGTTTCTGAAGAAGAGAAATTTGTTTACATCGGGTAAAGATTTAAGTGTCAGGAAGTCGTTTCTGAAAATATTTGTATGAAGTGTAGCCATGTATGGAAGTGAAACATTGACGATAAAAAGTTTAGTCAAGAAGAGAATAGAAGCTTTCGAAATGTGGTGCTACAGAAGAATGGTGAAGATTAGATGGGTAGATCACATAACTAATGCTGAGGTATTGGACAGAATTGGGGAGAAGAGAAATTTATGGCACAACTTGATAAGAAGAAGGGGTCAGTTGGTAGGGCATATTCTGAGGCATCAAGGGATCACCAATTTAGTATTGGAGGGCAGCGTGGAGGGTAAAAGGGAGACCAAGAGATGAATACACTAAACAGATTCAGAAGGATGTTGGTTGCAGTAGGTACTTTGAGATGAAGAAGCTTGCACAGGATAGAGTAGCATGGAGAGATGCATCAAACCAGTCTCAGGACTGAAGACCACAACAACAACAACAACAACAACAACAACAACATGTTCAGGAGGGTAATACGGAACGCCGTGCTGGATCCCAAAGGCCTCGTATCACTAGCAGTCGAGACGACAGGCTTCTTATCCGCATGGCTGTAACGGATCGTGCAGCCACGTCTCGATCCCTGAGTCAACAGATGGGGACGTTTGCAAGACAACAACCATCTGCACGAACAGTTCGACGACGTTTGCAGCAGCATGAACTATCAACTCGGAGACCATGGCAGCGGTTACCCTTGACGCTGCATCACAGACAGGAGCGCCTGCAATGGTGTACTCAACGACGAACGTGGGTGCACGAATGGCAAAACGTCATTTTTTGGATGAATCCAAGTTCTGTTAACAGCATCATGATGGTCGCATCCATGTTTGGCGACATCGTGGTGAAGCGTGTATTCGTCATCGCCATACTGGTGTATCACCCGGCGTGATGGTATGGGGTGCCATTGGTTACATGTCTCGGTCACCTCTTGTTCGCATTGACAACACTTTGAACAGTGGACGTAACATTTCGGATGTTTTACGACGCGTGGCTCTACCCTTCATCGATCCCTGCGAAACCCTACATTTCAGCAGGATAATGAACGACCGCATGTTGTAGGCCCTATACGGGCCTTTCTGGATACAGAAAATGTTCGACTGCTGCCCTGGCTAGCACATTCTCCAGATTTCTCACCAATTGAAAACGTCTGGTCAACGGTGGTCGAGTAACTGGCTCGTCGCGACAAGCCAGTCACTACTCTTGATGAACTGTGGTATCGTGTTGAAGCTGCTTGGGCAGCTGTACCTGTACACGCCATCCAAGCTCTGTTTGACTCAATGCCCAGGCGTATCTAGTCCGTTATTACGGCCAGGGGTGGTTGTTCTACGTACTGATGTCTCAGGATCTATGCACCCAAATTACATGAAAATGTAATCATATGTCAGTTCTAGTATAATATACTTGTCCAATGAATACCCATTTATCATGTGCATTTCTTCCTGGTGTAGCAATTTTAATGGCCAGTAGTGTACATATCCTTTAGTCTGCAAAAAATATGAACTATGCCACACATCAAGAAATTCATTAAAAGGAAATTCCATGGTAACCAGTTCACAAAGCAAGCAAGCCACACTATTGAAAGTAACCTACAGCTGTTCAGGGAAGAAACTCCCACATGACACACCTCCTGGTGATTCAAATTTTTGCGTCAACAATGACGCTGTTTGTAGTGGATTTGTCGTTGTTGATATGGGCATCTTATCTTCTTTGATGAAGGAAGTGGCGAAATGCAAACAATGTGATGGTGTAGGCTGTCTGGAAATAACTGAACAACAAAGTAGCGGGAAGGGTTTAGCGTCAAAATTAGTTATGTGTACAATAGATCCTGCAATAAATCTACCTCGAAAATGACTTCGGACATTCATATGACGTGAATTTGAAGTTATTGTATGCAGTGCGTGGTTTGATGGGCCTTCCTACTCCTCCCAGTAGTTTCAGCAAGTAAATAAAAATACTTTTAGGTGCCTTGATGGTTGTGTCTAAAGCATCTATGAAACCTACAGTAGAAGAAACTGTAAATATTAGTGGAACCAAGAACATTACTGTTGCACTTGATGGGATATGGGAACTTTGAGGACATCATTCCTTGAGTGGTGTTGTAAGTGCTACTTCTCTGGAGAATGGAAAAGTTGTTGATGTTGTGTTCTTATCTAATTACTGCCACACCTGCCATGGTTACACTGAAGGACATATTGAACATCAGTGTTCTAAGAATTATAATGGTTGCAGTGGAGGTATGAAGTATGATGGAGCTCTACAAATATTTCAGAGGTCGGTGCCCATTTATAACGTTGCATATACGAAGTACCTAGGCGATGGGGACTTCAAATCTATCAATAAAGTTAATGAGTTCAATATTTATGGTGATACCTTGGTAACAAAATTAGTGTGTTGGGGACATGTGCAAAAGAGGACGGATGCTAGATTGAGAAAGCTACGAAGAGAAATGAAAGGAAAGTTGCTACCTGATGGAAAATCTCTGTCTGGCTGAGGCAGATTGACAGAAACTGAAGTAGACCTTCTTCAGAGTTATTACGGACTGGCCATTAGACGAACTGCAACTCTGAATGATGTTACAACAATGAGAAAAGCTGTATGGGGCACCAGCTTTCATCAGTTGTCCACAGATGGCCACCCTGTTCAGACTTTGCCCTAAAGGAGCAGATTCTTGGTGTGGTTACCAAAAAGCAAAAGGAAGTGGTCAAATATACCATCATAAGCATTCTCTTCCTGAGCCCGTTATGAGTGAAATAAAACCAATTTTAGAGACCTGAGTAACCCTGTCTTGCTTAGTAAATGTCTTCATGGGGGCACACAGGATACAAATGAAAGTTTCAACCATTGCATATGGGAAAGATTACCCAAGAACGTCTTTGTAGGACTAAATACATTAAAAGTTGGTGTACTAGATGCAGTGATATGTTTCAGTGATGGAGTGATAGGGAGGTTGGAAGTCCTAAGAAATTTAGGCATAAACTGTGGTTCTAATATGAAAGATCAGCGCTTGCATGTGACAGACAATGGGTGCATGAAGCTGAAACATTCGCTCTTCAAGTTAGCAAAGAAGCAAGAAGTGCTAAAAGGAATGCCAAGAGGAAGCTTGGAGATGAAGAAAAGCTGCAGAATGAAGACTATGCTTCAGGACTGTTCTGATGCACAGTTTAATCGGACTCATATCTTCATTCGCAATTTCCAGCAAGTTGTATCTTTCAGAATTCAGGTACAAATATTTCCTAAAGTTTATAAAGCATTACTCTATTTTTTCTGTAGTTTGCAATAGTCTATACTTATGCAGTAGACCTAAGCTTTATTGCACAATCAACAAAATTATAGAAAAATAACATTTTATTAGGAAAAAAATTATAAAAATTAAAATGTAAGATGTGATATTTTTTATCCTTGTAATATACACAATAATTAGAATTAAATAGATCTAGCCATCATGTCATGCATATCTGCTAAAAATTTGGTCTCCTTCAAATGTATAACATTGGATTAAATAGTACGTCAATTTGAGGAATTTTGGAAAAAAATCTGCACCAATTTCTTTGTAATTATTTAATAACCCTAAGCAGGTTCAGAAACATTCAAAATACTTCTAATTTGGTAAGAAAGTATGCTGCATTACCTGATATCAACAAAATCATCTGTAAAACATATACATTATAAACAGTGCCTGAAAGAAATTGTTGTTGATTTTTACATAATATTGAGCTGGAAAAGTACCCTGTATCCTTAACTGGCATCTCCCACTCAGCCCTACTCCTTCCCGGTGTAGAGTGGAGCTCCAGGAATGTGCATGAACTTACGTCATACTTGTCAACCTGCTCTTGTATGCATCACTGTATCCTCTGTCTGTCTTTACAACCACGATTGATTTGTCGTATTTGGCTTGGCTGTCAGTTGTTCTGCCTCTTAGGTGATGTTGCAGTCGCCAGTGCAGTAGACCTCTCCCCCTGCTATAGTGGCCGGGACGGAAGTAGAGTCCTCAAGGTCACGGCCGCTGCCTGCTTCCAGCAGGGGCTGCAGGCTGTGATTCACCCACCTATCGGCTTTGTTGCTATGTAGGTATTGTTAGCGGTGCGGTAGGTCAGAGCAGCTGAAAGCTCAGTGTTACCATGCTATATCGAGTGTTCACGTCTGATCTCCGTGTCTTACTGTCTAGAAGGGTCTTTGACGTGTGTTTGGTGGTGAACAACAATGCAAGAGCAACGGCCTACTTGTAGTACTCCTCCAGTCGGTGTGCGTAAAAAGTGGAAAGACATTTGTAAACAATCGAAAATTATTATGTCGAATGTACTAAAGTTTTTGCTGATCTGGCCGACAATGAAAAACCGAGGAATAACTTAAATTTACTGCTAAAGCGAGTGGTGTCTCCAAGCCAACTGTAGGCCATATTAGCAAATCTGTGTCATTGGCAGAATCTCCAGACATGAATGAGTGTTTCGATTCTCCAAGAAAGGGGTACGAACGTGAGCGGAAATCAACCAACTTTGATTATTTTAGCAAAGAGCTTGTGCATAGAACTGTATTTGGATATTATGACAGAGGAGAGTATCCAACAGCTAAAAAACTACAGGCTGACCTCCGTGAAAAAAAAAAAAAATTACTCGGGCTCAGAGACCTCCGTTCTTCGTCTTCTCCGCTCCCTTGGTTTCCGATTCAAGAAGTGCAATGACAGACAGAGATTCTTAATTGAACGCAGAGACACTGCAGCAGCAAGAGCGAAGTTTTTGCGTACAATGCACTACTTGCTTGCTGAAGACACCAGGCCTGTAGTGTACTTCGATGAAACTTGGTTTCACAGAACCATGCCAATAAGTATATATGGCACGAGTGCAAAGGAAACAACGGTTTGAAAGTATCTACTGGTAGAGGTGGCCGATTAATCATCGCCCACTCTGGTTCATCAACCACAGGCTTCATACCAGAGGCCAAACTTGTTTTTCGTGGTGGGAAAAGTTCTTGCCAATCCGATTACTATTCAGAAATGAATGGAGAAGTTTTTAAGAATTGGTTTATTCGACTGTTGTCTGCGCTGAAAGAAGGATCAATTATCGTGACGGATAACGCCAGCTACCACTCCATTCAGATAGAAAAGCTGTCACGTTCAAATTTGCGCAAGGCAGATATTATGGAATTGTTAAAGAGAAAGAATGTTTCATTTTCAGTCGATGAAACGAAGGCTGAACTCCTGTCTAAGGAAGAAATCGTAGGTGCCAAAAAGACTTACAAATTGGAGCAACTGGCAAACGAAATGGGACACAAAGTGGTACGTCTACCACCGTATCACTGCCAGTATAATCCCATTGAATTGATATGGGCCCAAGTAAAGCGAGAAGTAGCGAAAAGAAATACTCCTTTCAAACTTGTTGATGTCGAGAAGCTAACACACAAATCTCTTGACAATGTTACTCAACAGGATTGAAAGAGGCGCATAAAACACGCAGAAGCATTGCAAGAAATTGATTTCTTGAATCAGGGTTTAAGAAATAATAAAGTAGAAACTGTTATACACCTGGCTGAAACAAGCGACTGTGAATCTGAAGACACAGAGCCAGAAGATCCTTTAGTTTAGGTAAGTGCCGTCTATGTCAAAAGCTGACGTGTTTTAAATGTTTGTCTAGTCATTTCAGTTATAGAGGACATACTGCGAATGTTTTTCCCTTACAGTAGACGTCTGATAAATTTACCGCAAGTGGTGGCGATTAGATTACTCGACAGTAACTGTCAATTAAAATAAGATTATATTAATTAACAACAGTTTTTCCAAAAAAACTGCATCGAATGTCTTACATTCGGATATAATCTTACTGCATTCTGTTTACTTGTACATTCGAAATTTAACTCTTTTTTTCATAGGAGGATTTACTGGCTGTTTCGTAGTAAGGGTAATGCAGTTCATAAAATCACAAAACGTTGTGGTGATTCTGTATCCACTGTATATATAAACAGTGCAGTAACATCAAAACAGTCCAAGCACCTGTTCTGATTCTCCGAGAAGAGCATAGAAACCTATGATATTTGACGACTTTTACAAACAGCTAAAACGTAGAATTGTATTACTTTAGTATGACAGAGGATAGTATATGATGGCTAGAGAAATACAGGGTAATATCTGAGATTATTGTGGACAATCACTTCAATGCCCTTTAGTAGTAGTAGTAGTAGTAGTAGTAGTAGTAGTTGTTGTTGTTGTTTATTCATCCAGCGACATTGTACATTGTATGGATTTTGTCAAAGAACATAGTATAACAAAAATAAGATAAGGGTGTACAATTTCCTACATAATACAACAGTTCATTGTATCCATCACAATATTTTTGGGCAATACAGCTTTGTTTACTGTAATAATATAAAAGTATGAGAAGGATCTTTTACATGAAATACATTACACGTAAATAATTGTTTTAACACTTTTGTTCAGAAAAATTAACATTGAGGAAGATCTAAATTGGTTTTGTAATTGTCAATGTGCATTTGTATATTAACATTTTCTTTATATAGAGGCATGGTAAGGGTCGAATATTTAGGTGTTGAAATAACTGTTTGGAAGGTGTTAGCCTTTCACTGTTTGAAATTATTCTATCAGCTCGTTTTTGGAAGCTGAAGATGGTTTTCATGTTTGCCTTATTATGACCCCAGAGGGTTAGGCCATAGGTGATAGCAGAATGGATGTAACCAAAGTAGACAGTTATGCTAGAGTCTCTACTACACACAGTACTAATCATGTGTAATGCAGAGCAAGCACAGCTTAACTTGTTATGAGGTAGAGAATGTGAGCTTTCCAGTCTAAATTTTCATCAATTTGCACATGTAAGAATTATGTGGAAGCTACCCATTCAATTTGTTTATTTTGGATTTTGAGGTTCACATCATGATGAGACTTTGTTTTCCTGTAATATATATAATTAGTTTTTTAGTTTTTGAAATATTTAAGGTTAGCCTGTTCTGCTCAAACCAGTTCTGTATGTATTCCAAAACCCTGGTTGCAGATGTTGGCAATACCATATTTATGTCTGTTACAACAATATTTGTGTTATCAGCAAACAAAGTTATGTGCATACCACTGATTGAGATCTTGATATCATTATATATATATATATATATATATATATATATATATATATATATATATATATATAAAAGAGATAAGAGAGGTCCTAGGACGCTGCCCTGAGGTACTCCAATTGGTTCAGTCTGCATGTCTGATCTGTACACAGTGCCTTGGTTTTTATTGTTTGCTGAGCTAATTTCCACTACCTGTTTTCTGTTGTGGAGATATGACTGAAACCATTTTACTGCAACTCCTCCTATACCTATAGCTTCTGGTTTGTCTAGCAAGATAACATTGTCAACAGTAGCGAATGCCGTTGATAAGTCC
The DNA here is from genome assembly GCF_023898315.1 of Schistocerca nitens. Lineage (NCBI taxonomy): Eukaryota > Metazoa > Arthropoda > Insecta > Orthoptera > Acrididae > Schistocerca > Schistocerca nitens. The sequence continues at coordinate 284,792,433 of NC_064615.1, forward strand.
AAGTTTATTCCTACTGTACTGTTATTTCTGTCAAGTCCTATTACAATGTTTTCGATGAATTGGGTAATTGCTGTTTCTGTGCTCATGCCCTTGCGAACATCATGTTAGTTTACAGACAAGAGATTGAATTTTTTGAGGTAGTTTGTAATTATATTTTTCATGACAGTCTCTACTATTTTTTAAAATACAGATAACAAAGCTATAGGTCTATAGTTTCCTACTTCATATATATTACCCTTTTTATACAATGGTTTTATTTTTGAAATTTTTAATCTTTGTGGGAATGCTACTTCTGTTAATAATATGTTTATGATCTGTGTGAGTGGTTCTGCTATGACACTAGCTCATTTAATTATGACTTTACCTGGTGCCTCGTCAATTCCAGAGGACATTTTATTCCTCATTGTTTTTATTATCTTAAGAACTTCTAATTTATTTGTGGGACATAGCAATATTGAATTATCACTTTGCTCTCTTTGAACTGTGGAACTACTATTACTAGCAAAATTGTTACTCAGATTGACTGGAGTGTTTCTGAAATAGTCATTTATGTAATTTGCTAGAGTACCATTTCTGAGTAACACACCACGATCGTCTTTTAATACAATGTCATCTTGCATTTTAACACTTTTTTTTGTTTCCTTTTTTACTATATTCCATATTGCTTTCGACTTGTTTGCTGTCCCTGCGATTAATTTGCCATTGTGTATTGTCTTGGCTGTTTTAATTAATTTCTTATAAATTTTCTTATATGTCTTAACATATTCTGCAAAGTGATCTTCTTGGTTGTCTTTTCTCAGTTGATTGAGAAGTTTTATCTTTTAACTGGATACTCTGACAGCAGGTGTTATCCACTGGCTGCTGTTTCTTGGCATGACATTAATTCTTGTCAGTGTTTTGGAAAACGTATCTCATATATGGAGTTAAAAGTGTTATAAAATGCATTGAATGATTCATCAGTTGATGATTTTGAGTACACATCTTCCCAGGTTTCTTTTGCTATAAAGATTGGGTAAAAACATTAACCTTTACTGGCTAGAAGTGCCTTTTATATTCCCACTTGTATTTAACCACCTCAGCTACAGAAGAATTTATGCATGTTAGTAGTGTGTTGTGGTCTGAAAGAACTGAGTTTACGTTTTGTGCCTCACTAACATCATTTTCGTTATTTGTAAAGATATTATCTAATAGGGACGAAGATGACTATGTTATTCTGTGGGGTCTGTAAAGAGTGGTTTCATGTGAAAGCTGTATAGGATACTCAAAAGCTGTCTTTTTTTCTTCATTTTCTAATCCCAGGTTGATGTTAAAATCCCCACATAATAATAAGTTCACTTCATTGTTATACAAAATGTTTAGCATTGCTTCCAAATTTTTAAAAAATATGTTTTTGTCATCTAGTGGTGACCTGTATATTGATATGACAATTAGATTTTTACGCTTCTCTCAGATTTTAGCTCTATGGCACATAATTCAAAATCTTTCTCGATATTTAGATGGTATGTTTCAGATCTTACTTTATGCTGCAGTCCAGCCCTAGTATTTATGCATACTCCACCATTTTTACAAACACTGAGGCAATAATGAGATGTCAACTCAAAATTGCTTATATTAATAAGACTTAATTTACTGACCCTGCACCAATGTTTTGATAGACAAATACAAGATATATCTACAAAGTTGTTTATAGCGACTTCTAATTCTAACACTTTATTCTTGAGACACTGAATGTTTTGACTCATTATCTTGGAAGTTTGGCAAGTATTTGTTATTTTGTCAATACCTGATGAAGTGCTGCTTTGTTGCTGATTTTTGCCACTTACCTGCAATTTTTCAGGCGGATATGTCACAATCTCTTCCTTTTCTTCGTTTGGTGCCATAAAAGATCATCACTAAGTGAAGCAGCTGTACCTAGCCTTTGGCTCCTCCTCAGGCAGTGTTGATCAGCTGCTACTGTTGTTGGAAATTCAGTGGCCGCTGCTGTTGGTGATGTCGGTGACATGCTTTCTCTTATAGTGACTGTGTTTGCTTTTTTTACTCACACTGTTTCTGCTGGAGGTGGGGCTGCTGCTGTAACTGGTGTTGGTTTTCCCTCAGCTACTGATGGTTCTTCTGCTGTTGGTTTAGGTTTAGTTGTTATTGCTCTTTCTTCTGTTGTTGTCATTGTTTTTGTTGATGATGTCGGTGGTGGTGGTGGTGGTGGTGGTGGTGGTCGTCGTCGTCGTCGTACTTCTAGGCTTGAACCATTTCGTAATTTGAGGCTGTTTTACGATTTTATTGTCCGTTTCTGGCCCACTGGGTTGAAACCAATAGATTGCTACTTGTCCTGGTTTCTTTATTGTCAGGCGAGATAATAGTAAATATTTTATCTGCAAGAACCTCTTTTTCCTGATGCGTTTAAATGAAGACCGTGAGCTCTATAGAAACTTCGCTCTAAAATGTTTGTGTGTATAACATCAACATACTGGAAATGAGTACATATCTCCGCGAAACTCTTGTTAGCAACACTAAATTTCACGGTTTACACATGACCAACACGGTAAGTCATGACGCTGTGGGGACATTCACAAAGAGAACATTTGTATGAGTTAAATTATTTACACAATTTCTCAGTTGTGTGATAACCTTGTGTGATTCATTTCTATAAACTTCATTAGCTCCTCCGACCAAAACAACAAAATCCTCCTTAGTCAAGCTAGTTATTAGAATTTGTTAGGTTTGTTACTTCTCGTAATGGGGCCCCAGTCTTCGCGAATCCAGATGCCCTGAAGTTGTATTTTTCCGTTAACACTGCGGAAATTCCCCGGGTGTGACTATCCTAATCTCGCGTTTTCCAATTTTCGCACCCAGGGGATCAATTAGCAAAGGTCCGTTTACTTTATGCGATTCATTTCCAAACTTTTCGGCTCCGACTGACGTGTTCAATGAATCTTCTGTAGTGTACACAGTAAGGTTTTTATGCACTTGTGATAGACTGTTTTTAAGCATTAAGGTTTCACTGTTTTTACACATGGAAGTTTCAGTGTGAAGATTGCACTTCCTGGGAACAGTTTTCTTCTGTTTTCCACTTGTTTCCTAATGACGAACCCTCTTTGTTTATCAGCGTCTCACATATTCGGCATAGAAGTTTCTTCATGTCCGGTTTTAAAGCACCGATTATAAATTGTAAACTGGAAATACGTCCATTAAGCCTTGAAATGTCGTCCTTACAATTTACGCACGTCTTCTTTTTCCACCGAAATTTACTTTTTTCCGTGGAGAAGCACGATTTACTTTTACACTCGCCACCATCTTGACTGGTTTTTAGTTAAGAAACTGTAATGATGGACGAAATCTGTAACACACAACAGGGACGTTGCAGTAGCAAGAACGAGGTTTTGTGTACCATGCACATATTGCGCGCTGAGAATAATAGGCTTACAGCAAATTAAGATAAAACTTGGGTTTCACAAAACCTTTTGAACAAATATTTTGCTCGACTTCAGTGAAAATATTGGCTTCAAAATAGCTACGATTACTTTTGCATCCACCCGCCATCAACCATGGACCTATGGTGGGGAGGCTTGCGTGCCTCAGCGATACAGATAGCCGTACCGTAGGTGTTACCACAACGGAGGGGTATCTGTTGAGAGGCCAGACAAATGTATGGTTCCTGAAGAGGGGCAGCAGCCTTTTCAGTAGTTTCAGGGGCAACAGTCTGGATGATTGACTGATCTGGCTTTGTAACACTAACCAAAACGGCCTTGCTGTGCTGGTACTGCAAACGGCTGAAAGCAAGGGAAAACTACAGCCATAATTTTTCCCGAGGGAATGCCGCTTCACTGTATGGTTAAATGACGATGGCGTCCTCTTGGGTAAAATATTCCACAGGTAAAATAGTCCCCCATTTGGATCTCCAGGCGGGGACTACTCAGGAGGACGTTCTTACCAGGAAAAAGAAAACTGACGTTCTACGGATCGGAGCCTGCAATGTAAGATCACTTAATCGGGCAGGTAGGATAGAAAATTTAAAAAGGGAAATGGATAGATTAAAGTTAGATATTGTGGGAATTAGTGCAGTTCAGTGGCAGGAGGAACAAGACTTCTGGTCAGGTGAATACAGGGTTATAAATACAAAATCAGATTGGGGTAATGCAGGAGTAGGTTTAATAATGAATAGGAAAATAGGAATGCGGGTAAGCTACTACATACAGCATAGTGAACGCATTATTGTGGTCAAGGTAGATGTGAAGCCCACACCTACCACAGTAGTACAAGTTTATATGCCGACTAGCTCTGCAGATGATGAAGAGATTGATGAAATGTATGGTGAGGTAAAAGAAATTACTCAGTGAAGGGAGACGAAAATTTAATAGTCATGGGTGACTGGAACTCGTTAGTAGGAAAAGGAAAAGAAGGAAACGTAGTAGGTGAATATGGAATGGTAGTAAGGAATGAAAGAGGAAGCTGCCTGGTAGAATTTTGCATAGAGCATAACTTAATCATAGCTAACACTTGGTTCAAGAATCATGAAAGAAGGTTGTTTACATGGAAGAAGACTGGAGATACTGGAAGGTCTCACATAGATCATATAATGGTAAGAAAGAGATTCAGGAATCAGGTTTTAAACTGTAAAACGTTTCCAGGGGTAGATGTGGACTCTGACCACAATTTATTGGTTATGAACTGTAGATTAAAACTGAAGAAACTGCAAAAAGATGGGAATTTGAGGAAATGGGACCTGGATGAACTGAAAGAACTAGAGGCTGTAGGAAGTTTCAGAGAGAGCATTAGGGAACAATTAACAGGAATGGGGGAAAGAAATACAGTAGAAGAAGAATGGGTAGCTTTGAGGGATGAAATTGTGAAGGTAGCAGAGGATCAAGCAGGTAAAAAGACGAGGGCTAATAGAAATCCTTGGGTAACAGAAGAGATACTGAATTTAATTGATGCTAAGGAGAAAATACAAAACTGCAGTAAATGGAAGCAGGCAAAAAGGAATACAAACGCCTCAAAAATGAGATCGACAGAAAGTGTAAAATGGCTAAGCACGGATGGCTAGAGGACAAATGTAAGGATGTAGAGGCGCATATCACTAGGGTAAGATACTGCCTACAAGACAATTAAAGAGACGTTTGGAGAAAAGAGAACCACTTCCACGAATATCAAGAGTTCAGGTGGATACCCAGTTCTACGCAAAGAAGGGAAAGCAGAATGGTGGATGGAGTATATAGAGGGTCTATACAAGGGCGATGTTCTTGAGGACAATTTTATGGAAATGGAAGAGAATGTAGATGAAGATGAAATGGGAGATATGATGATGCGAGAAGAGTTTGACAAAGCACTGAAAGACCTAAATCGAAACAAGGCCCCCGGGAGTAGACAACATTCCATTAGAACTACTGATGGCCTTCGGAGAACCAGGCCTAACAAAACTCTACCATCTAGTGAGCAAGATGTACGAGACAGGCTAAATACCCTCAGACTTGGAGAAGAATATAATAATTCCAATCCCAAAGAAAGCAGGTGTTGACAGATGTGAAAATTACCGAACTATCAGTTTAATAAACCACAGCTGCAAAATACTAACACGAATTATTTACAGACAAATGGAAAAACTGGTAGAAGCCGACCTTGGGGAAGATCAGTTTGGATTCTGTAGAAATGTTGGAACACGTGAGCCAATACTGACCCTATGATGTCTCTTAGAAAATAGATTAAGGAAAGGCAAACCTACGTTTCTAGCATTTGTAGACTTAGAGAAAGCTTTTGACAATGTTGATTGGAATACTCTCTTTCAAATTCTGAAGGTGGCAGGAGTAAAATACAGGGAGCGAAAGGCTATTTACAATTTGTACGGAAACCAAATGGCAGTTATAATAGTCGAGGGACATGAAAGGGAAGCAGTGGTTAGGAAGGAAGTGAGACAGGGTTGAAGCCTATCCCCGATGTTATTCAATCCGTATATTGAGCAAGCAGTAAAGGAAACAAAAGAAAAATTCGGAGTAGGAATTAAAATTCATGGAGAAGAAATAAAAACTTTGAGGTTCGCTGATGACATTGTAATTCTGTCAGAGACAGCAAAGGACCTGGAAGAGCAGCTGAACGGAATGGACAGTGTCTTGAAAGGAGGGTATAAGATGAACATCAACAAAAGCAAAACGAGGGTAATGGAATGTAGTCGAATTAAGTCGGGTGATGGTGAGGGAATTAGATTAGGAATAGAGACACTTAAAGTAGTAAAGGAGTTTTGCTATTTGGGGAGCAAAATAACTGATGATGGTCGAAGTAGAGAGGATATAAAATGTAGACTGGCAATGGGAAGGACAGTGTTTCTGAAGAAGAGAAATTTGTTAACATCGGGTAAAGATTTGTCAGGAAGTCGTTTCTGAAAGTATTTGTATGAAGTGTAGCCATGTATGGAAGTGAAACATTGACGATAAAAAGTTTAGTCAAGAAGAGAATAGAAGCTTTCGAAATGTGGTGCTACAGAAGAATGGTGAAGATTAGATGGGTAGATCACATAACTAATGCTGAGGTATTGGACAGAATTGGGGAGAAGAGAAATTTATGGCACAACTTGATAAGAAGAAGGGATCAGTTGGTAGGGTATATTCTGAGGCATCAAGGGATCACCAATCTAGTATGGGAGGGCAGCGTGGAGGCTAAAAGGGAGACCAAGAATGAATACACTAAGCAGATTCAGAAGGATGATGGTTGCAGTTGGTACTTTGAGATGAAGAAGCTTGCACAGGATAGAGTAGCATGGAGAGCTGCATCAAACCAGTCTCTGGACTGAAGACCACAACACAACAACTTTTGCTTAGCCTATATTGGCGTTTTGAGTGATGATGCAATGACAAAGATTATGTATTAACTGCCAGTAAAACATTTTCGGGAAGTAGGGAATATTCTCGATCATATTGAAGCGAGCCATACTCTTGGTGACAGCCTACAACGACTCGCGCTCTGCTGCGTACGGAATATCGCGGAAGTAATTTGCCTCTGTACGTGATATGATACAATAATGATGTCTGAAATGTTATCAAAAATAATTTTGTAGTTTTCATAACAACTTTCTCTCGCGAAATTTCTTCGCAGTCCTACAGAGCGAAACTTCATCAGCGACTACATTTTTCGCTATGCAGTCGGCACAGTTTCACACCTTATGTAATATTTTATTTTTTATCTCAGAATACTTTTATGTTTACGAAATAAGACACAGCATATGCATCTGTAAACTTTGAGGATGTTCATATATTTTTTTCAGGCCATTTATGTTAGTGATTCTGTTACTACCACAGGTTGAAGTAAAAAAATTTTCCTCCTAAATTTCTTGTAACATTAGTTTTCATTTTTTTTTCTAGCAGCTAGTGAGAATTTTCTTTTGGGAAGTACTCCCATCATATTCTAGACTAAAAATATAGTTGCCCAATTTTTTCCTTATTTTTTACGTACATTTTAAACTATCACTATAAAAAAAACTGGCAATGCTGTAAGATGGCGAGATGACCTTGAGGCCGTATTTTCGTGCCGGCCACTATATTGCGTAGGCGCGTCGGTTGAGAGCACATTTGAAGACTTAACCCGTTCCAAGGACACTGCCAATGGCTGGTCATTGCACTCTACTTGAACTGTATGCTCACTGTATTGTAACACCCAGAATAGTCATGAGTATGGAGGTTGCAGCGGTGCACTTGCAGCACTGGTTCGCAGCTTTGCACGTGAGCACGTCGCAATGTTCCCGTGTACAGGCTCCTTCTGAATTGCACGACGCGGGTTCGGGTGTAGCTCGACTATTTGCAGCTTCGCTTGCTGAAACATGTACAGCAGCTCTGGTTCTATAGACATCTGTTTTATCTGGAAAGAACTTTGATGGCAGACGCAACTTATCTCTGTATATCATTTCAGCACTTGAAGCCCCAAGTTCAGTTTAACTGCTGTGTATCGTCCTGACAAAACTAGTGGCAGTGCTGCTGTCCAACAATTATCATGGTACAGAAGTGCAACCTTCAGAGTTCTACGCCATCTCTCCACCATTCGCTGCCTGTGGTATAGTGATGTTGGTATTCACATAATCTAGATGGCCCCAGAAATAATGTTGATTCAAATTGTCGCCCCCAGGCTGTTGTGAAATGTGTGAGACAACTGAATTTCGAAATCCATGTAGTCAAGAATGTCCTTGCTGTCGTCTCTGTTGATATCTCCCCATCCAGAATCACTTCTGGCCAGCATATGTAAGTGCTCACAGCCATTAACAATTAACAGTATCCCTCCGATAGCCACTCATTGAAGTCTTAAAGGGCACTGTTCAGAAAATTCCGAGAAAAAGGGCTATGAAGTTTTAAGTGCAGCTCATAAGGACCTCATATACGGTCAGAAGTAGCATTGCATCATGCAGGTCAAATGACTCAGTCAGTTACATGCCAGAATGTCATACAGCGAATCGATTTTATCTTGTTTTCTTAACTGTTTTATTGTAACAACTTTTAGATACAGTTAATGATCTAAAATATCACCGCTTAAATCATAAATAATTTTATATTGTTTATGAAATGACTGTCACACGCTACTTAAAATATGCATTACACTTGTCAATACTTTTTTCTTAAAAAGTTGAACAATTTGAAATGCATTTTAATGGAGGTGGATTAAAGCGTTAATCATTGTCATTACAATGTCGTTACAAAATTGGGCGATATTATAAGACGTGGAAATGTAAATATTAGTTGTGAATTCGAGGAACCGGTGTCTTTGTGGAAGAGCAAAATATAGCTGTTCCCCTATGTGTATACAAACAGGCAGACGGTCAGGAAGTGTTAAGGCCCGCACGGAAATAATTGAAGAATGGGCCTTACCTGCTATAGTGCCAGTTCATTCCTGGTTTTCGCAGAGACTGGAGCGCTCTGTACTGTGAAACATTATCAGAATTTTTACAATATTGTGGATTAAAAATGTCTGTCACTGAAGACATCGCGAAAGTATGAGACGCATCAGATTCAGTATACAGTGAAGTGTCGAAGGCAATGTTAAAAGATGCTGTTTTTTATTACGGAAGTTTGCTTGCTGCAAATTATTTGACTGCATCGGAATCTTCAACGACAATTTCTCGTGAAGGACTGTTGATGGTTGATGGGTGAAGAAATCTGCAGACGTACTACGGACATGTTGACTGAAAAATACTTGTGACTGATGATGAACTAGCTCACGAAAAAATGAAAACTGGGAAGGTGAACCTATCGAAAAGTAAGAAGACCACAGCTCATCGGATGAATATGAAACTGAAGAAAAGACAGCAAGAGAAGTAGGGCATCTTTCTTTGGATTACAAAATTGATGTTGTTAATATCGCAATGGCTCACCCCACGTGGAACTACAGAAAAGAGGGTGCAGCCGATTAAGAAAGAAGAAATATTCATCCCAACGGGAAGGAGAAAGAAAAAAGAAGGTAATCGATTTGGTATGCAGCAATCAGTTCCTGAATGTATGATCGTTTTGTTGAAGGCCGGAAGAATTATCAGCAAGTGACTACGCGGTATTTACAATAGTGGGCCTTAGCAGCAGCACAAGAGTACATATTTTTGAATTTAAAACTTCCGACAGCTGGGTTCATAGATTGAGAGAGAAACGCGGACTTCGGCAGCAAAAAGTTACGAGATTTGTTTCAAGAAGAGAAATAATGACGATCGAAGAAATCTTGACTGCTGCAGACACTTCTTGAACCCAGACGTTAAAACTGATACTGAATTTCAACAAAGATTTTGTTATCAACACTGACCAGACAGATATTTATTGAAGGGTATCTAAAAATTCATTTTGCTCTCTATTTTTGAGATTCTCTAACAAAATATTGAAACTTCGGTTGTTTTTCTTTCCAGGATGTCAGTATGAGTTACTGTACAACAGGACTCTGGCTGTCAAAAAAAGGCAAATTATTTTCGTCAAAAGACACCACAGGAATAAAGTGACGCATACATACACGGCTCAGTATGCTCTTACGCTGTCTGGAAACCACCTACTTCAAGCTTTTGTTTGCAAGAGGCAACTGGTAACTTTGGTCCCCGAGTTCATAAAACAGCAAAAGAATATGAGCAAAATGATAAAAACGTTGTAATAACATCTTCCAAATGTGGGAAGCTAATTACAGAACTGTATACTGATTTTCTCAACCGGTGTTTGAAGTCTTATGCGAGTCAAGAACAGTTTCTGTCAATTATTGACTCTTGGGATGGACAAGCAAAGTCTGAATTATACGACAAAATCTTTCAGGATTACGAGAAATCACAAGCATGCACAATTAAAGTGATTCCTCCGAAATGTACTCCACTTGTTCAGTCATGTGACATCTACTTTTACACACAAGTAAAAAATCTGATAAAGCATAAACGAAATTGAATTGCGCTTGTCTTATTGAAAGTAATAGGGAAATAAATTCTCGTGAAGACTGTATAAAAATGCAATCAATAGCCCGTCATCAGCTGCCATCGCCATTTTTTTAGGAAATGATCCAATATGCCTGGTGTGGTGTCACAGCCAGACACCACACTTGCTAGGTGGTAGCTTAAATCGGCCGCGGTCCATTAGTACATGTCGGACCCGCGTGTCGCCACTGTCAGGATCGCAGACCGAGCGCCACCACAAGGCAGGTCTCGAGAGACGTACTAGCACTCGCCCCAGTTGTACGGACGACATTGCTAGCGACTACACGTACGAAGCCTTTTTCTCATTTGCCGAGAGACAGTTAGAATAGCCTTCAGCTAAGTTAATGGCTACGACCTAGCAAGGCGCCATTTGTACCATTGCATGTATGTCAAGATAGTCTCACTTGCATCATCAAGAATGCTGTATACCAAAGGACGATAAGTGTTCTAGTAGCTACGTTCTTTTCTTTATCACATTCATTACGAATCCTGTTCCAGACTTAACGCCAGACGGCGTGAGTTGACGCGTGCCCTTTCGGCTACTTCACTGTGGACTGGCTGCCTTAACAGTCCACTACACCTGGTATGCTCCCAGACTTTCTGATGAAAGAGAAGTTTTCAGGAATGCCAACCAAGAATACTTTTCAACAGATCATTTTTTAAAATAAAAAACGTTGTTTCTGTAAACAATCGCCCTTCATAAATTGTGCAAGATGCCAAAATATTTTTTTTCAATGCTTTTATGACAATTATCCTAGTCCTTGCACATAAAATACAAAATTGACAAATGAACATAATGTTGTAAAAATATTTTATGTAATTGAAACTCCACCCAGAATTTTGTGACACACACACACACACACACACACACACACACACACACACACACACACACACGCACGACTGCAGTCTCGGGCAACTGTAGCGACACTGTGAGCAGCAGCACCAGTGCGTGATGGGAGTGGCGACTGGGTGGTGATAAGGAGGAGGCTGGGGTGGGAGGGGGAGGGATAGCACGGTGGGGTGGCAGACAATTCCACTGTCTAGCCACAAAGGAGCACTCCCCTTGTAAGTCAGTACTACCCAGGACTGGAGCAACTGAATTACATTCTCTGCCAGGATTTCAACTACCTGTCATCTTGCCCTGAAATGAGAAATGCCCTGCCCACTATCCTTCCCAACACTCTGACAGTGGTATTCTGGCATCCACTGAACCTACACAATATATTCGTCCATCCCCAGACAACCCTTACTCCCAACCCCTTACCTCATGGCACAAACCCCTGTAATAGATCTATATGCAAAACCTGTCCCATACATCCTCCCATTACCACCTACTCCAGTCTGGTCACAAACATCACCTGTCCAATCAAAGACAGAGTTACCTGTGAAACCAATCATATGATCTACAAGCTAAGCTGCGACCATTGTGCTGCATTCTATGTGGACATGACAACCAATAAACTGTCTGTCCTCATGAATGGCCGCCGACAAACTGTCGCCAAGAAACAAGTGGACCACCCGGTTGCTGAGCATGCTGCCAAACATGACATCCTTCATTTCAATGACTGCTTCACAGCCTTTGCCACATGGATCCTTCCCACCAACACCAGCTTTTCCAAAATGCGCAGGTGGGAACTTTCCCTGTAATATATCCTACGTTCCCGTAACCCTCCTGGTCTCAACCTTCGTTAGTCATTGTCCTCACCCATCCAGCCTCCCTGTTCCCATTCCACAACTTTACAGCCCTCATTCCACCATCACGCATGGTCTTTTTACTTCTCTTCTTTTCTGACACCCTCCCCCTTCACCATCTTTCCTCCGCCCTATGTCTAACCTCCCGACGACATGTAGCTGCCCTATCCTCTCTCTTCCCTGCACACTCCCCAGCAGCCTATACTGTCCACCATCCCTACCCTACTATCCCTCCTCCTCCTTACACCCACCCAGTCACTACTTCCATCATGTATTGTTGTACTTACCTGAGACTCAGCATCTCCACTATATGGTGAGTGGCAACTTTCCTTTTCATAATATTGTTAAGATTTCTATGAGTGGACACCACTGAGATATACTACTAACCTGTGAAGTCTCATACTGAACTGAATTTCTGAGGCCGGAATCTCCCCTTGGAGCTTCTGATACCTATGTGGAGAAAAAAAAAAAAAAACCCACAACTAATGGTTTCCACCAACTCACTTCCACACTTTGCTAAAATACTGCAACAATATTCAACTGTGTGGCATCAATGACAATTGCCAACGGTACATTATGAACTATGTGAGACAGCAGTATCACTTTTTGCAAACATGCTCTTATCTTTTTGAAGGCTTGCTGCGTGATCGGAGTCTAACCAAGGGTTGCTTGCCTGTTGCGCTGCTCCCTGCCATAGCATCCAGCAGCACTGCCTGTATGTCTGCTCCCCAGATAGATGACACCTATAAAAACTGCTGATCTCTAGGAATCATTGCAATTGCAAATCTGTCATTCACAGAATATACTTGACAGTGCGGATACCCACAGCTGATACGTTGAGCCTGAGAAATGTCATTTGTTTCATTTACCACTAGGGAGAATTTCCTTATTTTGTCAAGTCTACTTTAAGGTGCTCTTCATGCAACTCAGATGTCCTAGAGAATATTAATGTGTCATCAAAATAAACACAGCAGAAAACATATCCTCAAGTCTCATCTCCAAATCTCTGCCAGGTCTCATCTGCATTTTTCAATCCAAATGGCATATGGTGGAGTTCAGATAGTCCAAAAGGTATTATCATGACCATCTTGGGAACGTCTTCTTCTGCGACCAGAATCTGAGTATACTGTTTTTTGCAGTTTATTGTAAAATCCCGCAAGTTTGGCACTAAATAGCTGTCAGGTATTGTTCTTACATTAAGCACCTGGTAATCCCTATCATTTCTCCATGTGTCATCTCTTTCTAACAAGATGCAGTGGTGATGTCCACGGGTTATCTAACCTTCATATAATTCCTACCTGCAACATTTTGTGAAACTCCACTTTCACCTCAGCAAACCGTTGGAGGACTGGTTGGCCCACAGCAGTTTCAATATGATGCACTGTTTTACATACTACCTTCTGTTCTATCTCATGTGAGACTGCTTCTTCTGGTAATGCAGCACCTGCATATCATGCCCAACACAACTTCAATTCTCCACCAAACTTGTGCTGGGCTCAGCTGTAATCCCAGCTTTTGGCGGAATATGAAATCTCCTTCAAGAATTGGTTCATGCATGAATCTCCATTTAAAACTCTTGCTCAACCTGATATCCATGGCCTCTGCTCCCCACACATCCCCATGGGGTGAGTTGTTAGGGACGTTTACATTGAGTGTTGTAACTACTGCCTCTTACTGTTTCTGCTCCAACAGAAGTACACTAATGTCTGAGCCAAAATCGATCATGTAGAACTGATTTGTGCCCTTGTGCGTCACATACAAGTAGCAGTAGTAGTAGTAGTAGTAGTAGTAGTAGTAGTAGTAGTAGTTCATTCATCCAGAGACAATGTACATTGCATGGATTTCGTCAAATATATATAAACAAATATGATGTGACTTACCAAACGAAAGCGCTGGCAGGTCGATACAAAATTCAAGCTATCGCAACCAACGGTTGCTTCATCAGGAAAGAGGGAAGGAGAGGGAAAGACGAAATGATGTGGGTTTTAAGGGAGAGGGTAAGGAGTCATTCCAATCCCAGGAGCGGAAACACTTACCTTAGGGGGGAAAAAAGGACAGGTATACACTCGCGCGCGCGCCCACACACACACACACCCAACCGCACATACACAGACATATACAGAACTGTTGGTGTCTGTGTATGTGCGGTTGGATATGGGTTGTGTGCGAGTGTATACCTGTCCTTTTTCCCCCTAAGGTAAGTCTTTCCGCTCCCGGGACTGGAATGACTCCTTACCCTCTCCCTTAAAACCCACATCCTTTCGTCTTTCCCTCTCCTTCCGTTGGTTGCGAAAGCTTGAATTTTGTGTGAATGTTTGTGTCTATCAACCTGCCAGCGCTTTCGTTTGGTAAGTCACATCATCTTTGTTTTTAGATTTATTTTTCCCACGTGGAATGTTTCCCTATATATGCAACTTTGATTAATTACATTAATGTATGAGAAAGACTTATTACATGAAATACACAGTTGATATTTAGATATAACACATAATAATTCTAACAATTTTGTACATATTATTTATTTAGGTCATAGCAACAGTAGGGTAACAATTTCTATTGGCACAGAGTACATAACTCTAATTGCTTTGTATGTAGCTATTCCAGGTATTCGTTTACACTATAATAGCAGTTGATCATTAAAAATATGAGTACTGCTTCATTAAATGAAGACAATTTTTTTTTAATTCTTTTATCTTTACCGGTAGTTTGTTATACAGTCTACTTCCTGGTTTGTTTCTGCACCAAAGCCTTGTTAACTCTTTTAAGATGAATGTCATTGCACTTTCTTGTGTTGTAAGTATGTAGATCCGAGTTGGATTTGAGATTGTCAATATTTCTTTTTACATTAATTACGCTTTTTTGTGTATAGAGGCACAGTAGGGGTAGAATATTTAGCTGTTGAAATAATTGCTTTGAAGGTGTTTGCCTTGAACTGTTAGTAATTATTCTAACAGCTTGTTTTTGTAGAGTGAAGATGGTTTTGTGATTTTTCTTACTATGACCCCAGAAGGTGAGGCCATAGGTAACAGCAGAATGTATATAAGAAAAGTAAACAGTTCTGCTACATTCCCTATTAGATACAAAGCTAATAACACGTAATGCAGAGCTTAACTTATGAGAGAGATATAGGATGTGGGATTTCCAGTCTAAATTTTCGTCTGTATGTATACCTAAGATTTTTGTGGTAGCAACTCGCACAATTTCTTTATTTTGTATTCTGAGATCCAGACCAGAGTGTGAATTTGTTTTCCTGTAATGGATATAATTAGTTTTAGAGATATTTATGGTTAATTTGTTCATTTCAAACCAATTCTGCAAATATTCTATAACTCTGGTTGCAGATGTTGGCAATACCCGGTTTATGTGAGTACCATTTACTGGAATCCTGATATCATTTATGTAAAGAAGAAATAGGACAGGTCCTAGAACACTCCCCCGCGGTACCCCAATTGGCACAGTCTGAATATCCGATCTGTAAACAATACTTTGGTTTTTACTGTTTATTTTTGCAATTTCTACTACCTTGTTCCTATTACAGAGATATGACTGAAACCACTTTTTTGCCACTCCTCGTATACTGGCATATTCTAATTTGTCTAGCAGGATATCACGTTGGACAGTATCAAATGCCTTTCATAAGTCCAAGTTTATTCCTATTGTATTGTTGTTCCTATCTAGTCCCGTTACAATATTTTCTATGAATTGGGTGATGGCTGACTCTGTACTCATTCCTTTGCGAAAGCCATGTAGGTTTACAGACAATAGGTTGAATTTCTTGAGATAATTTGTAATTCTGTTTTTCATGACTGTTTCTACTACTTTTGAAAATAGTGATAATAATGCTATTGGTCTATAGTTTCCCACTTCATGTATATTGTCCTTTTTATACAATGGTTTTATTTTTGCAATTTTTAATCGTTGTGGAAAGACTCCTGTCAACGATATGTTTATGATGTGTGAGAGTGGTTCTGATATGACACTAGCACATCTCATGACTGAACAAAGTATCTCATCAATCCCTGAGAACATTTTATTCTTCATTGTTTTTATTATTCAATTAACTTCCAATTTGTTCATGAGAGGTAGCAATATTGAATTAACACTTTGTTCTCCTGGGATTGATGTTCTACTAATCCTACAACAATGTTTACTCAGTTTGATTGGACTATTTATGAAGTAGTCATTAATGTAATTGGCTAAAGTAAGATTTCTGACTAGGGCACCTTGATCATCTTTTAAAACAAAGTCATCTAGATTTCTAACATTTTTGCTTGGGCGTATTTCTTTATTACATTCCACATAGCTTTTGATTTGTTTGCTGACCCAGCAATTACACTGTCATTGTGCATTGTCTTGGCTTTTTGGATCACCTTCCTGTAAATTTTCTTATAGGTCTTAACAAAATCTGTGAAGTGTTCATCTTTGTTGTCTTTTTTGAGTTGACTGATATGTTTTAGTGTTTGACTAGATACTCTAATAGCAGGTGTTATCCACTGGCTTGTGTTCTTAGGCATGACATTGATCTTTGTTGGAAAACACATCTCAAACAGGGTCATGAATGTACTAGAAAAAGCATTGAAAGATTCCTCGGTTGTTGTTTGTGCAAAGACATCTTCCCAGGTTTCATTAGCTAACAACTGGATGAAAGTATTCACTTTTTCTGTATAGAAGTGCCTGTTGTATTCCCACTTATATTTTACTGCCTTTGGTACAGAGGAATTTATGTATGCTATTAGTGTATTGTGATCCGAAAGACCTAAGTTTACATTTACTGCCTCAGTGATACCATTATCCATACTTGTGAAAATATTGTCTAAAAGAGAAGATGACAGTTCTGTTATTCTGTTGGCATCTGTAAAGAGTGGTTTCATGTGAAATCTGCTTAGTATACTCAAAAGCTGTCTTTTTTCATCACTTTCAATTAACAAGTTAATATTAAAATCCCCACATAACAATAATTTCACTTCATTACTATAAAAAGTGTTTAATGCTGCTTCTATTTTTTTGAAGAATATGTTTTGTCACCCAGTGGTGATCTATATATTGTTATGACAACTAGTTTTTCACTCTTCTCAGTTTTTAACTCTATGGCACATGATTCAAAATGTTTTTCTGTATTTAGATGGTCCAATTCTGTTTTCACTTTGAACTGCAGTCACACTCTAGAGTAAATGCATACCCCACCATTTTTAAAAACACTTTGGCAATAATGTGATGCTAAATGAAAGTTGCTTATATTTATGAGACTTAATTCACTAGCCTTGCACCAGAGTTCAGATGAATACAAGAGACATCAGCAAGATTGTTTAAAGCTACTTCTAGATCTAGCGCTTTGTTTTTGAGGCACTGAATATTCTGATACAAGATCCTAACTGGTTAGCAAGTATTTTTTTCTTTTGTCATTACCTGGTAATGTGCTGCTTTTTCCATATTAGTTGTGACTTATCTGCAAATTTTCTTGCTGGTTTGCCACAGTCTTTTCCTTTTCTTTGTTTGAAGCCATAAAAATCCTTATTTAATGATGTAGATGTACCTTGTCTTTGACTCCTCCTTAAGCAGTGCAGTGTAGCTGCTACTGTTTTTGTTGGTTTTGTTGCTACTGTTATTGTTGGTTCTGTTGCTACTGTTACTGCAGCCAGAGGTGGTGCTGACAGGGTTCTTCATCCGGTTGCTGCCTTTTTTTCTTTTATTGGCACTATTTTTGTTGATGGTGGATCTGTTGGTTTTACTGTTGTTTCTGCTGATGGTTTTGTTGCTGTTACTGATGGTGGTTTTATCATTTGTGATCATTTTACTGCTGCTACTGGTGATGATGAGCCTGCTGTTATTGATTTTTGTGATGTTACTGTTGTCTTTGGTGCTGCAGATGTTTGCTGGTGCCTTTTTATTTCATCCAATATTTTTTGTGCTACAATTTTCTTCCCTAGGCCACCCAAATGAAGGCCATGAGAAGTGTGGAATCTCCAACCAATGCCACTAACATCAACAACACAAACATTTTTGAATTGGCTGTATATACAGGAAAAACTCATTAGCAGTACTAATCTGTCTGATCACACAAGAACAGGGTGGCAGATCATAGCGATGTGGGATGCTGACAAAGAGAATGTTTGTTTGTGACAAATTAGCCAGATTTTTTTTTACCCCCCAATTCTGAGCAGGCTGTAGAGGTTTCATTTTTGTAGACATCGTTAGAGCCACCAAACAAAGCTACAAAGTCTTTTTAAGTCAACTTGATAATTTCATCAGTGTAAACATTCTTAATTACCTCCGAAAGGGAAACCCCAGGCTTGACATAACTCGTGGATTTCACAACTGATGCCTCATTATCAAGAGAGGCTATTCTGCGTCAGTGGCTATCAGCTAAAATGTGCAGTTTTCCCATGTGATTATGTATTTTTTGCTGTGACCTAGGCATACGTTGACATGGATTGTGCGTAGGCCTATCCAAGGGAGCAGCAACGGCTGAAACATGTACCTGCGTATTTTCAAAAATATTTTATGAAGCACCATCATCACTTATTTCGCTTAGCACTTCGTACCTGTTTTGTAGTTGAATAGGTGAGTTTAGTCTGACCCTGTAGACATTGGTATCATATTTCCATTCCGACAATGATTTTTCGTGTGTTTTCGGCGATGGATCAAATTTTGCACACCAAGAACGGAACTTTGTTTCACATACACCATTACTGCCAACTCTCCCGTACTTTTTACACACACTATGTCTTATATTTTTGCTACTATAGTTTATGATTCCTGCGTGAAGTTCACTGAATGATTTATTTATGCCTGTTGTGTTCAGCTGCGGGGATCTGTTGCACTTGTGTTGTAAAATGCATATCTCTTCCACTAACTCTGCAATGATATTGTTTGTGTAATCCATCTTAAGTTTTTGCACAGGTTCGTCTCTGCTACATTTTGCGCAGAACCATATCTTACGTTTAGGATCTATGTAAACACATGAACAATGAAACAGTTTTACATATCGTGCACATTACACCTTTAACTGCATGTTTTTTGCAGTGGCAGGGATCTGAACCTAATGTTACACGTCTTTCCCCGAAAGACGATGTAGATGCTCCACATGTGTAATTCTCCTTTTTACTTGTGGTTCCACAGGTTTTTTTTTTTTCTGTGACTTTATTATGTAGCATGGCATGCACAAGTTTTCACAATACATACTGACTATATTGCAAGATAAACACTTTTCCTCGCTATTTTTACTCTTTTACGGACTTTACACACTCGCGATCCTCACTCAGCTCTAGTTGTCCAGTGTGACAATGCAAGTGGGCAAGCTATCTTAGACATCTGTGTATGTACAGAGAATCCCCCTGAACGACTGTGCCAATCTTGAGTGTTGTATCCTGGTTGCCTTTGATCACATCACCATCTCTGTTGCTGTAATACCTGTATCTTTGTCACTATTCTGGCATTCTAGTGTCGTGCCTACTGCAGACCGCTGTAGCCATTTGGGAATGAACAAGGCAATGTGTATCTGGTGGCCTGCGCACCAAACCTTTTGTGGTTCCAGCAAACTCTAGTAACTACACTTTCAGGATCTTGCTTCCTTTGTACAGACATACCACTGCTGCTTTTGTTTAGAAAAACAAGGATATTTATGTGTGTGGCACAGGGGCAGATGAAATTGGCAGTTGTTTACTGAAGCACTTAGAGTGACATGCCACTCAGGGAGAGAAGTTGATAGCCACATCTGGCAACTGCAGAGGCCAAAACAAGAAGTGGACCAGTGTTGAAGCTTGTAGCAGATGACAGATTCGAAACTATCTCACGCACATTTCTGCAAGTAGGGCGTACAATGTTGCCTTCTGCTGACGATTTTGGTGTCGGGAAGTATGTTCAGAATCATTGTCAGTATGTATTCTCACCCAAGGAATGGGGAGAGGTCTGAAAAAGTGTCAGAAGAGGATACCTATGGTTGTGTACAGCATGAACACAGATAATTTTGTGAAGATTTCAAACCTGCAGGAAAACTTCAATCAGACTCCGAAACAAAGGGTGTGCTGATATGAGACTTCCTGGCAAATTAAAACTGTGCCGGATCGGTCTCAAATTCGAGTCTTGGTCCTGCACAAAGTTTTAATCGGCCAGGAAGTTTCAATCAGCCTTGTACAACATATTCTGGTGAAAAGTATGGAATCAGAAATGTGAAGATCGGGTTTTCAAGTGAGGAACCTGAAAAATGATGGTATGTCATTCATACCCATGGGGAAATGGATCCTGTATCACTAAGATGAGGTGGTCGCCAAGTGTAGTCCCTCGAAGGCTTCAAAAGCTTTCTTCCAATTCTATTGAAACAGTTCTTTTATGATTGAGTCCCAGAAGTTTGAGATCTGAGGCACAACCATTGTTTGACACCAGGTGAGGTAAGATAGTTTAAGGCCCAAATAATTGGAGAGATTGAAGTACCTGCAAGCCTGGTACGAAGAAAAGACAAGCATATCTCAAGTCCTGTTACACTGGACAAACATCAACATATATATAACATCACTGTTCTGTTAGTCCTAAAAACTGACAGCCAGGATGATATATACACGAGAACTTGAAATTACTGAAAAAATAATAATAATGATGCTGAAGGCCTCTGAACCGGGGAGGGGGAGGGGGATGTAACAAATGACTGATGTTTGCAGGTGAGCTCAAAACTGATACGTGTTGGCGGCGGCGGCACATATCTGTACCTTTAATTCTGACACGTTGATCAGGCTTTTTTGTAACTTACTCAAGTCTCATCCTGAGCAGTCTTCTAGACTTCTGTTCGTGGTGTTGGTTTAGCATTCATACCTGTTCTCAGAGATTATATCTCATAAGCTATTTAGATTTAAGATATTCCCTTTGGACAGTTAAGCTGTGATCCTTCATTCCCTATCACAAAAACTATTCTGCCATTGGTACAGCATGATGTCAAAGGAGTGTGCCATTATATGGGATTGTGACACACAGCAGCCTTCAGTTCAGCAACCCTGTCTGCACCAATGCTGTATCCAGCTAACACTAAGAGTTCCCAGAAGCACATAGAATTTAGCACAAACAATGAGACACTAGTGGCTTATAAAATGCTACAGATGCAGCAAGCAGTATCCCTCTACAAAAGATGCACATCAAACTGAAACCTGTACCTCCACTCGTAGTTCATTCCATGATAATATACAAATGTATCTGAAATACAAGAACATGAGAGAAACCTCAATTTAATATTATTCATTCTTTCCAACAAACTTCGTGCAGAAAGTTAGTATTGTAAGCAACCCTGTACAAATATAATACACAGATTTCCATTAAAAAAATCATAGAATAATTTCATACATGTTCTCGATAATTGTGCTGCCAAAGCTGTTCATACTTTAGTCTATGTAAATCAACACACACCTTTAGGTGACTTGCAGTACGGGGGACAGACAGCACTACAGCATCTTCTCCCAACCCTGCAGACAACAGTAACCAGGTGTGTGCCACACATTTAGACATGTAACTATCAGTGTACGATAAAATATTTGAGAATGTTTCTTCTCTTTTGAATATTCAAGTGCCTGGAAGCTTGTGGAGTACTGGTATTTTGACACACATCATCAAAACTATCAGGCCCACTCAGTTTTCTGCAAGTGTCAACATAGTACTGAGATCCACAATGCAGATGGTCGCTAGTTTCTGTACATGTATGAAACTAGTAGGATTACTTCAGCTTGGCTTTTTGTTATTATGTTATAATGGCATTTGTACCTGATGGAGCTGTATCATAAGGCTGTGAATAGAACTAGATGCTACTGAAACTGTTTCAATGAATGTTAAATCACTCCACAAGGTGCCAAGTACTTTGATGTTTTTTGTGTCATCAGTCTACTGACTGGTTTGATGCGGCCCGCCACAAATTCCTTTCCTGTGCTAACCTCTTCATCTCAGAGTAGCACTTGCAACCTACGTCCTCAATTATTTGCTTGACGTATTCCAATCTCTGTCTTCCTCTACAGTTTTTGCCCTCTACAGCTCCCTCTAGTACCATGGAAGTCATTCCCTCATGTCTTAGCAGACGTCCTATCATCCTGTCCCTTCTCCTTATCAGTGTTTTCCACATATTACTTTCCTCTCCGATTCTGCGTAGAACCTCCGCATTCCTTACCTTATCAGTCCACCTAATTTTCAACATTCGTCTATAGCACCACATCTCAAATGCTTCGATTCTCTTCTCTTCCGGTTTTCCCACAGTCCATGTTTCACTACCATACAATGCTGTACTCCAGACGTACATCCTCAGAAATTTCTTCCTCAAATTAAGGCCAGTATTTGATATTAGTAGACTTCTCTTGGCCAGAAATGCCTTTTCTGCCATAGCGAGTCTGCTTTTGATGTCCTCCTTGCTCCGTCCATCATTGGTTATTTTACTGCCTAGGTAGCAGAATTCCTTAACTTCATTGACTTCGTGACCATCAATCCTGATGTTAAGTTTCTCGCTGTTCTCATTTCTACTACTTCTCATTACCTTCATCTTTCTCCGATTTACTCTCAAACCATACTGTGTACTCATTAGACTGTTCATTCCGTTCAGCAGATCATTTAATTCTTCTTCACTTTCACTCAGGATAGCAATGTCATCAGCGAATCGTATCAGTGATATCCTTTCACCTTGTATTTTAATTCCACTCCTGAACCTTTCTTTTATTTCCATCATTGCTTCCTCGATGTACAGATTGAAGAGTAGGGGCGAAAGGCTACAGCCTTGTCTTACACCCTTCTTAATACGAGCACTTCGTTCTTGATCGTCCACTCTTATTATTCCCTCTTGGTTGTTGTACATATTGTATATGACCCGTTTCTCCCTATAGCTTACCCCTACTTTTTTCAGAATCTCGAACAGCTTGCACCGTTTTATATCGTCGAATGCTTTTTCCAGGTCGACAAATCCTATGAAAGTGTCTTGATTTTTCTTTAGCCTTGCTTCCATTATTAGCCATAACGTCAGAATTGCCCCTCTCGTCCCTTTACTTTTCCTAAAGCCAAACTGATCGTCACCTAGCGCATTCTCAATTTGCTTTTCCATTCTTCTGTATATTATTCTTGTAAGCAGCTTCGATGCATGAGCTGTTAAGCTGATTGTGTAGATGATGCTTTTCCGAAAGTCAGACGGTATGTCGCCAGACTCATATATTCTACAGACCAATGTGAATAGTCGTTTTGTTGCCACTTCCCCCAATGATTTTAGAAATTCTGATGGAATGTTATCTATCCCTTCTGCCTTATTTGACCGTAAGTCCTCCAAAGCTCTTTTAAATTCCGATACTAATACTGGATCCCCTATCTCTTCTAAATCGACTCCTGTTTCTTCTTCTATCACATCAGACAAATCTTCACCCTCACAGAGGCTTTCAATGTATTCTTTCCACCTATCTGCTCTCTCCTCTGCATTTAACAGTGGAATTCCCGATGCACTCTTAATGTTACCACCGTTGCTTTCAATGTCACCAAAGGTTGTTTTGACTTTCCTGTATGCTGAGTCTGTCCTTCCGACAATCATATCTTTTTCGATGTCTTCACATTTTTCCTGCAGCCATTTCGTCTTAGCTTCCCTGCACTTCCTATTTATTTCATTCCTCAGCGACTTGTATTTCTGTATTCCTGATTTTCCCGGAACATGTTTGTACGTCCTACTTTCATCAATCAACTGAAGTATTTCTTCTGTTACCCATGGTTTCTTCGCAGCTACCTTCTTTGTACCTATGTTTTCCTTCCCAACTTCTGTGATGGCCCTTTTTAGAGATGTCCATTCTTCTTCAACTGTACTGCCTACTGCGCTATTCCTTATTGCTGTATCTATAGCGTTAGAGAACTTCAAACGTATCTCGTCATTCCTTAGTACTTCCGTATCCCACTTCTTTGTGTATTGATTCTTCCTGACTAATGTCTTGAACTTCAGCCTACTCTTCATCACTACTATATTGTGATCTGAGTCTATATCTGCTCCTGGGTACGCCTTACAATCCAGTATCTGATTTTGGAATCTCTGTCTGACCATGATGTAATCTATTTGAAA
Source organism: Schistocerca nitens (assembly GCF_023898315.1). Classification (NCBI taxonomy): domain Eukaryota; kingdom Metazoa; phylum Arthropoda; class Insecta; order Orthoptera; family Acrididae; genus Schistocerca; species Schistocerca nitens. The sequence goes on from NC_064615.1 coordinate 284,816,573, forward strand.
TCTTCACGTATCTCCTGGCCTTTTCCAAGTATACCTCCTTCTCTTGTGATTCTTTAACAGGGCATTCGCTATTACTAGCTGAAACTTGTTACAGAACTCAATTAGTCTTTCTCCTCTTTCATTCCTTGTCCCAAGCCCATATTCTCCTGCAACCTTTTCTTCTACTCCTTCCCCTACAACTGCATTCCAGTCGCCCATGACTATTAGATTTTCGTCCCCCTTTACATACTGCATTACCCTTTCAATATCCTCATACACTTTCTCTATCTGTTCATCTTCAGCTTGCGACATCGGCATGTATACCTGAACTATCGTTGTCGGTGTTGGTCTGCTGTCGATTCTGATTAGAACAACCCGGTCACTGAACTGTTCACAGTAACACACCCTCTGCCCTACCTTCCTATTCATAACGAATCCTACACCTGTTATACCATTTTCTGCTGCTGTTGATATTACCCGATACTCATCTGACCAGAAATCCTTGTCTTCCTTCCACTTCACTTCACTGACCCCTACTATATCTAGATTGAGCCTTTGCATTTCCCTTTTCAGATTTTCTAGTTTCCCTACCACGTTCAAGCTTCTGACATTCCACGCCCCGACTCTTAGAACGTTATCCTTTCGTTGATTATTCAATCTTTTTCTCATGGTAACCTCCCCCTTGGCAGTCCCCTCCCGGAGATCCGAATGGGGGACTATTCCGGAATCTTTTGCCAATGGAGATATGATCATGACACCTCTTCAATTACAGGCCACATGTCCTGTGGATACACGTTACGTGTCTTTAATGCAGTGGTTTCCATTGCCTTCTGCATCCTCATGTCGTTGATCATTGCTGATTCTTCCGCCTTTAGGGGCAATTTCCCACCCCTAGGACAAGAGAGTGCCCTGAACCTCTATCCGCTCCTCCGCCCTCTTTGACAAGGCCGTTGGCAGAATGAGGTTGACTTCTTACGCCGGAAGTCTTCAGCCGCCAATGCTGATTATTTATCAAAATTTAGGCAGTGGTGGGGATCGAACCCGGGACCGAAGACGTTTTGATTATGAATCAAAATACTTTGAGTACTGAACTGCAAAGCAGGGCCACCCTGTTCCTGAGTATGCCAAGCAACACAATGTGCTCAAGTTCCATGACTGCTTCACAGTCCACGACAGCTGCATTCTTCTGTATTGTGCAGGTGGGACCTCACCTTTTCACATATTTTTAGTTCTTGTAACCACCAGGCCTCAACCTTTGCTACTTGTCCCCTCCCCCCTCCCCTGCCTTTGTCCCCGTTCCTAATCCTACTGCAGCTTTGCACATGCCTTCTGTACCCTCCAACTCACCTGCACAGTCCTTTTCCTCTCTCTCCTAACCCCCCCCCCCCCCCCACTACTCTCTCGATGCTGCAGCTAGCAGCCCATCATCCTGTACACACCATGCCTCTGCACGCTCCTACAAGCAGCACTACAGCATCTTCACCCACGACTACGCTGTTATCCCTCCTCTTCCTCCCTGCCTCATGCCTCTTCTGGACCCCCACTACCCACCCCAGTGGTGCCAAAGCACCTGGAGGTGACAGTGGCCACACGTTTTTGTCTCTCATCTGATGAAGGACTTTGCCCAGAAGCTGATATTTTCACAGTTTACTTTTAAATGTGTGTCTGCTGCTGAACACTTCTTTTATGCAGTGAAACGCTATCTACCAAACTCATATTGTTGTTCAAAACAATGGAAACTTCAGATTGGAATATCAACAATGTAGGAAAACATAAGTTTGCTACCTACTGTAAATGTAAGTTGCAAACAGGCACAATTAAGACACTTACACATAAGCTTTGGCCACAGCCTTTGTCAGAAAAAGAAACACACACACACACACACACACACACCATTCAGTCACACAAAAAAGCACTCCTCTCACACATGACTGCCCACTCCCGCAGTTCAGACCACAACACAACTGTTACATGGAATCAAAGCAGCAATCTTAAGGTAGTAGAGAAGGAAAAGAGATAGCAGTGTATGGGTGGCGGGACAGAGCAGCATTGTTTGGAGGAGTGTGCAGGGACAAGACTGTCAGCAGTCCCAGTGTGAGGAGGTTGTGACAGGGAGATAGGAAAAATTGAACGGAGAAAGTTAGGCGGGTACGTTGGGAGAGGGTGGCACACAAAGAAGGTAGGAGACAAGAATGGGGAGAAGGTGACAGAACAGAGGGGCCGGAAACTGTTGCGTCGAGGATATGGGAACAGTATGTTACCGTAGGTTGAGACAGGGATAATTGCAGGAGCGGAGGATAAATCTCATCTGCACAGTTCAAAAAAGCAGGTGGTGGATCTAGATGGGTCGGGTGGTGAAACCATAGAAATCAAGCCCGTTATATTCAGCTGTATGTTGTGACAAATTGTGGTCTACTTTGCTCTTGGTCACAGTTGGGCAGTGGCCATTCATCCTGGTTGACAGCTGGTTGGTAGTCAGTCGAATATACAAGGCTATTACAAATGATTGAAGCGATTTCATAAATTCACTGTAGCTCCATTCATTGACATTTGGTCACGACACACTACAGATACGTAGAAAAACTCATAAAGTTTTGTTCGGCTGAAGCCGCACTTCAGGTTTCTGCCGCCAGAGCGCTCGAGAGCGCAGTGAGACAAAATGGCGACAGGAGCCGAGAAAGCGTATGTCGTGCTTGAAATGCACTCACATCACTCAGTCATAACAGTGAAACGACACTTCAGGACGAAGTTCAACAAAGATCCACCAACTGCTAACTCCATTCGGCGATTGTATGCGCAGTTTAAAGCTTCTGGATGCCTCTGTAAGGGGAAATCAACGGGTCGGCCTGCAGTGAGCGAAGAAACGGCTGAACGCGTGTGGGCAAGTTTCACGCGTAGCCGCAGAAGTCGACGAATAAAGCAAGCAGGGAGCTAAACGTACCACAGCCGACAGTTTGGAAAATCTTACGGAAAAGGCTAAAGCAGGAGCATTTCTTAAACAGGAGATTGGAAAACCGATGGATCGGTCGTGGTGGAGATCATGATCAACAATTCATGTCATGGCCTCCACGCTCTCCCGACTTAACCCCATGCGATTTCTTTCTGTGGGGTTATGTGAAAGATTCAGTGTTTAAACCTCCTCTACCAACAAACGTGCCAGAACTGCAAGCGCGCGTCAACGATGCTTTCGAACTCATTGATGGGGACATGCTGCGCCGAGTGTGGGAGGAACTTGATTATCAGCTTGATGTGTGCCGAATCACTAAAGGGGGCACATATCGAACATTTGTGAATGCCTAAAAAAACTGAGTTTTTATATGTGTGTGCAAAGCATTGTGAAAATATCTCAAATAATAAAGTTATTGTAGAGCTGTGAAATCGCTTCAATCATTTGTAATAACCCTGTATAAATCTGTGCAATGACTGCAGCCTGGTATATGACATGGCTGCTTTCACAGGTGGTCTCTGATGGGTAGCAGAAGCCTGTAAGAGGACTGGAGTAAGAACAGCTGAGTGGATGGATTGAGCAGGTCTTGCACCAGGGTCTTCGCCTGGGATATGATATCCTTGTGGCAAGAGGTTGGGATTGGGAGTGGCATAGGGATGGACTAGGATGTTGTGGAGGTTGGGTGGACAACAGAACACCACTTTAGGAGAGGTGGGAAGTATCTCAGGTAGGATGTCCCTCATTTCAGGCCATGATGATAAGTAATCAAAGCCCTGGCGAAGGATGTGGTTCAGTTCCGGTCTGGGTTGTTACTCGGTGATGAAGTGGGCACTCCTTTGAGGTTGGTTCTTGAAGATGGTGAAGAGATTGGGGGTGTGAGGGGAAATGGCATGGGAGATCTGTTTGTAGACTAGGTCTGGGGGCTAGTGCCAGTCCGTGAAGGACTTGGTGAGACCCTCAGTGAGGACAGAAGTTTGGATGGTGTCATCAGAGAGGAGAAACTCAACATCTAGGAAGGTGGCACACTGGGTTGATGAGGACAAGGTTAAGCAGAGAGCAAGTGTTGTGGTTGTGAAGAAATGAAGATCGAGTGTCTTTGCTCTTGATCTAGATGATATAGACATCACCAATGAACCTGAACCAGACTAGGGTATTTTGGGAGGCTGGAAGGTCTCCTCTGAATGGCCTATGAACAGGTTGGCACAGGAGGTTGCCCATGGCTATGCCATGGATTTGTTTGTATACCTTCTCTGCAATGGAGAAGTAGTTGTGAGTTAGGATGAAGTCCGTAAGGTGTATGAGGAATGGGGTAGTGGGTTTGGTGTATGAAGGATGTTGGGAATGGTAGTGTACAATAGCGGTAAGACAATGGGAATGATGTATGTTGTTGTCCAGGAAGGTATCATCAACAGTGATGACTAGAGATCCAGGTGGTGAAATGGTGGGGGTGGTAGAGTGTCAGTGGAGAAAATGATGTGGGAGGCTGGATTACTGGCAATAGGTTGGTGGTGTTGGTGTGTGTGAGGGCTAAAATTCTTTCAGTGTGGGCACAATAAAAAGCCACAATGGGGTGTCCATGATTGTAAAGTTGGATTTTAGGGAGCATGTAGAAGGTGGGCTTGGGGTGTGTCTTAGGGATGAGGAGGGACATCAATTTAGGGGAGATGCTCTGGGAGGGCCTATGGCTTTAAGCAGTAACTGGAGGTTGTGTTGGACTTCTGAGATGGCATCACACTGGCAGAGTTTGCAGGTGGAGGAATCTTAACTGGCACAGCCTTGCACCAGGCAGCCATTGTGATTCATAACAACCTTCCCAGAACCTCCCCCTTGAATCCATTTCTCTCCTCACCCCTACGACACCCCACACACCCCTGTTCTATATGCTCTCCAAAATCCAGAAATCCAACAATCCTGGGTGCCCCATTGTGGTTGGTTATCATGCCCACATTAAAATAATTCTAGCCCTCATTGACCAACACCTTCAACCTATCGACAATAGTCTAGCCTCCCACATCAAAGATACCAACCACTTCCTTCACTGACTCTCCATAACACCCATGCCTTTACCTCCTGGATCCCTACTCATCACTGTTTGCAACACCTCCCTGTACACCAACATTTGTCATGCCCATTGTCTTATCACTATTGAAACTACATTTCCCAACTTCCAGACTCATTCCTCATACATCTCACTAACTTTTCTCCACTTAAGGGAAAGTATATAAACAAATCCATGTCACAGTCATGGGCTCCCTCCTCTGCCAACCTGTTCATCGGCTATCTAGAGATCTTCCTAGCCTCCCAAAATGCCAAAACTCTAGCCTGGCTCAGGATCACTGATGATATCTTCATGATCTGGACTCATGGCAAGACTCCCTATTTTCATTTCTTCACAACCTGAATAGCTTCTCTCCCATCCACTCCATTTGGTCCTCCTCAACCCAATGTGCCACTTTCCTAGATGTTGACCACCTCCTCTCTGATGGCTCTATCCACGTTATACCCACCAACAGAACCTGTATTTCGATAGCTGCCATCCCTTTCTCACCAAAAAATCCCTCCCATACAGCCTGGCCACCCAGGGACAGTATCTGCAGTGACAAGAACTCCTTTGCCCAGTATGCTGAGGGCCTCATCAAGGCCGTCACAGATAGGCACTATCCCCCAGACCTAGTGCGCAACAGGATCTCCTGCACCATTTCGCCTCACACCCCCAATCCTCCCACCACACCCAAAAACCACCCACAAAGGAGTACCCCTTCATCACCCAGTACCACTCCACACTAGAACAACTGAACCGCATCCTTTCCTAGGGCTTTGATTACCGATCATCATGCCCTGAAATGAGGGGCTCTACCAGAGACCCTTCTTACATCTCCTAAATTGGTGTTCTGTGGACCACCCAACCTCCTAGTCCATCCCTAACCCACTTCCAGTACCAACCTCTTGCCACGAGGATCACATCCTTGTAGAAGACCCAGATGCAAGACCTGCTCAACCCATCCACTCAGCTCTTCTTGTTCCAATCCTGTTTCAGGCTTATCCTACCCCATCAGAGGCCAGGCCACCTGTGAAAGCAGCCATGGCATACAGCAGCTCTGCTGAAGTCATTGCACATCTTTTTATATTGGTATGACTACCAACCAGCTGTCCACCAAACTGTGGCCAACAGCAAAATAGACCACTATCAGTCACAACATGCAGCTGAACATAATATGCTTGATTTCTATGGTTTCATTCCCCAGCTGTATGGATTCTCTTCTCCACAACATGCTTTTCTGAACTGTGCAGATGGGAGTTATCCTTAAAACACATTCTCCTGTTCTCCACTTCAATAATTATCATGGCCACAACCTATGGTAACATATTGCAACTACATCCTCCAACCAGCAATTTCCAACCCCTCTGTCCTATCACTTTCTCTGCAGTCTGTTTTGCACCCCACTTTGTGTGCTACACTGTACCAGTGCACCCACCCACCTTTCTCCGCTATGGTCCTTTTCTGCTCTGTTTTCCCCACCTTCTTGCCCTATGACCTCCCAACGCTGCACCTGCTGGCAGTCTAGTCCCTGCGCACTCCTCCAGACGCACTCCTCTTTCTCCCAACCCATACACTGCTATCCCTTCCCATTCACCACCCCCTCCAGACTGCTGCTTCCATTCCATGTGACAGTTGCATGAGGTGGCGGTCATGTGTGCATAGGGTGTGCTTGGCCTGTGTGACTGATTGGTGTGTGTTCTCTTTCTTTATCTGATGAAGGCTGTGGCTGAAAGCTTACGTGTAAGTGTTTTTTAATTGTGCCTTTCTGTAACATAACAGGAGGAGGAGATTAGTGTTTAACGTCCCGTCGACAACGAGGTCATTAGAGACGGAGCGCAAGCTCGGGTGAGGGAAGGATGGTGAAGGAAATCGGCCGTGCCCTTTCAAAGGAACAATCCCGGCATTTGCCTGAAGCGATTTAGGGAAATCACGGAAAACCTAAATCAGGATGGCCGGAGACGGGATTGAACCGTCGTCCTCCCGAATGCGAGTCCAGTGTGCTAACCACTGCGCCACCTCGCTCGGTGTAACATAACATGTCATGGTTACAGTAAGTAGCAATATATCTCTCCTGCATTGTTCATATTGTTATTTCAACTGTGAAGAAAGATACTTAAATGACTATAAAGTTTTTTTGTGACAGAATCCTTGAAAATTCTCAGTTTATGGCAAGGCTCCCACGTTTAAGCTTCATGATGGCATCCGACTGAATGAACACATCATAATGATATCAAGGAAATGGCATTCACTGAATGGCACTCCTTACGTCCACAGATTTTGTTTGTGGTCTCTATCCAGTGTTGCTTGCAGCACCATTCATCGTATCAGGCAGTAAACTGCAAAACGTCTTGCTCTTTGCTTTTCCTGCATCAAGTGCATACTTCCGTGTATTGATAGGTGTGTAGCCAGTGTCTTTATTGAAGTGATTTTCATTAAATCCAATTTCAGCTGTTTCCCGTAATCACAGGTCCCAACAGGCTGATGCATGACCAAGTATTCTCATTTGTCCTAAAAAAATCTTATTCTTATATAACAGTGTGTTCTGCAACTGTTGATTTATTACATACCTGCATTTAAGGTGATGCTGATGCTTGATGCAGCAATCGGCGACAGTCTATATAGACTAGCACACACAACTTTTGCCACACTCGCAAGGAATGTTAAGTTCCCAGAACTCTCAGGCCAATATTATCTTTAACTGGTCACAAAATTTCTTTAATTTTTCCAAGTGGCCAGAAAACTGGTCTGATTCCTTGCCTGTTTTTACAACTCTCCCTATCTTGCTAGTAGTTGCACTGGAGAATGGAAGCCACACTGTGTGCTAGTTGTATTGGCTTGTTTGAATGGAGTTACATCTTGGGTTTCCTTGACAGCAATGCTCTAGTATCATGGACGGAATACCCATTCCTTCTGAATATTGTTGTCAGATGTTTAATCTTGGAACTGAGGTGGTCCTTGTTCAAAATAGTCATGGCTCTGTGTACAGAGGTGTTCAGCATAGGTCTCTTCTGGTCTGTATGGTGAAAGCTATGTCTCTTGAGACAGAGACCCTAATACCTCCATTTCTGTACACAAATTGGCAAATTCGTCCATCTTATTTCCATTTGACCAACACATCTAAGAAAGGTAACTTCCCATTCTCCTCCACGTCCACTGCAAATCTTATGTTGAATGAACACTGCTAAAATGATCAACGAATTGCTGCATCGTCTCACTGCATCGTAAATATATATGAAGAAGCATGATGGCCGGAAGGTGGCACTGGAACCCATATCAGTCATTTCACAATAATTTCCATCACACCAAAAGAAAGTGGTCACCAGAATGTATCTATCTGAAAACATGATGCCGTTCAAACAAGCTAAGAGGACCAACACATTGTGCGGCTTCCATTCTGTGGTGCAAGATAAGTAAACTTCCCCCCCTCTCCCCACCCCAAACCACGGCATGGACCTTACCATTGGTGGGGAGGCTTGCGTGCCTCAGGGATACAGATAGCCGTATGGAGGGGTATCTATTTAGACGCCAGATAAACGTGTGGTTCCTGAAGTGTAATTGCAGAGGCAACAGTCTGGATGATTGACTGATCTGGCCTTGTAACATTAACCAAAACGGCCTTGCTGTGCTGGTACTGTGAACGGCTGAAAGCAAGGGGAAACTACAGCCATAATTTTTCCTGAGGGCATGTGGCTTTACTGTATGGTTAAATGATGATGGCATTCTCTAGTCTCCCATTTGGATCTCTGAGCAGGGACTACTCAGGAGGACATTGTTATCAGGAGAAAGAAAACTGGTGTTATATGGATCGAAGTGTGGAATGTTAGATCCCTTAAGTGGGTAGGTACGTTAGAAAATTTAAAAAGGGAAATGGAAAGGTTAAAGTTAGATATAGTGGGAAAAAGTGCAGTTCGGTGGCAGGAGGAACAAGACTTCTGGTCAGGTGATGGTTGGTTGGTTGTTTTTGGGGAAGGAGACCAGACAGCGTGGTCATTGGTCTCATCGGATTAGGGAAGGAAGTCGGCCGTGCCCTTTCAGAGGAACCATCCCGGCATTTGCCTGAAGTGATTTAGGGAAATCACGGAAAACCTAAATCAGGATGGCCGGACGCGGGATTGAACCGTCGTCCTCCCAAATGCGAGTCCAGTGTCTAACCACTGCGCCACCTTGCTCGGTCTGGTCAGGTGAATTCAGCATTATAAACACACACACAAAAAAAAAAAAAAGAAAAAAAGAAAAGAAATAGTGGTAGTGCAGGAGTGGGTTTAGTAATAAATAAAAAAATAGGGAGTGCGGGTAAGCTATGACGAACAGCATAGTGAATGCATTATTATAGCGAAGATAGACACGAAGCCCACGCCTACCTCATTAGTACAAGTTTATATGCCAACTAGCTCCGCAGATGACGAAGAGATGTATGATGAGAGGAAAGAGATTATTCAGATAGTGAAGGGAGACGAAAATTTAATGGTCATGGGGGAATGGAATTTGATAGTAAGAAAAGGAAGATAAGGAAAAGTAGTAGGTGAATATGAAATGGGAGTAAGGAATGAAAGAGGAAGCCAGCTGGTAGGGTTTTGCTCAGAGCATCAGTTAATCATAGCAACATTTAGTTTAAGAATCATAAAAGAAGGTTGTATGAGCGGAAGAGGACTGGAGACACTGGAAGGTTTCAAATAGATTATATAATGGTAGGGCAGAGATTTAGGAACCAGGTTTTAAACTGTAAGGCATTTCCAGGGGCAGATGTGGACTCTGACCACAATCTATTGGTCATAAACCGAAGGAACTGCAAAAAACTGGGTATTTAAGAAGATGGAACCTGGATAAACTGAAAGAACCAGGGGTTGTGGAGAGTTTCAGTACTAGGAAACAATTGACAAGAATGGGGGACAGAAATACAGTAGAAAAACAATGGGTAGCTTTGAGAGAGAAAATAGTGAAGGCGGCAGAGGATCAAGTAGATAAAAAGACGAGGGCTAGTAGAAATCCTTGGGTAACAGAAGAGATACTGAATTAAATTGATGAAAGGAGTAAACATAAAAATGCAGTAAATGAAGCAGGCAAAAAGGAATAAAAACGTCTCAAAAATGAAATAATCGACAGAAGTGCAAAATGACTAAGCAGGGATGACCAGAGGACAAACATAAGGATGTAAGGCATATATCACTAGGCGTAAGATAGATGCTGCCTACAGGAAAATTAAAGAGACCTCTCGACAAAAGAGAACCACTTGTATGAATACCAAGAGTTTAGATGGAAAACCAGTTCTAAGCAAAAAAGGGAAGGCAGAAAGATGGGAGTATATAGAGGGTCTATACGAGGGAGATGTACTTGAGGGCAATATTATAGAAATTGAAGAGGACGTAGAAATGGGAGATACGATACTGCGTAAAGAGTTTGACAGAGCACTGAAAGACCCAAGTCAAAACAGGCCCTGGGAGTAGACAACATTCCATTAGAACTACTGATAGCCGTGGGAGAGCCAGCCATGACAAAAGTGTACCATCTTGTGAGCAACTTGTATGAGACAGGTGAAATACCCTCAGACTTCAAGAAGAATATAATAATTCCAATCCCAAAGAAAGCAGGTGTTGACAGGTGTGAAAATTAAAGAAATATCAGTTTAATAAGTCACGGCTGCGAAATACTATCACAAATTCTTTACAGACAAATGGAAAAACTCATAGAAGCCGACCTCGAGGAAGATCTATTTGGACTCCATAGAAATGATGAAACACATGAGGTAATACTGACCCCATGACTTATCTTAGAATATGTATTAAGGAAAGGCAAACCTCGGTTTCTAGCATTTGTAGACTTAAAGCTTTTGACACTGTTGACTGGAATACACTCTTTCAAATTCTGAAGGTGGCAGGGATCAAATACAGAGGGCAAAAGGCTATTTACAATTTGTACAGATACCAGACGGCAGTTATAAGAGTCGAGGGGCATGAAAGGGAAGCAGTAGTTGGGAAGGGAGTGAGACTGGGTTATTGTCTATCTCCAATGTTACTCAATCTATATATTGAGCAAGCAGTAAAGGAAACAAAAGAAAAATTTGGAGTAGGAATTAAAACCCATGGAGAAGAAATAAAAACTTTGAGGTTTGACGATGACATTATAATTCTGTCAGAGACAGCAAAGGACCTGGAAGAGCAGTTGAATGGAATGGACAGTGTCTTAAAAGGAGGATATAAGATGAACATCAACAAAAGCAAAACGAGGATAATGGAATGTAGTCGAATTAAATCAGGTGATGGTGAGGGAATTAAATTAGGAAATGAGACACTTAAAGTAGTAGATGAGTTTTCCTATTTGGGGAGCAAAAATAACTGATGACGGCCGAAGTAGAGAGGATATAATATGTAGACTGAAGAAGAGAAATTTGTTAACATTGAGTACAGATTCAAGTGTCAGGAAGGCTTTTCTGAAAGTATTTGTATGGAGTGTAGCCATGTATGGAATTGGAACATGAACAATGAACAGTTTAGACAAGAAGAGAATAGAAGCTTTTGAAATGTGGTGCTACAGAAGAATGCTCAAAATTAGATGGGTAGATCACGTAACTAATGAGGAGGTACTGAACAGAACCGGGAGAAGATAAATTTGTGGCACAACTTGATTAGAAGAAGGGATCGGTAGGTAGGTCATGTTCTGAGGCATCAAGGGATCACCAATTTAGTATTGGAGGGCAGCGTGGAGGGTAAAAATCGTAGAGGGAGACCAAGAGATGAATACACTAAGCAGATTCAGAAGGACATTATTGCAACAGGTACTACGAGATGAAGAAGCTAGCACAAGATAGAGTAGCATTGAGAGCTGTATCAAACTAGTCTCTAGACCGAAGACCACAACAATAGGTAGAGTTATAAACAGGCAAGGAATCAGAGCTGTCTTCAAGGCACATACAAGAATTGTAGGAATGTTGCGAACAGCTACAGATAATTTCGGCCTGAAAGTGTTGGGAATTTTTGACATTCCTTATGAGTGTGGCGAAGTTATGTGGGCCAGCCTATAAGGGCTGTTGAAGATCGCTGCGTCGAACATAAGCATCACCTTAAATATTAGCATTTGGATGAATCAGCTGCTGCAGAACACAGCCTGTTAACTAAGAACAAGATTTTGTTTGAACAAAGGAGAATACTTCCTCATGCAACAACCTATTGGGGCTCTGTGACCATGGAAGCAGTTGAAATTAGACTGTGAAAATAACTTCAGTAGACACACCAGCTAAGCACTTGATAAAGAAAAAGACACAGAGAAAGATTTCTTGCAGTTTACTGCCTAATGTGAGGGATGGTGCTGGATAGAGATTGCAAACAAAAATCTTTTGACACAGATGACACCACCTCAGTAATGCTATTTCCTTGTTGTCATCATCATGCAGTCCATCCACTCGGATGCTGTTCTTTGGATATAAAAGTGGGGGCGTCACCAATTTACAACAGTCAGTCTTAATTCTGACGGACAATGATGGAGGCAATCATTGAAAGCTTGGCATTTTATTGATGCGGCACATAAACAGAAAACTTTTCATGCAAGATACTGAAATGTTTGATCTTATGGCGATAGCTACATACCTTAATGTATTAACCAGAGCAACAGAGTACTACAGTACTGTGAAAGATGGTAGAAGATTAACAGATCGAACTGTGGACAAGCACAGTGAGCAAATAGAATGTGAGATAGCAAACAAATGCAACACAAGGGGAATAAATACAGGATACAAATACACAAAGGAGAGGTCAAGAGAACATACATGTAAAATAATAATATGAGGAAGACAGAGCATGTATGGTCAGAATCTCAATAAGAAATGACCATGCTACTGAAGGTACCATGCAAGAAAGAAAGGTGAATATATATATATATATATATATATATATATATATATATATATATATATATATATATATACCTAAAAACAAAGATGATGATGACTTAGCAAACGAAAGCGCTGGCAGGTCAATACACACACACAAACACACAAAATTCAAGCTTTTGCAACCAACGGTTGCTTCATCAGGAAAGAGGGAAAGACGAAAGGATGTGTGTTTTAAGGGAGAGGGTAAGGAGCCATTCCAATCCCGGGAGCGGAAAGACTTACCTTAGGGGGAAAAAAGAACAGGTATACACTCGCGCACACACACACATATCCAACCGCACATAGGTTAGGGTAGGTTAGTGTTTAACGTCCCATCGACAACAAGGTCATTAGAGACGGAGCACAAGCTCGGGTTAGGGAAGGATGGGGAAGGAAATCGGCCGTGCCCTTTCAAAGGAACCATCCCGGCATTTGCCTGAAACAATTTAGGTTAATCACGGAAAACCTAAATCAGGATGGCTGGAGACGGGATTGAACCGTCGTCCTCCCAAATGCGAGTCCAGTGTGCTAACCACTGTGCCACCTCGCTCGTTGTCCAACTGCACATACACAGACACAAGCAGACATTTGTAAAGGCAAAGAGTTTCGGCAGAGATGTCAGTCGAGGCAGAAGTACACAGGCAAAGATGTTGTTGAAAGAAAGATGAGGTATGAGCGGCGGCAACTTGAAATTAGCGGAGGTTGAGGCCTGGCGGATAACGAGAAGAGAGGATATACTGAAGGGCAAGTTCCCATCTCCGGAGTTCTGATAGGTTGGTGTTAGTGGGAAGTATCCAGATAACCCGGACGGTGTAACACTGTGCCAAGATGTGCTGGCCGTGCACCAAGGCATGTTTAGCCACAGGGTGATCCTCATTACTAACAAACACTGTCTGCCTGTGTCCATTCATGTGAATGGACACCTTGTTGCTGGTCATTCCCACATAGAAAGCTTCACAGTGTGGACAGGTCAGTTGGTAGATCACGTGGGTGCTTTCACATGTGGCTCTGCCCCCAATCATCCTGGCCGCCCCATTGTAGCTGGTTACCAAGCCCCCACAGAACATATCTCTGCCTACGTAGATCAACACCTCAAACCCATTACATCCAGTCTCCCATCCTTCATCAAAGACACCAATCACTTTCTTGAATGCCTGGAATCCTTACCCAATCTGTTACCCCCGGAAACCATCCTTGTAACCATTGATGCCACTTCCTTATACACAAATATCCTGCACGTCCAGGGCCTTGCTACGATGGAGCACTTCCTTTCACGCCGATCACCTGCCACCCTACCTAAAACCTCTTTCCTCATTACCTTAGCCAGCTTCATCCTGACCCACAACTTCTTAACTTTTGAAGACCAGACATACCAACAATTAAAGGGAACAGCCATGGGTACCAGGATGGCCCCTTCGTACGCCAACCTATTCATGGGTCGCTTAGAGGAAGCCTTCTTGGTTACCCAGGCCTGCCAACCCAAAGTTTGGTACAGATTTATTGATGACATATTCATGATCTGGACTCACAGTGAAGAAGAACTCCAGAATTTCCTCTCCAACATCAACTCCTTTGGTTCCATCAGATTCACCTGGTCCTACTCCAAATCCCATGCCACTTTCCTTGATGTTGACCTCCATCTGTCCAATGGCCAGCTTCACACGTCCATCCACACCAAACCCACCAACAAGCAACAGTACCTCCATTATGACAGCTGCCACCCATTCCACACCAAACGGTCCCTTCCCTACAGCCTAGGTTTTCGTGGCAAACGAATCTGCTCCAGTCCAGAATCCCTGAACCATTACACCAACAATCTGAAAACAGCTTTCGCATCCCGCAACTACCCTCCCGACCTGGTACAGAAGCAAATAACCAGAGCCACTTCCTCATCCCCTCAAACCCAGAACCTCCCACAGAAGAACCACAAAAGTGCCCCACTTGTGACAGTATACTTTCCGGGACTGGATCAGACTCTGAATGTGGCTCTCCAGCAGGGATACGACTTCCTCAAATCCTGCCCTGAAATGAGATCCATCCTTCATGAAATCCTCCCCACTCCACCAAGAGTGTCTTTCTGCCGTCCACCTAACCTTCGTAACCTCTTAGTTCATCCCTATGAAATCCCCAAACCACCTTCCCTACCCTCTGGCTCCTACCCTTGTAACCGCCCCCAGTGTAAAACCTGTCCCATGCACCCTCCCACCACCACCTACTCCAGTCCTGTAACCCAGAAGGTTTACACGATCAAAGGCAGAGCCACGTGTGAAAGCACCCACGTGATTTACCAACTGACCTGCCTACACTGTGAAGCTTTGTATGTGGGAATGACCAGCAACGAACTGTCCATTCGCATGAATGGACACAGGCAGGCAGTGTTTGTTGGTAATGAGGATCACCCTGTGGCTGAACATGCCTTGGTGCACGGCCAGCATATCTTGGCACAGTGTTACACCGTCCGGGTTATCTGGATACTTCCCACTAACACCAACCTATCCGAACTCCGGAGATGGGAACTTGCCCTTCAGTATATCCTCTCCTCTCGTTATCTGCCAGGCCTCAACCTCCGCTAATTTCAACTTGCCGCCGCTCATACCTCACCTTTCTTTCAACAACATCTTTGCCTCTGTACTTCTGCCTCGACTGACATCTCTGCCGAAACTCTTTGCCTTTACAAATGTCTGCTTGTGTGTGTATGTGCGGTTGGATATGGGTGTGTGTGCGCGCGAGTGTATACCTGTCCTTTTTTCCCCCTAAGGTAAGTCTTTCCGCTCCCGGGATTGGAATGACTCCTTACCCTCTCCCTTAAAACCCACATCCTTTCGTCTTTCCCTCTCCTTCCCTCTTTCCTGATGAAGCAACCGTTGGTTGCGAAAGCTTGAATTTTGTGTGTATGTTTGTGTTTGTTGGTGTGTCTATCGACCTGCCAGTGCTTTCGTTTGGTAAGTCACATCATCTTTGTTTTTAGATATATTTTTCCCACGTGGAATGTTTCCCTCTATTATACACACACACACACATTGTGACTAAATACTGAAAAAGGGAAAGGAATTAGGGTTGACCATCCCAGCAATAACTTGGTCATTACATGTGGAGCACAAACTCTGAGTGGGGAAGCAAATCTGATGTGCCCTCTCCAAAGGAATCATCCTAGCATTTTATTTAAGCAAATTATGGAACACAAAAAACTTAAATCTCGAAGACCATGGTTCTCCGGAATTAAAGTCCACTGACTTAACCCCTGCACCATCTAATTCTGTTAAATAGTCGAATTACTTCCCTTGCAACTACTGTTATATTGGTCATCATTACTGGCTATAATTCAGGAATGAATCGCATACTATGATTTTAATTTTTCTGACAGGTTGAATGCAACAAAATTACAGTATTGTTTCTTTTCAAACTATGTAGTGCAATATTAACTGAAAATGTCTCTTGAGAACTTGTGGAACACTTTTTGCCTGTCTTCCATGCATGATCTTCATTCTTGCTGCCAATACTAATCCACCCAAGATGAAGTTCAACACACTAAACGGTATTGCAAATATTTTCCATTCATTCCGTACAGTCTGACAAATTATAAAGCATCTTGTATCAATCAGAGAATCCTCTTGAAAAAACTATAAAATATGAGAGAATAGCTGGCCAATAGGGCTTACTTACCTTCAGGAGAAATGTCAGTACTGCCGACAGACACATGTCAAAGGACATACATTATCCTAGCTTTTTGAACACCCAGTTCCTCCCATCAGGGAGGATATACGGTGGGTCCCTCCCATTTTGGGACCTGAGTGATGTACTCTTCCATTCTACCTCTCTCCTCCCTAAGGGAGAAACTTATTTCCAAAAGCTAGGAAATGTATGTATTTTCATAAAATATTATATATAAAAATAAAGATGCTGTAACTTACCAAACGAGAAAGCGTTGGTATGTTGAGAGAGACAATAAAAAACCACACACACACACAAATTTCAAGTTTTCGCAACCCAAGGTTGCTTCATCAGGAAAGAGGGAAGGAGAGGGAAAGACGAAAGGATGTGGGTTTTAAGGGAGAGGGTAAGGAGTCATTCCAATCCTGGGAGCGGAAAGACTTACCTTAGGGGAAAAAAGGACAGGTATACATGTGCGCGTGCGCACGAACACACACACACACACACACACACACACACACACACACACACACACACATATATATATATATATATATATATATATATATATATATATATATATATATATATATACAGGCAGACACATGTAAATGCAAAGAGGTTGGGCAGAGATGGCAGTCGAGGCGGAAGTACAGAGGCAAAGATGCTGTTGAATGACGGGTGAGGTACGAGCGGCGGCAACTTGAAATTAGCGGAGGTTGAGGCATGGTGGGTTACAGGAAGAGAGAATATATTTAAGGGCAAGTTTCCATCTCCGGAGTTCTTATAGGTTGGTGTCAGTGGGAAGTATCCAGATAACCCGGACGGTATAACACTGCCAAGATGTGCTGGCCGTGCACCAAGGCATGTTTAGCCACAGGGTGATCCTCATTACCAACAAACACTGTCTGCCTGTGTCCGTTCATGCGAATGGACCGTTTGTTGCTTGTCATTCTTACATAGAAGGCTTCACAGTGTAGGCATGTCAGTTGGTGAATCACGTGGGTGCTTTTACACGTGGCTCTGCCTTTGATCGTGTACACCTTCCGGGTTGCAGGACTGGAGTAGGTGGTGGTGGGAGGCAGCATGGGATAGGTCTTACACCGAGGGCAGTTACAAGGGTAGGAGCCAGAGGGTAGGGAAGATGGTTTGGGGATTTCATAGGGATGAACCAAGAGGTTACGAGGCTCTCCAGCAAGGATACGACTTCCTCAAATCCTGCCCTGAAATGAGACCCATCCTTCATGAAATCCTCCTCACTCCACCAAGAGTGTCTTTCCGCCGTCCACCTAACCTTCCCAACCTCTTGGTTCATCCCTATGAAATCTCCAAACCACCTTCCCTTGTAAACACCCTCGGTGTAAGACGAGTCCCATGCACCCTCCCACCACCACCTACTCCAGTCCTGTAACCTGGAAGATGTACACAAGCAAAGGCAGAGCCACATCTGAAAGCAACCACATGATTCACCAACTGACATGCCTACACTGTGAAGCCTTCTATGTGGGAATGACCAGCAACAAACTGTCCATTTGCATGAACGGACACAGGCAGACAGTGTTTGTTGGTAATAAGGATCACCCTGTGGCTAAACATGCCTTGGTGCACGGCCAGCACATCTTAGCACAGTGTTACACCGTCCGGGTTATCTGGATACTTCCCACTAACACCAACCTATCAGAACTCCGGAGATGGGAACTTGCCCTTCCCGTTACCCACCAGGCCTCAACCTCCGCTAATTTCAAGTTGCCACCACTCGTACCTCACCAGTCATGCATCAACATCTTTGCCTCTGTACTTCCACCTCAACTGACATCTCCGCCCAACCTCTTTGCATTTACATATGTCTGCCTGTGTGTGTGTGTGTGTGTGTGTGTGTGTGTGTGTGTGTGTGTGTGTGTGTGTGTGTACCTGTCCTTTTTCCCCCCCTAAGGTAAGTCTTTCCGCTCCCGGGATTGGAATGACTCCTTACCCTCTCCCTTAAAACCCACATCCTTCCCTCTTTCCTGATGTAGCAACCTTGGGTTGCAAAAGCTTGAAATTTGTGTGTGTGTTTGTGTTTTTTATTGTCTCTATCAACATGACAACGCTTTCTCATTTCGTAAGTTACAGCATCTTGATTTTTATATATGTTTTTCCGACATGGAATGTTTCCCTCTAATATATTTATAAAATATTATTATTTTATGTGAATTTTCAGATTTCTAGGATGCAAGAAATAATCCATTTAGTTGCAGACAACTAGCCACAGCTGCATGCCCCAAACTGAATAGGTTTTTTGTTACTTTTCTCAGCATTTAACGAAGTGGTTATTTCAAATAATACCTGCAGTACACACTATATTCAAGAGATAATCAGATCCAACGAAGCCACACAAGAAAGAAAGTATTTTTATACAACTTTATTGAAGTTTTTCACAACTGTCAGTTATGTGAAGTTCCAAACAGTGGCACAATTTCAGAGGATGTTCACATTCACAAAAAATATATACACACAGCTACACTGACACTATTGGACAATTACCATCACTTTCTACACTGCTCCACATTTAGATCACTGTGTGTGGGGATTTACTGACTGAAGATTTTTTTTCTGTGGAACAAACAGCATACCATTAGCATAAGATAATTCATTATCATAACCTGTCTAAACATTCATGATTGCAAGTATAATACGAAATCAATTCCAATGACAAAATATCACATCACATTACATATACACAAGAATATGTAAAAGAAAAACTTTCCTGGACACAAGTATGGTGCAGAATCTTGAAACAGTACACACTACAATAAATATATGTGGTTTTCAAAGCTAATATTACTTACATTAAAGAGATTACAAGCATCAAGAATAGAGCAAGGAGTGCAGAAACAAGGAATGGAAAAATTGCTTATTCTAATGAGTAGAAAAAAAAAAAAAAAAAGAAAAAAAAAAAAAACACATTGCGCAATGAGGTACAAAGTTCTCATGTCTCAAATGATAAAACAAGGCTTAACAATAATATTTAGTGTTGCAATACAGAAAAGTTAAATATAAAATCGGGGGAAAAATATAAGACTAAGGGATGACAATGGAAAGAAATCAAAACAATGAGATGTGAATGGGATCACCTTAAGCCGACGGGGGGTTGCAGTCTGTCACAGACTGCAAGGGTACAACTTTGTAGAATTTTGTACGGTTATTCATACCAAGCAGTGTTTAGATTTGACAGCAATTACACTGTCCAGTCACATTACTGTGAGAACCTGTCAAAGCATGGGACATGCAGGAAGAGTGTCATTGAGGTTCTACAAGTACCAATGGGGATGTGGAGCTATGCCAACTCCAGAGCTGTGGCCAGCTGCGCTGTGTTACTTATTTGAGGATGGATGGCACTAACAGCCCAATCAAGGTGGTTACACGTATTCTTCATTGGGTTTTAATCCTGTGAGTTTGATGGCCAGGGGAGTATGGTGAACTCATCCTGGAACTCAACTGACACGTGTGCACTGTTAGCTGTGTAACATATTGTTCTGCTGGTGGAGGAGTCCCAAGAAAAAACCATACTGCATACAGAGGTGGACATGATCCACAAGGATAGGCATCTACTTGTGTTGATCCACTGTGCTTTCCTTAATGACAGGATCACCCAGGGTTATGCCACCAAAGCACTTCCTGGACTACAAGGCTCCCTTCTCTGGCAAGGACCCTTACGAAGATTGTTACTGGCCATCTGTTTGATAGAGCATAAAATGTGATTCATCTGAAAAGGCCACCTGTCACTACATGATGGACATCCAGTTGTGGTACTCGTGTGCAAATTAAAGCTTTCATTGCTCATGAACAGCAGCCAGCATGAGCATATGAAAAAGGTGCCTGCTACAGAGGCTCATACACAGCGAATTTTACTGAATGGTCATTGAGGAGACACTGTTGGTATCCCCTCGATTCACCTGGTTGGTCAGTTGCTCAAAAGTGCATGTCTGTTCACCCATACATGTCTCCATAGACGTATTCACCAGTCATTTATGCCCTGTGGTGCACTACAGTTGCCTCGGCACTCGTTTTGGATAGTGCCATTTTGTAATGCGTGGTATACTTAAACCATAGAGGCACACAAACAGTTTACACACTTAGGCACACAGTGTATTCGCATTCAGGACGACAATGGTTCAATCCAGTGTCCAGCCATCTTGATTTAGGTTTTCCATTATTTCCCTAAATCGCTCCAGGCAAATGCCGGGAAGGTTCCTTTGAAAGGGCATGGCTGACTTCCTTCCCTGTCCTTCCCCAATATGATGACCTCATGACCTAGCTGTTTGGTCTCTTCCCGAACCAACCCCACCCCCCTCCCACTTAGCCATTTCAGAAATGCTTCCACCCTTGGCCCAAAAGCCAATGAGCATGCCCTTTTGGACATCTGGCATTTCGACCATTACAACAAAGACTGCACTGTTTTCCACATCGCCCAACATGCTTTATATACCCTCCACTGCTATTGCTGCCACCTGCCATCTATGAGTGGTTATTGTATGTTGAACACAGGTGATTGTCACATTAATGCAACTGGGCTGTGTATAAAGAGAAGGTACATGTGCCTGAACCATGAGTAAAGGGAAGTAATATGCATATGGTTTTTTTTTTCCTCTAAAACAACCAAAATACACTCGTGGATTGAACAATAAAGATGTTGGCATTCATGCTTTTGTTTGTTAAATGTAGCCTGGACAAACATGGAAGAGTCTTCCAGGAAAGCAGTATTCTTGAAAGGGAACATCCTCTGCACTGTAGAATCCTCTTTGTTTCTTACAGTATTCATACCAGGACAAATGATATACCACATGAACACCTCATCTGCATAATCATGGAGCCGCTGTCATGTTTAATAGTAGAAAGCAAGCAGTCTGAAATCGAATTTGATGTGACTGAAATTTGGTCTGAATATAGTCTATTAATCATAGCTCAGTGATCATCCTAAAGCCAACGAAGTTAGATTTTGCAGTACAGAATTTAAGCAAAAATCTGGTTGCCTGTAACAGGTTTATCTCATGAAAATAGTGAGTGCATCTAATTGGTTGTAATTTCAATAAAATTCTGAGACAAATAAACAGAACTAGAATACATATTGATCTCTATCAAGCACTGGAAAATCCTGGGTGGAACAACAACACCATGAAAAGGATAGTTTGCTACCCCCCACATAAAAAAGGTGTTGGATTGCAGACAGGCACAATGAAGAAAGATTGCTAAACATTTAAGTTTTTGGACAAAACAGTCATTCTTTCACAATAGAAAATACACACACACAATATTTGTCTTACAGCTGAAGTGTTTAGCAGTCTTTCGTTGTGACTCTTTGCAACTCAATGGCTTCTCTAAGTGATGAGAAGCAATTTATGCTTTTGAAAGTGTTGTTACTGATCTCTACTGCATCTCCTGTCAAAATAGCGCTACAAATAACCCAAATTCAGGTTTTATTAGGGATTAAGTAAATTGTGAATGCAAATGAGATCGTATACTAACTGGAACCAGAAAAGATCCTGTTTTAGTTGTACAGTATAAAAACTGCCCATAAAATACATTATGAAATTTTATTAAAGTTCAAAACTTTCCAAGCGAACATTGATGCATTTCCTCTGAACCATTTTGATAAACCAGCAATTTAATCATAAGTACACCTCTGGGTACGGAGTAAATCACATAAAATAGAACCTTGGCACTTTACACAGAGGTACTTCACAAAAAAATCGAGACAACTGTTTAGCAATTTTACATATATTTTGGAATATCAGAAAAAGGATTAAAATAAATCTACGAAATGAAACCACACTGTCAGTTTATTACAAACATATGACCTGTGGAATCAGCTCTGGGAGAAAATCTTTGCAATGGCCTACAGTAGTGTACATGTTCTTTTGTTGATGGCGGAAAATGAACACGCAATTTCAGCATAATGTGGAGAAAATCATTACAAAAATGTAGCTATGTCTTTTCACAGTATGCACTCTTCCAGATACATGTTCAAATATGAAATATATTTTAAATTTATGTGAAAAAAATGTAATTTAAGAATATTTTCATAAATGACCAAAATACAATGTAAGCAGCAACTGAAAATGAACACAATGGAAAATAATTATGCACTAACAAAATCAGTTGGTGACTGAAAGTAAAGTTTGCACAAAGGAAAAAAGTAATGACGTGTGTAATGAGAGTAGCATGTGCTCCTGCAGAAAAATGTGTTAAAACAGTCTGTAAACTTAATAATCTTATACCATTATATGTAGTACTTATTGACTATGAGCATGTTTCAGAACAACTAATATCCTGTCAACAGATATGCTCACACAGCAATATATATGGGCAGCAAGCTTCTGTTTGTCAATAGAGAAATCACAGACAGTATTGTTCCCCTTCTTTTGCTCACAGTGTAGTAATTTCTGGGTACTGATCACTCTACACTACACTGTGTTAAAGAAACCTAACAATCTTGAAGAGGGAGACAGTGATTAAATTTTGTGTGTCCATGCAATGAAAAGTTATGAAATACTTAGAATAAATTACCCTTTTGGTGGTTCTTGCTTTTCGAAGCTTTTTTCCTTCTATTTACAGTCTTAAAATTTCAAATTCTGTCATTTACATAATTTCATTTAGATTTTTACAACACAAGATTCATTGTTCCATTTGAGATATTCTTGGTAGTGCTATTGCAATTTTTACCCTATTTATGTATTTTTGATGTTCTTTTAACTTTAATGTGAGTGCATGTAAACTTCAGATGGTTACACACTTCATAAACTGTCAACACTTTTATTTTCTAAAATAATTTTATAACTTGTCTTTTAGACAAACCTGACAATTTAGGGACCAGTGTTACATACTGCATATAAATTGTCACTGTCTGCAGCACTGAATTTTCTAGTGATAACTGAACAGTTAAATGCCTATATTCTTTTCTTTAGTTTTCAAGAACCAAAATGTTTCCTCTTATACATCCTGTTTCAAGTGATTACATGGACAAGGGAATGACGAACTTTTGTCTAGCATACCACTTCAGGAAAACTGTATAGCCTTGTCACATCAGACAAGTCTAAAACCCCAATACATAACATCACTACTCTGTTCAGCAAGTGCTACTAAGTTATTGTATGGACTTGAAACCCCAGCATCATTGGATTTGCCACCAGGGAGAGGAGAGGACAAAGGGTTTAAATCAACTCGCTCTGTTTCTGTTGTTTTACTTTGTGTTTGTGTTAATACCTGAGTATCTTTCTGAGCTGTTACTGGTGGGGCATCTGAAGAATGCTTCAAGTCACCGGCCATAGGATTTGATGATTGTGTATTTTCTGGTTTAACTGAAAAAATTACATGAAGAAATTGAAATTAGTAACTATAGAAAGTAATCCTGTAAAGTTTCAGTGTGTTTCGTTTATAAAACATCAAACTGATTGACTGTGCAATATTATTATTTTCATCTTGTACAAAGGAATGTCTTTTATGGAAAAAGCTAACTAAATAACGAAGTTAATAACGATGCTTAAAAGTTGTGGACAATGAAAGTGGCAATTTAGATTGCACATGTATTGTTACTCAATAAATTTGGCTGGTAGCAGCACTGTTATTCTGTTTGACAATCAGATAATATAGTTTTAGTCTTTTAATGTGCATACACCTATGGAGCAAAAAACAGAATGATTCACTGGCAGCAAAAGCATCACAGGTTGGCCAACAGAGCAATGGTGATTGGTAACATGAACTTCAAATACAAATAAAACAGTTTCTGTGTTAGTCACTTGTTTATTTTGCCACTACACATTGCAATGGTTCACATCATCATATTCAGGTGGAGGATTGTTTATTAACAGGGCTGGTGTTGAAGAGTAAAGACATCTTTTCAAAGTCGCTGACCAAGGACAGTGTAAGTTCAACATCAACATCTACATCTACACAGATACTCCGCACGCCACTGTACGGTTCATTGTGGAGGGTACCCTGTACTACTACTTGACATTTTCTTTCCTGTTCCACTCACAAACAGAGCAAGGGAAAAACGACTGTCTATATGCCTCCTTATAAGCCCTAATTTCTCGAATCTTATTTTCATGGTCCTTACGTGCAATGTAAGTTGGTCAGTAGAATCGTTTGGCAGTCAGCTTCAAATGACTGTTCTCTAAATTTTTTCACTAATGTTTCTTGAAAAGAAGATTGCCTTTCCTCCAGGGATTCTCATTTGAGTGCCCCAAGCATCTCCATAACACTTATGTGTTGTTTGAACCTACTGGTAACAAATCGAGCAGCCCGCCTCTGAATTGCTTCGATGCCTTCTTTCAATCCAACCTGGTACAGATCCCAATCACTCAAGCAGTTTTCAAGAATAGGTTGCACCAGCATCCTATATGCTGTCTCCTTTACAGATGTACCACTCCATCCTAAAATTCCTCCAACAAACCGAAGATGACCATTCGCTTTCCCTACCACAGTTCTCACATGCTCGTTCCACCTCATATCGCATTACAACTTTATGCCTGGATATTTAAATGACCTGAGTGTGTCAACCAGGACACTACTAATACTGTATCCAGACATTACTGGTTTGATCTTACATTTTTCTACCTGCCACTCATCACACCAACTGGAAATTTTTTCTAAGACATCTTGTATCTTCCTACAGTCACTCAACTCCAACAACTTACCGTACACACGGCATTATCAGCAAACAACTGCAGGTTGCTGCCCACCCTGTCAGCCAAATATAGAGAACAGCAGCAGTCCTGCCTCACTTGCCTGGGACACTCCTGAAGATACCCTTGTCTCTGATAAACACTCACCATCAAGGAGAACACACTGGGTTCTATTACTGAAGACGTCTTTGAGCCACTCACATATCTGTGGACTTATTCCATATGCTCATACCTTTGTTAACAGCCTGCAATGGGGCACCGTGTCAAAGTCTTTCTAGAAATAAGCGATCTGCCTGTTGCCCTTCATCCATAGTTCTCAGTACATCATGTGAGAAAAGGGCAAGATGAGTTTCACATGAGTGATGCTTTCTAAAACCACGCTGATTCATGCACATAAGCTTTTCAGTCTCAAGAAAGTTTATTATACAAGGGTGGCAACTATTTATTCACAACCGATACAAAAGAGTTACATGTTTGCATCTGTTACTGTCCTTCAAAGTAGTCACCAGCGTTGTGTAGAACCCATTGCCAGCGACGTGGAAGGCGTAGTATACCAATAGCAGAGCCTGTCCAGTGGATGGTGCGAATGGAGCGGTCTACTGCCTGTCGAATCTCTGGAATAGTTATGAAGTGAATGCCACTAAGTGGTTCCTTCATCTTTGGAATCAAATCAAAGTCACAAGGACTTAAGTTTTATTACCGTTCGCTTTTGGAGCATCACCTGCAACCAGCACAACCCATCCATCATTTTACACAAAACTGCGTGGGCGCATACAGCGCAAGCTGTGGCTGCTCTGTTCAGCTTCAGAACTGTTCCAGAGATTCGACAGGCAGTACACCATTCCATTCACACCACCAACAGAACAGGCTCTGCTAACGGTATACTATGCCTTCCACATCGCTGGCAAAGAGTTCTACAGAATGCTGGTGACTACTTTGAAGGGCAGTAACAGGTGCAAACATGTAACTCTTTTTTATCAGTTGTGAATAAATAGTTGCCATTATTTAAGTTCCAACCCTCGTATTCAAACTGAAAATATGTTCAAGGGTTCTGCAGCAAACAGAAGTTACGGATACTGGTCTGTAATTTTGTGGGTCCAATCTGTACCCTTTCTTTACATGCTGGAGTTATCTGCACTTTTTCTCCATTCACTTGCGACTTTGTGCTGGATGAGAGATTCATGAGAAATGCAAGCTAGGTAAAGGGTCAATGCCATGGAGTACTCTTTGTAAAATCGAACTGGGATTCCATCCAGACCTGGTGATTTATTTGCTTTCAAATCTCTTGGTTGTTTCTCTACACCAGTCTGATGGTACATTTGTACAATTCTCCTGTGTGAACAATTTCTTGAATGTGACATTTAAAACTTCAGCTTTTGTTTTACTATCTTCAACTGCCACCACACTGCTCAACAAGGGACTGAATGGAAGCCTTAGACCCGCTTAGTGATTTTACATACGATCAGAATTTTCTCGGGTTTTCAGCTAGATCTTTTGCTAAGATGTGGCAGTGGTAGTTGCTTTGCACATAGATCTCTTCACAGATGCACGACCCTCTACTAACCTTTGCTTGTTGTCATTTACGCATTCCCTTTTGAAACCAAGTGTACAACAACCTCTGCTTCCTCAGCATCTGCCGAATTTTGTTATTAAACCATGGTGGGACTTTTCCATCCTTTATCTACTTACTAGGCACATAACTCTCCAGACCACGATTTACAATCTGCTTAAACTTTGCCTGCAATTCCTCTACATCCACTTTAGTGGAACTAAGTGATGCCAATTCACTGTCTAAGTGAGATGTTAATAACTGCTTGTCTGCCCTATCTAGCAGAAACAACTCTCCTATCTTTTTTGACTGATTTATTAACTTCTGTCATCATAGTTGCTATAAAGACATCATGATTGCTAATTCTCATTTCTATACTGACATTGTCAATAAGGTCCAGCCTATTTGTAGCTACAAGGTCTTGTGTGTCTTTTGCTAATGATATAAATTGTTGATTTCAAAAAAGCACTTAAGAGATTAAAAAACATGAATTTATGATAGTGAATTGTACTTACAGAGACGGCAATGTTGTAAAAGGTCTGAAAACTGTTGCCTGATGTATGTCCTCTCCACTGCACATTGCATTTACACTGTCGTTTGTTGTTTCAAAGTTATACATGTTACAGATATGTTCATTTACATCGGATAAAGAGATACAAGATTAAATGAGTTCTACAAAAATATGTCAAAAAAAATAAATAAGGGGGAAACAAAGATCATGTCCAAGACATCCTCCAAACATTCAACAAAATGCACAAGAATATTAAATCACCTATGAACAGGAAATAAATGATACCATCAACTTCCTTGATTTAACCATCTGCAAACAAGATAACAAATATGTCTTCCAAATTTATAGGAAAACAACCACCACAGACATAAACACACATGCTTCCTCCTGCACAAACCAGCAGCTTACCACTCAATAATCCACAGAGTTATAAAAACCCAGAGTGATGGGAGCCTCCAGAATGAAATAAAAATCATAAATCAAATAGCTGTTGCTAATGGGTACAAACCCACACTAACAGACAGTTTAGTTTAAAAATAAAATTAACAAAATAACCACTAAGAACCAAAAGAATACAGTAAAAGCCTGCACACCCTCCCTCAGTAACACCTCCCAAAAAATTGACAATATCCTCAAACGACACAGAATAAGAACTTTAAATGCCCGGCTCAGTGCATAGATCAAACAGGCCATGACTTCCGCACCAGATTCAAGGAACACATCAATGCCTTCAGATACAACACACCACATAAATCTGTAACAGCCTCAAATATAAAAGATACAGGACATCCATTTGACAATGTAGTAAACAACCTTGAAATACGGCAGACACTGAACAAAGGACACAGAATGTGTCTATACGAAGAGCTAGAAATCTATGTACGCAGAAAAAACTTGGGGAACATCTACTCCATGATGACAGTGGAACAGGCTCAACCAACTTTTCCAAAAGCTTTGACAAAGTACTAAACACATTCTCATAATTTACAGTTTCAATGCACAGCAATTAATGTAATCACTCAAGTTCATCCCTCAATAAGTTCAAAATACAATGTATATGTATGATCTGTTGTAATCCTACGATGACAGTGTAAATGTGATGTGCAGTGGAGAGGACATACATCAGGAAAAGGTATGCAGAAGTTTTACAACTCTACTGTCCCTGTAAATACAATTCACAGTCAGAAATTCATGTTTTTTAACCTCTAAAGTGTCTTTTTTAAAACAATAATTTTTATCATTAGCAAAAGACATAAAATATCCTAGACAATCCTTGGTCTGCAACTTTGAAAAGACGTCTGAACTCTTCACCAACACCAGCCACCTAAATAAACAATTCTCCACATGACAATGACTGCGTGAACCATTGAGACGCACAGTAGGGGGCAAAAAAGGTTGCAGCCCTCATAATGCCATCCCTTATGGATGAAATATTCAGAAGCACTTCACTTCAAATATTACATTTTCTGAATCATTTCAAAATGAATGCATCCTTATCATGGATAGAATATGGAGACCTTAAGTTAAATAATGGAGCTATATACTTTTTTACGAGCCTGACTACTCAACACCACTGGTAATACAATGAATGGTTGTCTTTTCTCATACCATGTTAACTAGAAGATATTTTCTATGCATTCTCCTTTGATTCCTGAACTAAGACATTAACAGTAACTGCTTTACAAAATGAATGGTTATGTCAAATGATTATCAATAAAGGAATTTATAATTTTTCAAGGCTAATGGGAAGCACAGTGTTATGATTAGTATACTTACTGAAAACTGATTCAGCTGTGTATAAGACCATTAACATGAAATGAAATTGTGTCATGCATAACAGTCTGATTTCCACAATGAGGCAGTACAATATTCTGCGTAGTTGCTGAGAATACACACCGTTTCTACAAATCAATAAAGTTACAGCCTTTCATGAAATGGGAAAATCAACAGATTTTTTGGAACCCTTAGGGAAAAAAGGTCATCCAAGATGTTATGTTTACCTGATGATCAAGAGGTACAGTAAAACTGGGCCTGCTGAAGATCATCAGAGGCTTGGACATCCATCACTCATTCACAGAAATCCTGTCAAGAGGCAATCAGTGATGGCACGTGACCTGGAAATATTAAAAAGTTTGATGTCTCAGGGAGTCAAACATGATCTGAGGGCGAGAAGTTTTCACTGAAGAATTGGTCACTGTGTTAGTCCATTGCTGAGGAAACTGAAATGAAAATTCCTTCTTCATAAATACACAAAAATCATTTCAGATCATCAGTTATTCCCCACAATTGTAGTGGCTTTCACAATTTAAATAATATTTTAAGGAACTCAAATGACAAGTGTGAGATGCAGTGAAGGAAAAATTTGTTTTGAATGTCCCAATACCTTCTGAGGTCCTTCAGATGTGATATGGTCCAACAGCAAAAAATAATTTATTGTCACAGCCATTTTTGTCAGTAATTGTGGTATATTTCACTCACATCTATTACAATGTAATGCTGGAGTCAAATATGACACACTTTAAAAATAAATTATTCAACACTGGAAAGAAAGTATGCAATAGTGGCTAGCAAAAGGATGCAGGCCAAAACTGATCAAGGCCATCTCAAAAGCATGGGACTTTTATCCCTTGTATTGTCCTCCCACCAACACATAGTTCATCTATTCTGGAGTAGTACTAAAGAACATGTGTTGCAAGAGTAATATCCTGTAAGCTGTAACAAGAAACTATACCACATTCACCACCCTCAAGAGATCAAGCAAATTTTTCCACATAAAATCAAACGAAAGTTTAACACTATGTAATTTTATATGAGCATAAATCTGCAGTGGAAGATAAATAGTGTAATGAATAATGACAACCACTCATTGTGTGGCAGAAGTGTTGAGTGATGCATAGCCACATAAACACGAGGTTCTGTAGTGTAGTTCAGGATTTGAACATATACTGTTCTTAAATGTTCTCTGTCCCAATTGGGATAGGTAAGGTAATACAGTCAATATCATGTAGAAATGGCTAGTAAATTCATAGCAGCTAATCCTGGATCAATATTAGTTCGTTTTTTAATTTCTGGCTAAAGTTCCCACAAGAACTGTACAGGGAGATTTTTATTATCATCACTGTTATTATTGCTGAATCAATTATTACTGTAGTCGAAGATGCAAGTCTGTAATGTATATGCGTGTTATCTAGTAGCTTTCTATGATCCACGTTCTGATACATGAATGGTATTTAACTTCATAAATCATTAACTACAATCCCACAACAGATTAAACTAAAGACAAACCATACAGCATGACCGTCTTAATTTCCTTCAAGAAGAGATACTTTGAACTTTTTTGGTATTTTGGTAAATGTTATTTAATCAAAAGATGACTTGTGTGTTGTATAAAATTCAATGCTAAAGCTTTCAAAGCTATACTTAGATGATATAATACTAAAGATACCATACCATCTTTCTAAATGCAGATTGCATTTCATTAACTATTTCAAGATTATTGATAACAGGATATCTAAACTTCAGAATACATCTTGCTGGTGGTACAACAGACACATACAAATTGAAAAATATTAGAGAAATTTTAACAGGATGGTTAGTTTTGGTGGGACTGTTTACGCTATTTTTCAAAAGAATAACATTACTTTACAAACCTTTAATATCTCAGATATACTATAAATTCCATTTTAGTAAATGTGGTATAGAGTGGTTTACAAATAAGATGAACTCTATTTTTAAAAACTGTAGCTGAGAGGCAACAATAATCCTCTCTACTGGAGTTTCAGAATTCAGAAACATCTTTCATAAGCTGTTTGGGTGTAACACAATGCAATTAAAAAGAAGCATCCAGAAAGCTAAGTAATGAGAAATCACTTTGGTCTTCGGGTCTTTTGTTGATCTTCAGGAGTCAGCTTTTAACATTTCTACAACCTTTCTGGTGACTGCATGGTTTTAAAGGAAGCCCAATGAATAGAATTTGAAAGCCAATATTTTCAGAGGTGTAGTTGAAAGAATCCCATGGAAAAATAATTATCATTATTTTCTAAACAGCTTTTAGAGTACCCTTTTGTTCTATTGGTACTTAAAAGGCATCAAATTTATCATCATACCATCTTACCTCCATAAATAAAGTTATAAGTAACGGCAACATATTTCTTTGCATAGGTTAGGGCTTCTTGCGACACTTCTGAAGCTTGCCGAGGGTAGCACAAAGCAGACATTGCCAACGACCCAGCAGCACCATATGTCAGCCTCCGGAACCAACCACCTCGCAGGCCAAATATGACACCCGTAAGGCCTCCTAAACTGATGGCACCAATGCGTGGCAAATAGTTCCCCTCCTCCTTCAGAAATGCCAAAGTAGCTGTTAATGGAAATGCAAGTTTGAAAAAACTATTAATTTTCAAATCACAATATCTATCAAATTAATGGACAGGACATGTTTTCACATATACATCTACATTTATACTCTGCAAACCACTGTGAAGTGCCTGGCTGCAACTTTCAATTTCAATATGATGATCAGCATTAAGTAAAATGATGTTTAAAAAGCACAAATGCACAATGAATTTTCACAATTAACACACTTAATAAATATAATAAAGCAGACATTTTACACGAAAATAAAAATAAATAAGTAATAAAATTACATGAGAGAGTTCCCGGCCAGCATTTATTTTAAGGAGACAAAATGTTCAGTATTGCCAACAGGCACTCATAAAGGTACATGACACTGACCTTTTTTTCCCCTCGTGCATAACGACAGGTGGCCAGGTCTCTCTCTCTCTCTCTCTCTCTCTCTCTCTCTCTCTCTCTCTCTCTCGGGTCAAAGCGACCTGACTTTCCTTTTTAACCTTCGCTAACCTATCTCTCTGCCATCCCTTTGCAAGGAATTAATAATTGTGAAAGTCAGAATAGTGTCATGTGTTTGTGCCTTTATGCCCATTGGCAGTACTAAATATATTACCTACTTAAGTACTGGCTACCAATTCTGTCTCATAAATTTATAGTTTTCTCATGCGAATTTTTCTTTTGATATAAATAAAAAATAATTCTGTCGTCAACTCAAATGCTGGACTGAACACCACAGTGCTTTACTAGGTCTGGTCGTATTGAAGGTGGCATGCCATTGTCTTTACCTTGTTATACATCACACCTCTGCTGGCTGGGACAGGAGTCTTTCCACTTAGTTTCATATAATGTTTACATCTTATTTATTTCACCTGATCAGGTGCTCAATTTAGCAGTTTTATACCTACTACTATCTCATTTTCTGTTTTCTTGAAATAAGTGAAAAAACAAAGAAGCAGATGCTTTTCTTCTTCTCTTACTGGATGCCAAAGTGAGTGTTAAGTTACCTTGGTGTGGACTACATTAATTATCAATCTTATCAATTATTTTATATTTATGACATTGAAAACAATCAATTATGGGTGAAATTATTTAACTGGATAAATAAAAAAATCCACTCACCAAGCGGTGGCAGAACACACACATAAAAGACTGTTGTGACTGGCAAGCTTTCGAAGCCAATGGCTTCTCCTTCAGGCAGAATTGTTTAAGCGGAAGGAAGAAGGGTGAAGGAAAAGGACTGGAGAGGTCTAGGAAAAGGAGGAGATTTTGCAAAAGTCACCCAGAACTGCAGGCCAGGGGAGACTTACTGTACAGGATGAGAAGGAAAGCACCCCTGACCCGCAGTTCTGGGTGACTTTCACAAAATCTACCCCTTTTCCTAAACCTCTTCAAGTTCTTTTCCTTCACCCTTCTTCCTTCCCCTTCAACCCTTCTGCCTGAAGGAGAAGCCATGACTCCGAAAGCTTGCCAATCACAACAGTCTTGTGTGTGTGTTCTGCTGCCGCTCGGTGAGTAGATTTTTTTATCTATCCAGTTAGAAATTTTTATATTTATGTTGTTATATGCACAGCAGAAAGCATCATCCAACAAGGCAAAGGAAAGATTTCTTCTGTCAGTCAAATTTAAGTTGGATATGAGAATCTGACATTTGAACAGACATACCCGTCCAAGTTATAGGGGCACCACCCACAGTGTAACATGAATTCAAGTCATGATGCAAGTCAGGCATTTTTCATATTGGTAAGTCATTGCTAGACCTGAAAGTGGTGATATGTATGCAACGCAAAATATACAATAAATTTAACTACAGTCCTACAATGGACAGTTAACTTTCCCAATAAAGTAGCCTGCATTTAAAGCACATATTAATCAGGTACAACAATAAAGCAAGAAACTCTATAGCAGATGTCCCAAATAATGCAACAATGAACAAAGTCAAATATCCAGTGGCAATCTACAGCATGAGGAATTTCAAAAGACAATGTTAAAACAGGAGTTAAATCAGCCAAAACTAGCAGTAAAAATACAGAAACATGATTCCAGAAAATGAAGACACACAAGTCAAATTAAGAAGATGGGTTACTGTATGCTGTTTACAGAATCTTTAGCTCAGGCATCTCCAATTGTTTGGCAGCTTTGTAGACACTTAAAAAAATGTCAAACATAATCCAATAACAAAGACAAAAGATTAACAGAATGTGGAAAACGAATATTAAGGGTTAACATCATGTTGTCCATGATATCATTACAGATGGAATTCAATCTTGGTGGGGGTATGGAAGGAATAGGCAATCAGCTACAAAGAAAACCACTTTAGTATTTGACTTCAGCTTTCAGTAACTATGGAAAACCTAAATTGGACAGGAAGACAATTTTAGCCTCATTCTTCTAGGGGCAAATCCAATTCTTTCATCACTGTGCCACTTCAATCAGTAGCACAACAATGTTAAGGAACGCAATAAGTACAACTATAGCCACAGAGTTGTTCTTGATGAATTTGTTGTCTGTACTGTTCTTAGTGTGTGTGCCACATTAACACATTATGCTATCCTGACAAATACAGTGATGGTGATGGTTGCTGAAAGCTCTTATTTTCTTAGTGAATTAATGTGATAAGTACACCACGAACAGTTTCTGTAATAGGTTCTACTACAAAATACATGAATGGCAGAGGTACATTATGTGATCAAAAGTATCTGGACACCTGGCTGAAAATGACTTACAAGTTTGTGGCGCCCTCCATCAATAATGCTGGAATTCAATACGGTGTTGGTCCACCCTTAGCCTTGATGACAGCTTCCACTCCACAGGCATTCGTTCAATCAGGTGCTGAAAGGTTTCTTGAAGAATGGCAGCCCATTCTTCACAGAGTACTGCACTGAGGAGAGGTATCGATGTTGGTCGGTGAGGCCTGGCGCGAAGTCGTGTTCCAAAACATCCAAAAGGTGTTCTATAGGATTCACGTCAGGACTGTGTGCAGGCCAGTCCATTACAGGGATGTTATTGTCATGTAACCATTCCGTCACAGACCGTGCATTATGAACAGGTGGTTGATTGTGTTAAAAGATGCAATTGCCATCCCTGAATTGTTCTTCAACACTGGGAAGCAAGAAGGTGCTTAAAACATCAATGTAGGCCTGTGTTGTGATAGTGTCACACAGAACAACAAATGGTGCACACCCCCTTCACAAAAAAACACAACCACACCATAACACCACTGCCTTCGAATTTTACTGTTGGCACTACATTCGCTGGCAAATGATATTCACCGGTCATTTAACATACCCACACCCTGCCACTGGATCGCCACGTTGTGCACTGTGATTAGTCACTCCAGACAATGTTTTCCCACTGTTCAATCATCCATTGTTTATGCTTTTTACACCAACAAGGAATCATTTGGCATTTACCAGCACGATGTGTGGCTTACTATCAGCCGCTTGACCACAAAATCGAAGGTTACTCACCTCCCGCCTGTCATAGTACTTGCAGTGGATCCTGATGCAGTTTGGAATTCCTGTGTGGTGGTCTGGATAGATGTCTGCCTATTACACATTATGACCCTCTTCAACTTTCGGCAGTCTCTGTAAATCAACAGACGAGGTCGGCCTGTGTGCTTTTGTGCTGTACATGTCCCTTCACGTTTCCACTTCACTATCACATCAGAAACAGTGGACCTATGGATATACAGGAGTGTGGAAATCTCGCATACAGATGTATGACAAGTTACACCCCATCACCTGACCACGTTCAAAGTCTGAGAGTTCCGCAGAGTGTCCCATTCTGCTCTCTCATGATGTCTAATGACTACTGAGGTCGCTGATATGGAGTACCTGGCAGCAGGTGGCAGCACAATCCACCTAATATGAAAAACGTTTGTTTTTGGGGGTGTCTGGATACTTTTGAGCACATAGTGTATGTTCAATCTACATACTTTCTTTGGTAGTTACTATAAGTTCACAAGTAATTTAAACTAAGTAATGGAGCAGTTTCTCTTACTACCTAGTGGATATGAATTCTTAAAGTAAAGACTTCTAAACTGATTGAAATAAAACTTTCTAAGTTGACAGGCCATTTTTTATTTCTTCCTTTGGGCTTATTGACTGCATCACACAACATTGGTCTTTCTCCGGAATTCTTCAAATGGGCAAAGACGGTTGAAAGAGACAGTGTAATTGTTGGTATTATTATGTGCTATTTGACGTGACACAATGTACAGCTTCTTCACTTGTGTTTTTGACCTGATGACAGTCTGCCAAAATGCGTTATATGTATGACAAAATAAAGTGTAATGCAGACAGACAATTTTGTAGAAGTGCATTATGGTAGCAGACGTCTACAAAGAGTTCCTGCTTTGCATTATCAAGATAATGTAATGAACCTATAGATAGAAGGTTCTCCTTCATTTGTTAGGTCACTCCAGGCCAACTTGTCTATCCTCCAGGCCAAAGACATGTCTGGAGACGCACCGGACAGTGGTGGGATGCCAACCTGGCTGTCACCTGCCATACGGCCCGATAACGAGGAGACATGTTGTGAGGCTGCAATTTCATTTCACAGCAGGACTCCTTTGGTTGTTATCCACAGCACCCTTAAAGCATAGTGGTAAATCATTGATATTCTACACCCCGTTTGGTTGCCCTTCATGACAAGCCATCCTGGGCTCATACATTTCAGCAAGATAATGCGTGTGTGTGTACACAGACAGACAGACAGACACACAGACAAACACACACACACACACACACACACACGCACACACACACGCACACACACACACGACAGTTCTTACTGCCTGTCTTTGTGATTGCCAAACCCTACCTTAGCCATCAAAATTGCTAGATCTCTCCCCAACTGAGAACGTCTGGAGCATTTTGGGCAGGGCCCTCCAACCAAGTCATGATTTTACCAGTCTAACACACCAATTGGATGGAATTTGGCAAATTATCCCTCAGGAGGACAACCAACAACTCTATCAATCCACACAAAGCCAAATGACTGCTTGCGTAAGGCCCAGATGTGAACCAACACATTACTTACTTGCTCAATTTTTGAAGCTCTTTCTCTGGAATAAATCATCAAATTTTCTGAAATTTTAATAATTTTTTTATCTGTACATATACATCACATTTACCGATTTTCATCCCATTCAGACAATTCCTTCGTGGCACGTCTTTTTGTCTTAGAGGTTAATTACTTACTTCCAGAATTTTCTAATGTAAAGTGGGTTTCAAGAGTAAATCTTAAGCCAGTTTTAAAGTCCTGTACCTCAAAAACCACATCTATACTTTTTCAGCTCTAACGGGCATTTGTTTCATGTGAGCCATCTGTGAATAGTATTTATATGACAAAGATGAGAATGCTGTGTCATTGTTGGCTCTGCTGCAATGGATTCAATCTGTGTGTTAATTATTGATCAAAATATAAAACTGGTATCATCTGCCTGCAAATTTTTAGTGGGTTTCTACATTTGCAGTATAAAATCAAAAGACTACTTGCTTCACCATTGTGACACAGGCAAAGAAAAAGCAGGAGTAAAACAAACTTTCTTCAGCGCACAAGGGTGAATATCCTGAAGATATCACTCAGTTTAAACAGTGCATTCAAAGCGATCAAGCTACACTAATTGAACAGCAACTATCAACTGAAGATTTTGTTGAAAAATTGTGAGACAGAGCTGCAAATCTTTCAATCCACCATTTTTTGTTAAAGTACTACACTGAATATCTGGAGGTTGTAACAGAAAACCTGAAACTTAATGAAGTAGTGGCACTGATGCATCTTACAGAAGAATATTTTTTGCTGTTTAGAATGCTTTTCAGGGTTGTCACTGGAAGAACAGCCAGACAATATTTAATCCCACTGTACATATTCTGTTGTATTGATCAGTAACAGTGCAAAAACCTAAACACATGGAACTATTGCAGTGCATGGCTCTGTTCAGAGCTTAGTCTTTTTTTCTCCCAAACTGATTTTTTCCTTTATAAAGTGATGGCTCTGCTGTCCAGCACAAGAGCTTTAATAACACTTCAGATTTTTCATGAATCAAATTCTCAGACTGTATGATCTGTACTCATTTTGTGATGATGGTTAAATAAACAAAGTTTGCATTTGCTGAAAAATCAGTTTGTATCTGCTTCCACAGTTGCTCAAACGATGGAAAAACCATCCTGCAGATTTGTATGGTATTCAGAACAGTAAATTTTCAGGTGACACAAGTTTATTTTTAATGAAGCTGTATGATGCCAGTATTGAGCTAGCAAAAAGATTTTTCTGTTGCTTGCATTTACAATGACAAATGGTGGGTTGGAAATGTGTGTGATATCTTGTCTGAGTAGCAAGATGCACTGATAAATTTTATGCATCCTTCTGGACCATCACATTCTCTCCACTGCCATTAAGAAAAGATTCATGGCGGTTTTCTGGGCAGCATCTTTAGGCTTCTCCTGCACAATACCACCTTGATGGTCCATCAGTACAAGGACCTAGTTCCTCTTTGTTAAGTCCCCAAAACACAGACGTATTGTCCATGTAACAAAGCCAGATTTTTTTTCCCTTTTTTTTTAAAGCAGTACCCAGTGCCTGTTCACTGAATTTTTTTCCTTAAGAAATATGGTGCCTCTGGGCTTAAGGGGTTCGCCATGGATACACGATCTATCTGTCCATAAAACTGGTCATGCCCTTTTAAGTCTATGGTTGCAAGACAATTCAAAGATTCAGTCCAATCTGATAAGACTCAGATCCTGGCTGGGGTTATTACAACAGGCTGTACAGAGATACGAGAAGAAATTATTAAAAATGACAATAATTCTAATCAGACAGAGGAGGGTGCGAAACTGAATGGTATCTGGGTACCTGAAAACAAGAACCACTCTTCCATCATAGGTCAATCAAAATAGCTTATGGCAACAATTGATAACAGCCAAAAGCACTCCAATTTTGTACACATGTGATGTCACGCATTTGTGCAGGAGCATGCAGAAACTAAATTCACCTCAGTCAGCAGTGAACCAGGGCATCTATTAAACCTTCATACAAGGTTTCCTCAATAAATTCAGTTTACTATGGCATAATAGCTTAGAATATTTAATAAGTACAGCAGTGTGCAATGTTGTGAAACTTTTTGGCAGATTAGAAGTGTGTGCCACACAAGAAAAACATTCCCCTCCGCAACGTTCCTATTCACGGAACTACACAGGCACAAATGAATGACTGTGCACTTTCTTGTATGATGTCTCCTTCATGAAATTTCCAGTATCTTCATACATCTAATACAAATTATGGGAACAAGATAAAATTCAAGTTGTCTTAAGTAGATAGCTATAGGTTTGTCCCTGCTGTAATGCATTCTTATAGAACACTGACTAGTAGTTTCTAATTTTATGTAACACATTATATTAAGTCTGTACCTCAGTTGCAGACATTTACATTTTTTAATATCATCGTCCAATGTTTAATGTTTGTTTGGATTTACATGTCATGAAAAAGTGGGGGGTAGGTTTTTTTTAATCTATTGCCATTTTTAGGTCCCTCTTTTCATTCTTTACAATTCAGACATGATATGATACTTCATGGCACTCTCAGGTTATTGCAAATGACTGACATTTTGGGATTGTAGCAATTTTCATGACTGGCAATGAAGATGACACTTTATTAACTTCATGTCTACATAATTAATCTTATGGGCCTGTCCACTGCTCACTAGATCTTTCATTTGGGAAGCAGCGATATATTTTCATACTAATATTCTATTTATTAAGCTACATACTTTAGACAAACAACTTTGAACATGTTACTAAAATTGATAGTTTCTGAAAAATTTTAATAAGTATGAGATCCCTAGATTATCAATACCCCCCCCCCCCTGTATTTGGCAACTACTGAAACAGTACATGGTATTCAATTCCAATGCTATCCTTTTAAGAGGCCTTTTTGAATGCTACTTTATCATCACATTATAATATTATACCTTACACACAACAAAACTCTGAGAAATATTATAATTATCATACCTGGCATGTGGGAAATCATGAAGGAAATACACACATTAATTTATGTCACCAAATGTGTTATCCAAAGAAAAATGGCCAGAAAAAAATCCATGTTACTTCCTTCTGCTTCACCAATGAACCAGATTTAAAAATAGATGATTATTGACTCCAAAGTATTATTCATTTTTGATGTCCTTAAGTCTCTTTAGTTTACGTTTACACTTCAACATTGATTTCAACTCTTGGTCTTGACCAGTGCAATCACATGAAGACTTCTTTATCACTGTAAACAACATTTTACAGTATTTGATAATCATCTATATCTATGTGCCAAAGGCGGTATGTTATGCAGTAATAATTATATTTATTACTCTCAACTCACTCTCTACATCTACATCTACATTTATACTCTGCAAGCCACCCAACGGTGTGTGGCGGAGGGCACTTTACGTGCCACTGTCATTACCTCCCTTTCCTGTTCCAGTCGCGTATGGTTCGACTGCCGAAAAGCCTCCATGCACGCTCGAATCTTTCCAATTTTACATTCGTGATCTCCTCGGGAGGTATAAGTAGGGGGAAGCAATATATTTGATACCTCATCCAGAAATGCACCCTCTCGAAACCTTGACAGCAAGCAACACCCCAATGCAGAGCGCCCCTCTTGCAGAGTATGCCACTTGAGTTTGCTAAGAATCTCCGTAACGCTATCACGCTTACCAAATAACCCTGTGACGAAACGCGCTGTGCTCTTCTTTGGATCTTCTCTATCTCCTCTGTAAACCCGACCTTGTACGGATCCCACACTGATGAGCAATACTCAAGTATAGGTCGAATGAGTGTTTTGTAAGCCACCTCCTTTGTTGATGGACTACATTTTCAAAGGACTCTCCCAATGAATCTCAACCTGGCACCCACCTTACCAACAATTAATTTTATATGATCATTCCACTTCAAATTGTTCCGTACGCATATTCCCAGATATTTTACAGAAGTAATTGCTACCAGTGTTTGTTCCGCTATCATATAATCATACAATAAAGGATCCTTCTTTCTATGTATTCGCAATACATTACATTTGTCTATGTTACGGGTCAGTTGCCACTCCCTGCACCAAGTGCCTATCCGCTGCAGATCTTCCTGCATTTCGCTGCAATTTTCTAATGCTGCAACTTCTCTGCACACTACAGCATCATCCGCGAAAAGCCACATGGAGCTTCCGACACTATCTACTAGATCATTTATATATATTGTGAAAAGCAATGGTCCCATAACACTCCCCTGTGGCACGCCAGAGGTTACTTTAACGTCTGTAGACGTCTCTCCATTGAGAACAACATGCTATGTTCTGTTAGCTAAAAACTCTTCAATCCAGCCACACAGCTGGTCTGGTATTCCGTAGGCTCTTACTTTGTTTATCAGGTGACCGTGCGGAACTGTATCGAACAACTTCCGGAAGTCAAGGAAAATGGCATCTACCTGGGATGCCTGTATCTAATAT
Organism: Schistocerca nitens; assembly: GCF_023898315.1. Classification (NCBI taxonomy): domain Eukaryota; kingdom Metazoa; phylum Arthropoda; class Insecta; order Orthoptera; family Acrididae; genus Schistocerca; species Schistocerca nitens. The sequence goes on from NC_064615.1 coordinate 284,857,617, forward strand.
TTTCTGGGTCTCATGAACAAATAAAGCGAGTTGGGTCTCACACGATCGCTGTTTCCGGAATCCATGTTGATTCCTACAGAGTAGATTCTGGGTTTCAGAAACAACATGATACGCGAGCAAAAAACATGTTCTAAAATTCTACAACAGCTCGATGTCAGAGATATAGGCCTATAGTTTTTCGCATCTGCTCTATGATCGTTCTTGAAAACTGGAACTACCTGTGCTCTTTTCTAATCAGTTGGAACCTTCCGTTCCTCTAGAGACTTGCGGTACACGGCTGTTAGAAGGGGAGGGCAAGTTCTTTCGCGTAATCTGTATAGAATCGAATTGGTATCCCGTCAGGTCCAGTGGACTTTCCTCTGTTGCGTGATTTCAGTTGCTTTTCTATTTCTTGGACACTCATTTCGATGTCAGCCATTTTTCCGTTCATGCAAGGATTTAGAGAAGGAACTGCAGTGCGGTCTGCCTCTGTGAAACAGCTTTGGAAAAAAGTGTTTAGTATTTCAGCTTTACGGGTGTCATCATCTGTTTCAATGCCATTATCATCCCAGAGTGTCTGGATATGCTGTTTCGATCCACTTACTGGTTTAACCTAAGACCAAAACTTCCTAGGATTTTCTGTCACGTTGGTACATAGAATTTTACTTTCGAATTCACTGAACACTTCATGCATAGCCCTCCTTACGCTAACTTTGACATCATTTAGCTTCTGTTTGTCTGAGAGGTTTTGGCTGCATTTAAATTTGCAGTGAAGCTCCCTCTGCTTTCGCAGTAGTTTCCTAACTTTGTTGTTGAACCACAGTGGGTTTTTCCCGCCCCTCGCAGTTTTACTCGGCACATACCTGTCTAACACGCATTTTACGATTGCCTTGAACTTTTTCCATAAACACTCAACATTGTCAGTGCCGGAACAGAAATTTTCGTTTTGATCTGTTAGGCAGTCTGAAATCTGCCTCCTATTACTCTTGCTAAACAGATAAACCTTCCTCCCTTTTTTTATATTCCTGTTTACTTCCATATTCAGGGTTGCTGCAATGACCTTATGATCACTGACTCCCTGTTCTGCGCTTACAGAGTTGAAAAGTTTGGGTCTGTTTGTTATCAGCAGGTCCAAGATGTTATCTCCATGAGTCGGTTCTCTATTTAATTGCTCGAGGTAATTTTCAGATAGTGCGCTCAGTATAATGTCACTTGATGCTCTGTCCCTACCACCTGTCCTAAACATCTGAGTGTCCCAGTCTATATCTGGTAAATTGAAATCTCCACCTAAGACTATAATATGCTTAGGAAATTTATATGAAATGTATTCCAGATTTTCTCTCAGTTGTTCTTCCACTAATGCTGCTGAGTCGGGAGGTCGGTAAAAGGAGCCAATTAATAATCTAGCTCAGTTGTTGAGTATAACCTCTACCCATAATAATTCACAGGAACTATCCACTTGTATTTCACTACAGGATAAACTACTACTAACAGCGACAAACACGCCACCACCGGTTGCATGCAATCTATCCTTGCTAAACACCGTCTGTGCCTTTGTAAAAATTTCGGCAGAATTTATCTCTGGCTTCAACCAGCTTTCTGTACCTTTAACAATTTCAGCTTCGGTGCTTTCTATCAGCGCTTGAAGTTCCGGTACTTTACCAACGCAGCTTCCACAGTTTACAATTACAATACTGATTGCTGTTTGGTCCCCGCATGTCCTGACTTTTCCCCGCACCCTTTGAGGCTGTTGCCCTTTCTGTACTTGCCCGAGGCCATCTAACCTAAAAAACCACCCAGTCCACACCACACAACCCCTGCTACCCGTGTAGCTGTGTGTAGTGGGCTCCTGACCAATCCAGCGGAACCCGAAACCCCACCACCCTATGGCACAAGTCAAGGAATATGCAGCCCACACGGTTGCAGAACCGTCTCAGCCTCTGATTCAGACCATCCACTTGGCTCTGTACCAAAGGTCTGCAGTCAGTCCTGTCGACGATGCTGCTTTCATCCCGCTAGCGAGACTGGCAGTCTTCACCAAATCAGATAGCCGTCGGAAGCCAGAGAGGATTTCCTCCGATCCATAGCGACACACATCACTGGTGCCGACATGAGCGACCACCTGCAGATGGGTGCACCCTGTACCCTTCATGACATCTGGAAGGACCCTTTCCACATCTGGAATGACTCCCCCCTGGTATGCACACGGAGGGCACATTGGTTTTCTTCCCCTCCCTTGCAGCCATATCCCTAAGGGGCCCCATTACGCGCCTGACGTTGGAGCTCCCAACTACCAGTAAGCCCACCCTCTGAGACCGCCCGGATCTTGCAGACTGAGGGGCAACCTCTGGAACAGGACAAGCAGCCATGTCTGGCCGAAGATCAGTATCAGCCGTAGACAGACAAACTGGAGAGGCCTTCCGTTCAGCCCTCTGGAATGTCTTTCGCCCCCTGCCACATCTCGAGACGACCTCCCACTCTACCACAGCTGAGGGGTCAGCCTCAATGTGGGCAGTATCCCGGGCAGCCACAGCCGTAGTCTGATTGGGGGATGCGTGGGACAAGCTGGCCGTCCCCGACAAACCTCTGTCCGGACCCCCACAGTGATGCCCATTGGCAACAGCTTCAAACTGTGTGACCGAAGCCAACACTGCCTGAAGCTGGGAGTGAAGGGATGCCAGCTCAGCCCGCATCCGAACACAGCAATCACAGTCCCTATCCATGCTAAATACTGTTGTGCAAAGAACGTCTGAACTAATCTACAGAGAGCACAAACAATTCAACACAGAATTTAAATAGTTACAAAAATACAAGACTGCCTAGTAAATGCAGTAATGCTGCTACTTGCACACTGCTTGGCGGCAGAAGGCTAACTGTACTGTCAGTAACGTACAAAGACTATTTGAAAGAAATAAACAAATGACAGACGACTATGCGACTTTACACATCACAGATATTAAAATGCAAATCTGCCCCTGCTAAATACGAAACTACACAATGATTTGGTGGATTTACCTAAACAAGTGTGCTAAGAACACTCAAACAAATTTTCAACTTGACTACAACACTTGTATGAACGCTAAATAAGCCACTTGCTGCTACTTGCGCACTGCTGACACACTCTCAGTTGTGGCATGTAAAAAGGGAAGTCGCTGAGAGTTTTCTCACCTTTAAATGCAATTAGCACTTGTTCCATAAATCAATGTTAACCTGGCCAAAATACAGATTGTCTGTTTCCTTGTGAGCACTGACGGAGTTACATCACAGGAAAATTTAACTGAGAAAATTGTTTAGTTATAAGGAGGCAGAGTGGCTGGACAGTATTTACTCCAGTAAGAGACATGTTAAATACCAGTGACAGAAACACTATAAAAACAGCAGAGAAAACTTTTCAAGCATTCAGAACTTTTGTGTTCTTTTGTCAGAGAGGAGAAGGTAGATTGGTTGGCGAAGGTTGCAACAGAGGAACAGGCAAACCAGATCCCAAGTTGAGATAGATCCAACTCCCCTTTCTCCTTGCATGCACTCTGTTGGTCCAACAAACTGCATATCAGCTCTTTGCCCATCCCCTGCCAAAGTATGCCCGTCAGTGCCTCCCTGCCCGCTAGTGCACAATGTGAGCTGAAACGGGCTGATTTACAATGAAAGAAAATCCAGTTTTCACCATTCTATTAACTTTGTAAAGTCTTTTAATCAACTAATTCTTTGTGATCATCCCAAATATTGTTTACAGAAATTACACACGAGGGATTTATGAAGTTAAGAGTTACCAATGTTAAGAGACTCCAAGATTAATATAGGTGGAGGAGGGCGTGGGGGAAGGAGTGGGGGCGGATGCAGGGGGAGGGAGTGGTAGAGGGAGGCGGGAGTGTGGTAGAGGTAGGGGGGTGGTAAAGGGAGGGTGAATGGTACAGGAAGGGAGAAGGAGTGGATGAGGCGAGTGGTAGAGGGAGTGAGAGGGTGAGGGGTCATGGTAAGGGGAGGGGAAGTGGATGGGAAGTGTTGGGTAATGATGAGGAGGGGTGGGAGAAGGGAGGGGATGGGAGCAGGTGGGATGGTGGGGGAGGGGAAGGAAGGGGGAGGGGGCAGAAGAGGCTGGAAGAGGGATTGGGGATAGGGGGATGCTGGCTCGTGGTTTGGAGGGAGACAGCCAGTTTTACAGCTAGGAATGCAGGAGATGGAGGTGACAGGTATAACAGCTTGGCATAAAATGCACTGCTGTATGAGCTGGTGGAGAGCTTCACATGCTGAAGGTGATGTGGGGATAATAAATGGGAGGGGGTGACAGGATGAAGTGGAAATTGTTGGGCGGAGGGGGCACCCCGTTTCCCACCTCCCTCTCGCTCTACCCACCACACTTGACACCACCCCCACCACAACCAGACCATCTCCCAAAATGCAGCACTGACACTTACAGTCTAGCTGGCACTATATAGGGGCATAGGCAGTTGGGTGGGCAGGCACACGCTTGCTGGTGTGTGTGTGTGTGTGTGTGTGTGTGTGTGTAGTGTTTTACTTTAGGTTGTAAAAGAATTACTCTGAAGTGAGAGTAGTGAGAGTAAAGAAGGTTTTTCTATTCTTTGGTTACCAACAGTGTAGAATATTATGTCATATTGTATTTTTCTATTGGTAATATACAAATAATGTGATCAATATCCCCACCAAAAACAAATGTGTGTTCACTTACAAAATGAGCACAATTTCTGGGCTTGTACGTACCAATTGCGATTTAAACATTGTGACCACATTCTCAGAGTAAATATCATCATCTTGGAATTGTCTGTACTCAGTAAACATCTTTGGCTAGGAGCTTTATTGCACTACATTGCTCTATTAACAACTTTGTGACATGGCACATCATCAACACACCTTTCAATGCTTACTATGCACAGATAACAGAACTACAACAAAAAAAAAAAAAAAAAAAATTCTGACAGACTACTAGTACACAGTCAGGATTCACTCAGAGGTGTGACACTGATTAAATCTCAAGACCCCCCCCCCCACCCAAATATTTACAAAAGATCTTGTTTGAGTAACTGTTGTTTCAGTTATTGAGGCAATAATATCCACTGAGACAATAATACCCAAATGTGATTTAGAGGAAATCTGAAAAAAATTTAATAACACTAATATCTCCCACCGGTGATAACATAATGATTAAGATTAGCAGATTAGACAACCTGGATAATATTTGCCAATAGTATTCAAAAGCGATTTATCAAAATGTCAAGATGATAATATATTGCTAACAAGCAAAGAACAAAGCCTATATAAAGTTTCTTAACAGATATACAGCAATTTGAAACTTCCTGGCAGATTAAAACTGTGTGCCGGGCCGAGACTCCAACTCGGGACCTTTGCCTTTCGTGGGCAAGTGCTCTACCAGTCCCGAGTTCTGAGTCTCGGTCCAGCACACAGTTTTAATCTGCCAGGAAGTTTCATATCAGTGCACACACTGCTGTAGAGTGAAAATTTCATTCTAGAAACATCCCCCAGGCTGTGGCTAAGCCATGTCTCCGCAATATCCTTTCTTTCAGGAGTGCTAGTTCTGCAAGGTTCGCAGGAGAGCTTCTCTAAAGTTTGGAAGGTAGGAGACGAGGTACTGGCAGAAGTAAAGCTGTGAGGACAGGGCGTCAGTCGTGCTTGGGTAGCTCAGTCGGTAGAGCACTTGCCCGCGAAAGGCAAAGGTCCCGAGTTCGAGTCTCGGTCTGGCACACAGTTTTAATCTGCCAGGAAGTTTCATATCAGCGCACACTCCACTGTAGAGTGAAAATTTCATTCTATCCACATTACTGATTGGAAGTATAGTGTAATAACATTCCTCAAAATACACCAACTCAAATAGTGCTCCCATTCACATGTATATCCATCCAACCACTACCGGTAAATTAAGCACTTGTTGTTGAACACAGAACCATTCGTTGATGGACAGCAATAACTACAAACATTTTTAAGAGCCCACCGGATGACAAATTGGACACTTGGCATGTTAAAGCCAAATGTGTCCTGACAAATGGCAACAAATATGATAAGAGGTGGATGAGCATTTGGGGGGAGGGAGGTGGGGTGGGGTGGGGTGATGGGTAGCTGTTTGGGGATATAAACTATATACAGTCTACACTGCAATGGAATAGAGGATGGAGGGAGTACACATCTAACTCATTATGCATGGCCAACATGACTGAGTGACAAAAATGAATACTGTCTTCCAAAATACAAATCATCTTGTGAAGAAATTAGTGGATTTCCTACACTGTCATCTGTATATAGCAACCTACCTGCTTACCAGAGTCAAGTTTTGTTCTCCCTCCCTCCCTTTACATTTTTTACCCCAACCCCCCACATACTACCCTTCACAACCAAATTGGCTATTCCTTGATGTCCTTTGAAGGATGGCCATTTAAATGAATGTGTGGTAGTTGCTGTGGAACAATTGTGACCATCTCAAGTAGAGCATTTTTGGATGAGGCCATTATCTAACATGATGATTATGCATTGGATGCAGGTAGAGGTAGACAATATCTAGAACCAGCTTGCAAATATTTATAATATTTTTGCAGCACATTCTCTAGCTCTGGACAAAAGTGTTGGCATCATGGGTACAGCAAGGTGCAAGAGGAGATCCTTGATGTGATAGCCACAAAGAACACAAAAACTGAAAGTGACATTTTAAGCTGTATTGAAGAAAGTGTGGAAAACACAAGACTGTCGTGGACTTCTGTAGTTTATTTCTACAGACAGTGTGCCAGCAATGACAGAAAAGAAATAAGGGTTCATTCCAATGCTGAATCAGAAAATGCAAAAGCTTTCTGTACTGAATGAAATCAGGGTTGCTCACTGCACGATTCACCAACAGATCTTACATGCAAAGAGTGTTAGTCCAAAAAATACAATGAATGGGGATGTTCGTACAACCATTATGTAAGGAAGCATAGTCTACAACATAGGCAATTTAAAAACTTTCTTGAGGATCTTGAGAGCCAATGTGGTAGCCTACCTTACTACAATGGAGTATGCTGGCTTAGTCGTGGCGAATTATCAAATCACTTTTTTTGTCTATTCCATGAGATAAATATGTTCATGGAAATAAATAACGCGTGTTCATGGATTGAAAGAGCCCCTATAGTAAAGTGATCTTGCTATCTTAGCAGATTTAATTAGCCATCTGAATGCTCTCAACATTTCACTTCAGGATAAGGATCTGCTGATTACTCATTTCATTGACCGAATACAAGCTTTTAAAATGAAATTGACACGTTGGGTGAGCCAGCTGGAAAAAGGAAATCTAGCTCATTTTCCTAAATTATCATCTGTGCAAGATGCGGTTGTTCACAAAGTCATTCAATGTTAACCACATATTTTAGTTTCCCTTAACAAAGAGAGAGAGCAACGTTTTCAAGATCCAGTGGCACTAAAAGTGATTTTGATCTGTTCTCCTCACCACATTCAGCGAGTGTTGAAGAGATTCATTCTGAACTACAACTAGAAATTATTGACCTGCAGTGTGACAGAATACAAAGACAAATTTCAGAACAAGAAAAATTTTGGAATTCTATAGAAACTTCCCTCCAGATAGATTTCCTTATTTCCACAGACTGGTGGCTATAATAATATCAGTGTTGAGTTTCAAGAATGTTTGTGAACAATTGTCCTCTGCAATGAAAAGTAATAAGACACACATGAAAAACTTGCTGTCTGGCCATAATCTAAACTGCGCACTGCTTATGCAATGCACAAGAACAATTATTCTGAACATAGAAGCAATTGTTAAGGGAGAAAAGTGCAAGACAACCAAGGATCCTACCCTTAATGACTTCATCTTTGCATAACAGCTCACAAAGTACATTACAAAAAAATGAAGTATGCATTAATAAAATCATATGTAGCATGTGTATATTTTTGTTTGTTGTTTCACTTGTAGTAATAATAATTCACACAGTGCAGTTGGCCATGGATTTTAACTGACTGACGAACATGAGGCGGCAGCTGTTCTGTCCACCCATTTGGCCTGGCCTTCTCTGCTCTGTGCTCGCCAAGCTCCATGCTCACACCCTGCTGCTTACAACGTGCTCCATGAACACATTTGTTGTGAAGCCATGCTTTAGAGCTAGACTTTGCTGCTGTCAAAAAAATTTGTTCAAGTTCACTGCAACCATTTCAGGTTTCTTTACAATACTGTCATCTTGTTTAATTTCTGTGTGTATCACATGTTGCCCATTTTTCTGTCAATTTCCCTTTTTGTCACATTCTTAGGTTTATTTATTTTCTTATTTAGGGTGCTTCAGGAAGTTTTCTGCCATTTCTTTGAGGTATTACCAGTTCTGAGACAACTATATATAATCATCTTTGTTCTGCAAGATTTTTTTATCCCCATAGTGAGCCACATAACTGTTTCTAATGACTGTTTTGGGGAAAGTTAGCATCAAAAAGAGAGATAAATCCATTTACAATTGATTACACTTTTCATTTACACCTGTTTCGTGGAAAACTTGACTCCAGTGTATCTCTTGCACACTGTAGTTGAAATTTTTAATGGTTTTTAACATTTATTGTCCTAAAATGGTTTTCAAGAATGCACAGAACTGATGCACAGATATGTCGGTGAGTGTAAGCAATTGACCAACATGGTCAAAAAGCCCATTGACAATTTGATGTACACTGACACTGTTGATTTTTTACTCATCTATAAATATATTGCCCATCAGATTGTCATTTATCAGTATCCGTGGTCAGAAAATGTACTACTGTCATGAAGTTGCATAAACTCATTGGAATGAGTGACTATTCCATCAGTTCTTTGTAGAATACTTTATACATTATGAACAAAAACACACACAACACTGGTGTAATATTGTACAATATTTATTTTTTGTTTTGTTTTGAAAACCATTTTTCAGCTGTTACACCACCATCAGGTACAAAGATAAGGATGTTGTGGTGCAATGAAATTTTGTTGGATCAAAGATTTTGAACAACAGCTCTACAGAGTATCTCCATTTCCTGAGATGAACAATTTGAAAATTAGATTGAGGAGCAAAACAAGAGGTATTATTTCAGTGTTAATGTGATATAAGATTATTTAACTAACATGAAATATGTGACACATTAACTAATGGACTATATATAGATTACAATGGTTGTCCGTAGAAGAAAATAAACTGAACAATGAACTTTGGTAACATGTTCCACAGGCATGGCTGAACAAAATAATTTTGTCTTTAACAGGTCCTACATTACAAACAGATAAGATATACTAGTGTGATTAAGCAGGTAAGCAAAGCAGGGGAGGCTGTCATCCCCATGAGTAAAGACAACTTCCAAATGGAATTAATTGCAAATCAAACAAATAGCATCAAACAATGGCTACCCTTCTAACTTGGTGGACTTCAAAATGCACAAAAGACAGAAACAACAGATGACCACTCCTCTTTGTTATTTTTTCGACCCGTCACCTCAAGAACACAATAAATGTTGCACAATTCCATATGAGGAAAATTCTCACTGGATATAGCCAGAAAGCTTAAATCCAGAAGAATAAAAACATTTCATGTGTGCAACACTGTTGGACACTTTTACCCAACAGTAAAGACAGCACTCCGCCTTTGGAAAAAGAGTGGAATATATAAAATTACTTTTAACTGTGGCAAATTCCATATAGGTCAGTCTGGCAGGGAAATACACACCTGCTTGAAGGAACACCACAGAAGATAGAAACTTAGAAAAGGAGATTCTACTTTTGCAGACCAACTGCTTAAAGAATGCCATGATTACAAGGTGAAACATGAAGTATTACATCACATCCATAAAGGAAGGATGATTGACTATCTTGAAATAATGGAAATTAAGAAACATATGTCAGCCCAAGTTTAGTACTGAATGACTGGACACAGTTCCCTAACTTGCCACTTATAACTGCAGATACTACTCATAATCCCATCCAGGCCCTGTTGTACATTACCCATCTTACTCACATGCCCCATTCCCTTCTCAACTAGTGTTTTGCTTTCCTGTTCTACAGTCTGGTTTCTGTAGCCTCCTGCTTCCTATATTTTATCCCTGTAGCCTTCTGAAATTCAGAGTATGTATTCCAGTAAACACTTAAAAGTTTTCTATATATCTGAAAATGCTGAAAATGTAGGTTAGCCTTTCTTCAATCTATCTTGTAATTATTTGCCACACGTCTTTCTATCCAAACTGATTTTCCCCAAGGTCACTCATCTACAAATCAAGTGTATCAGTATTTTGCTGCAATGACTTATTAAACTGATGGTTCTGTAATCCTATCAGAAATGGGAACAAAACCTGCCTTCATTGGAATTCTTACATTCTTGTTAAAATCTGAGGGTGTTATTTCTATCATATCTTGCATACAATGTGGGATAATTTTGTCATGGTATTTCCTCTCTAACATCCTAGTAATTCTGAGGGCATATTGTCTATTCCAAGTGCTTTGCTTCAATTTACATCTTTCTGTGAATGCTTTATCAAAATCTCCTCACAATATTGCATCCTCCATCCCATCTTCATCCTTTCGGTAATACTGTCCTCAGTTTTCCTTCCTTTATATAGTCCCTCTATATATTTCCTCCATCTTTCAGCCTTTCATCTAAGTTCTTGATATTCATACAGCTGCTTCTCTTTTCTCCAAACATTTCTTCAATTTTCTTATACTCAACATCGACGTTTCCCACAGTCATGCATGCTTCTACAGTCTTGCACTTCTCTACCCATTTTTTGCTTTGCCATTTTGCATTTCCTGTCAACCTCATTTTTAGGTGTTCGTATTCCATTCACCAATTATATTCAGTACACTGTGCATTGTTTGAGGATTTATACTGAACCTTGTCTTTCTACCTATTTGATCCTCTGCTGCCTTCACTATTTAATCTCTCAAAGGCATCTATTTGTCCACGTCTTACTTCCTTTCTTATTTCAGTCTTACATTCTTGTTAAAATCTGAGGGTGTTATTCCTATCGTACCTTGCATACCATGTGGAATAATTTTGTCACGGTATTTCCTCTGTAACATCCTAATAATTCTGAAGGAATTTCAATTTATCTAGTCCCATTTCCTTCATTTCGTACCCTTCTGCAATTTCTTCAGTTTTCATTTACAATTCCTAGACAATAAATTGTGGTAAGAGCCCACACAGAAATGTTCTGCAGTTTGTAAGTCTCTGTCTTGCCTTTACGTAATCTTTCTGAATTCTTCTAGGTCTTCAGGTCTCATTCACATACACAACCACCTTTTCTTATCATTAAGTAAAAAAGCACCCTCTTTTTAACTAAATTTCTCAATACTCCTGTCCTCAACTTATTAATATATTTCTCACCTCTTTATCTTCCATTTACATCTGCAGACATAATTTCATTAAAGTTAAACTTAAATTTTAACCAATCAGTTCCCTGCAACTCATCTAATCTTTTGACCTTTGCTACTATTCTACTTTTGCTTCCAACCCATTACTGCATCTTGTTTTTCTCCTGAGTCTGAATTTAGAGCTACATTTCACCTCTTCAAGACCCGATCCTCTTAATTCCCCCCCCCCCCCACTCCTCATCTGTGTCTTCACTCTGATGAAGCAAATGCTTAACAATGTTCAGAAAGTTAAGTCCATATTACACGATGTGCCTAAACCATACACCTATGCACCAGCACCCCTAACGTGCATACCTGTAACTACAGACGATAAACGCAAGCAGCAGTCGATATGCACAAAAAGAAAATAGAACTGTCTGATGTCTTGTAAAGTCGTTCGTTCAACCGCGCGCAACTCAAGGGCAACTGTATGATATACCGGAACGTCATACGTACAAATTATTTCTGTGAGCTAATAAGAAATTGTTTTTTACCATTATTTACTAACTAATTGTTTTTCTCTTATGTAGGTTAGTATTGTTGTGAATTAAATACTCAACAGTTTTATATGACACTTGGTATACGTATATCGAAATTTACGTTTACGCAGCATATTGCACATGGAGGATCCACTTGTTTTTGGAGCTATTGCCCTGGCAGTGACAGTAAATCTTCGGATTAGGGCAGAACAGTGACAAAAACGAAAAATCACACGTTGTTGGGTTCGACCCTGGCTGATAAGAAGGGATGAAGGCAGGTGAATATATTCACTGTTAATGAAAGAACTGAGGCCCTAAGATCTGCAAGAATTTCAGAACTTCATTAGGATGGACATGGCCTGCTTCGAGAAGCTGTTGTCTACAATAGAAGATGGGATCAGAAAGTGTCATGAGGGAGGCTATCTCACCCACTCAAAAGTAAGAATTGTATGTTCATACATTTTGTAATGATACCAGCCTAGATCACTGATAAAATACCGGTGAATGCCCTGTTATGTTTCAGGTTGGTTGTAACATTACGTTTCCTGGCGGATGTGGAATCTTTTAAGAGTCTGGCTTTTAGCCACAGAACAGCACAGCCCAGCCCACCATTTCAAAAGTTGCTGTGGATATTTGCACTACAACTTGCAACACTTTAAAGGACCAATACTTAAAGATGAACTTATGTTATTTTTCCAAGTTTGGACTATATATATACACACCTTTCCTCGGTGTATGTCTTATTCAAGACGTTAACGCCTCTTTGCTCCATTTTATTTCTAGAATATGAAGCTGTCAATAGAAAAAAATCCTTTCACTAAAAGCTAGTATAAAAGAGTCTACTGCAAAAAAAAAGGTCTCTTTTCTGCGTTTATGAAACCTGCTTACTGGGGGAAAAAAAAGAAGCAGAAGATCCCAACACGAAAAATTCCCAACACAAAAATCTGAAATTAGCCACTAGCCACCTAACAATAACCAAACAACAAGCAGAAAGCACTGTGGTACACCCTTTTGCGCATGCGCGAGTTATCTCTGCCACTGTACATGAGCGGATGAATGGCAGTTTAGAACTGCTCTCTATTATGGCGCGCAAATAATATGTCTTGGTAATTTTCATAGTTTCACCCATTCTACCGCTAGATGGCTGTCGCACTAGACCAGTACCATTCGCAGCAGATCGTCGTGTAATACCCGCTTTAGAAATTCAGATCTCCCTACCCCTTCCTCCCGCCCTCGATTTGTAATCTGATACCTCAGGCATATCTGATACTATTTCGGACAATGATAAACAACAATCCCTCTTCCATTTCAAACACTTTCAATAATCATTTTTATACAAATCTTTCAACTGTATAGTGTCCAACTTCACCAACAGTGGATTTTTGGGTACCATATATCACTCTTCCCCCCAATACTTTGAGAGTTTAATAGGATAATGTGACTTCATGGTATTGAATAAAAATGATAAATTCACAGTCAATTATGAATGAGAGAGAAACACAGCTAAAGTAGATGACTTCAGTGCTGAAACCTGATCAAACAAAACAAATATTTACCCATACCACTTCGAGTATGACAAGTTCTTCAGGCATAGAACTTCAGTCTGGCGGTACTATCTGCACTTGACTTAGCACTGACATTCCCAGAGATCACAAATTACATCATTTATTGTTAAATACTACACTTATTAACTGTAAAATTAATGTTAGTAAAAGCTGCAGAAAGAATATGCTGGAAGTCTCAACACAAAGCCACAAAACAAACACTGTTCTACTCTATTTTCAGCATAAATACTTGTAGCTGAACAACAGAACAGGATCTCTAAATAATTGTAAACATGTTACACATATGACAATGACAATCCACTTGGCTTACATTCACTATGAGCTTTCGCAACCTCAATTTTTTCCACTAGTTTGTCTCTATATCCTTTGTACTGATCGTGCCAGACCCACAGCTCCTTCCGGATCACACGTATTTGTTCTTCCAAAGCACTTGAAGTTTGCTGTTCTAGAGCTCCTAAATGTGCACCGCCCTTTCTCTTCGGCCTGAAATAAGTAAAAAAATTAGACTTAGAACTGACAGGTTTTCATGTTTGAAATAGAGCTGTATAATTCCTCTCCCCCAGGCAAAACAATTCACTCAAAAAAATATGGAGACAGTACAAGAAAAATAAAATTCGTTAAATTCAGCAAAAGCTAGATGGTTTTAACAGTGTAACTCCAGCAACAAAACTTTTTAAAGGATGTCATTAATACAACTGTCTGATTTCGCAGTCATTTTTGAACAGATGTGCAGTGGAGTATTTGCTACAACCTTCTAACAGTTGGGCTTCCAGAACTGCTGTCGCTATTGACAAAGCTATTCGTTATTTCTTACATTACAAATAGATGGTATAACCTCAGAACATGGAATGCTTAGTACTTCTGATAGACACACATAAAAGAATACGAAACTATGCTGTCTTTCAGCATTATTAGTTTCTGCCTCAGAGAGGCCAGAGAACTGGATTGGGGAACATCGACAATTCTCGCCATCTCTCTCTCTCGTGCAGGTCTTCTGGACTGACCACCACTCAGTTGTAAGTGAAATGTCTCTTCTCACTCTTCCTACAACCTTTGTTTTATTCAGCCACCTACACTAGCAGTCGCTCTCTATCCCTAAAACATCTGTTCAAATGGCTCTGAGCACTTTGGGACTTAACATCTGAGATCATCAGTCCCCTAGAACTTAGAACTACTTAAACCTAACTAACCTAAGGACATCACACACATCCATGCCCAAGGCAGGATTCAAACCTGCAACCATAGCTGTCGCGCGGTTCCAGACTGTAGCGCCTAGAACCGCTTGGCCACTCTGGCCGTCTGCAGCATCTGTAACCAGTACTGTCAGAATATATTCAAACGTTCAACGTATTTCTCTCTTTTTATTTCAACACTTCCTTCCGATGCCCATCCTCACAAATCCTTGACCAGTCTCCTTCTTTTGTGCCTGTACAAATTGGTGTCAAGAAACTGACATATACCACTGTTTTATACAAAGAGAGAGTTCATAAAACTTCAGTTCACATTCAATCCTGTATGGCTGATGAGAAAACATCGCCACTGTTACTCTGTGCGATTTGTGGGTTGAGGCTGCATCTTTTTAAGTGGCATGGAATGCGCCACATTCACACGTTCTTTCACTGGCCGAGATAAAGTCCAGCCCGCAGCACTCTTGCAGCTGGCCACCCAGTGCTGGATGGAGTCATCCGGTCACCACACATCAACACTGCCCAGTCATCGTCGTTAAGCTGTCCGAATTCATGAGCACATGGCATGCAAATCATACTATGAGTCTGTGATGCTTCTGCAGCCTTGCCAGTGCTTGCCTGTGAAGGGGCAAGTGCACAGGCGCAGTATACAGTTGGCACAGCTTGCAATCTGTCTGTCACCCACTAGTGTCAGCCATCTACCACTGCTGTAGCACAGGGCATCATACACGACAAAATACAAACACACAGAACACAACAGTGGAACCAAAAACTCTAAGGGCTGGACACCACGTGACCTGGCATGTGGCAACTAGCCCGACACTTCACCAGGGAGAAAATGTACACCCCAACACACCAAGGGCCTGACGGACCTGCATACTCAGTGGAGGAGAAAGCAGAACTAATGGGCCCCACACTCGCAGTGTCATTCACACCGAACCCATGAATGCCATACTAGAACACCAACACTTCCCCGCCTTTTGGAAGACGGCCAAGGTCCTGATGTTCAGGAAGCTGAGGAAAGACCACAGCCTCCCACAAAATTACCGACCCATCAGTCTTCTGAGCCCACTCAGCAAGAATGTTGAGAAGGTGATTTTCAAACACATCACTAGGCACTGCATTAGAAATGACATCCTGAGACTGGAGCAATTCAGCTTCAGGAATCACCACTCCACAACACAACAACTCTTACAGGTCGTTGAACATATAACACATGGCTTCAATACAAACAAAGCAACAGGGGCGGTGTTCCTAGACATAGAAAAGGCTTTCGACCGTCTATAGCATAACGGCCTGATTCGCAAACTCAGCGACGCAGGGTTCCCCGACGGGCTGGTGCGTCTCAGACACTCATACCTCACAGACAGGAGTTTCAACACTGACGTGCAGGGAAAACAATACGACACGGTAAACACGCGGAAGTATCCCAGGGAAGCATCCTAGGGCCCCTACTGTTTAACCTCTACATAAACGATCTCCCAACCACACAAAACACAATGATGGCAATCTACATGGATGACACAGCCATCCTCGCGCAAGATTGGAAACCATCAAACATTACGTCATGCTTACAGACCGCACTCAAGAGTGGCTGAGCCTTGGTTAGAGAAATGGCGTGTTAGAGTAAATGTCGACAAGTGCGAAGCCATTCTGTTCACTAGAAGACCGCAAACACCAATACTGCAGAGCAATAACTCTACATGCACGCCCAATACGTTTCCGCGAGAAAGTCAAATACCTCGGTGTCTGGATGGACCGGAAATTACTATGGAGGGACCACATACAACACATGACCAACCTAGCAAGCACGAGGCTCAAACAGCTCTACCCTATGCTCAACAGGCGTAGCACACTGAACAGAAGGGCGTTGAAGTCCATGTACATGACACTTATTCAGCCCCTGATGATGTACGCAGCCCCTGTCTGGGGATATGCTGCGCCCACACGCCTGCGCCGTCTGCAGATCATACAAAACAATATAGTCAAAATCATAAGCAATGCTCAAAGATACAAACGCATCGTGGACCTTCACTGGGAATACCGACTTGAGAATCTCACGGAGGTAATCCACAAACTCACCACAAGACTATACAGAAACTCCAGACATTCGCAGAACCCGTTTCTTCTGAATCTGGAGAACTACAACCACAACCATAGATGGAAACATAAAAGACCAAAAGACATACTTTTAAGGACCTAACCTCTATGGCCAAGTACACGCAAACACAATGGTACATGTGAGCCCCTGTTAATCAGCCACCATTACTGGATATCAGTTGGAAGACACTTGCCGAATAACTGGCACCACACAGGGAAGCCGTACAGTACACTACATGCAGACAAGCTCCACACACCCCCCACACAGTGAGATGACCTATGGCCGATCTCCCACTAATATATAATGATCCCGATTGTTCCAGGAATGCAGCAGCTGCAGCAAACTCTGATACATTGCCATTGCCTGCCACGGTAATGATGCATGATATCCATACTAACAAACCCAACCTTGCATGAACTATCGCAGCTAGTAAGCCACTACTGCTCTTACTACCCATCCCACTGTCATAGAGGTTTTTCTCCCACGGCACGAGGCTTGGCACTTTTTTCCCTCTGCTCTTCAAATTGCTACCCTCATTCGCATTTTGTCCACTCTCTATCACCTGATGGACCGTGTTAATGCGTAGTCTTACCCAAACGCACAGATAGCATCACAGCCGACCATCCTGTGGTCCACCTATTAGATAACTAACATGTTGACGGAGGTGACAGTAGAACTTTTGGTTCAGTCACCACGTTGGTGCGGGCATGGCGGGGCCCCATCTCTATTATCCGCCGTGGCATTAGTGGAGACCATGGGGGAGAGGGCCCCAAGGGACCCCTTCCGCACGAGAAGAGCCAGAGGAGGCTGTTGCTTCACCGGCAGGGGGGAGGGGACAGATGTCCCCTGTGTTGGGGTGTTGTTCCTGAAGTAAGTGCTTTCGGAGCAACAGAGGAAGATTTGCCCCCTACCACCAAGGGGGCGGGTGCATTCTGGTGGCCCGGAGGGCCCTCTGTTCATGGCACAGAATGAGGAATCACTGGCACTTGGGACGGCGATAGTGATGTAGCTGCATCGTATGTCGATGTCAACCAAATGGGGTGTAATCTTTCGAATTTACGTTTACCCTCTGTTGTTAGTCAACCTGTCCATGGTCTTGTACTCCATGATTTTTCACTCCTTTTGGAGTACTGGGAAGTCTGGTGAGCAGGGGGAGTGGTGTTTTCCAGAGATGATGCAAGTGGGAGGTGGTGCACATGGAGTATCTGGGGGGCAGTGGATGTCCACAGTCTCGACATGTGGCGCTGGAAGTGCAGCAGGAAGACATGTGCCTGAACTTCCAGCACTTACAGCACTGCATAGAGGGAGGTACATATGGTTTAATATCACAGCGGTAAACCATCACCTTGACCTTTTCAGGCAATGAATCAGCCTGAAAGGCCAAGATGAAGGCTCCGGTAGCAACCCTGTTGTCTTGGGGTTCCCTGTAAACACACAGGATGAAATGAACACCCCAATCTTCAAAATTGGTGCGGAGCTCATCGTAAGACTGCAAGAGGAGATCATGATGGAAAATAATCCCCTTGACCACGTTGAGGCTTTTATGGGTAGTGACAGAAACAGGAATGTCACCCAGCTTGTAACAGGCGAGTAGCGCTCAGGATTGGGCTAGGGATGCTGCCTGAATTAAGACTGCGCAGTTTCACATCTTGGACAGCACTGTCACTTCTCCAAACTTATCCTCAAGGTGTTCAATGAAAAACTGAAGCTTCATAAGTAGAAAAGAGTCCCCATCGGTTCTGCTACAGACTAAAAACCAAGGCTAATATGGCTCTCTGTAGCTCTACGTTCCTCCCAAGGTGTAACGAGGGAAGGAAACTATTTAGGGTCATACCTGTCGGCATTGTATTCTATCTTGCCCTCCTGAGAGACTGCAGGTGCCTTACGGTCACCAGCAAGAGATGACTTAGTCCACTTCATTGTGGGTCATCCACCCTGATGCCACCCACTCCAATCAGGGGCTCTCCCCATGGGCACCACCCAGCCACAGCAAAGGCCAACTGGCATGATGGCCATTGCCGGGAGTCCTGATGGCCCAGGAAGACAGACATCTACTCCTTGGCATACATGGGGAGTTTACAGCTCAAGCATCAGCAGTGTGATCCCTGTGTTGTCAGGGGGCTCCCACCAAATGGATACACGACGGCCCCACCACAACGGTCTGGCTACTGTGCTGGATATTGGGCGCAGAGAAATCCAGTACTGTCACAGGGACGAAAGAGGACAGGAGACAACAGAAGAAGATGACATACCATGGAAGGTGTCCTCACCCAAGTAGTTGAATCGCAGGTGGAGATGCAAAGCCATGACAAGAGATTCAGGAGATTGAATCTAGGGCACTCATGCACCACGTAAGGCGTCCTTCCCCATATGGCCCACACTTCAGTAGAATTTTGAAAGTGGCAGGTCAAACCATAGAATGGGACCTGAACTCACAGGGCCGAAAAGTGGGAGACTCCTTTTACTCGCCTCTTATGACAGGCAGGAATACCTCAGGCCTATTATAACCCCCAGACCCGCACGGGGTTCTGGTGTATGATTTGGAGTTGTAGCTTAACTGGTCCTCACCTTTTTAAAGATGAACAAGGAAGGGCTGTCCCACTGAATGGAGTTTGTTATCATGTGATGCCCACTGCTTTCCTTTGGCCATGTTTGGATCAAATGAACATTGGGAATTTATGGTCCCAACAAAACAGCGCAACTTTCCACTCTTCAGGAGAGACAATCACACTGCTGCGTGAGAAGTTCCCGAGCAAACTAATCCTGTTACAAGGTGACCAAACCTACCCACCTTGATCTTGTGACAGGACACCTTGTGGCTTTTCCAACACACACACACACACACACACACACACACACACACACAAAACATATCTATTGGACCAGTGAGCTACAATTTGGCTTGGGCTTGATTATGTCCTGTACGTTATCTCTTGATGATGGACTTAACCAATTTCTGTGCTTATGCTTGCACAGTCAGTGGGCTGAATAGTTCAGCTAAAAACCATGTGTGAACATGATATGCTCCATTCGAGTTTGTCTACTGTGATGAATAAGCACATTAAGGGGAGCTGGAACAATGAAAATGACAAAACTAACATTATTTTAGTTTTTTCACTACAAAATTATTTGGAGTTTTCTGAATAAACAAATCAAGTTTCACCCTTCTAAGTGTCTTTATCGCTGCAAAGGTGACACGCCGCGTAAACGGTTGTAGTGACTTGGTGTGTCACCTCTGACGGTGCCAATTGCTGGCTGCAAGCAGGGTATCTTTCCGGAATTAGACAGTGTTTTGTTTTCCAATGTTGTATGGCTTTATCTCTGTGACAAGTGACTGTTCATATCGGTAACCATAAACGCTATACCGTGTGTGTTGACTTGCGGAGTTTGCTTTGTGTTGTTTAGCTGTAATTGATGTAATTAAGCCCATATTCAGAGATTTATCACAGCCAAGTTCATTGGAAAAGTGTTTACATGAGAAAACACAAACTCCAAATGAAAGTGTAAATACACTCCTGGAAATGGAAAAAAGAACACATTGACACTGGTGTGTCAGACCCACCATACTTGCTCCGGACACTGCGAGAGGGCTGTACAAGCAATGATCACACGCACGGCACAGCGGACACACCAGGAACCGCGGTGTTGGCCGTCGAATGGCGCTAGCTGTGCAGCATTTGTGCACCGCCGCCGTCAGTGTCAGCCAGTTTGCCGTGGCATACGGAGCTCCATCGCAGTCTTTAACACTGGTAGCATGCCGCGACAGCGTGGACGTGAACCGTATGTGCAGTTGACGGACTTTGAGCAAGGGCGTATAGTGGGCATGCGGGAGGCCGGGTGGACGTACCGCCGAATTGCTCAACACGTGGGGCGTGAGGTCTCCACAGTACATCGATGTTGTCGCCAGTGGTCGGCGGAAGGTGCACGTGCCCGTCGACCTGGGACCGGACCGCAGCGACGCACGGATGCACGCCAAGACCGTAGGATCCTACGCAGTGCCGTAGGGGACCACACCGCCACTTCCCAGCAAATTAGGGACACTGTTGCTCCTGGGGTATTGGCGAGGACCATTCGCAACCGTCTCCATGAAGCTGGGCTACGGTCCCGCACACCGTTAGGCCGTCTTCCGCTCACGCCCCAACATCGTGCAGCCCGCCTCCAGTGGTGTCGCGACAGGTGTGAATGGAGGGACGAATGGAGGCGTGTCGTCTTCAGCGATGAGAGTCGCTTCTGCCTTGGTGCCAATGATGGTCGTATGCGTGTTTGGCACCGTGCAGGTGAGCGCCACAATCAGGACTGCATACGACCGAGGCACACAGGGCCAACACCCGGCATCATGGTGTGGGGAGCGATCTCCTACACTGGCCGTACACCACTGGTGATCGTCGAGGGGACACTGAATAGTGCACGGTACATCCAAACCGTCATCGAACCCATCGTTCTGCCATTCCTAGACCGGTAAGGGAACTTGCTGTTCCAACAGGACAATGCACGTCCGCATGTATCCCGTGCACCCAACGTGCTCTAGAAGGTGTAAGTCAACTACCCTGGCCAGCAAGATCTCCGGATCTGTCCCCCATTGAGCATGTTTGGGACTGGATGAAGCGTCGTCTCACGCGGTCTGCACGTCCAGCACGAACGCTGGTCCAACTGAGGCGCCAGGTGGAAATGGCATGGCAAGCCGTTCCACAGGACTACATCCAGCATCTCTACGATCGTCTCCATGGGAGAATAGCAGCCTGCATTGCTGCGAAAGGTGGATGTACACTGTACTAGTGCCGACATTGTGCATGCTCTGTTGCCTGTGTCTATGTGCCTGTGGTTCTGTCAGTGTGATCATGTGATGTATCTGACCCCAGGAATGTGTCAATAAAGTTTCCCCTTCCTGGGACAATGAATTCACGATGTTCTTATTTCAATTTCCAGGAGTGTAATTTAATCTGGATTAGGATTCCCAAAAGAGTGTTTGTACAGATAAAAACATTGCATTTTGGAGTGTATGATGCAGTGGCAACATACAATGAAGGAAATAATATCAAATGTGATGTGCTGAAACATTTAGTTTCCAACCAGGAGAACACCATTTCCACAATGCGCCCAATTGATGAAGAAAGACTAAGAGGTGCAGGAAGAAGAGACAAAAGCCTACAACTTGCAGCAAAAGGTAAGAAAAGACCAGTGAAAAGGAAAAAGAAGAGGACGCTGATACTCCATCATATGGGGCATGAATGTATTAAAAAAACTTTGGAAGCCATTTCCTGTAACTTTAAAATTATCTTTGAGGAACATTTTCTCAAAAACTGCTATAAGTATATCAATGAAATTTATACACAATATTGTTTACTTATTTACCTTCATTTTTATAACAAATTGTAAAAAAAATTGTATAACTCAAGAGTTATAGAAAATGTGCAAAATTTTAGAGAAAAAAATAAGCACCTGTTTAAAAAAAATTGTAAAACAAAAATCAATAAATATTTCTTATTGTGGCATTGTAACTTTGTAGAGAAATATTCACTGAACATGTAGTCCAAATTTCAGATCAATATGTTTATGGTTTTAGAAAAAAAATTTCCTTCTATTTGCTAAAATTAACATGGAGGAAATGGATTGTTCCGGCTTCCCTTAAACATACAGATTTTTGACTTCATGCTGATGTGTTGTATTTTAACACAATCAAAAGAAAATAAAAAGTAAAAAGTTTAATACATATATGGGTTTAAGGTTGTGTGCAATTTCAATGGTTGCCTTCTTGTCACTGCTTGTGCTTCAGATGGATACAGGTGTGACAGCGCAGTGAACTATGGTTTGAAATGAAATAATACACTGAGTATTACAAGTTTCAGTCGTACGCACGTTGATGGCTATTTCTTGGTTTCTATGTGGGTCTTGGAATTTTTTCCTGACATTTAAGATCACACAGACTCCTGGCAATGTCCTGCCCTATGGTTCATATTGCACATAAAACTTCCCATCTTGTGCTAAATAATTTATTTCTACTTCCAATCTTTCAAATATTGTTGGGATGCAAATTAAAATTACTGCACTGATGTGTTTTCTTTCCCTTTTTCTTCTGATTTACTGTCTATTTGCCTTTAATGCCATGTACATCATATACTTACTGTTCATTACAAATACAGATTAGTGTCATAGTAGTCAATATTTGTAATGAAGAAGCTGGGGCCCATTCCTTTAGTACTCATTTCTTGCATTCCATTACACTGTGAGGACGAAGTTAATTCAATGCTTTAGCCATTGCCACTGCCTCGTTAATGACAAAGAAAGCCATTCTTAATTGGATTTCTTCAGTTAGCACACCAACCAAAGCAATTCCTAATTTCAAATCATCAGAGCCTTTAGCTGAGCATCAAACCAATTACTAATAATGAATGCTGTTATCTGCACAACAAGTGTAAAACTTTATTCTGTAAATGAGTAAAAATAGAAGTACAGATTTAAAAGAAAGCAAAAATATTTCTATGACAGTTTCTGTTCTATGAACATCTCATAGTTTTAACATCTGTTTTTGGAACCAAGATCGGTTTGCAACTAAACTGGATCTACTTTTATGTTTAGTGTCTGATTAACAAATAATAATAATAAGTCACAAAAAAGGAAATAACTTGCTCAAAATAAAACACAATTATTTTATTTTTTTTTGCACTCACCTGCATCCACAGCTGTCATCCTCATAAAGTGGCAGATCGCTTGGACGACATGGTTTAGCTTCTGTACTGTCTTTGCCACTTTCAGACTTAATTACAGCCGCAGCTAAAGAAGTGGGTATGACAAACTTCTTTAAAATCTGTAAAAGAAGTTATGTCATTAAAATTTTAAAATACAAATGTAGACAGTGACACCTTTTACCCCTGCCAAAATTCAAGCCAACTAATAACCATCCATTCCTGTCAGATAAACTTATAAGAGGCACAAACATCACAGAAGCCAGCCACTGCTTGTTTCACAAGCAAAATACAAACTAAATATTGTAATTCACTAACTACATATTAAGAGAATTATTTACTAGTAAATGTTTCAATAAGCTTATGATTTTCTTAAAATGTGGCAAATCTGTATTAAACACAAGCCTAAAATTATGCCTCACAAAAAAATCAAACTTCCATTTTCATTCAGCTCTCTAATAATAATATTTCTTCAGAGAACTGTCAGAGGAAAACAAGCTAAGTCATTGGGTCTTTCCCTTTATGGGTAGCATGCTCTATGAAAATTAAAATATGATCATAAGAAAACAAATATTTACATTTAACACAAATTGGTAAAATAATCTGCTACACTGTGAAGCTGGACCCCCAACCCCCTTGAAATCCTTGATGCGGTGACAGTCTGAACTTCAGCATAGTTCGAGGCCTAGGTTAAAAGAAGATAATCTGATTGCGAGATGGCGAAGCCAACAAATATGTTTAATAAATAAAGGTGATGTAACAACAAAAGTAATCAGTTATTGACAATATGACAAACGGATAGATAAAAAATGGAATCAGTCTTTCCTTCTCATCCCCTCCGGTAAGCCTCCCCTGATGTGGGTTCTCGTTGACTTTTCTGAACTGTACCCCTTTCCCTAAGCCTCTCCAGTCCCTTTCCTTCACCCCTCTTCCTTCCCCTTCAACTCTTCTGCCAGACGAAGGAGCCATGGGTTCTGAAAGGTTGTAAAAGATAAACCTTTTTGTGTGTGTGTGTGTGTGTGTGTGTGTGTGTGTGTGTGTTCTCCTGCCGCCACTTGGTGGGCAGATTTTTTATCTTTGAAATAAAGGTGGTGGTAACAGATTGAACTGTATCATATGCTAAGGCAATAATTCCCAAGATCACTTGCGAACAACATATCAAGCACACAACTGCCATGGCGCGAGATATTGATTTTGATTAGTGTTACCGACTACAGAATACCATCTAACGGTGAACCTGTCAGCAATGTTCCAAAGATGTGTGAAGCTGGCACAGTGTCAATCAGTGGCGGATACAGAAAAACCTCAAGGAGGGGGCGCTAAAATTATCTCCAGCAACCTTTACTTTTAACGTAATAAAAAAATAATTAAGACACATGCAAAGCTTAAGAAAGTTTTATTTGAACTGATTATACACATATACAAGGCAATGCCATCATACGATATAAAAAAGTTATAATTGTGGTTCTCTTCCTTAAATGATGAATTCTATGTGCCTATTCTTCCTGGAAAATTGTTTAATTACATTGTTGATCCTCCAGGAAGATTCCTCCTTCACTGTCGACCTCAGTCATGTCTTTGTATGCTGCAATATCAAAAAACTTCTTTCTACTGTAGCAACAGATGCAGGTAGACAAGCAAATATTTTGTACAGTGTGTGCAAAGTAGCATAGCGAGAGATAGGATGCACATGCTGGGTAGGAAAGTAAAACTACTCGATAACTCCATTCAGTCGAGTCAACTGACAAAAGAAATGAATGAATAGCGTGCGGGCTGACTGGTGGTGGCGGTTGCCAATAAGGGCAGCTCCACAAGGCAGGGTGGAGTGCGCACTCCCCATATGTATCTGCAACTGGTGTCAATGTGCACTAGTTACCTGGTGGAGGTTATTTCCAAGATTGTGTACTGCGGAAAGGGATTCAGACTTCATTTATTGCCATATCGCAATTTTCGGAACTGTGTGGATTGTCATGGAGAGATGTGTCAAACTTTGTGAAAGATACAGCTACAGCATACCCCAGATATGGCGAAACAGGATTGCTCCTGCCTGTTACACAAAATGCGGAGTAGTTGTTGATGGAGACCTGAATCACAAGTAAGGTAAGTCAGATTCTTCCTGGTAGTAATTTTGGTACATCTTTTGTCATTACTTGTCAATGCTGTAAACAAAATCGATATCTGGCATCATTACAAGCTGCACGCTTGATCATCGTTGTCAATGCTGTAAAAAAAACCGATAGTTGTGCTCTGACAAGTCACACTCTCTGTACATATCATTCACAAGTAATCTTGGAAATTACCCCTAAAACTCGCATTTGCTTCATATTTAACACGAGTTCTGTCATAAAAATCAAAACTGCTAGGTGAATTCAGAAAACACGTTACATAATAATTAAGATGCCAACGAATATTTTGATGCACATTACATGCATATAATGTACATAAAAGATAACGGTGAAGTCTGTGACATAAGCCCATGACCAACTACAGGCCTGCAAGCCCATGACCAACTACAGGCCTGACTGCAGGCAGGTCACATGCAGCCTTTCTACTTGCTGTGGGACTAGGAGGTGGAGAGGTAGCAGGCCCCTCAGGCGATAGCCTTTTACCCTCGAGTAAAATTCTCAGTAATATTTTGACAGCACGCTTAGTAGACCTGGGGCCATCCTGCAATCGGGAAGTCTCCATCTCTTTACAGGATTCAGCCCAGGTCCTCCAGGGATAAAGTCTAGTGCTCTATCCACTAAACCAACACAACCATCTCACATTTATTCATGCGTCAACTTTGAAAAAAGCAAGGAGGGCCACTAAGTAAATACAACCAAATAACCAATCTAAGTCCTGTCACTTGTTTTCAGGTATTTGCAACAACCACAATAGTATGTACCTCATTTCTAGTAACTTCAACAATCAGTACCTTGAAGTCATAGTTGTCATTGTCATAGTGTAGTTGCAGTAGTGTAGTCCAAAGAGAATTTTACAATGATATACAGACAGTAAGCTTAATGCAAGCAGAAACAAAAGCCATGTAACAGACGTATGAATATACACACACATTTAATGAGGTGAGGACAGATGGCAGGTCATAGCCATGTTGAAGGAACCAATTTGGCATTTACCTAAAGTGGTTTAGGAAAACTAAATCAGGAAGGTGGGAGAGAACACAAAGCTCCCCTCTATCAAATCCGAGGTCAGCGTCTCAACAAATGCACTACCTTATTCAGTTGTGCCTAATGTAGAATTCTCTGAGGTATGTACATATTTGGAACAAGTTAGCTTCACAAATGATGATACTGTAAAGCAGGAGACTGCTTTCCTTCATTTTCCAAAATTTTTGAAATAATGATGATTTATTTTAGAATAGTATCTCAACTTACCAACAACAGTAACTTCAGTAAGTCACAATCTGTTTTTCAAAAGAGTTGCTCTACTGAATGCCATTCAGTAAATTTTACAAGCATTAAATAATTAAATAGTGTCAGTTCGTATTTTCTGAACCAGTCTAAGGCATTTAACTGTAAATCATGCCCATAGGCACCTACATGGCTCCCTCCTATGCCAATCTGTTAATAAGCCATCTAAAGGAGACTGTCATAGCCTCCAAAAACACCAAACCCCTTGTCTGGTTCAGGTTCGCTGATGATATCTTCAGGACCTGGACTCATTCACAACCTCAGCACCTTCTCTCCCATCCCCTTCACCTGGATCCTACTCAATCCAGTGTCTCACCTTCCTAGATGTTGACTACCTGATCTCTGATGACTCCATCCACATCTCTGACCACATTAAACCCACCAGCCAACAACATTACCTGTATTTTTAAAGCTGTCATCCCTTTCACACCAAAAAATCCATCCCATACACAGCCTGGACACCCAGGGATGGCGTATCTGCTGTGACAAGGACTCCCTTGCTTGGTATGCTGAGGGTCTCACCAAGGCCTAGTCTGCAAACACACCCCCATACCTCCCACCACCACCCCAAGAACCAGCCACAAAAGAGTGTCCTCTTCGACACCCAATACCAGGCTAGACTGGAACAACTGAAGTACATCCTTTCACAGGGCTTTAGTTACCTATCATAAGCCCTGAAATGAGAGATCCTACCCAAGATCTTTCCAATCTCTCCGAAAGTGGTGTTCTGCAACCCTCCCAAACTCCACAACAGCCTAGTCCACTCCTTTGCCACTCCCAATCCCAACCCCTTGCCACAAGGATCATATCCCTGTGGAAGACCCAGGTGCAAGACCTGCACAATCCACCCAACCAGCACTTCCATTCCTTTCACAGGTTTATCCAACCCCATCAGGGGCCAGGCCACCTGGGGAAGCAGCCATTTCGTTTACCAGCTTGGCTACAATCACTGCACACCTTTTAATGTTGTTATGATTACATACCAGCTGTCCACCAGGATGAACGGCCACTGACAAACTGTGGCCATGAGCAAAGTAGACCATCCACTGGCACAACATGCAGCTGAACATAACATGCTTGATTTCAATGGCTGCTTCACAACCCGAGCCATCTGGATCCTCCTCCCCACCCCCACCATCATCTGTTCTTAACTACTTAGATGGGAGTTATCCTTACAACATATTCTCTGGTCCCATAATTATCTCAGCCTCAACCTACTGTAACATACTGCTCCAACACACACTACCCAACAGTTTCCACCCCCCACCCAGCTTATCATCTCCTCCCTATTCTCATCTCGCAGTCTCTGTTTGCAGCCCTATGCCAATGCACCCGCCCATCTCTCCCTGCTGCTCTGCCTTTTTCCCCACCTCCCTGCCCCACATCCTCTTGACACTATGTCTGTTGGCATTCTAGTCCCTGAATACTCCACCACACAGTGTTCATCTCTTCCCCCACCCATATATTACTATACCTTCTCCTTGACCATCCCCTCCAAACTGCTGCTTGTATCCCACATGATAGCTGCATTCTGGCCTCAGATGCCAGAGTTGGTAGTGATATGTGCAGAAGGTTTGCTGTCTTCTTGCTTGTTTATATGAATCATGTGTGTTTCTCTTTCGCAAGGTTGTGGCTGAAACCTTTATGTAAGTATGTTTTGCAACTTAACGGTAAGTGGCAATCCATATTTTCCTACATTGTTGGTAAATCATAGCATTCCCCTACACAGAATGAAGTTTTATGGGATTGATGGTATCACCAACCCATAGAAAGTGTCATATGTAACCAAAAGAATGCAGAAAGTTGTATTCAGTGCTTCAACAAACATAGTCCAGGGACGTTATTCTGACTGGAGGGGAATCACATACGGGGTTCCCAAGGTTCAACTTTTGGTCCACTATTGTTCCTCATATATGTAAATGATCTTTTGTTTAACATACAACAAGCAGAATTAGTTCTTTTTGAAGATGACAAGTATTATGATCAATCCAGCATACATACCAAAACAGAGGAAATGGTGAACAATGTTCTTAGAAGTATCATTGTTTGGTTTCTGCAAATGGTCTCACCCCTCACCCTCAATTGCAAAAAGACAGGACACATCAAGTTATGCACATTTACGGGTACCCCTCCAATGATAAGTGTAACACATGGTGAGGAAATAATGATCAGGGGGAACCTTCAAAATTATTGGGTTTCAATACTGATGAGAATTTAAACTAGAAAAAATGCATTTTGGAATACCTAAAGCACCTTAGTTCAGACACATTTGCATTTAGAAATATTGCAAATCTTGGGAAGAGGCAAATCAGCAAGCTGTCATATTTTGCATATTTTCACTCAATAATGTCATACAGAATAATGTTTTGGGGTACTCATTTACAATAAAGAATGTCTTCATTGCTCAATACAGGTCTGTACGAATAATAGGTGGTGCTCAACGATGATCATCTTGTAGACACCTGTGTAGCAGTTAGGCAATTTGAGAACTGCTTCACAGTTTATTTACTCTCTCATGAAGTTTGTTGTAAATAACCCACTGCAGATCTAAAGGAACAATGACATACACTATATAATTATAATACCAGAATAAAAATGGCATCCATTACTCCACATTAAAGTTGTGTTTGGCACAAAAGTGGTGCACAATGCTGCATCAAAAAATTTTATCACTTACCCAGTGATATAAAATGCCTGACAGGTAGCAACATAAAACTGGTAAACTGAAAAAGTTTCTCCTTGACAACTTTTATTCAGGAGAAGAGTTTCTATTATTGTAATGTGTAAGAGGTGGTGGGTAGTGCTCACATCTATGCTATATGAACTCACATTTATGTTTCTTTTTTAAAAAGCACTTACAACTTTCAGCATATTTACAAATTAATTTGTGATGTGAGCATAAAATGACTGTCTACATCATTATGATTTATCATACAAAACAATCTATGGAACATGAAAGTGTGCAAAATGATAATGAAACATCTGCTCATTAACTGTGTTCAGTAGATATAGTTCCCAAGAATGAGCCACTTGCTTAATATATAACTGAGTACACTATTAACTGTCAAAGAATAAAATAAAATCTCTAAGATACAGCAATTTGATTTTAACAATTTCATAAACTGATTTTTTCTTCACATATAAAGGATATCAGTTGTCACATGCAGCTAATAGTGTTTTCATTCTTGAATCTAAACAGTCTGATCATTTATTGAAGTCATTAATAAAAATTTATTCAGTTTTCAGTGAAAGTTGCTAAGTGGCCCCCTTGTATTTTTCATAATTTATATTATTATTGATAGATGTATTTAACATCTGTCAAAATACTTTAATGCAAAATTTTCTGAATTTGCTTTGCAGTTTTAGTTTTTATAACTAAGTGCATTAAAAATGCTACCAAATGTTATCAGGCTACACTACAGGTCTAGGTATCGCCACAATCTATACTTGGCATTCACATTCGTTTGACCTCACAAACGAATTATCGCCTTTCAACCTAACCTACACTTCAGGCTATGCTACACATCAGTTTGTTTCCCCAACTAAGATTTAGTATATGTGTGTGTGTGTGTGTGGAGGGGGGGGGGGAGGGGGGGTATCTCACACTTCAGCCCAATTTTCTTAGGAATTTTTACAAGATTTTACAGTATGCTTCTTGGTAGCTTGTTACAGGTTTTTGCACCATAACGCACAACACATTGAACACAAAAGGGAAAGCAAAATCTACAATCTAATTAGTTTTGTCATTTTTGGCGATTGTGTAAAGTCACTACTACACTGAAAATGGTCATTAGCCATACATGATTAAAAAGCAAATATTATGAAAAGTTAATGGAATACTTCAAAGACGTTTCACGTGGCTTTTTCTAGTTTTCAAATGTGTGTTTCATAGAACAGTTTTTTTGTACAATGTTTTTATCAACATTATGCTCAGAACATAATACCAAGGAACAAGATTGCTGAAGTATGTAAAATAATACATGACTCTGGCCGGGGGTAAATACCAGAGAAATCACACCAGGTCTTCTTTAAATAATTTTTAATACTCTCTCGTGTGGATTACATTTACACGAATTCTCATCTCTGCAATTTTCGCACAGGAATTATTTTCACAAATAAAGTTCACAGTAAGATCAATGTCAAAAAAGTGGATCTCTGTGCAACTGAAGGGAATGTTATTCTAAAGACGAAACTGAAGAATTCGGTGACATCCTTTAGTTTACATACAACTTAGGAGTGCATGGACTATTCTCGGTGGCATAGATATTTTCTAAAAGACAAAGTTTGCTATTTTTAGGATGCCTTAAATTTAATGTTTGTTAAAGTCATCTCGAGCTCATTTTATGGATTAGCTTATTAGCATTTAAGTTTTGTTTTGAGAATTTTGGTCCACATTTTTAATTTTGAACGGAATATCTACAGATACTCGTCTAGAAACAATCCACACTACGTATCCACGCTGGGATGATTTACATCTCAGGCACTTTAAAAGTGTTGACACTAATTTCAAACGAAATGATATTCTCATGACAAAATATCGTCTGCAACTAACGTTCTCGTCGTACAATAGAGTGGTATAAATGGAATAGACCAGTTGTATGAGTCCCCAGCATTGATTCGGAAAGGAAAAGTAATCACAGCAAACATTATGAAGATTTGTATGTCAAATTTCTCTCTGTACCTGAAATCGAATCATTCCCTACCACTGTTTGCAACTTCACTCAATTACCACTTCTCTCACTCCATACAAAGTTGTGAGCGATGAAGGTACTACATACGCCGCGAACTTCTACAATCGATATTACGATATCGGCTACCCTCGATGTAACCGTGATCTGAGCAGAGATCTTTGCGTGTGAACAGAATATCTACGCAGATATGAGATGTTCGCAGAATTTGGAGTTGGAGGTTTGAGTGAATTTGCTCAAATCTGTGGGTTCATATCACATCTGTGCAGACAAGTTGGGGCATGTGGACAGGATATCGCCGCAAATCTGGCACTAAAGAGTGTTTGAGACAGCTGGTTATTCATTCGGGTGTTTCTCGTCTGCTTACGCAGAGTGAATTTTAAAGTGAAAGATACCCGTCAATCGCCGGCCGCGGTGGTCTCGCGGTTGTAGGCGCGCAGTCCGGAACCGTGCGACTGCTACGGTCGCAGGTTCGAATCCTGCCTCGGGCATGGATGTGTGTGCTGTCCTTAGGTTAGTTAGGTTTAAGTAGTTCTAAGTTCTAGGGGACTGATAACCACAGCAGTTGAGTCCCATAGTGCTCAGAGCCATTTGAACCATTTGATACCCGTCAATCGTCTAGATAGTTCATTTCTGAATTTATCGAAATGTATGGGAGCCATACATGTTAGTGAAAAATTTCAAGCAGCGAATAGAACTATATGGAGATGAAGGCAGCTGCTTATAATTCTTAAATCTTGGTCTAACGGCCAACAGGGAAATTATACATAATTTTAAAAATAAAAGATTGGTTGCAAACGGGGTACCGCTAAGTGCTAAGTGAAGTAATGAAATCTATTCGATCTGGTGCCTGGGAATTGCTAGTATACTTTCACACAGTACTATCCTATGCCATAGTATAATGTGAGATGTGACAGCGATGAATCCTATGAAACAATTTTGAAATATTATAATCACTGTTGCCCAGTTAAAGATATTAAAAGGACTCTAACACATAGAAAGGATCCAAAGCTGAAATTACCCAGTAATCTGATTAAACTCAAGAAGATTGTTCATAAACTCTTCTTACGAAAATGTTTAAGACAGAGCTTTGGCATTTCAGGAAAAAACCTTCTCAGTGGTTCAGTCATTAAACTTCAGAATCTGAATAAAGCATCTTGGAAGCTCATTAATCAGTACTGGAAAGCAAATGTGAATATGGAAGAAATAAGCATATTGTATGAGAGAAAATTAATAGGAGATCCAAGGACAATCTGTGACATTTTTAATAAATATAAGAAAAAAATCAGTAAGTTGTCATATTTTGCATACACTCCTGGAAATGGAAAAAAGAACACATTGACACCAGTGTGTCAGACCCACCATACTTGCTCCGGACACTGCGAGAGGGCTGTACAAGCAATGATCACACGCACGGCACAGCGGACACACCAGGAACCGCGGTGTTGGCCGTCGAATGGCGCTAGCTGCGCAGCATTTGTGCACCGCCGCCGTCAGTGTCAGCCAGTTTGCCGTGGCATACGGAGCTCCATCGCAGTCTTTAACACTGGTAGCATGCCGCGACAGCGTGGACGTGAACCGTATGTGCAGTTGACGGACTTTGAGCGAGGGCGTATAGTGGGCATGCGGGAGGCCGGGTGGACGTACCGCCGAATTGCTCAACATGTGGGGCGTGAGGTCTCCACAGTACATCGATGTTGTCGCCAGTGGTCGGCGGAAGGTGCACGTGCCCGTCGACCTGGGACCGGACCGCAGCGACGCACAGATGCACGCCAAGACCATAGGATCCTACGCAGTGCCGTAGGGGACCGCACCGCCACTTCCCAGCAAATTAGGGACACTGTTGCTCCTGGGGTATCGGCGAGGACCATTCGCAACCGTCTCCATGAAGCTGGGCTACGGTCCCGCACACCGTTAGGCCGTCTTCCGCTCACGCCCCAACATCGTGCAGCCCGTCTCCAGTGGTGTCGCGACAGGTGTGAATGGAGGGACGAATGGAGGCGTGTCGTCTTCAGCGATGAGAGTCGCTTCTGCCTTGGTGCCAATGATGGTCGTATGCGTGTTTGGCGCCATGCAGGTGAGCGCCACAATCAGGACTGCATATGACCGAGGCACACAGGGCCAACACCCGGCATCATGGTGTGGGGAGCGATCTCCTACACTGGCCGTACACCACTGGTGATCGTCGAGGGGACACTGAATAGTGCACGGTACATCCAAACCGTCATCGAACCCATCGTTCTACCATTCCTAGACCGGCAAGGGAACTTGCTGTTCCAACAGGACAATGCACGTCCGCATGTATCCCGTGCCACCCAACGTGCTCTAGAAGGGGTAAGTCAACTACCCTGGCCAGCAAGATCTCCGGATCTGTCCCCCATTGAGCATGTTTGGGACTGGATGAAGCGTCGTCTCACGCGGTCTGCACGTCCAGCACGAACGCTGGTCCAACTGAGGCGCGAGGTGGAAATGGCATGGCAAGCCATTCCACAGGACTACATCCAGCATCTCTACGATCGTCTGCATGGGAGAATAGCAGCCTGCATTGCTGCGAAAGGTGGATATACACTGTACTAGTGCTGACATTGTGCATGCTCTGTTGCCTGTGTCTATGTGCCTGTGGTTCTGTCAGTGTGATCATGTGATGTATCTGACCCCGGAATGTGTCAATAAAGTTTCCCCTTCATGGGACAATGAATTCACGGTGTTCTTATTTCAATTTCCAGGAGTGTATTTTCATTCAATAATGTCATATGAAGTAATGTTTTGGGGTACTCATTTTTAAGAAAGAAAATCTCCATTGCTCAAAACAGAGCAACGTGAATAATAGGTGGCGCTCGACCATGGTCATCTTGTAAACATCTGTGTAAGCAGTTAGGCAGTTTGACTACTGCTTCAGAGTACATTTATTCCCTCATGAGGTTTGTTGTAAGTAATCCACTGCAGTTCAAAAGAAACTATGATGTGGGTAATTATCAACTCAGAAGAAAGAATGACATTCATTATACCACATTAAGGTTATCTTCAGCACAAAAAGGGGTGGAGAGTGCAGCAAGAAAAATTTTTGAACACTTACCCAGTGATGTCCCACGTGGAGTTGCTAGACTCCCATCGGGTGCCTCCCCAGGTGGCCGATAGGGAAATGCTCACCAGATATGGTGGGTATCGGGGAAATAAAATACCCAAGGTGGCCAAAAGTAGTAGCTGCTGCCTTGTAGCGTGATATTGGGTTTCACATGCTAAAGAAAGAAAAACTTGAGAATAAATTACCTGGTCCCCCAGGCCGGGGGTTGTGCAGTGGGCCAGCTCCTCACTCATGTGAAAAACTTAAAACGCTAAAAAACCTAATAATATGTCTCAGAAAAACTGGAATCTTGGGCGATTAACTGGCGAAGAAAAGAGGAAAATGACATTTGGATGCTGGAAGGTGCAAGGTATCTCCACAAAACTGAATGAATGACCAACAGAACTTGACAGTTTCAAAATGGATGTTGTCATACTCTCTGAGACCAAGAGGAAAGGCAAAGGAGAAGAAGAACTTGGTAATTATGTACGTATTTGGAGTGGGGTAGCCAAAGTGGTAAGAGCCAAAGCAGGAGTCACCATTATGATGAAGAAAGCATGGAAAAAGAGAATTAAAAATTGGAAATTTATTAATGAACGTATTATTATAGTAGAAATGACTCTATTTGCCGGAGAAGTTATAATTATTGGCGTATATGAACCCACGAATTATTCAAGAGACCAGGAGAAAGATACTTTCTGGACAATCCTTAGGGAAACTATAGAAAAAATCCCAAGGAGGAAGGAACTGGTTATCATTGTGGATATGAATGGAAGAGTAGGAATTACAGAATCATGCCCAAAAGTGGGAAAACATGGAGAGACAGAATGTAATGACAATGGAGAACGACTGATTGAACTTTGTGAACAGTGTGAACTGAAAATTACCAGCACATTTTTTAAACACAAGGATATTCATAAATATTCTTGGCAACAGAATACTACAGAACTTCATTCTATAATAGATTATATTATCACTAGACAAACAAGCAATTTCGAGGCACAGATGTTAGATCTCATACAGGAACCCAGTGTGGATCAGATCATTATTTAGTAAAAATGAAGAGTTTTCGGCCATGGAAGAATGCAAAGAATGATTCTAACTACATTAAAACGAATTTTGCTCTTAAAGCTCAAACTATATACTTCAGTACTTACAGCCTACAAGACAAAAGTATATGAACATTCTTTGCTGTCAGAATGGAGAAAACATTGGAAGAATTGTTTGAAGGAAGTACAGAGGAGATGTACAATTACATAAAATCCAATGTTATAAGTATAGCAATAGATGTGCTGGGCATAAGGGGAAACAACCACAGCCATACAGCAGAATGGTGGTCAGAGTAAATAGAAGTGGCAGTTAAAGAAAAGATGAACGCATTCAACTGGTAGCTGAATGACAAATCGGAATTAACAAGAACAATCTATACGGAAAAGAAGAATGAAGTGATAAAAAAGAAATAAGAATAGCAAAGAATGAAGTGTGGGAAACGACATGTGCCAGTGTCAATAGCAAACTAGGATTTGGGCGACCGAAACAAGCATGGTCAGTATTAAAAGGACTTCAACAAGAGAAAAAAGCCAAAATCAATCTTCAACTGATAACACCAAAAGAATGGGAAGAATTTCCAGAAATTATCAAATGAGTATAGAGAAGGGTATCTTTAGGAATGAACAGTAGAAGAAAAGGTGCAGGAAGGGGAGGAGATCCAATGTTTAGAAAGCAAGGTGAGTAAGGTATAAGAACAGGGAAGAATGGTAACTCACTTGGATCAGACAATATCAATCTGGAGCTCTTAAAATATGGTGGTGACAAAATTGTGAAGCTAATAACACGATTATTCAATAAAATGTTAACATGGAGATTAGACACCCAAGGAAATGAAGCTGGGTCATATTAATACCATATTTAAGGAAAGAGATCGCAAAAGCTGCTTGAACTACCGAGGAATTTGTGTTGTAAACACATTAATGAGAATTTTTGGGAAAATAATTAAAAATGAGCTGCACATAAATTTTAAAACCTGGGAAGAACAACATTGCTTCACAGCTGGTAGATCATGAGTAGAGCATATTTTCACATTATGACAGATCCTAGAGAACCATAGGGAAAAATCAAAAAAACGTAGGATTAATTTTTATAGATTTAGAAAAAAGCGTATGATACTGTCCCAATAAAACTACTTTGGAGAGTGTTTGAAAATAAACTGAAAAATTTTCTCCTTGAGATCTCCTTCTATTCAGTAGATGAATTTCTATTATTGTGCTGTGTAAAAGGTGTTGGGTAGGAATTTCTTATTCTCGTCTGTACAGTTACAATATAATTTGTGAGGTGAATTCCGCATCATTACATTTTATCACACAAATTATCCTTAGACTACGAAATTAGCTAACTAACTAACTAACTGGCTTCTTTGAGACAGTACTGCATGTCAGATAACATCATCTGCAAAAAGTCTGCAAGGTCATTAATATGCAACATGAACAGCAAGGACATCAACACTCTCAGTCGGGGCACACCCATAGTTACTTATACATTTATTGATGACTCTTCATTCAAGATAAAATGCTACATTGTCCCTACCAAAAACCATTAATCCAGTCACAAATTTTGGTTGATAATCCACTGATATTATTCTGATAATAAGGGTATCTGTGGTACTGAGTCAAGTACTTTTTGGAAATCGATAAATTAGCTACTATATCTGCCTGACTGCCTTGACCCATGATTTTCATGATGTCATGTGAGAAAAGTGTAAGCTGTGTTTCTTATGATCAGTGTTTTTCAGAACCCATGCTGGTTGGCATAGAGGAGATAAATCTGTTCGAGATATGTTATCATGTTTGAACTTAGAATATATTCTAGGAGTCTACAAGAAATTGATACCAAGCATATTGCAAGATAATTTTGTGGATCACTTCTGCTATCCTTCTTGTTGATGGGTGTGATCTGTGCTTCCTTTCAACTACTGGACATTGTTTTTTGTTTGAGGAATCTGCAGTAGATTATGTTTAAAAGAGGGACTAACACACTCGCAAATTCGGTACAGAATCTGATAGGGATTGTATCAGGCCCTAGAGCTTTGTTTAATTTTAGTGATTTCAACTGTTTCTCAAGACCACTGACGCTAACATCTATATCAGTCATTAGTGTAGTGGTGAGAAAACTAAGTTGGGTAATGCTCCTGAACTTTCATTTGTAAAGGAACATTTTAAAACTTAGTGCACAGTTACTGTTTTTGCTTTGCTGCTCTCAATTTCAGTCTGTGTTTCAGCTGTGAGTGTCTGCCCACTAACATCCATACCACTACCAGCCATTACATATCACTAGAATTTCTTACAGCTTTGTCAGAGGTCTTTCAATAATATTATGTTATGGCAGTTGCTGAAAACTTCACACACTGCATCTCCTTATCTCTAGCCCTATACTTTGTTAGCCTCTGTCAAAAACCGTAGGATGGATTGCAGAAGTAGAAAGGCAGTGTGGAACCTGGCACAGTGTCATACTGTTTGCCTAACTCAGATACAACCGTCCCGCCTCCCCATACCCCCGTCTTTTCCTGCCATTTTAGCGTTCTTGGGTGAGGTATAAATGGTGGGAAATTAAAAGGGACGTGGGATGGGGCATTATCCCATTGGTACAACCTGCATGCTTGTACAACCTGCATGCTTGACAAGTTTGTCTTGACACTAAGATATCATAATCTAAGATGGCAGATCCATGATGCCAGAAAGTCAAAGGGTTAGCAAAATGGCTGCTACCAAGAATTGTCATATACTAATGATATATCTTTTTGTAATATTATGTTAAATGCTTGCGTGCCTAAAAAATCGAGAAGTCAAAACGTATGCGTCTCTTTACACTTCAGTTCTTGTTATGATCTTTAACATACACATAGTATGCATCCAAATTATAATGGAAATCAGCTAACTATACCGTTAAGTATTTGTTTTAAGTAGGGACATTGATATATAGAACAGATAAATGGCTGTAATAAACATACACAACGAACAATGCAAGTATCGTAATTTCTAAATATCTTGTCCTGAATATACTGCTGCATTACAATGTGATCTTTACACTGCCTCTGAAAAAAGAAGCAAACATTAAAGAACCATGATTTTAGTGCCAAAATGTTAAGTTATTAAACAAGAGCCTGTACAGTGCCACCATTTGCTGATATAGAAGGTCTTCCATGGGGTTAAGAAACACCTTTTTATTCCCAGAATAGTATTATTTAGGCCTGTACTACACAGCTCTGTATCATCTGTTAACAAGTGCTTTGTGATGTGAGAATAATATACCACTCGAATCTAGTAAAAGCATATCAGAAAGAGCGGACCCAGTAACAGCTCAAGGTAGCAGCAGGATGTTTGGTGTGGATAGGCTAATATATGACTCAGTTATCATATAAATCATCTATAATGTAATGATTATATAAATCGCTGCCTACAGCCACATGTCAGAATCCCTTACAACTCCCTCTTTAGTAATATTACACATATTTATAGGTACTTTTAGAAAAAGCAGTATACAGAGAAAGTAATCGAAATTTGCAACAGTAGCTGTCGGGCTTTAACATAAAAGTATGCCAACCAGCATGGATTCCGAAAACGTCGATCATGTGAAATGCAAGTCACACTTTTCTCACATGACATCCTGAGGGTCATGGATGAAGTAAATCAGATAGTCACAGCGCCTATTTCTCAATTTCCGAGATTTATTTGACCCAGTACCACAACTATGATTATTATCAAAAGAGTGATAATATTGGCTGTCAAGCGAATTTTGTGATTGGATTGAGGACTTTTTGGGAGGAACGACCCAGGATGTTGTCTTGGATGGGGAGTCATTATCAGGTGTAGAAGTATCTCCAGATGTCCCCCAGGGACCCTTGCTGTTCATGTTGTATGTTAACAATCTTGTGGGCAATATTAATAGTAATCTCAGGCTTTTCGTAGATAATGCAGTTATCTATGATTAAGTACTTTGTGAATGAAGCTGCATTCAGTCAGATCTCGTTAAGATTTCAACGTGGTCAGATATTGGCAGCTTGCTCTAAATGTTATGAAATGTAAAATTTTGCGCTTCACAAAACGAAAAAACGTAATATCATGTGACTGTAGTGTCAGTGAGTCACTATTGGAGTCTGCCAGCTCATACAAATACCTAGGTGTAACACTTCGTAGGGATATGAAATGGAATGATCACATAGGCTCAGTCGCGGCTAAAGCAAGTAACAGATTTCGGTTTACTTGTAGAATACTTGGGAAATGCAATCAGTGTACAAAGGAGATGGCTTACTAATCAATCCTGTGATTGATCCTACAATAATGCTCAAGTTTGTGGGACCCATACCAAACAGTTCTTAGAGGGGATATTATATGTATATAGAGAAGGGCAGCACAAATATTTACACGGTTGTTTGACGTGCAGGAGAGTGTCACAGAGATGTTACAAGAACTGGACTGGCACATTCTTGAAGACAAATGGAAACTATCCCAAGAAAGTCTACTAACGAAGTTTCAAGAAACAGCTTTAAATGATGATTCTAGGAACATTATAAGAACCCCTATAATCTCTCCCTTATGGAAAGTGAGGATAAAATTAGATTAATTGCAGCACACCACACAGAGCCATCCAAGCGATAATCTTTTTTTTTTTTTAATTTTAGTGGTTTGCAGAGTGAGATGTGGATGCAGATATGATGGTATCAAAGTGACCAGCTGATTGCAGGTGGTATCACTGGCATATTTCCAGTGATTCACTGCTTGTTTGTGAAGCCTTTGAGAAGGCTGGGGCATGATCCTTTCTGTACAAACAGAGATTGTGAGTATTCTGTGAGGTCGCCAAAGTGTTGTCAGTCTCCGTCCCACATCAGACAGCTCATGTGTTGCCTAAACGGGTAATGCTGGGGTAAGAGCCACGCCACGCCACCGTCTCTGCTTCTGTCTGCCTTAAAAAACTTTATACGCTCAGAATTTTTTTATGGCTCTTCTTAACACAAAATTTGTCGTGTTTCTTTTTTGCCTTCACTGTACCCAACCTGTTGGGCCAGCTGTTCTAGCTACAAGCACATGGCTGGAAAACTGAAAGGTCGTACGATTGAATCCAGTCAGCACAGTGGCTCAGCATGTTCGGTCAGGAAACTGGTCACCCTGTGCAATAAAAAAGACTGAGTGAAATTGTCATCGATAGAATTTGAAAGACGTCGTGCGACATCAACAGTTCTTTGCTAATGATGCTGAGGTGTACGGGAAGGTGTCAGAGTTGAGTCACTGTAGGAGGATACAAGATAACTTGGACAAAATTTCTAGACTATGTGACAAATGGCAGCTAGCTCTAATCTAAATGCACAAAAATTTAAATTAATTTGGATGAGTAGGAAAAACAAACCTGTGATGTTCTGCCACACATCGCATGGTGGTTTTCGGAGTATGCATGTAGATATAGACATCTGCACTGAATCACTGACAAGAAACGACAACGATGGAACACATCGAGAGAACAAGGAAAAAAAAGGCCTGAACAGACCATGGGTTTTACAGTCTGCGCTTTAACCTAGCATTCACCTCTCAGTGGTGAGAAGGTCCGCTGGAAACGACACATGGTTCGGATTCCATGTTAAGCTGTAGGTCTTTTCCCCTGCCTAGTAACAGGGGTAGGTTCTGGAGACGCAAGTCGCTGAAGTGATGTCTAATTGCAAGACTCGCACCAGGCAATTGAGCTACATGAAATTATTATAATTATAGTTATACCTAAACCAACATTAAACTGAACGCTAAATGCTCTTCGCAGAGCCTTTAGCGCATGCTACACGTAGACGTGATAGGAGGACGCTATTGGTTGGAGCGTCACGTGGAACACGGTCCTTGCAATTGCGCATCGCCCAGTTGCCCACTTCGTTACGTGCACGTCACTATATGACGGAGGTTCATTGCGAAATACTAAGTAAACAGTCAGAAACGACCAATATCTCTCTGCAAGCTAAACTCATCTGTAAAGAGGACTGTCTGTTTGGACCTATAGCCCAGTGTGTATGTTAGCATGCCAACTGACGAAGTTTGATTGTGAGTGGAAGAAACGTTGCCGATCGCCTCGCATACTTGCCACTTTCATGAAGCACTCGGTGCACAATACTCTATGATGCAATCACCCATCCGGAGGATACAGTGAAGAAGACTCTGGTTGAAATGCAGACTGACTATCTACTTAATGGCTCTTAGTACCGTGAAGATGTAAGAAGAAGGGTTAATGAGGGCGGTAATGATCAAAACTTATATTATTTATTCGTGGGAATGCTATATCTGGTGCACCAATTATTAATGGTACAAGTCAATTACCAAATCCACCAATTATAATAGGCATTACTATGAAGAAAATTATTACAAAATGCATGGGCTGCAATAATAACACTATAAATTTGGTCGTCCCCAATTAGAGATCCTGGTTGACCTAATTCAGCACGAATAAGCATTCTTATTGATGTTCCTACTATTCCTGCTCATGCTCCAAATAAAAAGTATAAAGTACCAATGTCCTTAAGGTTTGTTGAGAATAATCATTTTTGCGGTAAGATGGCTGAATTTTAGGTGGTAAACTGTAAATCTACTTATGAGATATTTCCTCTCTTACCATATTTTGGTCTTATATTCTGTTATGATTCTGGACTGCATAAGCTGAAACGCACAAGCTTATAGCGTGTTTGTCTGTGATGAGCATTCTAAGGCGTGTATTACTCATTTAACGTTGATTTTCGCATAGTG
This sequence comes from Schistocerca nitens, assembly GCF_023898315.1. Taxonomy (NCBI): domain Eukaryota; kingdom Metazoa; phylum Arthropoda; class Insecta; order Orthoptera; family Acrididae; genus Schistocerca; species Schistocerca nitens. Next base: position 284,899,904 of record NC_064615.1, read on the forward strand.
CACATTTGGCGACTGCTATTTTGCCACTGCTATGTTCGTTATTGGTGACATAAACCGAACCCAACAAATATTACATAATATATGAGTGATCGACGGCGTTTCACGCGTACAAGACTAGTTTTGTTAATTCTGTGGAGAGAAAACAGCTGGAACATTAAGTGTGGGACAAAAACAAAGTAAACTGTCGATACAGCGAAATATTCTCAATCCCTCTCTAGTACTGTTATTTTTATACCACTTACGGCACCCGTCATGCTCTTAAATATGATTCTCTTTGCCAGTTTTTCACGTATAGATAATGTAAGAGAATGAAACTGTCACTAGCTTCATGTGGCAGTGTTGTATAGCATAAATGTGATAAGAACATATGCCGCTTATGTGCCAATTTATTCCACCGAAGTTTTGCTATTTATTTTATTTCTCCTTATTTACGGAAAACACAATATTTCAATTATGTCTGTTACAGCTGCATTCCGGTAACAGATGAGTAAAAATGAGGCGAAGAAACATGACATAAAAATAAGATTGAGACTTCGTACGCAATGATTCGTAAGCTGGGAAGCACGACATCTCACTTAATGTCGTAAGTTACGTCATGTGATGATACGAACGAAAACCACATAGAGATGTTTCATAAGAGAGTGCAGAAACTGCAATGTTTTTTATCTCTGTTTTAAAAATCACACGACCGTGTAAAATCTGGATACAGTGAATCATCTACGATGTTGCTCCTGTATCGCCTTAATTAAACAGTACGAAACTGCAGATTATTCCTAGACGTTGATCCTTACAGGTGCAAGCACAAGGTATTATTAATGTTATTCCTCCTAAGACGGTCTCGAAAAAGTTTCAAAGTTTTGCAAATGCGATGCTTCTACTTACTAGTACGATATATAGAAAAATTACAGTTCTCACACAAAAGAGGTGGTTCACACAACATTGAACAGCCAATACTACATACTAGAATACTCCTCAAGTGCGCGGGGGCCTAAAGAGGATGACTAACAGGAATTATCGAGCGAAGGTAATAAAGATTAAAATAAATGTCACAGGCTTGTTTGACTTGTGAAGGAATGCTGAATAATCAGATACACAGAGATGTCAGTTTAGAAAGTATGAAGAATCGGCTTTGAAGATAGGCTGAGAGTACTAACAGCAAACATAGAGGCACAAGGGCAGTCATTCTTCCATGTTCCATTCGTCATTCGTGAGTGTGTCGGGAAGAAAACTCGATATAGTGGAAGACAGAAGGTTCCCTTTTGCCACACACTTTATAGTGGTCTGCAGAGTACAGACGTAAATGTCGACGTAATTCGTTACTGTAATTTTCCGTGTGATTTTTCACATATTTGTAAATCCTATCAGTCAACTGACGACAGCGAAAAGCGAGAGAGAAAAGGCTGATTGCTCGTACTCATTTCTTTAAATTAATGGCTTCAAAACAAAAGACCAAAGGATACTTCTTACGTGTTGAAAAATCTCTAGGAGGCTGTAACGCACTCACCATGTTTAACAGCATCCACGGGATACTAGATGTACTGAGCAATTTGCGTGATGTCCAACTCATTAACATATGACTCCATCTTTGGTTTCCATAGATTAAGTGGACTAAACAAATGGCAGTCAACGAATGATCGTTATGAAATATGAGCAGGAAGTTAACCGGTTTTCCAGAGGAATTATTGTAGTATAGCACATTTTAATGGAGTAGTTTCAAACTGGTTGCCGACATCGCTTACTGCGACAGATGCCATTTGCTCATCCAAAAGACGGCAGCAACAGACGACTGTGTCTGTTCCTTTTATTATGTAGGACAATACATATATCTTGTATGGTGCGGAAGTGCCGATGAGAATATGATTAAACAAATCATCTGTAGGACAAAAAAAGGTGGAAGTTGTCGCCCGTATGCCCCCCGGACAAAAAAGGTCATGTATTGAGCGGCTTCTCATCTGTCTTTACGAGGCTGAGTGGATCTGTCCTAGATCTTCCCGCCACAGAACCTGCGCGTTGACAGGCACCAGCCGTACGTAGACCACAGTCGATACATCTCGAGCAGCTGGTTTGGAGGGGGTGGGGAGGAGGGGGGGGGATTCCGTTTGCTGGTGGCCTTTGGAACAAATATTATTTTTCTTTACTGCAACACATTCAATAAAGACTTTCTCAGAGACAATTGTGAAGCAATGTGCAACGTCTGATAACATTGAAAAATAAGCGATAAAAAATAATATTTACCAAAAGTAAGGTTGTTTTATTAAATTTTTGCAAATAGAGTTTCCGAGTTAAATTGAATGAATTCTGGTCTGAAACTAAGGAGTGATGTCTTAAATGATCGGATATGAATAGTGTTCTGTTTGAGAGTCGTTACTGGTGTATATATATTACGAATTTAGTCGTAACTTGCAAAAATTTACGAAATAATAACTGCATGACCTTTCTCTTTCTGTTACTGCTGCGAACTTCATAACTTCTTTTTATGGTATCAGACTGATAAGTTTTCCCATTGCTGATGTACTCTGGAAAGTCTGGACTCTTGGCTTGGCTCGGCTTTAAAAGACTTTTAAAGCTAGCGACCATACTAAACAAAACATTTTCGCCCCTGTGTTTCGCCAGTGATGCGTTTCGTGTAGGGACTAAATTGAAGCCAGTATTTAACACCAACTGAATACTAACAGGACTCCACCTATTTACAGAAATCTATTTGCTCCGTTGTAAGCTGATTAATTCCAATAAAACTGAGAATTTTACAATTTTCCCGACGAACTGCATGTTCAAACAAATTTCGGGCTTGTGGTCGGTCGTCGTTTAATTCATTGCACATATTTTGACTGGGCACCTGCCAGTCATCTACAGGTGCGCCAACGAAATATCGTGCAATGACAAGTTTGTTTGCGTGGCTATCCTCCACAGTATAGAAATAATTGTTTGTAAGTACAACCGCCTTTTCTTGCTGCACTGCAATTTATTTTTCCGGGACGCGTTTCGCCTTTTTTATAGTATAGTTAAGTCCAGTAATTTACAGTAATAGTGCACCGCAAAAATAAACATTGTGAACAGTGTGAATAAAAAGTTTGGAATATAAAATGTGCTTAGTGTGTGATGGAGACGGAGGGGGTTGTATGGGCGCATGACGGCAAGGTCTTCAACGCCCGCTCAGTAACAGATTGAGACGGGTGTCACGAAAATACTCAGACCAGTAAGTTAAAACAGAACGTAAAACACAGGTAACAAGGTTGGAAAAATATGTGCCTACCCACACCGAAACGTGGGACGAAGCATGCCGTCAGCAGTAAAACATGGACAACACAAGAAGAAAGTGGTTGAGGGAGCTAAAACAATATAGCAGATGGAAGTGGCTGGCTGACCGCAAGGAAAAAAGGGAGGAGTCAGCCCCTTTGCAATACACCAAAACCTCCAGCCTAGAAGTTTAGGCCAGAGTCCAGACACATCACAAAACTTTAAAACGCTAGACACACACGTCTCATCGTTAGCTAAAACACAGGGCAGATCCCCATCAACTTGTGCTTCTGCCCTTGCATCACGGTATAAAATGCAGTCTGTTAAAATGTGCCGGAGAGAGATGTTCATACCACAAGCATCACAAAGCGGGGGATCCTCCCGCCGTAATAGAAAGCTATGTATGAGAGGACAGTGCCCAATCCGAAGACACATGAGGGCCACTTCCTCCCGCCTGAGCAACCGGCAGGAGGAACGCCAAGGCCGAGTTGTTGACTTCACCAACCGCAATTTATTGACCGTCACCGCCAGCCATTCTTCCTCCCACAACTCCATGCACTTCTTGTGGAATGCAGAAATGACAGACTGCAAGGGAACAGAACACTGGACCACATCCTGCTCTCTGCAGGCTTCATTGGCAGCCTGGTCGGCCTGTTCATTGCCCCATATTCCTACATGACCAGGCACCCAGCAGAAGGACACCTCCTTACCCCGGCGTTGGAGCAGATACAGTTGGTCATATATCAGCTGGACCATCTCCTCAGTTGGGTACAGATTCTGCAATGATTGTAAGGCACTAAGAGAATCGGAGCAGAGGAGAAATCGACTGCCCCAAACACGATTCATCCGCTCCAGTGCCTTCAGGATCGCGTGGAGCTCCGCTGCGAAAACGGTATATTCATCAGGGAGGCGAATCCGGGTAACATGATCAGGGAACACTACAGAACAGCTAAGGAAATTCTCCTGTTTGGAGCTATCAGTGTAAACGACGGTAAAACCGTGATGCGCATCTAAAATGTTAAAAAGCAGAGATTGGAATGTAAAATCTGGTGTACTATCGTTCTTAAAATTAGTCAAATCTAAAATAAGTCTGGGTCTCCGGAGCAGCCAAGGTGGAAATCTGATCCAACCGCGACGGAAAACATGAAGACCAGCCATATCCTTCGCTGAGAGGCAATACTGTGCGCGAATCTCTAGGGCCGCGTCGCTCGTTGGCGGTTATGAAACAGCCGTAACAGAGGAAGCTGAGCAACGGTATGGTATGCAGGTGTGTATAGTGTGGATAAAGCTTTATACGCCTGGCGCTCCGTAAGTAGCCGCCGCCGCATAAGAAGTGGCGGTTCAACACCCTCTACACAGAGGCTTGGTATGGGGCTAGTTCTGAATGCCCCAGTGCCCAACCGAAGCCCTTCTTGGTGCACAACGTCCAACATCTTAAGTAAGAAGGCCTCACAAACCCTTACACCGTGCACCCATAATCGAGCCGAGATCGCACAAACGCCTTGTAAAACTGGAGCAGACAAGTCCTGTCGGCTCCCCACGTCCTGTGGCTAAGACATGTTAAAATACTCAAAGTCTTAAGCGACCGTCGTTTCAGGTCTTTTTTAAGATGAGATGCTTATGTTTCGAAAATGAAGTGATAGTGTGACCTCCAGACCAGATAGGAAACGCAGATGCCAACAAGCTCTCAGTAATTTATATAAAAAAAGCGCGACGTGAACTGTATGATAATATAAAAATAACACATATTAAAACAAAACTATTAAAACAAAACTAAATCCCACTGTAGATGCCTTACAGTAAAAAAAAAAGGGGGGCGGAATGCGTCTGGGAAAAATGAATTGCAGTGCAACAAGAAAATGTGGTTTTCTTTATAAACAAACAATCGTGCAATGAATTATACGACGACCGGCTGCAAGCCCGAAATTTGTTTGAACACTAATAAAATTCCCTCCAGAAATGTAAACACAAGTTATGGAGTCAGTATTGAGCATTTGGCGCGCACGTAATGCAAACGGGAGGACAGTCAAATACCAATATGTGAAAGTAAACTTCATTCCTATTGGACCATTGCCTCAGACTTACTATTAATTTTCCACTAGTTTATATGTTGACACCGACCGAAAACTATCAATTCACACAACACCTCGTTCTCAGAAATACAAACGATTTGTTTACATGAAACTTCCTGATAGATTAAATCTGTGTGCCGGACCGAGACTCGAACTCAGGACCTTTGCCTTTCACGGGCAAGTGCTCTGCCATCTGAGCTACCCAAGCATGACTCACACCCCCTCCTCAGAGCTTTACTTCTGCCCATACCTCGTCTCCTACCTTCCAAACTATACAGAAGCTCTCCTGCGAACCTTGCAGAACTGCAAGGAGAAGTGCAAGTGCAAGAACTGCAAGTGCAACTGCACTCTTTCAAGAGTGCTAGTTCTGCAAGGTTCGCAGGAGAGCTTCGGTAAAGTCTGGAAGGTAGGAGACGAGGTGCTGGCAGAAGTAAAGCTGTGAGGATGGAGTGTGAGTCAGCTCAGATGGTGCCGGCACGGTAGCTCAGCGTGTTCGGTCAGAGGGCTGTGTGCTCTCTGTAACAAAAGAACTGAGTCAAGGGATCAACCAACAACTTGAAAGGATGTCTTGTGACGTCCGCCTAGACAAAAAGTAATGAACCATATCGAACAAAATGATAAAAAATAAAGGTAGAACACTTGCCCACGAAAGGCAAAGTTCCCGAGTTCGGGTCTCGGTCCGGCACACAATTTTAATCTGCTAGGAAGTCTCACATCAGCGCACACTCTGCTGCAGAGTGAAAATCTCATTCTGGAATTTGTTTACGTTCTTTTAAAATTTTGTACGTGGTTAGAGCAGCAATCGTAGGATAAAATTTTCTTGTAGAAATAGTAAACAGCCAATCAGTTTCAAAATGGAATTTTTATTAAACCCCTTTCCCATGGTTTCAACGTTTATGAAACCGTATTCTTCGGAAGGAAATACTGATAAGTGGATTGCATGTTGTTCCAGAGGTACGATAAAATATAACCGAAAGGCGTTAGTTAAATATAACAAGATAACAATAACTGTACACTGGTGAGGAAATACCAAATGACAATAACCATGTTGTCTGTGTTTTAATTATTGCCGGCCGTTGTGGCCGTGCGGTTCTGGGCGCTTCAGTCTGAAACCGCGTGACCGCTACGGTCGCAGGTTCGAATCCTGCCTCGGGCATGGATGTGTGAGATGTCCTTAAGTTAGTTAGGTTTAAGTAGTTCTAAGTTCTAGGGTACTGATGACCACAGATGTTAAGTCCCATAGTGCTCAGAGCCATTTGTTTTAATTATTATGGAGGTGAAATTTTATATTTGACTGACGCCTTTCGGCTATATTTTAACGTACTTCTGCCATAACATGTAATCCAGTTGTCTATATTTCCTTCTGAAGAAGACGTTTTTTATAAACGTTGTAACCATGGCAAAGGGGTTATAAAACCTTCCATTTTGCAACTGATTGGCTGTTTACTCTAGAAGACAAATAATTTGTATTGTTGTTAGCTTCCACGGTATCAGAAAACACGTGTGTCGACTAATATTATAAGTTTGTTCAAAGCACTATTATTTGAGGAATGTACTGACGGCAGGTTAGGTCGAGTCTATGGTCATAACTTGCGTTACTTTAATTTACTTAGTGTCAGGTCTTCTGGTGTTTACTAGGAATTTTTTGTTATTAAAGGAAAATGACATTATTCAGCAAATGTCTGTACTTTACAAGATAATCGTAAATAAACGGTCTTGTAATGCACCGTTTCCTATGTCCCAGGACCCTTAGGAAACTAAATAATCACAAATGAGGTTATTGTCGATTTCTGTGGCACTACGTACGCTCCATATTGTAAAAAATGCATCACAAATCTTTATAATCGTTAGTATTCCCACTCAACCGACACCGTATTCAGAAGTATCGCTCGCTGGCCGCTTGGGGCGCTGCTAGCGCTGAGGGGGTATGAAATGAAATGATCGTATGGCATTTATTGGGCGGGATATCCCCTTCGGGGTTCGGCCTCCGTATTGCAAGTGTTTTTAGTTGATGCCACTTCAGCGACTTGCGTGTCAATGATGATGAAATTGATGATGAAGGACACACATCACACAGTCCTCTGCCGGGAATCGAACCCAGGCACCCTTGTTTGGTAAGCGGTAACGCTACCAACAAAAACGAGACGTCTGTCGAGCCTGTTTTGGTAGCCCCTGGTATAAAGTATGTTGTTTATTGCAGATATGACACTATTTATGAGTGTGTGGTTAGACAGGATGCTGAGAGCAAAGCTTAAATAGCTTCTAGAGAAACGAGTAGCGATCACATTCGTTTCACACAAATATTTGGCTGTTTCTTGCCGTAGGCGAAACGATTAGTGATAATATTTATAATCTTCTTTTTCACAAATATTAGGCCGTTCTTCGAATATGGTATGCATTTCGAGGGTGAAGTTAGGCAGGAACAGAAGAGCACAGCTCAAATTGTTGCTAGTGAAACAACTAGTGGTCATATTTATAATCTTGGTTTCTTACAAACATTTGGCAGTATTTTCTCGAATGCGGCGTGGTGGAGGCGTGGCGTATCTGAAGTGGATCGTTTTGTAGGTGGTGTGTTGTTTTTAGTGGTGGTGCAATCTTGTGGCGGATGTTTGTATTTGTAATATGGTTTGTTGTAATCGTTCCTGTTATCGATATGTTAGCTTTTATAGACTGACTTCTATGTTTGTCGTTTGTAACTATGAACCAGACAGTGAAATTCTAGGGCACGTGATGCTGCGATGGACGAAGATAGGCCTAGTACTATTATACAGGGTGTTTCAAAAATGACCGGTATATTTGAAACGGCAATAAAAACTAAACGAGCAGCGATAGAAATACACCGTTTGTTGCAATATGCTTGGGACAAAAGTACATTTTCAGGCGGACAAACTTTCGAAATTACAGTAGTTACAATTATCAACAACAGATGGCGCTGCAAGTGATGTGAAAGATATAGAAGACAACGCAGTCTGTGGGTGCGCCATTCTGTACGTCGTCTTTCTGCTGTAAGCGTGTGCTGTTCACAACGTGCAAGTGTGCTGTGGACAACATGGTTTATTCCTTAAAACAGAGGATTTTTCTAGTGCTGGAATTCCACCGCCTAGAACACAGTGTTGTTGCAACAAGACGAAGTTTTCAACGGAGGTTTAATGTAACCAAAGGACCGAAAAGCGATACAATAAAGGATCTGTTTGAAAAATTTCAACAGACTGGGAACGTGACGGATGAACGTGCTGGAAAGGTAGGGCGACCGCGTACGGCAACCACAGAGGGCAACGCGCAGCTAGTGCAGCAGGTGATCCAACAGCGGCCTCGGGTTTCCGTTCGCCGTGTTGCAGCTGCGGTCCAAATGACGCCAACGTCCACGTATCGTCTCATGCGCCAGAGTTTACACCTCTATCCATACAAAATTCAAACGCGGCAACCCCTCAGCGCCGCTACCATTGCTGCACGAGTGACATTCGCTAACGATATAGTGCACAGGATTGATGACGGCGATATGCATGTGGGCAGCATTTGGTTTACTGACGAAGCTTATTTTTACCTGGACGGCTTCGTCAATAAACAGAACTGGCGCATATGGGGAACCGAAAAGCCCCATGTTGCAGTCCCACCGTCCCTGCATCCTCAAAAAGTACTGGTCTGGGCCGCCATTTCTTCCAAAGGAATCATTGGCCCATTTTTCAGATCCAAAATGATTACTGCATCACGCTATCTGGACATTCTTCGTGAATTTGTGGCGGTACAAACTGCCTTAGACGACACTGCGAACACCTCGTGGTTTATGCAAGATGGTGCCCGGCCACATCGCACGGCCGACGTCTTTAATTTCCTGAATGAATATTTCGATGATCGTGTGATTGCTTTGGGCTATCCAAAACATACAGGAGGCGGCGTGGATTGGCCTCCCTATTCGCCAGACATGAACCCCTGTGACTTCTTTCTGTGGGGACACTTGAAAGACCAGGTGTACCGCCAGAATCCAGAAACAATTGAACAGCTGAAGCAGTACATCTCATCTGCATGTGAAGCCATTCCGCCAGACACGTTGTCAAAGGTTTCGGGTAATTTCATTCAGAGACTACGCCATATTATTGCTACGCATGGTGGATATGTGGAAAATATCGTACTATAGAGTTTCCCAGACCGCAGCGCCATCTGTTGTTGACAATTGTAACTACTGTAATTTCGAAAGTTTGTCTGCCTGAAAATGTACTGTTGTCCCAAGCATATTGCAACAAACGGTGTATTTCTATCGCTGCTCGTTTAGTTTGTATTGCCGTTTCAAATATACCGGTCATTTTTGAAACACCCTGTATTTTTGTAACTGACTGGGCTCATTACCGAATGTGTGAAGTGTCGATTATTATGGATGTGTTTGTGTTTACAGTTGTCTGGTGTAGCTGTCTTCATTTCACCTATATAGGCTAAGGGAAATTTACGACACCGATTTTTATGGCTGCGTCGGGTGAGTGTCTGGTATAGCTGTCTTCCAAGAATGATTGCCTATCGAAGTCGCGGGGTCCAAACGATAAATATCTAACGTGCGATTCTAAATCGATCGCATGACTCGGGTGGCGGGCGTTATGATCAGTTATTTGTGATTGTCATTTTTATCTGTTTTCCGTCGTTCCCTTAGTTGCTCTGTTACATACCTCCGCGAATTAATGGCAAAAAGGGAATTGTTCCCGTAGCGTACACATCACATGGACTTTCACATGACGACAACACCGACGACGAGTAAGGTAAGTCATCTCCTTTGTAATTACAAGTATTTTTGTAACGGTTTTCTTTTGACATCGCTGTAGTGACGACCGTAAACATACTCATAACGCCCGCCATCCGAGTCGCTTGATCGATTTACGATCGCACGTTCGATATTTATCCTTTGGATCCCGCGACTTCGATAGGCAATCATTTTTGAAATTACCCTATTATGAAACGCCTGTTTTGGGGTAATAGGGGGAAACATTAGCGATAATGAAAGTTTTAATCGGGCCTAGCGACGCACTCACACAGTCTGATGATTAAGGCGGCAGCCCGCGTTTAACAGGAACTCAAGATTCGAGATCCCGTCTGAGACAAATTTATATTGGTTACATTATGATCTTAATACAAGATATACCGGAATCTGATGAGTATATTTGTGATCTTAGTCTACACTCCTTTAGTTTAAAGCGATCCATGCACGTTCAACCGGATTTCAAGTCTCTGCTGTGAACCTGCCACACTAGATTTGAGAAGCTCTCAAACTGCAGGTACTCATTCAACGTGCTCGTCCTGTGTAGTCAGGCAGCGTCAAGCATCAGTTGCAATCCATACTCATAGAGACTACGAGAAAGGTGTACATTCTGTTCTACGATGTCATTCCTATACACTACATCCGTGGCAGTAATCGATAGGAAATACGTGGTGAGGCGAACATTTTCCTAACATAGTGTCACTCCAGACGACAATGTTTGCACCGCCACATAAATCCCAATCCAAAATACTGGCAATACTCGCAGGATTGTATCGCGTCCTTGAGGTGCAACTAGCATTAGGTCTACTTACCAGGTTATACCATCAGTCATCTTAGAATGGATTCTGTATAATTACGCTATCACTCTTCGTTCAGAGCCAAGCGTTGCGTTCAGGAAATATTCGTTCTGGATCGAACTGACTACGTATCCCGTAAGAAAAGTATTTCTTCTAGGAGACGTCGAAAGCTTTAGAAACACCCAAGTAGTACTAACTGTCTCTAGTCGTGGTTTACACTGCTTGTTTGGTTCAAATGGCTCTGAGCACTATGGGACTCAACATCTTAGGTCATTAGTCCCCTAGAACTTAGAACTACTTAAACCTAACTAACCTAAGGACATCACACACACTCATGCCCCAGGCAGGATTCGAACCTGCGACCGTAGCAGTCCCGCGGTTCCGGACTGCAGCGCCAGAGCCGCTAGACCACCGCGGCCGGCACTGCTTGTTTGCTGCGAAGCTGTAAACAATTATATGATCCACTGTACTCTGATCTTTTGTCAAGTCCGTTGAGGCCTACTGTACTCGTCATTGCTTTTTTCTAAAAGCAGTGTTTTTAGGCAAATCTTTCTAACCAAAATTACATATTTGTAACACGCTAAAGGATTTATTATATTACACCATTATAGACACTAACGTGATTATGCGGTATGAAATACAAGAAACCCTCCGTGTGGTAACATCGACTGTCTTTGGAGACGTCCTTGAACAAAACACAAGAATATTCTTGTACCTACATACAAGCAATCAACAAAAGTATGAGTGTCTCTTACCCGTAAGGAAGTTTTTCCCACGGTGTACAGGGGGCGAGAATTGAACGTACAAACTGCGTCTTGTTTGGCTTTTTCAGCTATATCATATCCAAAAATCTCGCCTATGCTCTTTTCTATGACTGACTGAATCATAGCATAAATGCCTTGTAAAAATGCTACAAAATAAAGAACTTGTATACACTCTCAAAAATTTGTGTGTAGTTCACATGCCTTCTATGTATCCTTGTCAAAAGTCTCCTATAAACAATTCATAGATATTCTATTACGAGACATTTGCCCTATATAAAAATAACCAAAGATTCACCAGCGACATATTCATGGAGATATAATAAGGGGAGATGCCGCTGCAGACTTTTAAGCTGCACGTTGCTCTGAAGTTTGCACCGCCATGTTCGATGCTTGACTATCAGACTACTGTTTACTATTGCTTCTTGTTTTCATTTTCACACACAACTGTTGTTTTAAATAGAAAATGTTACAGTGCTTTCGAAAATAACACAGAACAGGAAGGCATTTTCAGACGTTTTTCTGGTCGTAAATGCGTATGTGCTCAAGTAATACGACACATTTTGTCTTGTTAAAGTAACTTCCTTTTTGTTATACGGTTCGAATAACCAAGAAAAGAAGTATACGATGTGTAAGGGCTGCTTGCATAATCCAGCACTTTCCTTAATACAGTTTGATGAAACTGATGTTCGGTCATGTCCTTCTCCCGAAAATGCTGAGGAAAGATTCTGCTACGTCTTGTCGATTTCCAATCTTTCTTTGCTTCTTACAGCGTTGACCCAGAGAGCTCTTCGAGTTGTATTTACGGGAAATCTAAAGTGAAATGACACAAATAAAACCACTACAGTAAAAGTAGACAGCGCATCCAAAATTCAGCTATATGAAAGAAAATATCGCTTGAACGATTCCACTTACAACTGAAATGTGATTCCTTTACACTGAGTGATTAGGACACCCGTAAATGACGTAAGCTCGCAATTTCGGTCAAAACGCTTCCACCAGAAGCTAATGTTGGGGCAACTATCACGGCGGACATCGGATACAAGTTTGCGAGACACTGGACTCGCATTCGGGAGGACGACGGTTCAATCCCGCGTCCGGCCATCCCGATTTAGGTTTTCCGTGATTTCCCTAAATCGCTCCAGGCAAATGCCGGGATGGTTCCTTTCAAAGGGCACGGCCGACTTCCTTCCCCGTCCTTCCCTAATCCGATGAGACCGATGACATCGCTGTCTGGTCTCCTTCCTCAAATAAACCAACCAACCAAGTTTGCGACATCGTGACAACTCGCCTTACTATACATCCAAGGGTATGGTCCTTATTTCTGTAGAACGTTTTGTCTTGAATTATTATTTTATTCAACGGCATGCTCATAGTAATGTTGTAAGCTAGTACTGAAAATCAAAATGTTTTTACTTATGTTCCATGTGATTAGATTTCTGCGTAAATTTCGAAACTTTTTGGTTCATGAAGGTTCTTAATTAACTAAATTGGACTGATTTCTACGGAGTAGCATTTCCACACCTGTGAGACACAAATGAAACTAATTGAGGCTGCATTTGCGTGTTGTGCTTACGGAAAGAGTTACACCAGTAGCTGAGCCAAGCTCATAATAGTATTTTGCAAAATCGGGATAAATCTGGATCATGTCGAGACAAGAAGGTCCATAATGGTGGTGGCCCCGATACACTGGGACGCAAGACTGGGACGGATGGCAACCCTAGTATAATGGTCCCACCCGCCCAGCGAATCGGCGATGACTGTTGCACACGTATGCGGTCTAAATCAACGTGACGATGAAGACTTTGTCAGGTAAGGCAGATAGTGATGCCAATGAGCCTGTAGGTGAACCAGTCACCGCAGATATTCAAAATATCAGTGAACCAGCAAGCGCTGAACCAGTAAATACATATCCTGATTTTGGTGTTACCATCGCTTCTTCCTCCGATTCCGAAAAAGAGCCTGTGTATGCGGCTGACAAATCTGTCAAAAGACAAAAGAGATGACTTTAGATTCGCTGTCTCTGATTTGAACCACAAAGTCTATATAATTTCGAGAATACTCATTGTCAATATAGGTGATTCATCTATGGCCGGACGCGGGATTGAACCGTCGTCCTCCCGAATGCGCGTCCAGTGTTCTAGCCACTGCGCCACCTCGCTCGGTGCTGAGCAATGTAATTAATATCACAAGCACCTTTGCGACACCGCCCGTGGAAAGTAGACTGCGGCGTTGAAAAAAAACACAAACAGTGATGGAATTTACTGGTCTCTTGCCATACATTTTCTGATAGTTCAAGTGAGAAAAAATGAAACAAACAGTTGTTGGATTAACGATCCGTTACTATTCCAATGTTTGTGCAAATCATGCCAAGAGACAAGTATCTTCTGTTACTAATCGCGTTGCCAGCCGTCTCGATATATCGGGACCACCACCGTTGTGAACGTTCTTGTCCCGACATCCCAACATGACCCAATTTTGTCCCGACGAAATACTGTTACGAGCTTGGCTCAGGTACTGAAGTAACGCCATATTTTAGCACAACATCTAAATGCAGCCTCAACTTTGTTTATGTCAACAAGTTTATGTTGACAACGTCGATTCACAGATGGCGTTGCATATTGCATATCCTATATCGACGATGCAAGCTTCTTTTAGATCTAGCGCCATCGTTCGAAAAAGTACCAAACTTTGCCAGTAGTATGAGGCTGGAACCATTTAAGCAGTGCAACGTGGAAGATTCGGGCAGTTTTCATTTCAGTATAGATCTGATAAGGCGATTCTTGCTAAACGTAATACAAACAACGAGTACAAGTTAGTAAGTTTAAGTGTTTACTGTGGATATATAGGGGGTGAAGTGTTTAGTGACGTGTACTTCGATGACTAAAGTGTTATTGTCGACTGTTCACCGTGTAATTAACTTTTCGTAGCTTAAGAAAATACCTAAATATTGAAAGAGAAAGTGTCAATTTTCGGAAAGGACGTATAGATCAGGGAGTGTTGTGTGAGATTTGAAGCTGTTTCATCTCAGTAATTCACGGAGGTAAGACAGATTTGAGGGATCACATTTCTATGAAGAATCATAAAAATAGATTCGTGGCAGCATCGACATGAAAACTTGTTTCTACATTCATGATTAAAGAAGATTCCCAGGAGAATTGATGTTGTTGCTGCAGAACTAACAACAGCATAATAGAGTTGTCAATCATCATCATTCCTTCAGTTCTCACCACTGTAACGTAACACTGAATGCCGCAATGTATCCCGACTCCAAAGTCGGCGCAAAGCAGTCTACAGCCAGGACCAAAGCTACTGCGATTGTTGAAAATATTCTCCAACACAATCCTTGCCCGAATGCATAAAACAATTGCAAGAGCCTTCATTTTATGGCATAGGCACCGACGCATTGAACCACAAGGGTGAAAACATGTTATATTTAGTTGTTCAATTTTCTTTTTATTTTTTCCCCTCTTCTGACTGGTTTGAGCGGTCCGCCACGAATTCCTCTCCTGTGCCAACCTCTTCACTCGGAGTAGTACTTGTAGCCTATGTCCTCAATTATTTACTGGATATATTCCAATATCTGTCTTCCTCTACAGTTTTTACCATCTACAGCTTCCTCTAGTAGCATGGTAGTTATTCCCTGATGTCTTAACTGATGTCCTATCATTCTGTCTCTTCTTCATGTCAGTGTTTGCCATATATTCCTTTCTTCATCGATTCTTAGATTAGATTAGATTAATTGTTCATTCCATAGAGCCACAAAAGAGGGGATCCTCCTGGGTGTGGAACATGTCAGATAAACACATTACAAAAATGTAATTAGAAAAACTTAAGTTACATTAATTTTAATGATCCTCATTCAATGAACAGTACAATTATGTACATGAATTAAAATTAAACTTCTAATATTTACAGGTTTAATACTTACATCTGCTTTCATTAAATCCATCATTCACACAGTAGCTAGTTACTTGGCTATTACAACCAAGTATTGTCAAAAATTAAAGCAAATTATTCATTTCAATGATCCTCAGTTAAGAACAGTCAAATTATGTACAAGTTTTAAAATTAAACTTCCACTATTTACAGACTTAAGACTTACATCTGTTTTCCATACATCCATCATTCACACAGTATGTAGTTACTTGGCTGTTACAACCAAGTATGGTCAAAAAATTAAAGTATAATAAATTTTCATTAAAATGACCTACTGCACTTGTTGAGAAATTCATGGATGGAATAGAATAAGTTGGCCACCAAAAATTCTTTTAAAAAATAAGTTTAAATTGTGCCTTGTCTGATACTAAGCTCTTAATAGTTGCTGATAACTTATTGAAAATACGCATTGCTGAATACTGGACTCCTTTCTGGGCAAGAGTAAGTGATTTTAAATCTTTATGTATATTGTTCTTATTCCTAATATTGATATTGTGTATTAAGCAGTTAGTTGGAAAAAGAGATGTATTATTTACAACAAACTTCATTAAGGTATAAATATACTGAGAAGCTGAGGTTAATATGCCCAATTCCTTGAATAGGTTTCGACATGATGTTCTTGGATTTACACTACCCATTACTCTTATTATCACTTCTGTACTCTAAAACTTTTTTCTCAGTTTGTGGAGTTACCCCCAAAATATTATACCATATGACATAATGGAGTAGAAATAAGCAAAATATGCCAGTTTTTTATATTTATATCTTCTATGTCTGACATCATTCCCATTGCAAACACAGACTTGTTTAGACACTTTAGCAGTTCGTTAGAATGTTGCTCCCAACTGCATTTATTATCAAGTTGTAATCCCAAGAATTTTACACTCTCAACTTCTCCTATTTCCATATCATTATATTTTATACACACACTAGCAGGAAATCTCTTGGAAGTTCTGAACTGCATATAGTAGGTCTTTTCAAAGTTTAATGACAGTAAAATGGCTATGAACCACTTATTAATGTCAGTATAAATTTGATTAGCTGCCCTTTCTAAATTTATATTTGATTTACTATTTATTGCAATGTTTGTATCATCTGCAAATAAGACAAACTTGTCATCTTGTAATGTAACAGATGACAGGTCATTAATATACACAAGAAGTAGTGGACCTAGCATGGAACCTTGGGGAACACCACATTAAATTTCTTCCCAGTCAGATGATATCTCATTGCCTACTTCTGAAGTGTTACATAATGACACCCTTTGTTTTCTATTAGTAAGATATGACTGGAACCACTTTGCAGCACTACCAGTGATGTCATAATACTTTAATTTACTTAAAAAAATGCTGCGATTCACACTGTCAAAAGCCTTTAACAGGTCACAGAATATGCCAGTTGCCTCTAATTTGTTGTCTAATGAATTAAGGACATTTTCACTGTATGTGTAAATAGCCTTCTCAATATCAGAACCCTTAAGAAAGCCAAAACTGTGACTTTGACAGTATGTTATTTTCACTAAGGTGTTTAAGTAGATAATTGAACATAACCTTTTCAAAGATTTTTGAAAAAGCTAGCAAAAGTGAGATCAGTCGGTAATCTGACAGCATTTTTTTGTCCCCTTTCTTGTGGAGAGGTATAACTACAGTATATTTAAGGCAGTCTGGGGATGTCCCTGTGATAAGTGATTGATTACACAAATAACTTAAGATATGACTAAGCTCACATGAACACTCTTTTATTAACTTTGTTGATATGTTATCATAACCACTAGAATGCTTTGATTTCAAGGACTTTATGATGGATTCTATTTCTTTGGGTGAAGTAAGTGTCAATTCCATTTTACTGAGATTGCTTGTGTGCACGGGTTTCAGATATTCCATTGCGTTATTTACTGAACCTGACAACCCCATGTTATCAGTAACAGAGACAAAATACTTGTTTAAATGGTTTGTAACACAACATGCGTTTGTTACTTGGAGTACCTCCTCATTCCTTATCTTATCAGTCAACCTAACTTTTAACATTTTTCTGTAGCACCCCATCTCAAATGCTTTGATTCTCTTCTGCTCCGGTTTTCTCACAGTCCTTGTTTCACTGCCATACAGTGCTGTGCTCCAAACGTACATTCTCTGAAATTTCTTTCTCAAATTAAGGTCTATGTTTGATACTAGTAGACATCTCTTGGCCAGGAATGCCCTCTTTATCTGTGCTAGTCTGCTTTTGATGTCCTCTTTGCTCCGTCCGTCATGGGCTCTTTTTCTGCCTAGGTAGCAAAATTGCTTAACTTCGTCTACTTCTTGATCACCAATCCTGTGCCCACTGTTCTCATTTCTGCTACTTCTCATTACGTTCGTCTTTCTTCCATTTATTCTCAATCCATATTGTGTACTCATTAGATTGTTCATTTCATTCAGCAGATCATGTAATTCTTCTTCACTTTCACTGAGTATTCCCTCTTGTTTCTTGTACATATTGTATGTTACCCGCCTTTCCCTATAACTCACCCCTGTTCTTCTCAGAATTTCGAACACCTACCATTTTACATTGTTGAATGCTTTTTCCAGGTCGACAAATCACATGAACGTGTCTTGATTTTTATTTAGTCTTGTTGCCATTACCAACCGCAGAATCAGAGTTGCCTGTCTGGTGCCATTATCTTTCCTAAGGCGAAACTGATCGTCGTTTAACACATCCTCACTCTACTTTTCCATTATTCTGTGTATTATTCTTGTCAGTAACTTGGATGCATTAGCTGTTACGCTGATTGTGCGGTAATTCTCGCACTTGTCGGCTCTTGTAATCTTCAGTCTTATGTGGATGATGTTTTTCCGAAAATCGGACGGTATATCGCCAGACTCATACATTCTACAAACCAAGGTGAATAGTCGTTTTGTTGTCACTCTCCTCAATTATTTTAGAAATTATGATTGAATGTTATCTGTCTCTTCTGTCTTATTTGATTTTAAGTCTTTTAGAGCTCTTTTAAATTGTGATTCTAACACTGAATACCCTATCTCTTCGATATCGAGTTCTGTTTTTTCTTCTGTCACGTCATTAGACAAGTCCTCCCCCTCATAGAGGCCATCAATGTATTCTCTCCACCTATCCGCTCTCTCCTCTGCATTTAGCAATAGCGTCCCCATAGTGCACTTAACGTTACTGCCCTTGCTTTTAGTTTCAGCGAAGGCTGTTTTGACTTCCCCATATGCTAAGTCAGGCCTTCTAGCAATCATTTCCGGCCGGCCTGTGTGACCGAGCGGTTCTAGGCGCTTCAGTCTGGAACCGCGCGACCGCTACGGTCGCAGGTTCGAATCCTACCTCGGGCATGGATGTGTGTGTTGTCCTTAGGTTAGTTCGGTTTAGGTAGTTCTAAGTTCTAGGGGACTGATGACCTCAGATGTTTAGTCCCATAGTGCTCAGAGCCATTTGAATCATTTCCTTTTCGATCTCTTCGCCTTTATCATGCAGCCATTCCGCCTTAGCTTCCCTGCATTTCCTATTTATTTTATTCCTAAATGACTTGTATTTCTGTATCCCTTCAACATTTTTGTACATCCTCCTTTCATCAATCAACTGGAGTGTTTCTTCTGTTACCCATGATTTTTTCGCAGTTGCCTTTGTGACGTCGCAAGTTATTACTGGGTAACATTTATTGCAGTAAGATACGCAGATGTGGAGGCGGTGGCTGTGAGGAGGCTGCAGGAAGACAGACGCCTCAACTATGAATCACGCGCAGCAGACGCTTGCGTCCGTGCGAACGATCGCAAGTAACGCCTAGTAGGAACGCAAATTCGTGGCCCCTACGAATCTAAATAAATTATAGTAAATATTAACCAATTGTTTTCAAACTCGGTATACGACTTTTTGTTATTCAGTAGAAGAGCTCATGAAAATTACAGCTTTCTAACTATTATAGTTTCGGAGATTGAGAAAATTACTTAAAAACCATAAAACCGACACTTAGGGGTATAAAATTCAGTTAGGAACAATAACCGTTTGTTTTTTTGTTATCAATTGAAATCATATCCAAAGTTCTCAATGTGTAGAATCATCTCAGGATTTTTATTTTCAAAAACTTTAATTGCCGGCCGCGGTGGTCTCGCGGTTCTAGGCGCGCAGTCCGGAACCGCGCGACTGCTACGGTCGCAGGTTCGAATCCTGCCTCGGGCATGGATGTGTGTGATGTCCTTAGGTTAGTTAGGTTTAACTAGTTCTAAGTTCTAGGGGACTGATGACCTAAGATGTTAAGTCCCATAGTGCTCAGAGCCATTTTTTGAAAAACTTTAATTATTTCGCATTTTGAAGTATGAAATTCATGAAAAATTAAAATTTGTTTATTATGTTGTAGTGGGAATAAATGGGAATGAATGAGAGTGTGTAAGTGAGACATACGTAAAATTTGATATTACTTTCTGTAAAACATTACGCAATCGGATCGTGGAAAAGCTGTATTGTACCCACATTGCTGATAACGTATGTCAAGGTGTGATTGCTTTTGTAAGAAGGTAGCCAGAATATCAGTCTGAACTGTAATCGGTTTCTAAATTAATTTCAAGATTATTTTTCTTTTCGGTCTTTTTATTAAACATTATATTAATATTTGCATTTTAGAATGATCCAAATGACTTTCTGTTTAGTGATTGGCTAAGGCAATTTTTAGCGCGAGAATAATCTCGAAGGATCATTCTGATTGGTCAGTCAGACTGATCAGCCAATCAGGATTAAGCTGTTCCCATGTGCAGAAACTTAGATATGCAGAGAGTGCGGAGGCATCGAGAGAGTCGATCGCCAGCTATCGGACGCGAAAGGTCATGGTAAATGTCACGGTCCTCATTATGTGTAAAATGAAGAAATATTGAGTTCTCGCGTTTAGTATGAGTCGTGACTAAAGCTGTCGCAGTTACGAACATTTTGATGAAAGTTTGAAGTTTCTGGACTGTTTTGTTGGAATGTTACTAGCGTGTGAACTTTCGACCTTAGTGAAAATTCCGCGAGGCACAGTCTGTATTCATTTATGGAGAATTTGGCGAGCACGTCTTTTATGTAAGACCACTGACTGAGACAGAATGCAGAACTCGCAAGTAGTGGTGAATCAGAGACTGTGAGATGAACTGGTCGGACTTGTGTAGATTTCTGGCTGCTTTGCGTGTGAAATTTGTTGTTCGACTGGGAACTGAGAATGATGAATAGTATCTCACTAAATGTAGACTTGATAGACATAAACGTGTGTTATTAAGCAATAAATATTACTGGTCTTGAAAATTTAGGACGCTTATTTCAGTCAAAATACACCATATTACCACCCGAAATCTTGATAAATAAGAACTTTCAGGAACTGTTTCCACCACTAGATTTGTGCGGACTCTATTGGGTAGGTGTTAGGCGACGTTTTCTTCGACGCTGCTTTTTCGCCGTCTAGCAAGTAGCTGCGATTGCAGAGTGAAGGGACGTCGAGCGGAAGCCGTACTGAGTTAGGATGGACATTTAATATGAACAGTACGACGAATGTTCGAGACAAATATATTTTAAACCTCCCCGCAACATCTTCTTTGTACCGACGGTTTTTTTCCAACTTCTGTGATTGCTGTTTTTAGAGATTCCCGTTACTCTTCAACTGAACTGCCTACTGAGCTATTCCTTACTATAGTATCTATAGCCTCAGAGACGTAAAAGCGTACCTCTTCGTTCCTTAGCACTTCCATATCCCATTTTTTTTGCGCATTGATTTTCCTGACTACTCTGTCAAACTTCAGCTTACTCTCATCACTACTAAATTGTGATTTGAGTCTATATCTCCCCCTAAGTAAGCCTTAAAATCCAGTACCTGAGTTCAGAATCTTTGCCTGACCGTGAGGTAATCTAACTGAAATAACGTATCTCCCGGCCTTTTCCAAGAATATCTCTTCCTCTCATGATTCTTCAACAGAGTATTCGCTATTAATAGCTGAAATTTGTTGCAGAAATCAGTTAGTCTTTCTCCTCTCTCATTGCTAGTACAAAGCCCATTTCCCCCGTAACCCTTTCTTCTACTCCTTCCTCTACAATCACATTCCAATCCCCCTTCACGTATTTCATTATCCGTTCAATATCGTCATACACCTTCTCTGTCTCTTCACCTTCGGCTTGCGATGTCGGCATGTATATCAGAACTACCGTTGCCGTTGTCGGTTTGCTGTCGATTTTGATGGGAACCACCCCATCACAGTAATGTTCACAGTAACTCGCTCCCTGCCCTACCTCCCTGCTCATCGAATCCTACTCCCGTCATACCATTATCCACTGCTGCTGATATTATCCTGCACTTACCTGGCCAAAAATTCTTATCTTCTTTCCACTTCACTTTACTGACCCCCACTATATCTAGTTGGAGACAGCATTTCCTCTTTCACATTTTCTACCTTCCCTACCACGTTGAAACTTCTGCCATTCCATGCCCCGAATCGTAGAACGTTATCCTTTCGTTGATTATTCTATCTTCTTTTTCTCATGGTCACTCCCCCCCCCCCCCCCCCCCCCCGTTGGCAGTTCCCTCCCGGAGATTCGAATGGGGGACTAATCAGGAATCTTGGACAGATCATCATGGATTGTTAGCTGCAATAGGAAGAAGACGTGCTTTGTTGGTGCTGTACATTTTAGCGACTTTGACCGACCGAGATAAGTTCACGCTGCAGTGTTCTTCTTCAGCTGTGTAGAAGTGTGCACAGAATCAGCTAAGCGAAAACTCTGTGCAGTACGCACGTTTATTTATACATGAAAACCGACTTAGTAATTTTCCCTTGTGTGAGACAGTGTGTACAAGATCGTGCGCCGATTTAAAGTTCTAGATTCGCATATTTACCTGTTCGGTCGCGTCTTTTGCGTAATCTTTCATTAATTATATCAATACCCGTTTGTATTGTGATTTATTGTGAAATTTCGAAGATTCGCGAGTGCCGTGATAAACTAGTACTGATATCGTCAATTGTAGGCTCAAACTAAATGTACTCTTTTAGAATTTTTGAAAGCAGTAGGCCTATCCTCGTTCAAAACAATTGTTCTCTAACTTAATTGTACAACTACTTAACAAATGGTTGGTTTAAGAATTTTCGGACGCTTACAGAACTATATTTTTATAAGTTGTCGGTACTAGTGTTTTGCTACGTAATTTATTTCGTAGAAAATCAGCGATTGTGGTTCACAGTTTAGCTAAAGAATACATCATCTCTGAATTTCATTGTACATTAGTGCAAATAAACGTGCGTTTTTTGAGAATTTTCGAAAGCTACCATTCTGCTTTGCATAATGTACAACCAGTTTGTAGCAAATCTGCGTTTGTGATTTAGTTACTGTAGCAAATATTTTGACTATCATATTGTGTTACATCTAGTTTTCCCTTAAAGAGGAGTAGCCCACCATATTACCTGCATTTATCGTAAATTAACTGTTTTAGAGTTTGATAACGAATATAATTAACATCAAAACGGTTTAGAAAACAAGTAATTTTTTCCACAGGTTTTTGTGTTGCCTTGATAGAATTTTCGTTTTGTGTATTTGCTTCAAATCTTAAAGGGAATTAGCAATTGTTTTAGCTCATTAAAAGACAGTCACTGGGCTTAATTTAAAGTTATTTGTTCACTGACTTGTAATACACTGCACCAGCCAAAATGCAGCCCCACTGTGAATGCTGTTCCCAAAAATGGGATGGATTAGTTGACGTTGGGAAGCAGCTGGAAATCGCCCTGACTACCGTCAAACGATTGGCGGCTGCTGTGGATCGCTGAGCTGGAGGAGCTCCTCAGAGCAGTGTACCTGTGGTACCTATACCAGAGGTACTTCATGTACTATCCTCTCCTGTGAGAACTCAGCTTGTTGTATCGATCCCCCTAACCAACATGTTTGAAGTTCTGTCTTTCTCTGAATCTGAAATTGAGCCAGTGGGACTCACTTCACCTGTTTTGGGGAAAGCTGTTTTGTCCAGTGTCAGGAGGCGGCAAATGGAAAACGATAGGGATCTAGTAATCGTCGGTAGTTCAGGTGCACAGCGAACGATGGTACCCTTCGGGAAATAGCAGCAAGGACAGGAAAGGGCACCAGGTGCAATCAGTGTGTATGCCTGGGGGCGTCATTCACCATGTTGTAGAGGCTATTCCGGTAGCCACTGAGGGAACAGGGTGCAACCAGCCGCAGATTGTGGCACACGTTAGAACAAATGACGCCTGTCGTCTGGGCTCAGCGACTGGGAGGGAAGGTTGAGAGGGCTAGCCTTGCGCGTGGTGTTTCAACGAAACTCACAGTTTGCAGCATTGTCCCCAAAACTGATCGCGGCCCTTTGGTTCTGAGTCGAGTGGATCCACAGTTCTATGACAAGCTAGGCTGCGACTTCCTGGACTTGCGCATTAGGGTTGAGAACTGTAGTGTCACCCTGAATGGATGACGCGTGCATTACACATCAGAGGCCGCTACTGTTTGTGGGGCGCACACAAAAGTTTTTTTTTTTTTTTTTTTTTTTTTTGATAGCCG
This sequence comes from Schistocerca nitens, assembly GCF_023898315.1. Lineage (NCBI taxonomy): Eukaryota > Metazoa > Arthropoda > Insecta > Orthoptera > Acrididae > Schistocerca > Schistocerca nitens. The sequence goes on from NC_064615.1 coordinate 284,923,953, forward strand.
TTTCTCAATCCAATCAAGATAACGATAGCTGTAGGAAACCTAAATCTATTAGTGTATGATCGGCAGAAATGCCTCTCACAGGTGAGAGTATAAATATCTTAATGGTAAACTGCCGAATCATTTGATTTGCAACAAAGCGCCAGAGTTTGAAACGCTCATGAAAAGCAGTGAAGCTCACGTACTACAAGGTACAGAAAGCTGGTTGAAGCCTGAAATTGATACCAGTGAGATTTTTGGGGAAACTTTAAGTGTATATCGAAAGGATAGGCATATGGGAAATCGCGGTGGTGTGAGTAGACAAGAAGACAGTAGAAAAGATAGTAGACAAGAAGCTCAGAAGCTGCATGTGAGATTGTTTGGACAAGACTCAGTGTCAGAGGTGGGCATAAAATGATAACTAGATCCTTCTATCGCCCACCAGACTCATCTCCTGATATAACCGAAAACTTTAGAGAAAACCTGGGTTCACTTGTAAGTAAGTTCCACAATCATACTGTAATCATCTGTGGAGACTTTGCCGGCCTGTGTGACCGAGCGGTTCTAGGCGCTTCAGTCTGGAACCGCGAGACCGCTACGGTCGCAGGTTCGAATCCTGCCTCGGGCATGGATGTGTGTGTGATGTCCTTAGGTTAGTTAGGTTTAAGTAGTTCTAAGTTCTAGCGGACTGATGACCTCAGATGTTAAGTCCCATAGTGCTCAGAGCCATTTGAACCTTTTGATGGTCCTAGCGAGATGTGGCAACGCTAGCTATTAAGAATGCTGCGCTTTGTGTTGATAACAGTGAGGGCCCTGGAGATGACAAAATGTGGAAAATTAGGTGAATTGTGGATCATCTAAGAAAATCATTTCCATCCTTTTAAAAATTTGCGCACTGACGAAAGTTTAGTTCTCTACAAATGTCGTGACCTCTTCAAACAGTACATTCCATCCAAACGCCATAGATTTTGCGTAAAGTTTTTTTGTCTTGTGTGAGTGTGAAATTGGATATATTCTTGACTGGAAGCATTGTTCGTCCTTTATTGGAAGGCTACTTTGGTGAAGGTCACGCACTGTATGTTGACAATTGTTAACGCTAGCCCGGCCTTATATTCTTATCTGCATGACAGTGACTGATATGTGTAGAACTGTAAGGATAAACCCTAAAGGCACTCGATCCCACCTGTCACTCGAACCCATCTGTTTCAAAAAGGCTTAAAACAGGTGGGATCGAGTTTATGTCAACAGATAACTTTTTGCTCTCAAGTGGCAGGGTAAGCGGGAAATAAGGACGCTTGCAACTCTTCAGAAAAGCGAAATTCTAGCCACTGACGAAATTGACAGAAGCACAAATGGATCGAAAAGAAAACCACTTTACAGCGCAAGCTACCCTGAAAATATTGGGGCCGTCGACACGGGCGACATGATGCTAACTAAGTTCAGTAGAAAGTATACGAGAAACTGTAAAATAGTATAAAAAAGTATTTTGTCATTTAGTGTATCTGGCTCTGCTGCACACGAATGCGTTATATAAAACTCAAACGGGAAGAAATATTTCAACATCTGATTTTCAGCAGAAACTCATCAAGGAGATCCACCACCGACGTCAAACAGAGGGCCGTCGGCGAAGGAGATGGGCTGATGGTGATAACCCCTTAACGCATAACAGAACGCCACTATATCTCGCTAGCCTAGCAACATCAAAGAAAAAGATCGACCAGAGAAGGTGCATTGCATGTGCAAAACATAACAAGCGAAATGACACTAGATGCATTTATATAAAATCTTATGCACCTTTATGTTTGAGTTTCGGTTTCGTAAGATACCACATTTTGAAGTTTAACTAAAGTAATAACTTACGTATTTTTGTCTCCTAATTAAGTACATTTTTGTAAAAAGTAAGTATTTCTCTATAATATCTTTAAAAGGAACAATTTAACACGATAATACTGCATTTTGCGTCTCAATTTTTGTCAATAATGACAGACTGTTAGAGTCGTATATATACACATCACTTGAAAATGACACGCACATGGTAAGCGGCCGCTCGGACTAAATGCACAAAATGCTCAAAAATCTACTAGATTTTGCCTGTGTTTCGGCAGTTTTCAAGATAAAACTGTCTAAGAACGTTTGCAGATTATGCGAGCGAACCGAGTCTTTACGTGTAAATGCATGTACCTTTGCGTCTTTGTAGTCTCAAATTTTCATCTTGTGTATACCATAAATACAATGAGATCATGAGTCGAGTTCGTTACCAATTACGAACGTCAATTTTTTAAAGTATCTGTCCTGCCTGGATTCGTCGTTCAATTGATTCTGGGTCATTGTCCGCATTACAACCTTAGTCAGCGATTCTGTTTCGCTTAGGTTGCGAAATAATGAAACAATAATCGCTCAGATACGAATGTTGTGTCACTTCCGCGGTCTTCAGCATTTCATTTTTATATGAAAAAACAACACATTCACCGATATTATGGAAATTGATGCGAGTATGCTTTTCTTTCATTTCCATTCATATTTTATATTTGACATTGTAAAAGCTAGATTAATGTGAGTACTGGAACATTATGTCACTTCTTACTGTTGCAGTGGAGGAATCAACATACACTGACCGGAAAAAATTCACAGCGACATAAAATAATTAATTTAGAGTAATGAAATTTCGGGAATATATTTGTCCAGGTAGCATATTTAAGTGATTAATAATGCAAGATCACGGGTTAATGTAAGAGCGAGATAAGCCATTGCAATTGGGAAATGCTGGTATATTAATAACCGGTATAACCGCCAGAATGTTGAATGTAAGCATGCAGATGTGCATGCGTTGTGTTGTACAGGTGCCGGATGTTAGTTCATGGAATGGAGTTCTATGCCTGTTGCAGTTGGTCGGTGAATACAGGAACAGTTAATGCTGGCTGCGGATGACGCTGGAGTTGTCGACCGATGATGTCCCATATGTGTTCGACTGGAGCAGATCAGAAGATCGAAAATGTCGACACACTGCCCAGAGCACGTTGGGTTACAACAGCGGCATGAGGGCGAACGCTATGAACGACGCGCTCTTCATTCACCATTCAGTGCTCGTATTTCATATTTCTAATCCCAGCATTCTGGTATTCGGTAATATAATAATTGAGGCAATATTAATAATTTCTATGGGTTGCCTAATTTATTTGACGATGTTTACAGTTTGTCTTACACTGATCTGTGAGAGGAGCTTGCCGCTAGGAATTTTCTTTATTTATGGGCGAGGGCAGCAGTCTTCCTAGCAGCCATGATGGATTTCCGTTTACCATCCTTTTTCCGATCGCCAGGGTAGCACGTAGTGTCGTTTGAACGTTCAGTAGTGGCCAAAGTTTCTTCTGTTCTCAGTTCCCCAACCTGCCTTACCAACCTTGTAACTGCTATTTTTGCTCGATTTTAACGTCACGAGGTCGCCTCCCTGTGAGATTCCAGCCCTCTGATTGGCGCCAACCGTCAAGTGTGACCGTGCCTGAGACCGGAGGTGCTGCTTCCAGGGGATGAAGTTCGGAAGCATGAGCGCCGACGTGCACTGTAGCTTCGCGCCCTGCGGCCCAGAGGGAACCTTATAGGTAATTTTGCTGATGTTCGTTCCTGAAATTACGGTTTACGCAATTTTCCCCAGTTATACGACTGTAGGATTCCTCGTACAGTTGGGCATAATGTGCGAGATGTGTTGGTTAGTCACAGTAGTTTGCAGTACGGCACTAAAGTGTATACTTTCATGCTCACTTTTCCGCTTCGTCTGGCAGTAGCTCTTTCAGTTCTCCCGTGCAAAATTCGACTCAGAATTGAGGTCTTCCTAGCTTGAAAACTTGTGCCCTTTGTCCTATGCCACTTGGTGAGTGTCTGGCGCCCCTTCACGTTTCGTTAACGTAGTCGGACAAAAGTTATTTAGTATCGCCCGTATGAATAGTTTCGCGTCTAGCAGGTTTATTCCTTTAGTACAGGAGGCTACCTAGCGATTCACCCACAGTAGCATCTTTCTCAGTCTTTGGCTGGTTCATGGTGGTGATCGTTGCATGTCTGCAGCCCCTTCCTTTAGTAAATTGGACTCCGTTTGATAAAACGGCGATCGTTCCTAAAATTCCTTTTCTCCTGCTGTAGTGGCTTATTATGAACGAGCGTTGGGGCAGGCTGCTGAACTCAATTCTTTCTCCCCCCCCATTTGATTATATAATTGCTCAATATTCAACTGTTAAATAAATAAGTCCTTTAATCTTTACATTCTCCCTTTCATTACGTGACATCAGCCTTAGTGTCACAGTAGAATAATGCAGAACTATAACGGTCGCTATAAGGTCGTGCCGGTCTCGCGCCATTAATGATAGGATAAAGATTCAATATCGCGCGCCTGGCACGACCATTGCACGCATGGCACCGATTATAGTAATAATAATTTTAAATTATCCCCCATTGATAAACTGAGAAAGGTTCAAGGCTCAGTGTGAGTACGTGAGCACTAAATCCACTTGATGTGGTGGAAGTAGTGGCCTCTGTTTTCCCTTGCTGGTTCAGAAAAAAATATCAAAATTACAGCCCCTACAGCAAGCGATAGTATCCTGTAAAAGTAAAACGAGCCACCGCTTTTAGTTATCCTGTTGGAAAACACCCCCTCGAATGCTATTTATGAATGGCAGCACAACAGGTTGAAACGCCAGACAGACGTACAAATTTGCAGTCAGGGTGCACTGGACAGCCACGAGAATGCCACTGCTGTCATACGAAATCTCACTCCACACCTTAACTCCAGGTACAGGTTCAATGTGTCTAGCATGCAGCCAGGTTGGTTGCAGGCCCTCAACTAGTCTCCTTCTAAACAACACACAGCCATTACTGGCACCGAGGCAGAACGAGCACAACAGACCTCCACCATTTTCTCCAATGAGCTTTCACTTGACACTACTGAAGTTGCAAACGGTGGAGTTTGGGATCTGTGGAATGGACGCTACAGGGCATCTGGCTTGGGACTGTCTTTGAAGTAACCGATTTGTAACAGTTCTTTGTGTCACTGTGGTGCCAGCTGCTGCTCGAATTGCTGTTTCATCTGCAGTACGTTGCGCCAGAGCTGTATACCGAACACGATGGTCTTACATCCCGTTAGTGCCACGTGGCTGGATGGAGCACGGTTTTCTTGTGATCGTACATTCCCGTGAGTATCGCTACCAGCAGTGATGAAAAGTGAGCCTATTCCACGACCTCGTTCAAACTCAATGAGGTGTTGATAACGGCGTCTTTGTCACCTTAAAGGCATTCTTGGCTAACGTAAACTCATCACGTTCAGTCTCAAAGCTAACTAACGACCGTTGTTGTTGTTGTCTTCAGTCCTGAGACTGGTTTGATGCAGCTCTCCATGCTAACCTATCCTGTGCAAGCTCCTTCATCTCCCAGTACTTAGTGCAACCTACTCCTTCTGAATCTGCTTAGTGTATTCATCTCTTGGTCTCCCTCTACGATTTTTACCCTCCACGCTGCCCTCCAATGCTAAATTTGTGATCCCTTGATGCCTCAGAACATGTCCTACCAACCGGTCCCTTCTTCTTGTCAAGTTGTGCCACAAACTCCTCTTCTCCACAATTCTATTCAATACCTCCTCATTAGTTATGTGAGCTACCCATCTAATCTTCAGCATTCTTCTGTCACACCACATTTCGAAAGCTTCTATTCTCTTCTTGTCCAAACTATTTATCGTCCATGTTTCACTTCCATACATGGCTACACTCCATACAAAAACTTTCAGAAACGAATTCCTGACACTTAAATCTATACGCGATGTTAAAAAATTTCTCTTCTTCAGAAACGCTTCTCTTGCCATTGCCAGTCTACATTTTATATCCTCTCTACTTCGACCATCATCAGTTATTTTGCTCCCCAAATAGCAAAACTCCTTTACTACTTTAAGTGTCTCATTTCCTAATATAATTCCCTCAGCATCACATTCCATTATCCTCGTTTTGCTTTTGTTGATGTTCATCTTATATCCTCCTTTCAAGACACTGTCCATTCCGTTCAACTGCTCTTCCAAGTCCTTTGCTGTCTCTTACAGAATTACAATGTCATCGGCGAACCTCAACGTTTTTATTTCTTCTCCATGGACTTTAATACCTACTCCGAATATTTCTTTTGTTTCCTTTACTGCTTGCTGAATATACAGATTGAATAACATCGGGGAGAGGCTACAACCCTGTCTCACTCCTTTCCCAACCACTGCTTCCCTTTCATGCCGCTCGACTCTTATAACTGCCATCTGGTTTCTGTAGAAATTGTAAATGGCCTTTCGCTCCCTGTATTTTACCCCTGCCACCTTCAGAATTTGAAAGAGAGTATTCCAGTCAACATTGTCAAAAGCTTTCTCTAAGTCTACAAATGCTAGAAATGTAGGTTTGCCTTTCCTTAATCTTTCTCCTAAGATAAGTCGTAGGGTCAGTATTGCCTCACGTGTTCCACCATTTTTGCGGAATCCAAACTGATCTTCGCCGAGGTCGGCTTCTACCAGTTTTTCCATTCGTCTGTAAAGAATTCGCGTTAGTATTTTGCAGCTGTGGTTTATTAAACTGATAGTTCGGTAATTTTCACATCTGTCAACACCTGCTGTCTTTGGGGTTGGAATTATTATATTCTTCTTGTAGTCTGAGGGTATTTCGCCTGTCTCATACATCTTGCTCACCAGATGGTAGAGTTTTGTCAGGACTGGCTCTCCCAAGGCCGTCAGTAGTTCAAGTGGAATGTTGTCTACTCCCGGGGCCTTGTTTCGACTCAGGTCTTTCAGTGCACTGTCAAACTCTTCACGCAGTATCGTATCTCCCATTTCATCTTCATCTACATCCTCTTCCATTTCCAGGTCTTTCAGTGCACTGTCAAACTCTTCACGCAGTATCGTATCTCCCATTTCATCTTCATCTACATCCTCTTCCATTTCCATAATATTGTCCTCAAGTACATCACCCTTGTATAGACCCTCTATATACTCCTTCCTTCTTTCTGCTTTGCCTTCTTTGCTTAGAACTGGGTTTCCATCTGAGCTCTTGAATTCATACAAGTGGTTATCTTTTCTCCAAAGGTCTCTTTAATTTTCTTGCAGGCAGTATCTATCTTACCCCTAGTAAGATAAACCTCTACATCCTTACATTTGTCCTCTAGCCATCCCTGCTTAGCCATTTTGCATTTCCTGTTGATCTTATTTTTGAGACGTTTGTATTCCTTTTCGCCTGCTTCATTTACGGCATTTTTATATTTTCTCCTTTCATCAATTAAATTCAATATTTCTTCTGTTACCCAAGGATTTCTACTAGCCCTCGTCTTTTTACCTATTTGATCTTCTGCTGCCTTCACTACTTCATCCCTCAGAGCTACCCATTCTTCTTCTACTGTATTTCTTTCCCCCATTCCTGTCAATTGTTCCCTTATGCTCTCCCTGAAACTCTGTACAACCTCTGGTTTAGTAAGTTTATCCAGGTCTCATCTCCTTAAATTCCCACCTTTTTGTAGTTTCTTCAGTTTTAATCTACAGTCCATAACCAATAGATTGTGGTCAGAGTCCACATCTGCCCCTGGAAATGTCTTACAATTTAAAACCTGGTTCCTCAAACTCTGTCTTAGCATTATATAATCTATCTGATACCTTCTAGTATCTCCAGGATTCTTCCATGTATACAACCTTCTTTTATGATTCTTGAACCAAGTGTGTTATGCTGTGTGCAAAATTCTACTAAACGGCTTCCTCTTTCATTTCTCTGCCCCAATCCATATTCACCCATTCACCCACTATGTTTCCTTCTCTCCCTTTTCCTACTCTCGAATTCCAGTCACCCATGACTATTAAATTTTCGTCTCCCTTCACTACCTGAATAATTTCTTTTATCTCATCATACATTTCATCAATTTCTTCATCATCTGCAGAGCTAGTTGGAATATAAACTTGTACTACTGTAGTAGGCAAGGGCTTCGTGTCTATCTTGGCCACAATAATGCGTTCACTATGCTGTTGGTAGTAGCTTACCCGCACTCCTCTTTTTTATTCATTATTAAACCTACTCCTCCATTACCCCTATTTGATTTTGTATTTATAACCCTGTATTCACCTGACCAAAAGTCTTGTTCCTCCTGTCACCGAACCTCACTAATTCCCACTATATCTAACTTTAACCTATCCATTTCCCTTTTTAAATTTTCTAACCTACCTGCCCGATTAAGGGATCTGACATTACACGCTCCGATCCGTAGAACGTCAGTTTTCTTTCTCCTGATAACGACGTCCTGTTGAGTAGTCCCCGCCCGGAGATCCGAATGGGGGACTATTTTACCTCCGGAATATTTTACCCAAGAGGACGCCATCATCATTTAACCATACAGTAAAGCTGCATGCCCTCGGGAAAAATTACGGCTGCAGTTTCCCCTTGCTTTCAGCCGTTCGCAGTACCAGCACAGCAAGGCCGTTTTGGTTAGTCTTGCAAGGCCAGATCAGTCAGTCATCGAGACTGTTGCCCCTGCAACTACTGAAAAGGCTGCTGCCCCTCTTCAAGAACCACACGTTTGTCTGGCCTCTCAACAGATACCCCTCCGTTGTGGTTGCACCTACGGTACGGCCATCTGTATCGCTGAGGCACGCAAGCCTCCCCACCAACGGCAAGGTCCATAGTTCATGGGGGTAGTTACAAGGCGTATTTAAAGCAAACCTAATTTGCATCCTCATAGTGGTGCTACTAGCGTCACTCTTATGCGACTGGCGCAAAATTTGAATAGACATCATCTTTCAGGTGTAGAAAAAAGCCTACCAATTTTCGTTTTATGTTGCACAATTCCTTCTTGATGTTGCAGTTTTTTCCTGTCATTGTATTTCTCTCGATCAAAGAATCAAGTACACTCTAGGAAGGCAATCAACTCTCATTTAATAGAACACCGCCTTTCTCTCCTCTGCCTCCATCCCAGGCAATCCAAACTTACTCATTGTGAACTTAACAAACAAAAGCGAACGTTACTAATGAACTAACTATCGTTGTGAATTAATGCGAGACTTTTTTTTTACCTTGTTCCGTGTCCCTACGTAGGGACAATTTATGACCAAATCGATCAGCTCCGTGTTAGCGAACGAGTTAATTACTTACATAAAATCGATCAACTCGAAGGTGGCAAATGAGTCCACACTACTTAAAGTAAGTACTCGCTTGCTGTCACCGAGAAGTAAACCGCCTCTCCTTCGATACCACTTTGCCGGAAACCCGTATATTTTCTGAAAGCTTGTGAGGTAACGGGCGAGTTGTGGCACCCTGAAAATATTCTAATTTCGCTGTTGGCGTGGCCACACGGCCGCTCGGCAGCTCGTTAGCAACCGCATGGTCCCGAACATTAGCCAGAGTAAGAGGGGTAGCCCCAGCACGTGGTCCAGGTCGACCGCGTGGCGAAGAAGATGATGGGTACGAAACTCGTTGAAACGTCGCGACAACACGACGCCACCACTTAGCTGAAAACCCGAGAAGAATTCATCAGTGGAATACGCCGAGAAAGACTGCCATCGCATTTATTTAATCTGTTTCTGTATTTAATAATGTGTGTTAAGAGTTTGTTTATGATCCAGCTGTAGGAATATTAGTTAATTTCAAGTTATTTAAATGTAAATCCAGTAATTCGTATGTATTTCAATATGTTTGTGAGTGTGCGTCGGCTTGAAGACATGGCGGGAGCGCTCTAGCCAATCACAGCGCTCGTTACTACGGTAGGCGACTACCGAAATCAGTGGGGAGATTGGATGGAAGTGGGGGAGGAGCATCGGGTCGCACGGTAGGCGACTACCGAAATCAGTGGAGAGATTGGATGGAAGTGGGGGAGGAGCATCGGGTCGCACAGGACAGGGGACTGCTGGACGGGAAGGTGCGACGGACGGTCGCAGAAAATAGTTGGAGAGTGTTGAGCAGTTTGCACGTGGTCGCGGGAGATAGAAATATTTCATAGTGCCGACTTAAGCACTTGTGATATTTCCATGGCTTTTGCTGTGAAGACGTAGTATGCGTTTAGAAATGAATATATCGCGAGCTATGTTGTTGCTCATAACTAATTACGTGAAGTAGGAATCTTTTTTTTTCTCTGTTATCCAACTTATATTTTATTTAACTGCTGGACCATCGACACCAATAAGTGTTTTACAGTAATAAATGGCATTTTTAAAGGTACTTCTGCTATCGTACTCATCATTTAAAGTCGTTAAAATAGTACCTGCAGATTTTATTTAATTGCAATCTTTCATTTATAAATTTCTATGTTACATTCAAAATTCGCAATTGCCGAGTGATAGGAACCTTCGACTATTCGATTCATGCGTAAACTCATATTGTATACTGTAGACTCAGGAGTATCTGTCTTGTAATGCGCAACTACGTATCCCAGCCCCTAGACAACTAAAACAGCCAAAACTTTTAATATTTCAACTCTGAGTCTGAAGGTACGTAGTTGAGGGCCACCATTAATTTTTTTAAGCCCGCAGGCTTATGTCACAAGTAGAAAAACTGTGAAGTCTTAGGGTCAGAGGGACAAGCGTTTAGGAGCTATAGGACCCACAAAGTATCAGTAAAGTAGTGGAAATATTACACCAAAAGTCGCTAAAATGCTCGGTTCACGTACTCACGTGAATCAATAACATGGTAGGACGTTGGCAATCTCAAAATACAGGAAGAAACAAGTCGTTGAAGAGAAACAATATACGTTGGGATGTTGAAAATGTGACTTTTCACAGACGTCAAATAAAATCTATTACAAAAGACAAAGTTCGATGCAGTTCATCAAACAAACAGTGAGACTGGCAGAAAGACAGTTCCCAATTGGCACAATTTACAAAAGCGGTAGCCTCACACTTTGCACACCCATCATTTGTCAATGAATGGAAGCAGTAATCCAGTGGCAGAATCCACATTCCAGGTTCGTCGTCCAAGTATCCGTCCTTATAAACAGCAAGCTCAATCAAGTTCTTGAAACGAGGAGCGCTGAACTGATGAAGAGAAAAGGACTGCAGGGCCAGAAAACTATCGCTATGCCAAATGTGATGCAGTGTCTCGATAATGATTGTGTCCGTTATGTAATGAAAAAAAGATTTATAGTGCATGAAAAATTGAATATCCGGAGGCTGGATCTTTCCCGTACACCCTTCAGATAGCAGTTCCTTTTGTATACCATCAGGTACTTCGGAAACAGACAATGCACAATCTTCGTCAGAGCACCATGAATCCACTAAAAGCAGAATTTTCTTCCTGTCACCGCGCATACTTGGCCAACGTACGTCACAACAGAACGGTTTGGGGTCTGCTTTCGACATGTTTGCTGTTTTTCCAGCATACGATTGTATATTCGGAGGATTTGCCGGCTTTGACTGCGGGAATTTTCCAGATGGCCCCAATATTTCGCCTTCCATTGATATCGCAGGCAGAGTCATTAAATTGTGCTGCGTTGTAGAGACTTATCCAACAACAGTGCGAACAACAAGTTGTTCCTCTGGTTCCTTTGTCAAATCTGCTCTGGTCAGCATTCACCTAAAACATGTGCCGCTGGAATGTTTTCTGTAACGATGAGGATCCGAATCTTCGCGACAAAATAATAGCACGCGTGTGGCAAATTTGCCTCCTTATGGTGGCAGTTCCTGCCGACTCTGTTGATTATTGTTCTGTCAGCTTCTTGAAGCGATGTGGCCAGGAATCAGAAGCTTTGCAATCGACTGCGTATTGTCGATCCATCGCTATCTTAAGTTGCATGGCTCACAGTCGCAACGCCCGATCGTGAATAATTGCTCCTTCTGTTTCCTTCTCTTTGAATTTCTGCGGGACAGCCTGACTGATATTTTTCGATCGACTGAGTATTATTTTTTTCTCTAAATTGTACAGAATGTTCATGTCCTTAATTTTCTTTCACTGACTCATTACTGACCCATGCGAATGACGTTTTGTCCGAGGTTCATCTGACTTAGGATCTGTGGTCCAGAACTCTAAAAGTGCGCTGCATGTAAGCAGCCCAGTCCTCTTCTCTCATACCTGCTGGACCATCATGCTCTCGCCTTTCGGGCGGACCCACGTGCTCGGATGCCGATTAACTCGAAGCAGAGGGAGGCGACTGTTGAGCATTGCTGTTCCTTATCGACAAGTCATCTCCTAAGCCTATTTTCTTGTACCTTCTTCTTCATCGCCTCCAACAAATCCAAATGTTCGTATCTCTTTCACAATCTCGATATCGTTTTCCAGAAGAGTAGTTGTGTGTTTTATTATCTCCGATTCCTCGTTATTAGGAGATCGATTGCTTGTTCAGAATCTGGAGACCAAATCCGCTACAACGACTATCGGATCTATCTGTAATGTAAGAAGACACACAATACGTTAATCCTTGACAGTAGCTTAGACAAACACAGAAGAAATAGAGACATCACGACGGAAATATGCTCATCTATACACACTTTACTGATGTTCTCTGGGTCCTATACCTCCTACACGCTTGTCCAGCTGCCACTAAGATCTCACAGTTTTTCTGCTTGTGGCATAAGCTTTCAGAAAATATACGGGTTTCCGGCAAACCGGTATCAAAGGAGAGAAGGTTTCTTGCACTACTCTAGAAGGTAATAACAGCGGAGCTCCTTAGCACCGTTGCCGAAAACGACTTACAGAAATGGCCTCCCAATTTTTCTTGGTAGCATTCGGGTATAAAACGTTCTCGGTGTTCAAGTGGCATCAAATCAGAGATATGGGGATATTCTCGATCTTCGCCGTTAGCAGCCGATTGAATGCCGAGACCGACGTTTGTCTTACAATGTAGTGGCCTTGCTTACTATTGGTGGGATAACCTTACAAGAGGTGGTAGACTGCTCGTCATTAAAACTGGATCACGTTGTAGACGGCACGCAACAAACGTCGAACTGGCATGAGGTGAACTACATGCTTGGATATGAAAATGGTTAGCATTGCAGACAACCACACAATGTATGAGGGGCAGTCAAGCGGAAACTAAATACCCGCCGCAGTGGGACCATGGAATGGTTCCATTCAAAAGTAATCACCATATGCATTAAGACATTTATCCCTCTCGGAAACGAGTCGGTCAGTTCATGTTCCACAGAGGGCTTTCGGCAGCTGACGGATCCACAATCGTACCACTTTTCCACATCCTCGTCCCACTTCAACACATGTCCACACATGTTTTTCTTCAGGTCATCAAAGACGACAGAATCACATGGGGGGCCATCTGGATTGTGCGGAGGATGTTGCAGTGTTTCCCAACCAAATCGCTGAAGCGTAGTCTTTCGGTGATTGGCAGTGTTGGGGCGGCCGTTAGCGTGCAGCAGAAGGATGCCGTCCAACAGCATTCCTGGGTGACTTTATGACGCGTCGCAGTTTCTGCAAAGTGTCTTCATAGTGCTGCGCATTGATTGTGGTTCCACACTCGAGTATCTCGACGCCTGCAGTCGAAGGAGGTCGTCATATCCCTAAGTGAACTTGTGTAAACAGCTTTGGAAGGTGTGGGATGTTTCCACTGTTGATTTTGCCGTTTGCCCTCCATCCGTCGGAATGCTGTCGGGTGGAATCATCCTGTTGCACGATAACTCCCGGCCTCACACTGCCAATTGGACGAAGGATACGCTTCAGTGAGTTGATTGGGAAACACTGCGACGACATCTTCCAGACACCCCAGATCTTTCATCGTGTGGTTTTCACATCTTTGCCGACCTGAAGAAAGACATGCATCGACGTCGGTTTCAGTCAGACGAGGAAGTGGATCTGTCGGCGGATGACCGCGTTCTATAAAACAGCAGTTGATCGTCTCGTTTCCCATTGGGATAAATGCCCCCTTGTGGCGGGTGGTCAGTTCTCGTTTTATTGTCCCTTATAAGTAGGTGAAACATAATCAAGAACCGGCATATAAGGAGTTGTTAGGCAACGGGTTTCCCTTTCGAAAATCGCATTTAAATGTTGTTTTTTGTGGGTCGATCGTGATATGCCACGTATGAGAAGGAATCCAACAGTGCCGGGATGGAAGCTTATGCGGACCGCAGTTTACCATTCTGCGATATTTCGAGAGAGGTGCACTACCGTTTTGCGCCCAAACGACAGCACTGGACGCAAGAGTTGTAGCGTTTCTGCTACAAATGGACATGAAACAATTTTCGAAGGCTTTCGTTACTGCACATTATGCAAAACTGTTCAAGGATTCAAAGAGGGATGTTTTCACATTTTTTATACTGTGTACACCAGGTGATTATAATTAAACTGACGGTGTTCCGAGTATTGCAGTGCGGGATGTATATATCTTAGGATTCTGAAACGTCGTAAGTACACTACTGGCCATTAAAATTGCTACACTACGAAGATGACGTGCTACAGAGGCGAAATTTAACCGACAGGAAGAAGATGCTGTGATATGCAAATGATTAGCTGATATGAGGAAAGTTCCCAACCGATTTTTCATACACAAACAGCAGTTGACCAGCGTTGCCTGGTGAAAAGAAGTTGTGATGCCTCGTGTAAGGAGGAGAAATGCGTACCATCACGTTTCCGACTTTGATAAAGGTAGGATTGTAGCCTATCGCAATTGCGGTTTATCGTATCGCGACACTGCTGCTCGCGGTGGTCGACATCCAATGACTGTTAGCAGAATATGGAATCGGTGGGTTCAGGAGGGTAATACGGAACGCCGTGCTGGATCCCAACGACCTCGGATCACTAGCAGTCGAGATGACAGGCAATTTATACGCATGGCTGTAACGGATCGTGCAGCCACGTCTCGATCCCTGAGTCAACAGATGTGGACGTTTGCAAGATAACAACCATCTGCACGACCAGTTCGACGACGTTTGCAGCAGCATGGACTATCAGCTCGGAGACCATGGCTGCAGTTACCCTTGACGCTGCATCACAGACAGGAGCGCCTGCGATGGTTTACTCAACGACGAACCTGGGTGCACGAATGGCAAAACGTCATCCAGGTTCAATTTACAGCAGCATGATGGTCGCATCCGTGTTTGGCGACATCGCGGTGAACGCACATTGGAAGCGTGTATTCGTCATCGCCATACTGGCGTATCACCCGGCGTGATGGTATGGGGTGCCATTGGTTACACGTCTCGGTCACCTCTTGTTCGCATTAACGGTACTTTGAACAGTGAACGTTACATTTCAGATGTGTTACGACCCGTGGCTCTACCCTTCATTCGATCCCTGCGAAACCCTAAATTTCAGCAGGATAATGCACGACCGCATGTTGCAGGTACTGCACGGGCCTTTCTGGATACAGAAAATGTTCGACTGCTGCCCTGGCCAGCACGTTCTCCACATCTCTCACCAATTGAAAACGTCTGGCCAATTGTGGCCGAGCAACTGGCTCGTCACAATACGCCAATCACTACTCTTGATGAACTGTGGTGTCGTGTTGAAGCTGCATGGACGGCTGTACCTGTACACGCCATCCAAGCTCTGTTTGACTCAATGCCCAGGCATATCAAGGCCGTTATTGCGGCCAGAGGTGGTTGTTCTGGGTACTGATTTCTCAGGATCTATGCACACAAATTGCGTGTAAATGTAATCACATGTCAGTTCTAGTATAATATATTTGTCCAATGAATACCCGTTTATCATGTGCATTTCTTCCTGGTGTAGCAATTTTCAGTAGTGTATGTTCAGTAATCGTTGCGCTCGCAGTGTGTGCTGAAAAAAAAGTTATTCTTTCTGCCACCAGGTGAAAATATGATACTGTAAGCAGTCAGAATGTCGTGTGGGTGCAGCAAAAGGGGAGGAACGATCAAACACATGATTACGGTGGTTCTGGCACGTTTATTAGCATATCGTCACAAGTTACAACATATATTCAGTATGGTCTCCCGACTCAGCAACATCATTCATTTGTAACATGGCATGGTCAATAGCTGATCGTAGCATTTCCGGTGTAATCAGCATGATGTATCGTTGTACGCTATCTTTCGGATCCGGAAAAGTCCATATACGAGGGTTGTCCAGAAAATAAGGTCCGATCAGTCGGGAATTGGATAGCACTGGGAAAATCTGGTAAAGCTTTGCACATATGTGTTGGGCAGTGTCTCTAGTATGCCCGTCGATTGTGTTGCGTCGCTCTTTTCAGTTTTTAGTGAACAGTGAGCACGTGAAGGCCAAGTATTAGGGCCTGGTTAGAGATTTCGCCTGTGTCATGCAGCCCATGTAACACAACTGTCGAGCAGTTCCTTCTTCATGCCAATTCTAGGGCGCACACTGCAGGGGCAATGAAGAAGCTCCTGCAGCGTTTCCGATGAGGAGTGTTTGATCACCCACAATACAGTCTGTAATTGGCTCTCCCTGAGTCTCATCTCTGCTCACAAGAACTGCTGGCTATGAAAACTAATTTTTTCCACAGACAACGTGCTGCAGAGCAGTGCAGATAACTGGCCGAAAGCACAGGTGGCTTCTTTCTATGACGAGGATATTGGAAAGTTGATGCAACACTACGACAAAACTCGAAGTTGGAGTTGCGACTATGTAGAGAAGTATGTGCAAGGTGTACCTAACTGTTGCAAATAAAACGTTTCTGGTTTTCACTGTGATTTCCATTTTGTGACCGATCGGAACTTACTTTCTGGACAACCCTCGTACATCCCCAATAGACATTATCTTTCAGATATCCCCACAGCCAGAAGTCACATGGATCTAGGTCGAGGGATCTAGATGGCTACAAATCTTGAAATTACCTAGAAAGGATGTGGTTGTCAGCATCCTGAATAATCTGTTCCTCATCCATCCAAAGAATATTCCCTGTAGGGATGCCAGTGTAAAAAGCACCGCAAAATCGTTTGAACTGTTGACCAGGTGTAAGACAATTCCCATGACACAGATCGAGCGGCTCCTGAAATTGAAGTATGTGGTGCACGTTCCGCTATAGCTACAGCAACTTCATCAACATATGCCATGGCAATGGTTCTACACCACGTAATTCACCTGTTTCTTCTAATTGCCTGATCATATTCATTCGCCCATTTATTGAGAGGGGCCCTTTTTGCAGTTGTTTCTATCGAAATACTCCCACAATGCAGCGTTGCTATTGCTGCCAATACGCTGAAACAAGTTTACCAGCAATGCATGGTCTTTCTTCTCAACAGTCATTGGATTTCATACTTCAGCCTTCATAAACCTTTGTTGTATGACGGTATTGATTTACATCTGGACTGAGTGCCATAGACAGCAGTGTTCTCTAATAGTCTCTTGTGGTCCTACTGTGTGTAGCCAAACAACTGTACTGCAGAGAGTTTAGAGGACCTGCGACACAGCTTTGCTTTGTTAGTTGGAATTTTTTGTGTTGTCGAGTGTGCATAGAGGTACCAGTTGGTTATAATTAAATTGACGGTGTTCCGAGTACTGGAGAGCGAGCTGAATGCATCACAGGCTTCAGTCGAAGGAGGTCGTCACGTCCCTACATGATCTCGTGTGAACAGCTTTGGAAGATGTGGGATGTTTCCACTGTTGGATTTGCCGTTTGCCATCCAACTGTCGGAATGCTGTCATGTGCAATCATCATTAGCTGGTGTGCTTGAAGAGCACGCTGAAAAAATAATAGTTTCACTTTCTGCCACAAGCTGAAAATATGGTACTGTAAGCAGTCAGAATGTGAAATGTTTCCTGATTTGACGGCTGTATGCTGTTTGTCGCTTAGAGATGCGTGTTGATTTCTTTTGTGAAGTGACCGCTGGATTAAAGGACTACGATAATTGAAGTTTTGTGTATGAAACGCAGTGGCTGTTGAGAAGAAAACCGTGCACTGCTGGTAAAATTGTTTCAACAGAACGGCAGCAATAGCAATGCCGCATTGCGGGAATATTGCCGACAGAAACAGCTGCACAAAGGGCCCATCTCAGTAAATGGGCTAAAGAATACGATCAAGAAATTTGAAGAAACAGGCGAATTAGATGGTGCAGGCCCATTCCTATGGCAGATATTGACGAAGTTGCTGTAGCTACATTCAAACGTGCAGCACATGCGTAGTGGTATTAGTTTATATGTGGTCCGCCTTTCATAATTAGCAGTGTTCTCTGGTGGTATCTTGTGGTAACCATTGTGTATAGTTAAATGACTGTACCTCACAAGATTTCGGCGTTTAGAGGACCTGCGACACAGCTATGTTATGTTGGTTGCATTCAGCTGTGGCCCACTTTTTTGCTGTCAAGTGTACACTGTTATTCTCTTTATTAAGTAAGCTCCGAGCTCTCTGTCTAATGTTCTTGTGGACATAGACGGAATGCTAACTCCTGTATTAATAGTATATGCCTTCACACAGAATTTCTGTGTATTACCTGGATTCACTGTCTGATAGTAACTGATGGTAACCTAATATTAAATGATTATATATAATATTTGAGCCACTGAATTTCTGTAGAATTTATTCAATATTTTCCAACCTATCTCTCTCTGGTTCAAATATTTCATTTCCTTCGCGTGTGCCCAGTACTAAACGTTCGTTCCCGTTCTCCTATGACAAACAGTGGCTTATTATATTGACTGTGTCAACATTCTATAATCCCTGCTGCAAGCATTCATTCCAGCTCTTCCTTCGAATTTCATCGTCTGACAGAGCCTCTTTTTCTTCTTATGGTATCTTCTCCTACCAATTCTCGTCATCTACCTATTTTATTGTCTCCTCCTGACACCTTCTTCCACAGTAGCTCAATAAATACTTGTAAAACTTACATTGCCATCCGATGCTACCTTCTTCACCTGAGGAATGGGGTGTGGTGGTACAAAATATGAGGCATGTTTTTTGATGTTTATTTTATATGGTGGCTCTTTGATTCTACCTAGTATCTGCCAAACTACATTTCTGTATTTACACAACCTTCACAGCTTTTGAGCACCGCCTTCATCTACGTTATGAGCAGTAGCAATCTCCTTCGAATTTCATCGTCTGACAGAGCCTCTTTTTCTTCTTATGGTATCTTCTCCTACCCATTCTCGTCATCTACCTATTTTATTGTCTCCTCCTGACATCTTCTTTCACAGTAGCTCAATAAATACTTATAAAACTTACATTGCCATCCGATGCTACTTTTTTTACTAAATATAACTTCTATAATTTCTTCGTTAGTTCGTATTTGTACAACCTTTTCTTCATAATCAATCTTCACTTTATTATCTTCCATACTTCCCTTAATGCTTCCATGATTGGATAACATTTTCTGCTTGCAAGTTATTCCTACAACTAACTGTAAAATTCTGTATACTACCTGACTTTCTTTTGAATACTTTGTCTGACCAAGTGTTTGCGACCAGCTACATTAACAGCTGTTGCATTGGTGAGTGCTCAAAAACAAGTCACTGTAAAACTCATTGTTGAGCCAAGAGATGCTTGACCATGTTTTGTTGCACCTCATAGGGGTTGGATTTGCTCTCACATTGATCGAGGTGTAGTAACGGTTACCTCCTATCGATGAAAGCCGGCAACCTTCCCTACACTTCTGAAGCTTCGACACTCACGTGTAGCTGCTACAACGTGAATCCTAAGCTGTACATCAGGATGTTCTGAAGACTGATCTCTCCAATACAGCCCAAAAAGTGAGAGTCGCTGTTTGCCTTGGGTCATTTTTAGACCCTCTGTTATCAATTAAAGCAACCTACAGACGGAAGTTGCACTACTTTTTACGACCAGCGGTTCTAGAAAGACTACACTGGAACGTAAAGTTACCAGGCACTGGTGTCTTCTAATGTCAACTGAAAGCATTCAAGCAGTTCACAAAGAGACCTGTTTTTCAGTTATGATGATTAGCAACGTTTTTAACCCGACTAGGTATTGACTCATAAAAATGTGTGGAAAATATCTCTATACCTATGTAGTCATCATTATCTGTTTGTAATGTCTCTTCTGCCTTCATATTGCATATAAAACTGATATGCACACTCACAAATTACTGTTGTTTCTGAAATAATTTTCAGCCTCAGTAGCATTATTTTCTTTACTCTAAGTAATTATAAATTTCTATCCTTTTCTAGAATGAAAACTTGCAGTGTGTGATTCCATCATTTTATTGCCACCCCTTGAGGCATGACCTCAAAGCTTGTGATACGTTCTTACTCTGACTCGTGCACACCTTCTCCAGTGCTGACTTAACAGGGCGTTCATTTACATGTTTTATTTATTTATTTTTATTTATTTTACTATCCATCTTTAGGCATTAAAAATGCAATTGATTTCGTCATTTATGGTAATATACAGTTTACATAACTAACAGATATGTTGTAATATATTGTAGATCATTATAGTCTAATAAGATACAAAAATTTGTCCTTGATGCTGCACAAGGTATTTGCATTATATTTACATGTATAAGTTTAATCTAAGTGAAACTATATTAGTACCGGTACTTAAGACCATCTTTAGTGCACATTATAAACTCTTCTATTGTAAAAAGCTTTTTCTCTAAGCCATTTCTTTGTGACACTTTTAAACTCATTCAGTGACACATTATGTGCCTCTATTGGCAACATGTTAAATAGTTTTACTCCCATGTACCTGTAACTATCTTGAGTTTTCTTTAGTCTAGCAACTGGGATGTCAATTTGCTATTTTATACGTGTGTCATGGTGATGGATAGATTGTCGTAGTTTGTGACTGTGCTGGTTTTCTTTTGTGTGTATCAGACAACTTAGTATGAAGAGGGCTGCAACTGTTAGTATTTTTAGATTTTTGAAATGTGGTCTACAAGACTCGTTATTTCTGACTCCGTGGATGCATCTGACTGCCTTCTTTTGCCAAATGAAAACTTGTTTTGCTCTGGGTGAGTTTCCCCTCAACAAAGTGGCATATGTTAAATGGGTTTGGAAAAAGGCATAGTATGCATTGAGTAATAACTTACCACTAACACATGAGCTTAGTTTACCTAACAAACATGTCACACATGCTAACTTAGTACAAATATAATCGGTATGACTCTTCCACGTTAATTTTGAGTCAAGATGGATCCCAAGTAGTTTAGCTGAGACACAATCAATCTTATCACTCTTAACACACAAGCTAAAGAGAATATTTACAGTTTTATCATGATTTATATGCAAGTCATTGAGTTGGAACCACTTGATGGCTGCTCTGAGATTGCATTTTCTCAACGAGAACAAGAGATCTCTGCTTAGCTCAATTTCCATTCTTAATTATCCACATCGAGCAAAGGGGCACATTGGAAAGACACTGGGCTCACATTCGGGAGGATGGTGGTTTAAATCTGCTTTGGACCCATCCAGATATAATGGTTCAAATGGCTCTGATCACTATGGGACTTAACTTCTAAAGTCATCAGTCCCCTAGAACTTAGAACTACTTAAACCTAACTAACCTAAGGACATCACACACATCCATGCCCGAGGCAGGATTCGAACCTGCGGCCGTAGCGGTCGCGCGGTTCCAGACTGTAGCGCCTAGAACCGCTCGGCCACCTCGGCCGGCCATCCAGATTTTGGTTTTCAAGTCTTTCATATATGGCTTAAGATGAATCCTCAATTGTTTCTTGAAAGGACAATGTCGATTTACTTCCCCTTCTGACCACAACCTCTGTGTTCCAATTCTAATTACTTCATCATTGAAAGAATTTAAACCGTAATCTTCTTTCCTTTTGTTTCATTTCTCTACAGTTCCATACACCAGAATATCATCTCAAGACTAGAGAACTAGTTCATAACGAATTTATCTGTTGCCTGTCAGAAACAGAAGAATTACTCATTATTGCATTTCCACTTTCTCAATAGAAGTTCTCTGGACTTCGCGTTATAGACGCGTTCTGCAAAAGGGTAACATGGTCAACTATAAGTGATGAACACTCCAAAGAGTCGTGATTGCTGTAACATGTAATTATGAAATAATTTCAAAATATACTGAAGTAATATAAATTTTGTTATCTCTTTCTCATGTAAGAGGTCCGAGCAGATGTAATTTCGATGTATTGCTCACGTGCTGCCTGCGATATGTAAGGTATAAGAGAATCTCAGACCAGAGAGCAGTGTTGACTGCAATAGGAACTGTGTAGCTGTAGCAGTAAGTTGTTGCTAGCGAGCAGTCTGGTCTGGTGTATCGTGTTGGCTGGGCCGGTCGTGGTGCAGCGATGCCGGAGCCTGAGCATTATTGTATAAGGTAAAAAAAGCAGCCTCGTGCATATGTAGTATTGTTATCTCAAGTCCCATGTAAATGTTTTAAAAAATGTCCTAATAATAATCTTTCTCATAAAAAGTAACTTTTAACAATCATTCATTTCAATTTAAAGAATTTTACTAATTTCTCCAATCCATGATCATCCCGATTATTGCAAACGAAAAATCAGTTGTTTCCTTTCATAAATGACAAATCTATCGGCCAGCATTGCACAGGGCTGTGCCAGAAAATTTATTGTAAGAGCAGATATATATGCGTTATCCGGCGACTTCATTGAGGTAAGAATTTTTATTTTTTATTCAGAATGATCTTTCAGGGCCATGACGCAGCACTGCTGACGTCCAAAATTTACCAGGTTAAATTCACAGTCAATTATTGAAAAAGTTATAAGTGAGCGACAATTTAATTGAGAGGTTAGTTACATTGTATTATTACCAGGTTACTGAATTTATTTTTTGTTGGGACGTTACACTGAATGTGAACGACATAATTATAATTTTTACTGTTGAGAAGTTTAGGAATTTTTCTGTTTTGAGGTTACACTAAATGAGGATATTATTTATATTATTTATTTTATTTTGTGGGGAGGTTACACTCATTATTTTTTACTGCATGGAATTGATATTAACTATCCCAGCACAAGGACACATCATGCAGCCTCAGTTTTATTGTCAGTTACTGGCCTTGCCAAATTATTCTAACTTTATTAAGTTTCCATTAAATTTGAGACACCAGTCTGGTCAAATCACACACACTCATCTGAGTGACGATGTGCAATAGTTGAGACTCGGAACCGAATTAGGGATGCTTTAGATTTTAATGGATGCCCTAAATTAAAAGTGGCAAGTGCCCTTTAATAATGAGCTTATGGGTTGTTCAGCCGAGTTGCTGATTTCATTTCCTGCACAATTCTACACATTGTGCAGAAAATGGTAACAACTTGGCTGAACACCTGCAAGCTCACTGTTAATCAATTACGCCAAGAAAACCTGAGAGATCACAAGTGCCAATTGGTTCCTTTAAAATAGATATAGCCAAAATAGTTCCCAAAAGTTGCTCCATCTGAGATATTAGTCTATTTCTAATATCTTTGGCGCTGTAAAGGCATTGATTCACAATGTACAATATCGATGAGTCCCAACTAGAATCAGTCAACCCTTGGGTTTTTCTGTGACGGTGAGTAGATGGAATAAAATGCACAAAATGATTCCATGAAATGTAATCACTTTATTAAACATTAGTGATCATGCAAAAAATTACACATGCATTAGCACACACAGTCCAAAACTAACTAGGTAAAGACCATGCTCATGGAACACAGGACACTTATATTAGCACATACAGTCCAAAACGAACTAGACAAAGACCAATAACAAATTAAAGGACACAACAAACATTATGTTCTTAGGGCTCGATTTTGCTTGCTTATATAGACATCAGCATGTCAATGTCACTACAACCCACACAAATACCGGTGTGTAACTTAAGGTCATCTTAAAACAAACAATGGAAACTCCATGTTGGAATATCAACAATATTAGGAAAATGACAGATTACTACTCATTGTAAAGATGATCCGCTGAGCCGCAGGCACGCACAACGAAAAGCCTGTTCCTCATTTATAGCTCCCAGCCAAAGCCTTCTTCAGCAAACAAAAGAAAACACACACAAGTTCACACAAGCAAGCACACCTCATGCACACACGTCCGCTACAACTGGCATCTCTGACCAGAATGCGACTGCCACATGAGTAGGAATCTGGATTGGGACAGGGAAGGGGGTGAGATAGCAGGGTATGTGTGGAGCGCTGTATGGCGGGGTGCACAGGGTCTAGATGGCGATCTGACGTGACTGCCAGGCGGAGTGTCGAATTAACACTGGCCAACATGTCACATCACATCATGTATGTCAAAACATTCCACGATTCACTTCAAATGGCGGCTTTCACACAGTCAGTTGTAGCGATCTAAGGATCAGTGAAAAACAAATGATTACAATGGTGAAGTGTGGTATATCTTTTATACAATTTCTTTGTCTTTGTTTCCAGGACCTTTTGAGTTCATTTAGTCGAATGTTCGTTTATATGTTCTTTGTGTCTACCTACTGGATCTACAGCTCCATCTAGCATTTCTGCAGTGATGATCCGGCTTTGAACAGGTAAATAACGACTCCATCAGCAACAGTGGGGTAAGACAGGAGGACAACGGCAATTCTCAGTTTTCACTCTGAACTGCAGGATCAGGTATTTCCGACGCCCTACAACCGCAACGTCAACGATTTCCAGCACAAGGTAAGACTGTACAGCACATAAAATTGCCAGCATTTTGGACGTTCAGATCAAAACTTTGGTTCTTGCATGCAGAGAGCATTTTTTGCCAGCATGCCATTCACAATGACACCATCCAATCCCATTGCATCATAGCGCATGTCAATGAATTACAAACGATTCTGGCAGAAGGGGTCTTACATTCTCGCAGTTTATGTGGTGCTTAAGAACTGCTTAATTAAACATTTCGCCTCAGCTCCCGAAAATAGGCTACAGCAGTTAATGACTGATGAAGGGTTCGGTAAAAGTCACCTTGTCAACTTCTGCATGATCTTCATACACTAGCAGGACCGGATTAGCTTCCAGAACAATCTTTTTGCATGCCTTGGTTTAAGAGATTACCAGATAATATGAGGATAATTTTGGCCATGGAAAAAGATGTCCCCTTCAAGTGTCGGCAGAAAAATCTGAGGCTCTGGCGGCATGCTTATAATTGATAGCTGGCAGCACTATCGACTGCATTATTTCCCCTGGAGGCCACAGAGTGAGCATTTTGGAAACAGGTTCATTCAATGGTCCTGGAGCAAGCACAGAAGGGGAAACACCAGCTTCCCCTACCGAGCAGCTAGCAGAAAGCATTCAGGTTCTGTCCACGTAAGTGACAGCTCTGCAAAACAAGCAACGTTTGTCATAGTACAATCAAAGGTTATAGAAGGATAAGACTCACTGGTGCTGGTTCCATCAGATGTTTGGAGACAAGGCATGCAAATCCGCAGCATCATGTCAGTACCCACACTCATTTGATGGCCTCTAAAGAGCTCTGCAGGTCGTCGCACAAGAATTCTCAGTCCCCCTCCCCTATCCCATTCTGCTGCAGCCCGCATCTCGTGGTCGTGCGGTAGCGTTCTCGCTTCCCACGCCCGGGTTCCCGGGTTCGATTCCCGGCGGGGTCAGGGATTTTCTCTGCCTCGTGATGGCTGGGTGTTGTGTGCTGTCCTTAGGTTAGTTAGGTTTAAGTAGTTCTAAGTTCTAGGGGACTTATGAATGGTTCAAATGGCTCTGAGCACTATGGGACTCAACTGCTGAGGTCATTAGTCCCCTAGAACTTAGAACTAGTTAAACCTAACTAACCTAAGGACATCACAAACATCCATGCCCGAGGCAGGATTCGAACCTGCGACCGTAGCGGTCTTGCGGTTCCAGACTGCAGCGCCTTTAACCGCACGGCCACTTCGGCCGGCGGGACTTATGACCACAGCAGTTGAGTCCCATAGTGCTCAGAGCCATTTGAACCATTCTGCTGCAGCTACCATGCCAGAATGCCTTGGTCATTCGCAAACGATATTGTCTGTGGTGTGCAATGCACGATGACTATGGTGGAAATGTCAGGTCGTCATCCTTTATTCGCACCCAGCTATTCAGATTGTCACATGTTCCTGAGTTCAATGACATCAGCACCAGAGGAAGTTATCGGATGTTGAAATACACTATTGGCCATTAAAATTGCTGCACCAAGAAGAAATGCAGATGATAAACGGGTATTCATTGGACAAATATATTGTACTAGAACTGACATGTGATTACATTTTCATGCAATTTGGGTGCATCGATCCTGAGAAATCAGTACCCAAAACAACCACCGCTGGAAGTAATAACGGCCTTGATATGCCTGGGCATTGAGTCAAACAGAGCTGTACCAGCCGTCCATGCAGCTTCAACACGATACCACAGTTCATCAAGAGTAGTGATTGGCGTATTGTGACGAGCCAGTTGCTCGGCCACCATTGACCAGACGTTTTCAATTGGTGAGAGATGTGCAGAATGTGCTGGCCAGAAAGGTCCGTACAGACCTTCAACATGCGGTCGTGCATTATCCTGCTGAAATTTAGGGTTTCGCAGCGATCGAATGAAGGGTAGAGTCACGGGTCGTAACACATCTGAAATGTTACGTCCACTGTTCAAAGTGCCGTCATTGCGAACAAGAGGTGACCGAAACGTGTAACCAATGGAACCCCTATACCATCACACTGGGTGATACGCCAGTAGGGCGATGACGAATACACGCTTCCAATGTGCGTTCGCCGCGATGTCGCCGGCCGGTGTGGCCGAGCGGTTCTAGGCGTGTCAGTCTGGAACCGCGCGACCGCTACGGTCGCAGGTTCGAATCCTGCGTCGGGCATGGATGTGTGTGATGTCCTTAGGTTAGTTAGGTTTAAGTAGTTCTAAGTTCTAGGGGACTGATGACCTCAGATGTTAAGTCCCATAGTGCTCAGAGCCATTTGAACCATTTCACCGCGATGTCGCCAAACACGGATGCGACCATCATGATGCTGTAAACTGAACCTGGATTCATCCGAAAAAATTACGTTTTGTCATTCGTGCACCCAGGTTCGTCGTTGAGTACACCATCGCAGGCGCTCCTGTCTATGATGCAGCGTCAAGGGCAACCGCAGCCATGGTCTCCGAGCTGATAGTCCATGCTGCTGCAAACGTCGTCGAACTGTTCGTGAAGATGGTTGTTGTCTTGCAAACGTCCACATCTGTTGACTCAGGGATCGAGACGTGGCTACACGATCCGGTACAGCCATGCGGATAAGATGCCTGTCATCTCGACTGCTAGTGATACGAGGCCGTTGGGGTCCAGCACGGCGTTCCGTATTACCCTCCTGAACCCACCGATTCCATATTCTGCTAACAGTCATTGGATCTCGACCAACGAGAGCAGCAATGTCGCGATACGATAAACCGCAATCGCGACAGGCTACAATCCGACCTTTATCAAAGTCGGAAACGTGATGGTATGCATTTCTCAACCTTGCACGAGGCATCACAACAACGTTTCAGCAGGCAACGCCGGTCAACTGCTGTTTGTGTATGAGAAATCGGTTGGCAGCTTTCCTCATGTCAGCACGTTGTAGGTGTCGCCACCGGCACCAACCTTGTGTGAATGCTCTGAAAAGCTAATCATTTGCATATCACAGCATCTTCTTCCTGTCGGTTAAATGTCGCGTCTGTAGCACGTCATCTTCGTGGGTAGCAATTTTAATAACCAGTTTACCACACAGAAAACTTCTTTGGGGCAGAATCCTAAGTTCAAGTCTGTTCCGGGCAGGGAGTTCGTGCACATGCAGTGACACTGCTTTATATGAGTAGCCACACCCAAATGCGAAAAACTTAGCTTCAAAGACTTGCTGTCCCAATCAAACAAAGAGTAACTCCAAGACTGAAGGAAAACAGCTGAGAGTTGGATTTACATCTACCTCTGACCCTTCCAAACGAGTGTTTGTGACAGATAGACGGTTATGGAAGGACTTTTTGATTGACACATGGTCTGATAGTACAGAGTGCGTCAAAAAGAATCATCCGATTTGTTACCTCTATATTTCTGAAACTAATAAATATACACAATGAATTTTATTTTTTGATGAATGGGAAACTAAAAAAGTTTTTTTCCATAAGTTTTGACAGGTGTTCAGTATGCCCCCTTGAGATGCACAGCATATGTCAATGTGGTATTAAATTATTCCCACACTGCAGCGAGCATGTGTTAAGTTACAGTTTCCATAGCTGCTTCTATGCAGTGTCTCAGTTCATTCATTCTTGTTGGTAATGAAGGCACATAAAGGAAGTCTTATATAAACCCCCACAAGAAATAAACACATAGTCATCTCCAGTGACCTTGGAGGCCAGTAATGTAAGGCTGAATATTTTGGTCCAGTGTGACGAATCCATCGTTCAGTAATCCTTTGATTTAAAAATTCGTGCACTTCCAGAGGCCAGTGTGGCGGTGTCCCATCCTGTTGGTAAATGAAGACGTTCGAATCAGTTTCCGTCTGTCGAAAAAGAAAGTTCTCAAGCATATCGAGATATGTGCTTCCTCTAACCGTGGCCTCGGCAAAGAAAAATGGACCATGCACCTTTTCCTGTGAAACTGCAGAAAACACATTAACTTTTGGAGTGTCCGTCTTGTGTTGAACTACTTCATGTGGCTGTTCCGCATCCCATATTCTCACATTATGACGGTTCACCTTTCCATTTAAATGGAAAGTTGCCTCGTCACTAAACACTAAGTGTGGAAGAAAACTGTCATCCTCTATCTTGCCAAGAACGAAATTACAGAACTCCACACGTTGTTGTTTGTCACCTTAAAGAACAACTTGTGGTAGCTGAATTTTTTATCGTTTCATGTGTAAACGTCGACGCAACACATACCAGACGGACGTCGGGCACATGTTGAGCTGTCGAGCTGCACGGCGAACGGATTTCTGCGGACTACTTGGGAAACTATGGCGGATGTGTTCGAAGTCTGTGTCAGTCACTGGGAGACACTTCGGAGATTTGCCTTTACACAAACAGCCTGTGTCACGAAATTGTTCATGCCATCGTCTAATGCTCTGTGCTGTAGGAGGATACACACCATATCTAGTACGCAAGTCATGCTGAACAGTTACTAGTGGCCCGCACTGCACAAAATGTAGAACACAAAACGCTTTCTGTTGTCCTGACACCATTTTTACTAGAAGTGAAGTGGGAGCACACAGCTGCTGCCTAGCAGGACCCGTGTAGAACTCGAGAGTTTGCTCTTTCCAACTATATGTTAGTTCATGCACGTATTTCAAATAACTTGATATGCTTTTTTATTCCAGTCTCTGATCACAAATGAATTCTTTAGACGATGACCGGTTTCAGTCTGTAATGACCATCTTCAGATCTAAAATATATACATCTAGTGAGCAGTGTGCCTTTTAACATAAAACAGCAATATGTATCACAATATACTGTCATACACCAGGGAAATGTACAGATAAAATATGGTATAACGTACCTTTTTTACACCATGTCCTAAAGTGATACGGCCATAATGGCATCGTCAAAACATATAAATATAATCAGCATAGCATCGTCACATAGATTTAAAATATGGTGTAGAATAGGCCACATCGTCCACATAGTGATTACTGCCAACTAGCTACTGAGGTACAGTAACATCCAGAAACCTGTTTGCCTACACGGTCCCTAGATGTCACTACTGTGGGCTTGCTTATATGTAGTCATCGTTTATGCAAAAACATAATCTGATAAAAGTACATTAGATAAAATGCATGTAGCAGACTTATTAAAATTGATGACTATCATAGAAACCAACTGTGATACATTAAAAGATGAATGCTCTTACCCATGCAAAATTATTAAAAGAAAATATATGAAGAGTATAGGTCCGACCCTTATTTTTTATGGTGAATTTACGTTCAACAATTAATATAGCGTAATACATTGTCTGTGGCAACCTATAAATTACTTATGAAAGATAAAATGTCTATATGACAGCCGAAAAAGAGACATCATCACTGATCTGCCTGCCTATATCATTTTTCGCTCCTGTAAACCTTTCCGGGGTGAGACAGAGTGATTTAGCTACCAATGGCTGTTCTGGTAAGAGGCACGTGAAATGCTGTGTGTTATGACGAACTGTCGCCTTAGCCTCCGACATAGAAGAAATGCCTGGAAATTTGTTGAGAATGTGCTGTCATTCTTTATCAGTACTAGTCACCAAGGTCATTGCATTTTTCAATAGCCCGCTCTTTCCATCCTGAGACCCTTTCCATTGCCAACATCACTGTTGTAACTGTGTGAAAACACTACTCGGCAGTTGGATCCCGAAATTCGACACACCCCAAACAATAACAACCGACAGAGTCTATAATTCAAGGCCCAATTATTCCAAGAGCTACTTTGCCTTTGCAGTTGTACCCACGTTCATACAATGAGCTACCATCCACCCAGCAGTGGGATGGTGGAAAGATTCCAAGTTGGTCAGGCATGTGGACTTCATACTGCAATCCACAACAGACGTGCCCCACATAGATGGTAGCAAAAACATAGTCGCTGACGGTCTGTCTAGATGTGCAAGCGTGAAGATCGTACAATGGGACAACATTGTCCATGCACAAGAACTTGATCCAGAGCTATGCATCGGCATGAGGAGGAATGATTCAGTTTGAACCTGAAACAAGTAAAGACACTGTCATGCAGTTATGTAGTGGGATTTTTCACATGGCATAACATGGGTTTTCAAACCCAGGCCTTTTCAGCACGGCATTTCTGCTACATTCCATGGACCGTCGCATCCAGGAGTACAGGCTACCACACAGATGCTGTCCAAGTAGGTGGTGTGGCCCAGAGTCAATAACAACTGTCGTAAATGGGTACAGCAGTGTGATCACTGCCAGTACCTACAGCGTGGTTTAGCCACATGCATCTGGATCTGGTCCAGTCACTACCATACTCAAATGGCTACTGTTGTTTGGTCGCTATCGTAGATTATTTCACAAGGTGGCCTGAGACCCTTCCCATTGCCAATATCACTGTTGTAACTGTGGAAAAACACTACTCGGCAGTTGGATCGCAAAATTCGACACACCCCAAACAATAACAATTGACAGGGCTTTCATAATTCGAGGCCCAATTATTCCAACAGCTACTTTCCCTTTGCAGTTGTACCCACATTCATACAGTGAGCTACCATCCACCCAGCAATAGGATGGTGGAAAGATTCCACTGACCCCTGAAAGTGCCAATGAAGTGTAATGAGATTACATGGAAGGAGGACCACGTTGTTAGAGCTATGGTCAGCCTTCAAGGAAGACAACGTATACCAGTAGAGTTGGTGTATGGCGAAGAACTACGTTTACCAGACAAGTTGATTCAGACAAGTCATCAGATATCCCTTCAACACTCTAGATTTTTGTGTGTAGAAGACAGTTCC
Source organism: Schistocerca nitens (assembly GCF_023898315.1). Lineage (NCBI taxonomy): Eukaryota > Metazoa > Arthropoda > Insecta > Orthoptera > Acrididae > Schistocerca > Schistocerca nitens. The sequence continues at coordinate 284,955,113 of NC_064615.1, forward strand.
GTACAACCATGGGCCTCCTTCAATCAGCTGCTCCCAAGCCTCATGAGAACTAACACATTTTTATCCTCAGCGATCTGTGCAGCTCGTCACACATATGGTTTCGTGGTGACTCTGTTTGCCCTCCACTATTTCCTCCTCACATGGGAACATTCAAAGTGCTGCAACAGGGATCACATACCTTCAAGATTCGCTAGAACAGACGTGAGGAGATGGTCTCAGTTGAATGGCTTAAACCAGTTCATCAGGATATGGAGACAGGGAAGACATCAGCCGGTGCCTCCACTTCTATGGGCCGTGTTCTTTCGGCAATCTGCCCACCACCAACAGACAATGCGAGCGAAAGCAGCTTCAACATCAAGCATGGTACTCAGCAGCCAGTCACGCGGTAATTTTCACCGACTAGGACGCGAGCTGGATGCATGATCAGACACCAGTTCCCCGACATTCCCAGGGCTCCAGGTTTTTGTTCTACAGGAAAACGGGACCCGATGTAGCGACTAAGTGATAAACTAATAACGAGTGACTGCAACAGTGAAGTATAGTATGTTGTCGTTGTGGTCTTCAGTCCAGAGACCGGTTTGATGGAACTCTCCGTGCAACTCTATCCCGTGCAAGCATCTTCGTCTCTGAATAGCTACTGCAACCTACATCCTTCTGAATCTGCTTAGTATATTCATCTCTTAGTCTCCATTTACGATTTTTACACTCTACGCTTCCCTCCCCTACTAAATTGGTGATCCCTTTGTAACGGAACATATTAAAGGCTTTACTTTAATGAAGTATGCGATCCCTTCCAAATTCAACCAGTTTAACGAGTATTTATGATTATAGAAAAGTTATTGTGTATGTTAACAATGATTGCACAACATGTCTCCATAAACAGTCAACCCATTAAATTATACTGAATAACTGACCCACACAAAAGTTTATATCACTTGATCACTGATACAGCAAATGTCATCATGAAAAACACTAAGTTTATCTTAAATAATTAATATGAAGTACGAAAAATAGTGGCCAACTTAGGTGTTTTGGATCTCCTTAAATAAAAATCACCCAGTGAAACCTATTTGTTCACTAGGAGCGTTTTCACTCAGTATTCACGTAATCAATCCTATTTTAGACGAAAACCAATGTAATTCTTCATAATTCACGTTACTTACTTATTTATGCAAATTAGAGAAGTCAATTGACAAACTTCTAAAAAACGACCTTTTTGTAACAAAGAATTATTCTGTCAAGTCAACAAATCTGTCTGTCATTTTAATAACATGTTAAATTATGTCACTCGATGCAAATTAACAACTTTTCTGCACAAATTATGATAACAGATGTACATGTGACTTATAAACTATATCTCTTTTTAGTAATTCTTTGACAATGTTATAAATACAAGCAGTCGGAGGCAGTCCGGGGCAGTCGGAATGTCACTTTGGTGAAGTGTGTTTCTGTGTTATTGTTTGGCAAAACAAGGCAAAGAACATGTAAAGGAAGTACTACTTTGTGTTGTGTTATGGTCTTTGGTGGACAGTGCAATTAATATGGCCACTAAAGTAATAAATATTTGATGTTTACATACGTGTTGGTTTCGCTCGTTCTTTATCATCAAAAGCACATGAAAAACACGGGACCTCATGTTTTTTAACCCTAGACAACCAGATTTAGAGCCAGCATCAGCATCGAGACACAGCAGCGATCCAGCAAGCAGCAGCGATTACTACAATACAATACATTGTAATGGCGCCAACCTAACATCAAGTGCTAACAAGCTCCGTAAATTGGAGTGAAATAGTGCGTTTACAGCAATTAGCGATATCAACGACGACCAGGTGGACCATTTACACCTTGATGCCTCAGAACGTGTCCTACCAACCGATCCCTTCTTCTAGTCAAGTTGTGCCACAAATTCCTCTTCTCCCCAATTCTATTCAGTACCTCTTCATTAGTTACGTGATCTACCTATCTCATCTTCAGCATGGTTTTGTAGCATCACATTTCAAAATCTTCTATTCTCTTTTTGTCTAAACTAGTTATTGTCAATGTTTCACTTCCATACGTGGCTACACTCCACAAATACCTTCAGAGAAGATATCCTGACACTTAAATCTATACTCGATGTTAACTAATTTCTCTTCTCCAGAAACGCATTCCTTGCCATAGCCAATCTACATTTTATATCACCCCTACTTCGACAGTCATCAGTTATTTTGCTTCCGAAATAGCAAAACTCATTTACTACTTTAAGTGTCTCATTTCCTAATCTAATTTCCTCAGCATCACTTGATTTAATTAGACTATATTCTATTATCTTCGTTTTGCTTTTGTTGATGTTCATCTTATATCCTCCTTTCAAAACACTGTCCATTCCGTTCAGCTGCTCTGTCAGGTTCTTTGCTGTCTCTGACTGATTTATAATGTTGTCGGCAAACCTCAAAATTTTTATTTCTTCTCCATGGATTTTAATTCCTGCTCCAAATTTTTCTTTTGTTTCCTTTACTGCTTGCTCAGTATACAGATTGAATAACATTGGGGAGAGGCTACAACCCTGTCTCACTCCCTTCTCAGACACTGCTTTCCTTTCGTGCCCCTTGACTCTTATAACTGCCATCTGGTTTCTGTACAAATTGTAAATAACCTTTCGCTCCCTGTATTTTACCTTTGCCACCTTCATAATTTGAAAGAGAGTATTCCAGTCAACATTGTCTAAAGCTTTCTCTAAGTCTACAAATGCTAGAAACGTAGGTTTGCCTTTCCTTAACCAATCTTCTAAGATAAGCCGTGGGGTCAGTATTGCCTCATGTGTTCCAACATTTCTATGGATTAAAAATTGATCTTCCCCGAGGTCGGCTTCTATCAGTTTTTCCATTCATCTGTAAAGAATTCGTGTTAGTATTTTGCAATCGTGACTTATTAAACGGATATTTTGGTAATTTTCACACTGCTTTCTTTGGGATCGGAATTATTATATTGTTCTTAAGGTCTGAGGGTATTTCGCCTGTCTCATACATCTGGCTCTCCAGATGGAAGTGTTTTGTCAAGGCTGGCTCTCCCAAGGCTATCAGTAGTTCTAACGAAATGTTGTCTACTCCCAGGGCCTTGTTGCGACATAGGTATTTCAGTACTCTGTCAAATTCTTGATGCAGTATCATAACTCCCATTTCATCTTCATGTATATCCTCTTCCATTCCCATAATATTGACCTCAGGTACATTGCCCTTGTATGGACCCTCTATCCTCCTTCCACCTTTCTGCTTTCCCTTCTTTGCTTGGGACTTGTTTTCCATCTGAGCTCTTGATATTCATACAGCTGGCTCTCATTTCTCCAAAGGCCTCTTTAATTTTCTTGTAGGCAGTATCTGTCTTACCACTAGTGATACATGCTTTTACCCGGCAGCTGTGACCGAGCAGTTCAAGGCTCTTCAGTCCGGAACCGCGCTTCTGCTGCTGTCGCAGGTTCGAATCGTGCCTCGGGCATGGCTGTGTGTGATGTCCTTAGGTTAGTTCAGTTTAAATAGTTCTCAGTCGAGGGGACTGATGACCTCAGATGTTAAATCCCATAGTGCTTAGAGCCATTTTGTACATGCTTTTACATCCTTACATTTGTCTTCTAGCCATCCCTGCTTAGCCGTATTGCACTTCCAGTCGATCTCAATTTTGAGGCGTTTGTATTCCTTTTCTCCTGCTTCATTAACTGCGTTTTTATATACGAGGGTTATCCCAAAAGTAAGGTCTCCTATTTTTTATAAGTACATAGACCTGTTTATTTTTACAATGGTTTGCATCAGTTTACAGCTTGAACATTTAGCTATTTTTCGACATAATCACCATTTCTGTCGATGCATTTTTGTAGACGCTGTGGCAGTTTTTGTATGCCCATGTCATACCAGCTCGCCGCCATGCTGTTCAGAAACTTATGAACCTCTTCTTTCACCTCGTCGTCTGAGCTGAATCGCTTTCCGGCCAAATGTTCTTTTATCCTAGGAAACAGGTGATGGCACTATAGGGCGGGTTGGTGATTATGTTCCACTGAAACTGTTGCAAGAGAGCAACGGTTTGCCGAGCGATGTGTGGGCGAACGTGGTCATGGAGAATGTGTACGCCCTTGCTCAACATTCTTCTCCGGTTCTGAATTGCGCGTCTGAGTTTTTTGTCTCACAGTACCTGTCAACGTTAATTGTGGTCCCAGCGATACAGTTCGGACGACGAGGTGAAAGAGAGGTTCATAATTTTCTTAACAGCATGGCGGCGAGCTGGTATGACTGCCACAGCGTCTACAAAAATGCATCGAGAGAAATGGTGATTATGTCGAAAAATAACTAAATTTTCAAGCTGTAAACTGATGTAACCCATTGCAGAAATAAACGGGTCTATGTACTTATAAAAAATAGGAGACCTTACTTTTGGGAGTACCCTAGTACTCTCCTTTCATCAATTAATTCCACTATCTCTTCTGTTACCCACGGATTTCTACTAGCCCTTGTCTATTTACCTACCTATTCCTCTGCTGCCTTCACTATTTCATCTCTCAAAGCTATCCACTCTTCTTCTATTGTATTCCTTTCCCCTGGTCTTGTCAATCGTTCCCTAATGCTCTCTCTGAAACTCTCTACAGCCTCTGGTTCTTTCAGTTTATCCAGGTCCCATCTCCTTAATTTCCTACCTTTTTGCAGTTTCTTCAGCTTTAGTCTACAGTTCACAACCAATAAATTGTGATCCGAGTCCACATCTGCCACTGGAAATGTCTTACAATTTAAAACCCGGTTCCTCAATCTCAGTCTTACCATTATATAATCTATCTGAAACCTTGCAGTGTTCCAGGCCTCTTCCATGTATACTACCTTCTTTCATTATTCTTAAACCAAATGTTAGCTATGATTAAGTTATGCTATGTTAAAAATTCTACCAGATGGGTTCCTCTTTCATTTCTTAACCCCAATCCATATTCACCTACTACTTTCCTTCTCTTCCTTTTCTTACTATCGAATTTCAGTCCCCCATGACTATTAAATTTTCGTCTCCCTTAACTGTCTGAATAATTCCTTTTATCACATCATACATTTCCTCACTCTCTTCATCATCTGCGGAGCTAGTTGTCATACAAATCTGTACTACTGCGGTAGGCGTGGGTTTCGTGTCTATCTTGGCTTCAATAATGCGTTCTCTATTATGATTGTAGTAGCTTATCCATGTCCCTATTTTTGCTCGTAATTAGTATGTCTTTCATATAGTTTCTTCATCTTTGTTTATGGCGCATTTTGAACTTGTGCAATCGAATGTTCATCTATATGTTGATGATTAATGAAGGAACGTTCTTTACATTCTTTTGCGTTTGCCTACTATGTCTGCAAATGGCATTCCTACACTGACAACGGACTGTCACATCACGTCACGTCAAGGTACTTCGCGAAGAAGGGTTTGACGCTGTCACCGTCTGCTAACATCGGAAGTTAACTTGTCTTTGCCACGCACACTTATGCAATAATACCATAGTGGATTTTGTGGTTTTGTGTTTTCTTAATTTTTATTTTATTATTCTGCTTTGTTTTTGTGTCAAATTGAGAATGCTCCACGACGCCTTACATATTTTTTTCAGTTGTTTGTTCTTCCACAAAACAGGTGAGTTATCTGAAAGTGTATAATTATCTGTTTGTCTTCTTGTACAATTAACCACAAAACCACAGTATTTTAGATTCAAAATTATTTTAGGAAACTTCCTTTTTGTTACAGGACCAATATCACACTCCAACAACAAAATAACTGAAGTCTAAATCTCTTGCTTGATACATTTTAAAATGTTATTTATTATAAGAAAAATACACTTAACACAAAGAACAATTATTTACAGATCTGTAGCTTATGAACATAAACATAAACCTACATCACCCCCCACCCTACGCTCAGTTTGTAAGTCAATTATGTGAACTTTTTGGGGAATTTCACAACTTGACCAAATTGGGTAACTTCCTTTGATGAGACTGTTGGAGTTGTGGGTAACTCATTCACTGGTGAAGCACTCTCGTAGGCACGTTTCAATCTGTCAAGTGAGATGTTCGATGGCACAGCCTTAAATTTTAGAGCGAAATATTCATAGGAGCCTTCATAGGGAGGTACTAGTTTGGTTTTCGATTTTTCATTCCTTAAAAATACATGAGTTGTATTATGCAGATCTTTACTAACAAGTGGTGTTTCCTTAACCTTCTGGGAACATTCTGAAGGGCGTAGTTCATCCATATGTTTTGGCGTAACTGAGAAATGAAAGATGATAGATCTAGTTCTAGTTTGTTTTCCGATGTTACAATTAAATAACCAGCAGTGTTAGAGTTTGCCATACACCATCTCCGCAACTGTTGAGTTCTTGTCTTCTCTCACACAGCAACACAGTTGTAGGAGACTGGTTGGAATTATGTCATCCCATTTATTTTTACAATGTGCTCTGATGGCTGCCTTCAATGTTCAATGTAATCACTCTATTTTTCTCATTTCATTTGGGTGGTATACCGTAGTCTGAGTTAACTTAGAACCACAAGTCTTTGCTAATGCATGGAACAGCTCTGATTTGTACTGTGCTCCTTGGCCAGTCACTATTTGGTTAGGTGCTCCAAATCTAGTGATCCAGGAGTTATAAAATGCTCATGTCACGGTTTCTGCTCGCTCATCACGTAATGGAATGACTTCTGTCCAGTTAGTGAACTGATCAACGCACGTTAAACAGTCTATGAATTCGTCTGAGGGAGGCAGGGGGCCAGTTAAATCTATGTGTACTACCTTAAGTCGTCCATCTGTACTTGGAAACTGACCAATAGCAGATTTAGTATCTCTAGTGCCTTTGTTCTTTTGGCATGCTATGCAGATTTCGCCCAGTTCTGGATATCCCATTTTATGTTTGGCCAAATGAATCTGTGCATGAGTAATTTCACAGAAGACTTAATATAAGAATGTGTCATGCTGTGGTAATGCTGAAAAACGGAATATATAAATTATTGTGGAATATGAGGACGAATGTTACTGGTTGATATCAGCACACCAGAATATCTTCCACCAGGGTTTCATGCTGTTTAAATTTCAATGAGGTATGAAGACCAGAGCGAAGTTTCATAAATTCTTCATCACTCACTTGAACTTCTGCTATCATCTAGTAAACTATTGGTACTACTTCTTCCAGTCTGGATAATTTGTGAGTCACACTATTTTCTTTTACAGAAAGGTGTCTACTATCTGTCATAAACTGTGATATGAATTGTAGATGATGGAATTGCATAGAGGTTGCTTTATTGTTTGGTTGTTTAAAAGCATGTGTCAACGGAGCATGGTCAGTATGCCCAGCAAATGAACGTCCTTCAAACAAGTATTTAAAATACCTTATTGCCATGTACATGCTGAGAACTTCCCTATTGTATGTTGAATATTTCTTCTGGGATGGCGAGAACTTTTTCGAGTAGAAACCAGCTAATTTCCATATTCCTTCTTCTTTCTGTTGCACCACTGCACCAGCGTCTACAAGTAATTCAAGATCATTTTTACATTGTGGTGTAAACTAACTCGCGTCCACAGTAGAATACTGCACATGCACCCTGGGTAATGCTAAATGAAAAAAAAAGCACTCCGTCTTCAGGCCACAAGTGGCCCATCGCGACCATCCGATCGCCGTGTCATCCTCAGATAAGGATGCGGATAGGAGGGGCGTGTGGTCAGAACATCGCTCTCCCGGTCATTACGATGGTTTTCTTTGACTGGAGCCGCTACTATTCGGTGGAGTAGCTCCTCAACTGGCATCAGGAGGCTGAGTGCACCCCGAAAAATGGCAACAGCGCGTGGCGGCCCGGATGGTCACCCATTCAAGTGCCGACTACGCCCGACAGCGCTTAACTTCGGTGATCTGACGGGAACCGGTGTATCCACTGCGGCAAGGCCGTTGCCTAATGCTAAATGAGCTAGAGCGAATTTCGGCATCCAGACTATATCTTCGATCTCCTGGCTGACATACATGGATCCCAGAAGACCAGTAAGTCAAGGTCCTTATCAGGCCCAAATGACAAAGAACCTTGGAAAAATAATCTGTATCTGCCAACTAAATGCTGAGCGACTTAGCACAGACAAGAATGAATACATCTCGAAGTTCCTGCTAGAAGAAAATATTGACATGGCCTTGATCCAGGAAACTCATATAGAAAACGATAACCAGCAACACTATAAGGGTAAAATCCGTGGACATGAACTACTCGGCGCAACCTATCATCGACCATTTGGTGCCGCGACCTATGTCTAGAACAACATCGAAAACGCCCAACTCATACAGTCAAGCACAGATGGCGATATCCACCAATTAGCTGTCAAAATAGCCGATATAACTGTTGTTAACATACATAAGCCACCGCATATACAATGGCCCCAAAGGATGTTATATACCCATCCACACCTAGCTATATATATATATATATATATATATATATATATATATATATATATATGGGCGATTTTAATAGTCATCATACAACTTGGAAATATACACTCCTGGAAATGGAAAAAAGAACACATTGACACCGGTGTGTCAGACCCACCATACTTGCTCCGGACACTGCGAGAGGGCTGTACAAGCAATGATCACACGCACGGCACAGCGGACACACCAGGAACCGCGGTGTTGGCCGTCGAATGGCGCTGGCTGCGCAGCATTTGTGCACCGCCGCCGTCAGTGTCAGCCAGTTTGCCGTGGCATACGGAGCTCCATCGCAGTCTTTAACACTGGTAGCATGCCGCGACAGCGTGGACGTGAACCGTATGTGCAGTTGACGGACTTTGAGCGAGGGCGTATAGTGGGCATGCGGGAGGCCGGGTGGACGTACCGCCGAATTGCTCAACACGTGGGGCGTGAGGTCTCCACAGTACATCGATGTTGTCGCCAGTGGTCGGCGGAAGGTGCACGTGCCCGTCGACCTGGGACCGGACCGCAGCGACGCACGGATGCACGCCAAGACCGTAGGATCCTACGCAGTGCCGTAGGGGACCGCACCGCCACTTCCCAGCAAATTAGGGACACTGTTGCTCCTGGGGTATCGGCGAGGACCATTCGCAACCGTCTCCATGAAGCTGGGCTACGGTCCCGCACACCGTTAGGCCGTCTTCCGCTCACGCCCCAACATCGTGCAGCCCGCCTCCAGTGGTGTTGCGACAGGCGTGAATGGAGGGACGAATGGAGACGTGTCGTCTTCAGCGATGAGAGTCGCTTCTGCCTTGGTGCCAATGATGGTCGTATGCGTGTTTGGCGCCGTGCAGGTGAGCGCCACAATCAGGACTGCATACGACCGAGGCACACAGGGCCAACACCCGGCATCATGGTGTGGGGAGCGATCTCCTACACTGGCCGTACACCACTGGTGATCGTCGAGGGGACACTGAATAGTGCACGGTACATCCAAACCGTCATCGAACCCATCGTTCTACCATTCCTAGACCGGCAAGGGAACTTGCTGTTCCAACAGGACAATGCACGTCCGCATGTATCCCGTGCCACCCAACGTGCTCTAGAAGGTGTAAGTCAACTACCCTGGCCAGCAAGATCTCCGGATCTGTCCCCCATTGAGCATGTTTGGGACTGGATGAAGCGTCGTCTCACGCGGTCTGCACGTCCAGCACGAACGCTGGTCCAACTGAGGCGCCAGGTGGAAATGGCATGGCAAGCCGTTCCACAGGACTACATCTAGCATCTCTACGATCGTCTCCATGGGAGAATAGCAGCCTGAATTGCTGCGAAAGGTGGATATACACTGTACTAGTGCCGACATTGTGCATGCTCTGTTGCCTGTGTCTATGTGCCTGTGGTTCTGTCAGTGTGATCATGTGATGTATCTGACCCCAGGAATGTGTCAATAAAGTTTCCCCTTCCTGGGACAATGAATTCACGGTGTTCTTATTTCAATTTCCAGGAGTGTAGAACAACAGATCAAAACGGTGAACAATAGTCGCTCTACGTTAAGTTCCTATTAAATTGTCTTTCGCCCTGACTTCTGATAATCAAAATAATTGCTCACCACAAAAGTGGCAAATAACTGTCACCACTTGCCAAGCGATTTGTTAACATTACGGGCGGCACACTAACAGTTACTCTGAGAAGTCTAAGTCATCCAGGACGGTGTGTATTCCCAGGAGGGTCCATGGCAATGTTCCTGACCAGGAACTGCTGTGGCACATTAGGCTGCCTTAACGGCGCGATGCCACCACTCTTGTGAGACCATTGCTCAGTGACAGGTACGAGGTGATTTAGAACTTATGAATACCGCACAGCTCACAAAGTTTGGAAAACAGTGAGGATTTGAATTGGCAGACCTGGTCAGTAGTTACAGATTAAGGGCAACCAAAACGAGAAATCCAGGTGTTGATGAAGGCACTGGCGACTGAATCATCTCTAATATCAGATAGATGAATGACTTTGATCTACTTTATGATCGAGTTGATGACTGACAGTATATATCGAAAGCCCTGGGAAGGAGGGAGGGGGCGACGATATCGATGTGCACATGATGTAGGCGTCCTTTGGAGATTCTGAATGGCCTAAAGAGGACTGTGCATGTTGTTCAACTTTATTTCTCTGGCAAGGTACAGAGATCTTTGTTCAATCGCGACAATCGTTCGTTACCCCTCATCAGACGAATCGGTCAGTAACCAGCTTAGTAGAGTCCTTGAGGCCTGGGTGAGCGAGAGAGTGTACGGAGTTGCAAACTGCTCGTCAGGGAGGGGGTGGTATTGCTGGTTGGAAAGTACCTATTGAAGTGTCGCACACAATGGGGACGGCTGAGCCAGATGGTTGGCTTGGTTCAAGAGTCACATGCATTTTGTGTTCTTTGGTAAGTTTGCCAATGGACGTCGTTGTTTTGCTGGATGGCCAACTCACCCATGTCAATGGGGAAAATGATAATGTTCTCCTGTGACAGAAAATCCGCGAAAACTTTATAAAAACCAAGCACATAGCATATGTTTGTCGAAAAATGTCTGATTACGTCTATGTGCTGCAGGTGTCAGAGAGGGATGTCTTTACCTGGGTTGCAGAAGGCATCTGCATGTAGCCAATGGTTGGCAAAGATAGTAAGCGCTCGCCCTTCGATAACGTCACGGAAATTTATTATCACCTCACAGACCTCAAGGAGTTTGTAGCCTAAAGTAGACCAGTTTTGTTAGGCAGGACAGAGTTTTTGGAAAACAAATCGGAGAGGTTCAGTAGTATCACCGATACGTTGTTGCAGAATCGCGCCTATTGACGTACTGCTCACGTCAGCAGAGATGGAAATGCGGGCGACAGACACCAGGTGTGCCAGTGTGATGGTGTGGGCCAAGGCAGAGTTGAAGGACGAATGCTTGGATCGTGTCATCAGTCCATGGAACTTTCCTCATGCCCGAAGTCTTTTTACCGATCAGGGTGTCAGTGAGCAGTGCGATGGAAGTATGTAAGGAAGGTGACGACGGTAAAAGTTTATAATGGCTAGGAATCTTCACAATTCATACTAGCCCGTTGGTACAAGGAGGTTACAGATAAACTTGACATGGTCGGATGTCAGATGGATGCCCTCAGCTGATACTGTATAGCCAAAAATAGTTACATCATCGTGAGGTAGTTGATGAGACTTCTCATGGTTAATTTCGACATAGTTGTTGTGGAAAGTGTCTTAGACCTGCACCAAATGCTTTTCATGTTCCTTGGGAGAGTGAGAGAAAATCAGGGTGTCATCTAAACAGGCATATATGAATGGGAGGATTGAACAATAAAGAATCATATAATCGCTGGGCCGCATTTTTCAGACCATATAGCGTGAAATAGTACTGGGAAAGTCCTAAAGGGGTAGTTAGAGAAGCCTTGGGGATGCCGTAGAACATGGGAATTCGGTGGTAGGCCTCGTAGCAATCAAATACAGTGAACACATGTGTGCCATTGAGCAGTTGGGAGACATCCTGAATGTGTGGGATTGTATAATTGTCTATAATAGTGTAAGAATTCAGAACCTTATAGTCACCACACAGTTGAATCACCCCATCTTTCTTCTGGACGAGGTGCATGGGGGAAGACAAATTGCTGTGATGGGCATATAATGCATGTGTCAAGTAATTCACCAATAGCTGATATGTGTCACAGTTTTTTGGGATTGAGGCAGCAAGCCTTGTGTAAGGGGGGGGGGGGGGGAATTCCCATTAGTAATTGTACCTATGTGTGGACTGTGTGAACCTGTGGGAGTAACTTCACTCTTGGTCCGAGGGGGAAGAGCACACTTTGAACAATCACTAGATCACTGGGTAGCAAAGTTTACTGACCTTGGAGTCCTGGGCAGAAGGTGGCAGCGGAGGAGGCGTGAGTGTAGCCACTGAAATGTCGTTGGGCATAATAATTGCTTCATGGAGAGCTGATGTAGTGTCTGATGAGTTCACACCATTGTGCCAATGCTGTGCCAATCAGCTGGTGAAGTATGGCGTTGTACACTCACAGAGCAGCAGAAGCAGAGTGTTCAAGCATAAGTTCGACCAGTGATGTGATGAATTGAGACGTTATATTGGAGAATTTGGGTGAGAGAGTTAAAGAGGGGATACTTAGAGGGGAAAATGGAATAGAGCTTAATGAGCCCAGGAATAGAGAGCCATAGGTGTGCTGGAGCAATGAGGCCCACTAGATATTAGGTGACAGCCCGAAATGTTGAAGGAAGTCTATACCCAGAATGGATATGTCGACATCTGCAATGTGGAAAGTCCAAAAAATGAAGATCAGAAGTGAGGTGGACCTGAAGCTCTGCAGTACGAAGGGGAGTGATACTAGTGTTGTTAGCCACACATAGCATTAGTTTGGTTGGTGGTGTGAACGTAGGGACTAAGTGATGGCAATGGAGTTATCCTCCATACCTTTATCAATAATAAATCTTATGTTCAATGTTTGGTCCACCGTTAGAGATGGTTGCCAGAAGAGGAGGTAGTGTTAACCGACTGTTTTTCTGTAAGGTACACTGTGGGGATGGCTCAGACATGGATAACTAGACCAGTCCACAAGCAGTGTTTGGGAATAAGCAGGGAGGTCAGCAGTTCCACGTGATGTCGCCAAAGGTAGTGTGGTACCAGCAGAGGGGGTACGTAGAGTGAGAGGTACTCCGTACTGCCTGTGGGACATCTGTTAGATTCTGTGATGAGACAGCCAACTGCTTGGATGAGGCCTCGGCATTGCTCAGGAAAAGTCAGCAGTAGGTGCAGGTTGTGCACAAAGATTGCCGCCAGGTGGCTTAATGTCCTCTTGAAGAGCTGTGTGTACTCTTGCACATCCTCTGCCACTTTGGCAAGATAGAGGGTTGTGGGGGAAGGGGTCATCAGTAGTTCCAACCCTGTTTTCCACATACCCATCGGGGTTAGTGAGCTGGTGCCTATGATGAAGGACGTGGTAAACCTGGTATGCAAGGTGTAATTTAGACTCCAAATAATCTGAATCGCGAGAAAGGAACTGTAGTTGTAGCTCATATGGTAGCGTAATGAGCCACAATGTCCATAATGTGATTCAGGCATGAACTGCACATCAACCAATATGCCAGAGCTGGGATGGAGTCTGTGAACCCAAGCTTTCTTCATGGATAATGTGGTGAATAACTTCAGATGGAGGGGGGACAGAAACTCGATTATCGATGCTTTGGCAGGTGAGTATTTATGGAGAATACACAGGCAGAGAACAACGCCGCTATTAAGGACTGTGTGATCATATTGATAGCTCACCAGGAAGATAAAACGTGAGTCCTCATCTGTGATGCTGTGTACGATGAAAAGGTTGTCAACCAGGGCGAACCAGGTCTCAGGGTTGTATTAAAATGGGGGTCAATTTAGGGAACCTGCTTGTGAGAACACGCTCTGTCAGAGAAAGTTGAACCCTGAGTGTTTGAGAGAGACAAGGCACTGACGGAGTAATCTTGACAGAGTGATGCATGGTGTCCAAGAGCAGTGTCAACCAGCGTCTTCGTGGGAGGGTCGAGAAGGTGACCACACACAGTGCACGACGTGGTAGGCGCGAGAGCTGCTCAACACAGTTTTCAGATAAAGTGTTCACAATAACTTCGCAATACTGTCCGTCTGTACCTTCTGCAATGAATCCATAGACGTCCCAGTCTATAGTCAGTAGGTTGAAGTCGCCTCCAACTAGCGTTGCATGATCTGGATATTTGCGCGCTACTGACCATAGACTTTCTTCGAATGACTCTAGAATTGTCACAGTGGAATCAGGAGGCTGATAAAAAGTCCAACAATTAACTTCGTTTCACCTAGATCTGTTATACACGACCTGATAACTTCACTATCACACTGAACTTCGACCTCAATAGAGACAATATTTTTGTCAACTATCTTCCCACGAACCATACGCGACTGGAACCGGAAAGGGGACAGTGGCACGTAAAGTGCCCTCCGCCACACACCGTTGGGTGGCTTGCGGAGTATAAATGTAGATGTATATGTAGATGAATAACCACTCCACTCATACGGCATCTCGTCTGTCTTTCCGATATATGTTCCATGACTCATTAAATATCTCAGAGCTTTCTACTTCAGGTTTCAGCCAGCTGTTGGCCCCAAGGATAATCTGAACACGAGAACTGTCCTGAAAAGACAGTGAATTCGGGAACTTCATTACTAGTAGTTTGAGAATTTACTGATAACATTTATGCAGGCGAGGTTTCTTTATTCTGAATGCGGTCTGATTTCGCTATTGCCTATCAACTGGTGAATGTTCATCACAGTATCTTAAACAACATCATAGTGTAAAATACCCCAAGTGCACTCCACAAGTACTTTGCTACCCAAATACCTGCTTCCTTTGTGTAGTTTATCCCTGATCTGTCAAAGGAAGTACTATAATTCCCCACCAAACAATGCAGATCCAGAAATCTACTGTCAAGACTGTCACAGAGTCGACAAAGTCTTTAGTTGAGACCCTGCACATGGCTCCAAACCAAAGAACCTCGACTGACTCTGGGAACAACGTTTCAAATTGCGAGCTCTGCTTGCACCCTGCGAGCAAGGCCAGCAGTCTTCATTACCTCTGCCAGCCGCCTGTATAAACTGAGAAGACGTGAGCCACAACTTGAAACCAACTGCACCCTGCATGCACAATAGCCGCAAACAAGATCTCCTCCACATTTTTTTCGCAAACTTTTGTACATGGCTGTACGTTCAAAGACTGTGAATGGTTTAAATGGTTCAAATGGCTCTGAGCACTATGGGACTTAACTTCTGAGGTCATCAGTCCCCTAGAACTTAGAACTACCTAACCCTAACTAACCTAAGGACATCACACACATCCATGCCCGAGGCAGGATTCGAACCTGCGACTGTAGCGGTCGCGCGGTTCCTCAGAATTTAAATCGAAGAATGGTCTATAATATGGTCACAGAATTATGGCAAAAAACGTATGATACAGGGTATAAGTACGGAATCATTGTGAAAGACTGGCAGTACTTATGTCATTTATAAAATAATAAATATGCCAAAAGGGCATTAGTCACAAAGACATTTAAGATAAAAAAACTGTGATGGCAAGCCACTAAGGGCTGCTCGTTACTTGCGTGGTGCAGGTTGCAAACGGACTCTAATACCCTTTTGACATATTTATTATGTTATAAATGACATATAAGTACTGCCAGTCTTTCACGATGATTCCGTACTTATACCCTGTATCATACGTTTTTAGTCATAATTCTGTGACCATGTTGATTTAAATTCTGAGGAAGGCACTCCTAGCAGTGTTGAAACCCGGTTAATTCGTTAAAAATTAGTGACTGAGGGCTGTTTTCTTTCTATTGCCTCCTCCACATCTTGGTACAGAGCTCCAACGCCACCCCTCCAGCAGAAATATCGAGTACATGTTGCTTTTCTTTCTGGCTCTGAACGCCATCTGCCTAAGGGACTCCATAATGTGCATAATGTTGGGCCTCCCAATAACTAGTAAATCCCTATCCTCCATGTGCCTGCTAAGACCCAGCTGAAGGAGCAGCCACCTGTCCACTCACAGGGTGAATGGGCAACGCCAGATGACCTCCTTCCATATTGGCCCTCGGCCTCGAGAGACGTAAATGCATTACCACGGACCACTCATGAGTAGCATACAAGAGCATGTAGCTTCAATTTCTATTTTGGTTTATCTGACTTTCTTGTCTACTGCGACAAACACACCATCTCCATTTCCCATTTACCTACAATTTCGATGCACACTTAAATTTTCTCCAAAGATCTTATCGCTACCTATTTCAGGTTTCAGCCAGCTTTTTGTACCTCGTATTATGTGAGCCTTACTGCTTTTCCGAAGTGCTTCAAACACTGACACTTTGTTGTGAATGGTTCTGCAGTTAACCATTAGGATTTTAATACTCTCATGTGTGGGAGACATATATTGTCACATGACACAAGTTCGAAGTAGAAAAGAAGTTTCAGTGGCAAGCGCCTACAGTGCCTTGAGTGACACGTTGAGTGTAATAACTTGTAGTCTTGTGGCCGCTGTGCGCCAACGGCGATGTATACACCTTATTATCCCATGGACAGTGATGTCTGGTGCAAAACATGTGCATTCAACAGTCTGTGAAACATGTGGAGTGCTGAGGTCGACATGACCTTGTGGACACATTGTAGATGATGCACTTGGTTTGCAACACTGTGAATCTGGATATGTTAGAGGGCCAACTTGTGTTGCGTGAGGAAGGAAATGTTACAGTTCCATTTTAAAGGTTACTTGAAGTAGATGCTGCACTTGAGATTCACAGTGCATAGGCAAATTGAGATGAGAGAACAAGGGGTTCATTGTTCGTGGTGTGCAAACAACAGTCACTGAAATAATGGCCGAAAAGGCGGAAAAGAGTCCGGCACCATCAATACGGTAATTCTCTACCTTTTGTTGTATGGCGAACGAATAAGAATCACCAACACAGTGTCTGCTGAAGAACACTTTTATTAAGTAGCAATAGCGCATATACACAAAGCGTCAACATTCGAGACTAGAACCATGAAAAGATAAACATGTCAAACGTCCTTGATCAAAGGGTCTGCAAGTCAAACACGAAGATGATGTTTCATGTGGTTGATAGTTGATCAATCTGAACAGATACCTCCACAAATCTATGTCTAGATATATACTCTGTGAACTACCTTGAAGTGTGTGGCAGAGTGTATGTCTCATTGTACCAGTTGTTAGGGTCTCTTCATGTTCCATTCACATATGAAGCGTGGGAAGAATGATTGTTTGAATCTCTCTGTGCATACAGTAATTATTCTAATCTTATCCTGACAATTCCTTTGTGAGTGATACTTAGGAGGCTGTAGTATACTCCTAGACACCATTTAAAGCCGATTCAGGAGTCTGGCCGGCCGGGGTGGCCGAGCGGTTCTAGGCGCTACAGTCTGGAACCGCGCGACCGCTACGGTCGCAGGTTCGAATCCTGCTTCGGGCATGGATGTGTGTGATGTCCTTAGCTTAGTTAGGTTTAAGTAGTTCTAAGTTTTTTAGGGGACTGATGACCTCAGAAGTTAAGTCTGATAGTGTTCAGAGCCATTTGAACCATTTGATTCAGGAGTCTGCTGGTTTAGTTTCTTCAGTATCTCTGTGACACTCTCCCATGGATCAAACAAATCTGTGACCACTCGTGCTGTCTTTCTATGTATACAGTCAATATCTCCAGTTAAACCTATTGGTGTGGATACCACACACCTGAGCAATATTATTGAACCAGTTGCACGATTGATTTATAAGCAATCTCCTTTGTGTACTGATTGCACTTCCCTCGTATTCTATCAATAAACTAAAGTCTACCACCTGCTTTACCCATGACTGAGCCTGTGTGATCATTCCATTTCATATCCCAACAAAATGTTACCCCCAGGGATTCGTTTGAGTTGGCCGATTCTAGCAGTGAGTCCATCGATATTATAGTCATAGGATATTGGAGTGTACAATTTTTGATTTGTCAGTATGTAAAGCAAATTGCCAATCTTTGCAAGATCTGACTGAATATTTATGTAGCTTCTTTCATTCAGTACTTCATTATATATAAATGCATCATGTGCAAAAAGTATGAGGTTACTATTAATATTGTAAGCAAGGTAACTAATATGCAACATAAACAGTAAGGGTCCCAACACACTTCCCTGGAGCACACACAAAGCTACTTCTACATCTGACAATGACTCCCCACCCAAGATAACATGCTGTGTCCTCTCAACCAAAAGGTCCTCAATCCAGTCATAAATTTCACTTGATACCCCATGTGATCGTTCTTTTGACAATAAGTGTAGGTCTGGTATAGAGTCAAATGTTTTTTTTGAAATCAAGAAAAAATGCATCTACACGTTTCATTCAGCAACTTTCTGTCTAAAGCCCTACTCTCTGTTTTACACCTATTATGCAGTAATTTGTTTCTCTAGAAATTTCTTTATAGTGACTATACCATGTAGGATCCCTCCTATTATGAACTGCTCTACTGGGTACATATCTATCCAGTGCATGGTCAACTATTCTTTTAATCTTGAGCCAGCGTTCCTCTACATGTTCCTGTTCTGTGCTGAAAGCTTCAAGTTCCTCATTGAGGTATGATGCTACTGGCTTTTTATCTTGTTTACTGAATATATATTTCTTTCTGATTGTTTTAGTTGTCCTTTGTACTTTTGTAATCATTGTTGCCAAAACCACATCATGGTCACTCATACCAGTTTTGATGTGGATGTCGTGAAAAGGTTCAGGTCTATTTGTTACCATTAGATCCAATATATTGCCATCACGAGTGTGGTTCCTAACTATCTGTTCTAGGTACTTTCCAGAGAAGGCATTTAGTAATGTCCAATAGTGTGTCTTATCATGCCCACCCCTAACAAAACTGTAGTTTTCCCAGTTGACTGTTAGGGGATTAAAGTCTCCACCAATGATCACAGTATGATTGGGGAACTTACACACAAATGACTGGGGTTTTCTCTAAAGTTTTTGGTTACATCAGGAGATTCAATTGGTGGGCGATAGATGGACCCAGTTATCATTTTATAACCGCCCCTGATACTGAGTCTTCCCCAAAGAATGTCACATGCAGCTTCAATTTCTATTTTGGTTGATCTGAGTTTCTTGTCTACTGTGACAAACACAGCATCTCCATTTTCCATTTACCTATACTTTTGGTGCGCATCTAAATTTTCTCCAAAGATCTCATTGCTACCTATTTCAGATTGCAGCCAACTTTTTGTGCCTAGTATTATGTGAGCCTTACTGTTTTTCTGGAGTGCTTCAAACTCTGGCACCTTGTTGTGAATGCTTCTGCAGTTAACCATTAGGATTTTAATACTCTCACTTGTGGGAGGCATGTATCATCACATGACACAAGTTCCAATCTACTGCTCCCTCACCATCTGTCAGTGTAGAAAAGAAGTTTCAGTGACAAGCGCCTACACTCTCATACAGTAACCTCAAAGTTCATTTCATTTATTCAGAAATGCAGAAAATTCTATTGGAATCTGTATTCACAACTTGTTTTACAAAAAAAGACATAGCAAGATGGTCTACATAATGGATGTTTAAGCAAAGGCAGTTTTTGCGTGTTTATTTCAGATTTGCAGGATGAACTCAATGACTGGCGTAATTATTTGAGAATGGATTTAGAATCATATATCTATCTTTTGACACTCATAACTCCCAGTATAATATGAAAAAAAAACCTTGTATTGGGAGATCACATGAGTGCATACCTTAACCAACTGATAGGATCATTGTGCAAAGGTTTTACAAAGCAGGATCATGTTGTGATAGTGGGTGGAGCAGGAAACAGTATTGACAGGGTTCAGGACTACAATATTCAGTGTGACCTCGAAAAAACAGTATCTGCAATGAAACATACAAATGTTGGCTTTCTGCTTTCTTGCAGTATGATCGGCCCCAATTCAAAAGATCTGTCAGGTGGGTCAATATGGAGTTAGATCACTGCTACTTTGTCACGCTTGGGTTTGGTTCCTGCTGATACTATTGGTAGGTGGGACATTACAAGGCATGCCTTGCATCACAATAGGAAAGGAAGGGTAAATTGGCTGGGATGATAGTAAAATCCTTAAGAGGGTGGGGGCTCTGAAATTCATGGGAGTTCCTCTCTTTTAGGCTCAGATTAGTGTGCAATGATTCAGTGTTATCTGGAATTAAGCTTAATAAGATCCTCAGACAGGCAGATGTTAGAGAAGATAAAATACCACAACATTCTCATAAAAGTACAATGAAAATAATGTTAATATATCACAAGATTCTTATAAAAATTCGGTGAAAAATAATGTTAGTACGTTCCATCAGAATATCAGGGGATTAAAAAACAAAGTAGATGAGCTTCTTGTTTGTTTTGAAGATTTAGAAACTGAGGGTGGAATAGATGTACTATGCCTGTCTGAACATCATGTAGTCATAGATATGGAAAAGTTAAATGTAGGTGAATATTAGCTTTCAGCACATATAAGTATACATACCATGGAGAGAGGAGGATTTTCCATATATGTTAATACTGTTAATAGTGTTCAAAATTTAGAAAAAAAAATTATGTAGAGCAACATTTAGAAGCGAGTGCCTGTGAGTTTAAACTAAATAATGGTACTTTTATAATTGTAGTTGTGTATAGGTCTCCACTGGGAAATTTTCACCTATTTCTGAAAAAGTTGGGTTCTTTATTGTGCTATCTGTCAGACAGAGGAAAGCAAATTATTATTTGTGGGGATTTCAATGAAGATTTTCTGGAAGAGTTTGATCGAGAGACTGACCTTGATGTATTACTTGATTCATTCAATTTGACATTATTTATTGATTTTCCTACTCAGGTAGTACAGGAAAGTAGCACAGTGATAGATAATGTTTTTACAGACAAAGATAAATTTAATCAAACTTTTCCTGCTAAGAATGGTCTTCCTAATCATGATGTGCTGTACTGAGTACAGTATACGACATAGCTCCATACAGTGATGCAGGACAGTCCTCCAAAATAATGCATTCAATTAACGATTTAACAATAGTACATTTTAGGGAACCTTGCAAAAATTAAATTGGGGCAAGGTGTCCAGGGAACCTCACACTAATTTAAAGTGTAACCTATTTCATAATGCCTTTGTGGGTATATTTGAAAACAGTTTTCCTAAGAAAACAGTGAGACATAAGTGTAAGAAACTGTCTAAAAAGCCATGACTTACTAAAGGAATAAAAATCTTGCAAATAGACAAGGAAAATATATCTTATAGCTAGAACGAGTAATGATCCACACACAGTTAAACATTATAAAAACTATTGTACTATATTAAGAAAATTCATTAAGAAGTCGAGAAGTATGTGCATTATGTCTGAGATTAGCACCTCTGATAAAAAATTAAACAATTGGGAATATTGTTAAAAGGGAAACAGGGCAACCAAGAGTGCAGGCAGACTGTATTTGTATCAGACTCAATGCAAGTTTGTTAACAAAAAGTCAGAAGTAAATACTTTTGATCATCGTTTTTATTTGTTGTAGAGAAAACAGGATCCAGTTGTTCAGTAGAAAATATAAGGCTGTTTATGGAAGAGTCAATACCTATGCATTTTGATAAAATTGAAATTCTGCCCACCTCTCCTACTAAAATTAGGAAAATGATAAATTCACTCCAAAGTGAATGCTCATATGGAATTCATGGCAATTCCAAGAGAGCACTAAAAGCTTGTTCCTAACAAATCAGCCATACACATAGTAGCTCACTGAAAGAGGACATTTTCCTGGATAAACTGAATGATGTTACTGTTAAACCATTGCATAGAAAGGGGGATAGGTCTGATGTTAACAGCTAGCACCCAATCTCGCTTCAGACAGCTTTATCCAAAATCACTGAAAAAGTCATGTATTCAAGAGTAGCTTCACATATTTGTAAAACTCAAGTACTAACAAAATGTCAATTTGGTTTTAAAAAAGGCTTTTCAACCGAAGATGCTATATATGCTTTCACTGATCATGTATATTAAATGCTCTGAGTAAGCACACAGCACCCAAAGGGATATTTTGTGATCTCTCAAAGACTTTTGACTGTGTGTATCATGAAATTCTTCTAGATAAACGTAAGTATTGTGGTATGAGTGGGACAGCACACAAATGGTTTGGTTCATATTTAACTGGAAGAATGTAGAAGGTTGAAATTAACAGTACAGATGCTCTGTAAAAATCAGCAGAGTCATCTAACTGGATTGGTATCAAGAATGGTATTCCACACGGTTCAGTCATCAGTCCCATATTGTACTTTTAATGACTTGCCCCTCTATTTCATAAATATGCAAAGCTAGTTCTTTTTGCTGATGGTACAAGTATAGTACTTTGTCTAAAGTACTGGAGGGGACTTGGAGTGTGGGCCTATATAGATGTGAAACTTGGACAATGGAAACAGAAGATGGCTAGAGGCCCTGGAGATGTGGTGTTATAGAAGGATGGTGAAGATCAGCTGGAGAGGCAAAGTAGCAAATGAAGAGGTGCTTAGAAGAGTGCAGGAAACAAGATTCTATGGAGGCTCATCTACAAAAGAAGAGACAAAATTGTAGGGCACATCCTAAGACACAACATCATTGGAACAATAGCAGAAGGAGCTATTGAGGGAAGCAATCGGCAGGGCGACCATCGATATCATACATGCAGCAGATCATGAATGATGTTGGACATAACATGTACGTGGAAATGAAGAGGAAGGCAGACAGAAGGGAGAAACACTAGAAGAAGAAGACACACCCAACAAAGAAGAATCAGCTGAAGAAACTGTAAATACAACCCTTCATGTAATTATTAAATGGTTCCCTGGACTCTCATTACATTTTGAGAAAACACAGTATGTACAGTTCTAACACCATTGACAGATATTGACTTGCTACGGGAGAATGTTCAAATTTTTGGGAGTATGCATTGATGAGAAATTGAATTGGAAGAGAAACATTTATGATCTGCTGAAATGTATGAGTTCAGCTACTTATGCTATTAGGGTTATCTATCAGGGATATTGCAAATTTTGGTGACAAACATATCAGTAAATTATCCTACTAAGCCTATTCTCATTCACTGCTTTCATATGGCAACATATTTCGAGGTACTCGTTGCACAAAAGTGTGTAATCAGAATAATAGCTGGAGCACACCCAAGATCACCCTGCAGACATTTAAAGAACTAAGGATATTCACAGTACCTCCACAATACATATATTCACTTATGGCTGGTCGGAGTGGCCATGCGGTTCTAGGCGCTACAGTCCGGAACCGCGAGACTGCTACGGTCGCAGGTTCGAATCCTGTCTCGGGCATGGATGTGTGTGATGTCCTTAGGTTAGTTAGGTTTAAGTAGTTCTAAGTTCTAGGGGAATGATGACCTCAGAAGTTGAGTCCCATAGTGCTCAGAGCCATTCACTTATGAAATTTGTTATTAACACATCCCAACTCAAAAATACAAACATCAAAAAAAGTTTTGCATTACCTCAGTTCCAGGAGTTCTGGAACCTGTACGGAAAAATGGAATAGAGATCAACATAAACATCATTTCCGCCCTTTTTATTGCTCATAAATACCACACATTGCATGTTGTACCACCATACAGCGAGACCTTCAGAGATGGTGGTCCAGATTACTGTACACACCAGTACCTCTAATACTCAGTATCACATTCTCCTGCATTGATGCATGCCTATATTCGTCGTGACTACTATCCACAAGTTCATCAAGGCACTGTTGCTCCAGATTGTCCCACTCCTCAACGGCGATTCAGCGTAGATCCCTCAGAGTAGTTTGTGGGTAACGTCGTCCATAAACAGCCCTTTTCACTCTATTCCAGGCATGTTCGATAGGGTTAATGTCTGGAGAACATGCTGGCCACTCTAGTCGAGCGATGTCGTTATCCTGAGGGAAGTCATTAACGAGATGTGCACGATGGGGGAAGAAATTGTCGTCCATGAAGACGATGCTGCCGATATGGTCACACTATCAGTTACAGGATGCTATTCACATATGGTACAGCTGTTACGGCGCCTTCCATGATCACCAGCGGCATATGACGACGCCATATAATGCCACCACGAAACAGCAGGGAATCTCCACCTTGCTGCACTCGTTGGACAGTGTGTCTAAGGCGTTCAGCCTGACCGGGTTGCCTCCAAACACTTCTCTGACGACTGGCTGGTTGAACACACATGCGACACTCATCAGTGAAGAGAACGTGATGTCAATCCTGAGCGGTCCATTCAGCATGTTGTTGGGCCCATCTGTACCGCGCTGCATAGTGGCGTGGTTGCAAAGATGGACCTCGCCATGGATGTCAGGAGTGAAGTTGTGCATCATGCAGCCTATTGCACACTGTTTGAGTCGTAACACGACGTCCTGTGGCTGCACGAAAAGCATTATTCAACATGGTGGGCGTTGCTGTCATGGTTCCTCCGAGCCATAATCTGTAGGTAGCGGTCATCCACTGCAGTAGTAGCCCTTGGGCGGCCTGAGCGAGGTATGTGATCGACAGTTGCTGTCTCTCTGTATCTCCTCCATGTCCAAACAACATCGCTTTGATTCACCCCGAGACGCCTCGACGCTTCCCTTGTTGAGAACCCTTCCTGGCACAAAGTAACAATGCGAAAGCGATCTAACCGCGATATTGACCGTCTAGGCATGGTTGGACTACAGACAATATGGGCCATTTACCTCTTTCCTGGTGGAATGACTGGAATTGAGTGGCTTTTGGATCCCCTTCTTCTAACAGACGCTGCTCA
Source organism: Schistocerca nitens (assembly GCF_023898315.1). Taxonomy (NCBI): domain Eukaryota; kingdom Metazoa; phylum Arthropoda; class Insecta; order Orthoptera; family Acrididae; genus Schistocerca; species Schistocerca nitens. Next base: position 284,979,857 of record NC_064615.1, read on the forward strand.
TGCATGGTTGTTTATATCTTTGGGCGGGTTTAGTGATATCTCTGAACAGTCAAACGGCCTATGTCTGTGAAACAATACCCACAGTCAACGTCTATCTTCAGGAGTTCTAATAACGAAGTGTGTAGCTATAACACCAGAAGAAAGAATGATCTTCACCATTCTGGGTTAAATCCGACTTTAGCACAGCACAAAAGTCTTTGGTCGTTTACCAAATAGCATTCAAAATCTGGCAGGTATCCAACCAAAATTTAAAAAAAAAATAAAAGAATCTCTGAACGACAACTCCTTCTATTCATTACATGAATTTTTAGATGTGAAGTAATAACTGAAATATATATATATATTCCACAGCATTCCGAAATGCTGTATTCATGATCTAGGGAACAAGTCTTAATGTAATGCAACGTAGTGAGTCCTGGCGGTGATGTTGAGAATCCTGGCAATTGGAACTGCAAGGATCTAGAATTTGCTACTGCAGTTTCGAAACAAGAATTGACTAAAATCATATCCAACACTCGAGCTATTTACTCTGTCCTGGAGGATGATTTCATGAAGACACATACTGTACTTGCATTTTGACAAGGTGCAAATAATATTTTTACGATTTGAGATATGTTTAAGAAAAAGCGTAATCTTAAAAGGCATATACGTGGCCAATGCGCTATGTAGTTCATTTTGTTTCTAAGTCGAGATTTTCAATTCGCTGTCTGAAGTCAACGGCAACTTTTGGAGCAGAATATAAAATTCCATTCTGAACTCTACACAGGGATTCATAGTATATCTGGAAAGTTGTGCTTGTTGTATTGAAGTAGTGAATTCTACATTTTGCCTCTAAATAACTCTTGTTATCACATATCATTTTAGTAAAGAAAGAGATATAATAATTACTATGTCCCTGAAGGCCATGTTCCAAGATCTTCCATTATTTGCTCAACACAATATTCTGATTGCAGTCTTCTTTAAAACAAATTGGGCCTACCATATTTTTGCTATGCTGTCACATCTCACATTACATTCAGGCATTGGACAGCAGTGAGTGAAAGTATTCTAGCAATCCCCAGGCACCAGATCGAATAGATTTCATTACTTCGCTTAACTCTTTGCAGTAAACAGTCAGCAACGAATAATATTTTTTAAATTGTGTAGTATAGTTTCCCTGTTTGACTTGGGGTGATTCGCTCGTAATTTCTCTGTTAATGAATTACAAGACCTGCCTTCTTATCCCTATAACCGAGTTCACACACACATCTAACGTGGCGCCATGGCTTGTGGCTTGCTGTAGTGGTATCGGGAGCTATGGTTCACGCAGATTTTAGAATCTTATTGTATTCGTTGATATAGGCATTTCGAACAATTAATTTTTAGTTTAACAGCCACCACATCACACTTTGGAGCTATTTTCTGGATATAATCCACAATTTATATAATGCTTAGTCTAACAAATTACGAAATTATGAAGTTTATACGACATACATACGCACACGAACACACACACACACACACACAGTTGTAGAAAATCAAACATATGTTACTATTCTTTTAGTTCTAGAAGCCGCGAAAGTGTACCTGTGTACCACTGTTTTCACTTTTTCAGAAATAAAAGAGAAACACACTGAAATCGAATAGACTACAGCAGCAATAACTGCGACAGAGTGCACGTGTTTCGCAACACTGCCACCAGAGAACAGTGGTGATAGCAAAATGGAGCAACAAAGTACAACCAAGCTGAACTTTTTGTGGCGTGACAAAAGTTGCATATCTTAAGTTGCGCCACTAAAATCTGGATGTTGAAACATACAACTGCAGTAGGCCACTAGCTGTGCCAATGTTTTGTTGCATGTGTGAATCTGGCTTATCACTCTATTACCTGCTTTTAATTATCTGCTAACAATATGACTCCTACACATTTCGATAAATTTGGCCATGAGTCATCTAGAAAACGGACGTATATCTGCCATTTTAAAATTATCTCTGTACACACAGACGAGAAACACGTTTTAGCGCCAGACTGTGGCGATCTCCCGTCCACAAGATCCAACTTGTCTGTGCAGATGTGATTTATTTATTTATTTTAACATGCAATCGATGTCGTCAGAAGAATTACATCTATTTGTACATTATGTTTTATATAATAAATATTACATGGTAAAAATATAGCAGTGTTGTACCCTATTGGCTTATAACTGCCTCTACACCCATATCTATACATAACAGTAAGCCTTAATTTATCAGCATTAACATGCAGTCGATGTTGTCAGAAGAATTATAGCTATTTGTACACTATGTTTTATATAATAAAATATTACATGGTAAAAAATATAGCATTGTTGTGCCCTGTTAGCTTATAGCTGCCTCTACACTCATATCTATACGTAATAGTAAGCCTTAATTTATCAATCTATACTATAGTTAGTATTTTCCTTCACCCACATTTTGGTTTTAGTTTTGAAAATATCCAGTGAAACCAATTGAGCCTGATGGGTAAAGTGTTGAATAATTTTATGCCTATGTATTCATAGCTAGATTGGGTTTTCTTAATCCTGGTTGTGGGTATATCAATCACATTGTTTGTCGAGTAATTTGTTGATGAAAAGATTCCTTATAGTGTAGTGGTTTAAGTTTTATGTTAAATAGGGAACAATATATGTAAAGAGATGGGACTGTGAGAATTTTTAAGTCTTTAAAATAAGGTCTACATGAGGTCTTGTTGTCAGTGATTCCATAAAGACATCTAATTGCTTTTTTCTGCCAAGTGAAATTTTTTTTGGCTCCTGGGGAGTTATCCCATAAAAGAATACCATATTGTAGACGGCAGTAAAAGAAGGCATAGTATGAATGAAGTAATAAATCTTGTGTAACACACGTGTGTACGAGGGCTATTCCGAAAGTAAGGTCCGATCGGTCACGAAATGGAAACGACTATGAAAATCCGATAAAGCTTTGCACAGATGTGTTGGGTAGTGTCTCTAGTATAACCCCAGTTAGCATCACGCCGCTCTTCTCATTTCTGAGCTCGCAGTGAGTGCGTAAAGATGTCTAGAAAATAGTGTCTGCTGCCAAGTACGGGGGCCTGGTGAGAAATGTCCCCTGAAGCTATGCAGCTAACATTACATAACTGTCGTGCTGTTTCGTCTTCAAGACAATTCTCAGCCGCATTCTGCAGGGGCAATGAAGATGCTCCTGCATCGTTTTCAAATGGAAATGTGAGATTACCCACAATACAGCCCGTAATTGTCTCCCTCTGAGTTTCAGCTCAGGTCACATGAACCGCTGGTTATGAAGACAACATTTCGGCACAAGACAACGAGCCGTAGGCCAGCGTAGAGAATTGGCGGAGAGCACTGGCGGCTGCCTTCTATAGCGAGGGTATGGGAAAGTTGGTACAACGCTACGATACACGTCTAAGTCGGGTCGGCGACTATGGAGATAAGTAGCTGCAAGGTGTATCTAACTGTTGCAAATAAAACATTTTTGATTTTTACCGTGGTTTCCATTTCGCGACCTATCGGACCTTACTTTCGGAATAGCCCTCGTAGTTTGGGTAGTAGGTAGGTAACTCGTGATAACTTTTGACATACATATTCTGTATGTGTGACCCACATTAATTTCGTGTCAATTTGTATTCCTAGTAGTTTAACAGGTGATAACTCAGTGTTACTGTTTGATAGACAGAAGATTATCTTGACAGTCTTTTTATGGTTCATAGTTAACTCATTAGCTTTAAACCAGATATTAGATTTTTTTGAGACATTCTTCACTTTCCTCCTTCAATTTGCTTATATCCTTTCCGGAAATAGCTGATGTTGTGTCATCAGTATAAAGAATAGATTTACAGGGTAAGTTACTCGGAAAGTCATTTACAAAACCGAGCGGGGTGGCGCAGTGGTTAGACACTGGACTTGTGTTCGGGAGGACGACGGTTCAATCCCGCGTCCGGCCATCCTGATTTAGGTTTTCCGTGATTTCCCTAAATCACTCCAGGCAAATGCCGGGATGGTTCCTCTGAAAGGGCACGGCCGACTTCCTTCCCAATCCTTCCCTAATCCGATGAGACCAATGTCCACGCTGTCTGGTCTCCATCCCCAAAACCAACCAACCAACCATTTACAAATAATATAAATACTCGTAGTAGAGGGCCAAGCGCTGAGCCCTGAGGAATATCTCGTTTTATACTTAGAGTCTGTGACTTTTGGCCATTATGCTGTACAATTTGTTTTCTATTGCTGAGGTATGATTCAATTAGTGAGAGTTCCAAGTGTTTGATTCCATAGCAACACAGTTTATCTAGTGATAATTTGTGGTTAACTGAGTCAAAAGCCTTACTCAATTCAATTAGAATGGCTTCAGCAGATAATTCTGACTCGAATGAGCTTAGTACAAGAGAGACAAGGTTTTCAACTGCTTTGACTGTTGATAAGTTTAACCTAAATCCATACTGAGAATCATTTAATATATTATTGTCTGATAGGTGTATGCATATTTGCTGCAGTATGCAGTATTCTATTATTTTTTAGAGAATAGGCACAAGTGATATTGGTCTATAATTATTGATACAATACTCGTCACCCTTTTCGTAAAATGGTATGACAACTGTATTTTTGAGACATTCTGGAAAGTGTCCACTAGAGAGCATCCAGTTTATCAATATGCAAAGAGGATATGATATGAGATCTACAATTTTTTTAATTACAAAGTTTGACAGGCCATAAACATCTTCATATCTGGAGTATCCTAATTTAGAGGTTGCTTTAATTATATCAATTACCTGCACTTCTCTCCATTTACAAGCTGACACTATGTTTGTAATGTTTTGTTGAAAATTTCTACCAGATGTGGGGTGAGAAACAGATATGTGTGTAGAATTGGAATTATGGTTGCCCTGAGTTGAGAGGCTAAGTTTGGCAGAGTTGACAAAAAAGTGATTGAAATCATCAGCAGTGATATTAGCAGCATTTGTGTTGTCTGTATAGTTTATATTCATACCTAGCTCTGCTTTTATTACTTTCCACGCAGCCTTATATTTATTGTGTGATTTTTTAATGAAATCACCATTTGCCTTACACTTGGCTATTTTAATTCCAGATTTGTATTTTCTTTTCAGGTTTTTGTAAGTTTCTTTGTCTACTGCTCCCTTTTTGACCTTACGATGACAATTAATTACCAACAGTCTCAGTTTTTATAATTGAGGTGAAAACCACTTCTGTGAAGTTGAGAAGTTGAGTAGCTAGGTTTCCATACTTTTTTCTTTTTTTTAACCAGTGGACAGCATCTATGGACGAGTGCAGAAATGATTTTGAGGGACGTGTTGAAGGCTATATCCACATTTCTAGAGGAATGTATAACAGTATTCCAATCTATAGACTTAAGTTGTTCTCTATACTTGCTAATATTTCTACCTGTAAATAGTCGCACACACTGAGCTTGTTCCTGGTCTTCTTTTGGTTTTTCAGTATTTAGTTTCACCCATATACCTCTATGGTCTGACAGGTAATCGGCATTAAATAAGCCTAGCTCAAAATCACATTTGTATAGATTTGTTATTAGATTGTCAAGACAGGAGAAATGCCTTGTAGGAATTTCATTAACACAAAATAAATTATAGGATCTTAAAATGTTTACTAAATTAACATTTCTGGCTGTCACTTTCCTAATGTCTATGTTTATATCCCCAAAAATTAATATTTTGTATTTATTATACTTTTGTATACTGATCTCAAGTTTTTCTAAATATTCTATAAATTGTTCTACATTACTTTCAGGAGTGTGATATAAAAAAAGAGTTATGAGCTGTATACTAGGTATAATTAAAGCAGCTGCTTCAAAAACACCTTTAATGCATAAGTCACTAACTTCAAGAACAGAAAACTTTAAGTCTACATCATTTGCTGACATATGTGGATGAACTCTCATACGATTCACTGGGTCTGCGGTAGTATGTAGCTAATTTGAAACCTAATGGTACATACAGTTTTATATCTTCTTCCTTTAACCAATGTTCGTTTATTCATAAAATCGTTCTTTTGTTACTTTTTAATAGTATACCAACCACATCAGCTTTATTTTTCAGAGACCTGACATTTAAGTGCAGAAATAAGATAGAGTTTGTGTCACAGGAGGGGAGGAGTACAGTATTATGGGGCAATGGAGAAAAGTTAATTGTTTTTCCAGCCCTGGAATCGATGTTAGAACCTACAGATCCGAGCAGTTTCGCTCAAGCCCCCAATTCCAATTTCTGCACAAATCTCAAATCTACGCAAATATCCCGTTCACACGCAATGATGTGTCTGCGCAGATGTGATGTGCGTAGACATTGTTGCATACAGATCGTGCGTGTGGACAGGCCTTAAGATAAAAATGCAGAAATATACAACAGCTTCCTGTGTGCCGCTCCTGGACGAACGGCAAAGACAAAATTATGCTTCTTACATAGTGCTGTGAAAACGAAATTTCGTATGACAAAAAGCAGAACAGCCGTAGAACAGGAAAAAGAAGAAATATAAATCAGCATCTACAAAATTAGCCTCTGAAGATGCCTTTCAAATAATGAAGGCAGAACGCGGATGGAAAGAAAAAAATTTTCATTTATGATTAAATGTTTCTGAAGTAACAATTACCAACATAAAAGTAATCGGTAAATTCGTTTCGCAGTTGTTTGGCTGATACATGTGTAGGGGTCCCAATACTATATTTGATTCGGCACATCTGTCTTTGCGTAATTCTCCCTTTCGACACTGACATTTAGCACGAGTATTGAACACACAAAACTTCTGCCAGTTGATAAAAACTTTTTGTAACTGGCAATTACTTGAGCAAGATACAAGAAACTGTGTCCGCTACAACTTGCAGAAGCTACCTATGGGGTCTAAGTTCTGCAAGTTGACGAAACTTGCGGAATTCAACTAGCTGGGGGACTGGGGGTGGTTTTTCGTGAAAGGCGCTTGCAGGTGTTTATTTGCTATAGTTGAATTCTTTTATCTTGGCGGCTCGCGCATGCCCGCCCAGACGCGGGAGATTGCTGCGTTGCCAGTTGCACACGACGCACGCGCCAAGAGAAACAGCGCCATAGTACAGTATAGTTCGCAAGCTTACGTTTAGGGGGGAGCGCGCAGTTTATGAAGTAAAGCCACCACGGCCGCATTAACCCTTTCGCTGCTACAGAGACGTGCTCCCCGCATTCCGCGCTGTGCGCGATTTTATCACTGCACTGATCGCCTGTGCTGACACATGGTGTTTTCGACTGCTTTGACACACTTATCATTCGATTCCACAACAACTATTTGGCCCAAAAATTAGATTTTTACACATCTTCTTGACTGATACCTTCCCCCCACTTCCTTTGACTGACTGAAGTGCTTTAAAATAAAGCCAAACGCGCCCGGTGTAAATAAAACTTTTATTACAGTCGCGAAAGACGGAATATTTCTCAGTATTACATACGACACCTATGTGGTACTTAAATTAAATGAGATATTGTTATACAGTAAATTTTATATGAAATTTAGGTACCTTGTCCACATTTCATTCTCAACATTGTGGCAACTAAAATCGACCATACGGAAAGTATACGCTATGGACTTTTACCTCTGCAAACTCTTCAAAATTTCGTGCAATGGTTTACTACATTTAATGCTGCACAATAACTGGGTTGAACATCGAAACAAAATTAAGTCATTTATGGGGGGAAGGTATCAGTCAAGAAGATGTATAAAAATCTAATTTTTGGGCCAAATAGTTTTTGTGAAATCGAATGATAAGTGTGTCAAAGCAGTGGAAACACCATGTGTCTGCACAGGCGAGCAGTGCAGTGATGACAAAATCGCGCACAGCGCGGAATGCGGGGAGCACGTGACTGCAGCAGCGAAAGGGTTAATGAAGAGACAAAGCACTAGAAATTTCAAAAAACTGCATTCAAACGAATAAAATTCGTGAAGTAAGACACTTCGATATTGGTTTAAAATAAAAAAAAATATTTTGCACCACACGAGGTTTGAACTTTTTTTTTTTTTTTTTTGATGGGATAATTTTTATTAAAACAATTTAATAATCATATTAGACAATTTCTGAAATACTTGAGAATGGCGGAAAGGGATATATAATAATTTGACTAGCCTTCCAACTACACTTTCTGGACATTAATTGAATCTGAAGTGATCAGATCTATATAATCAGTCTTTCACTGGATCAGATCTATATAATCAGTCTTTCACTGAGAAACTGACTTACACATCACAGTGCAAAAATGAACAGGCAATGTGCCAGCCATTGAATATTACATTTATCAGATAGAATCTTATGGTTTTAAACAATCGATAAGGACATTTCTATAAAAACTGTCTATTTCCAAATTTCTAGTATAAGCCAATAATGCACCTTTAATGTTTTGTGTTTTGACACTATTTCGACACACAATCTCAATGTCACATAAGTTCTGTACATTAGCTTATAAGTTGCAAAAACTACTCTCTGAAGTAGAAAAAGTACACATCATTAATATACTGTAAAATCTTAAATAGTATCCTTAAGGTAACTACAATACATCACTGTCAACACAGTCTTCTTTTTTATATTAACCAATGCCTATTCTTTCAAATACAATTTTTAACATATTACCGAACTTTTTCTTGTGATTCGAATAGCTTCTAATTTTGTGAAACTCACACAGCATGTGTACCTTGAACTCTATGATGCTATCGGATCCTAATTTGTTAAGGACGTAGTTAACAAAATTTCCCAGCAACCAGTGCACAGCGTTATTTTTTGCTTCTGGGAAATAGCGTGCGTCAGGCCTGTGTATCAATGACAGCGATATATACTCAGGGGATGTTCTTGTAATCAGAGCTATTTGCTCTCGGACCCACTTCCAACTATTCATGTGACCACTGCAAGTATATCTGTGAATTACTGTGTCAACTAGATGGCATTGTTGACATAAATTTGTTTCACAGAGTCCGATTGCGTGCAGTCTTTCATTGGTGCTAACTATGTTGTTAACTGTCTTGTACCATGCCGTTTTTATGTTAGACGTGAGCACATTAGAACTAATGTTTTTCCAAATCTCAGTCCACTCAATGTTTGGAAACTGTCGTTCTATTTTGTTTCTTCCTTCGCTTTTCTTTCGTTCCCGCATTATGGCTCTCGATGTTAAGTGTCGTGACTGCCTGAGTTCGACACTGACATAACTAAACTCAACATAGAAAATCCTCACGTGCTGTAAGCGACTGTTGATATTCTGCACGTCAATCGGGGGAAGCAGGCTTGGAGGTTTAATGATCTCGAAAAGTTGGCTGGTTATGCTTTCTCGTGAGTCTCTTATTAAATTAACTTGCCTTTTGATAAAAAGAGCAGAGGCTTTATCCGTTATATCAGTTAATCCTAGTCCACCATTTTTAGGATCTAAAGTGGCTACTTTAGCAGGTACTCTGAACACTTCACCTCTCCACAAAAAGTTGGTGATTTTGGCCATTATTCTCCTCGCTATCATTCTCGGTATTGGAAACAGCTGGGCAGTATAATAAGCCTTAGCAAGGATGCATGAGTTGATATACTGTGTTCTTTGAACTTGGTTCATATATCGAGTTAAATTCTCTACAATGGCTCCTTGCACTTTTCTGCTGCAACTTTCCAATTTAAAGCCGTCATTTTCATAGGACATGCTGTCAGGGTGATCCCAAGTGTTTTATGTTGTCGGACTATTTTTGCCCACTCGACGTTGATATTATCAAAACCTCTGAGATTTAACATCTTACTTTTTTTTTCGTTTGCATTGGCTCCAGATGCTCTACAGTACGAATCAATCACCGTTGCTAGCGTGGTTACCTCGTCATTATTCCTTATAATGACCCCTATATCGTCAGCATAGGCTCTTATAACTGTTTTATTTCCTGATAATGTTAAGCCTTTTAATGTAGCATGGACATGTCGGAGGAAAGGTTCCAGCGAAATTGCGAAGAGCGACATGGACAGAGGACTTCCTTGAGGAACACCTCGTTGTATTTGCATCGGCCTGGATTGTTGACAATTCACCGCTATTTTAGCATTTATTCCAGTTGCTATGTTCTTAATCAACTGTATGACCCTATCGTTGAAACCTACTTTCTTCAATGTCTGTAGAAGATATTCATGATTTACTACATCGAACGCTTTATAAAAATCTAAAAACAATAAAGCACACTTTATGTTTGTTACAGAAGTTATTGCAATGATATCCCTGAATTCCGCTAGATTTTGAAAAATGGTTCTGCCTTGTGCACATTTCTGATGTTGACTAATAATTTTATCTGTAAGGCATGAAATTCTCTTGTTTATTATTCGAGCTATTAATTTGTAATCAGAATTCAGCAGTGAAATTGGACGAAAATTATTTAAATCTTTGTTTCCATTATTTTTTGGCACCAAAACAATTTTACTCTCCTTAAACTCAGCCAGAATCATTTTCCCCTGAATAACCTCATTTACAATGTCCGTGATTTTTGCACCTACTATTGGCCAGCAACGGATGTAAAACTCTGCTGGCAGACCATCCGGTCCTGGGGATTTTTTTGGTGGTGAGGCGCACAGAGTCTCATACACGTCTTCTTCAGTGACAACCTCGAGAAAATTTTCGTTATCATCTGTCAGCTGTGGAGCTAGGATGTCAAGGAATTCTTCCAAGGAAGCATCTCTACTTTGATGTACAGAATATAGCTCGCAATAATAGCGATAAATCTCGTCCATGATATCCTGCTGGGTTCTGAGAATCGTACCGTGTTTTGTTCGAATTTCATCAATAAAAGTCCTTCTCCCGTTTTTCGTATGCTTCACTAAATGATATAGGGAAGTAGTTTCATCTTCTGACACCGAATTTGCCTTCGATTTTATTTTCAACCCTTCCATTTGACTTCTCTTGATATTAAGTAACTTGGCTTTGACTTTTTTGATGTCTGCTATCCGAAGTGAGGAACCTGCTGAGACTTGATCATATAGATCTCTCAAAACGGAATAGTAATACTCTATAGTGGATTTCATTTCCCTTGCGCTCTGGGCACTGTATTGAATAAGAACTTTCCTCAACTTTGGTTTTGCCATTTTAACCCACCAGTCAATAGCAGTGGCATATCTACAACGGGCTCGCAGGCATATTGCCCATGTTTCTTTAATCAGATCTTCTAAATCATGATTTACTAACAAGGAAGTGTTCAAATTCCACTGATTCTTGAATCGGCGAACCGGCTGTCTTGTTAGATTTATGCAAGCTAAGACACTTGAATGGTCTGAAAAGTACGTAGGAATGGTTTCTACTTTTGTCACGGAAGTTTCAAGATTTTTAGAAATATATAGTCTATCAATCCTGCTGCGTGATATTGCCGTGACATAAGTGAACTCAACACTGGAGGGGTATTTGATTTCCCATACATCCTTTAATTCTAAACCAGTAACTAGTTGTTTTAGTTCACTTGAGAAATTAAAATTAGGTAACTGATCTTTTCGATTTAAAACACAATTAAAATCACCTCCAAGTAATAACTGTCTTGGCGATTTCCTTAACAAGTATATTAGGTCATCTTTGAAGAAACGTGCCCTGTCAGCTCGATGAGAACTTCCTGAAGGGGCGTACAAGTTGACGATAGTCACATCATAGATATTTAGTCCTATTCCTCTTCCGGATTCCAGTCGTTCCACCTCGCTTACTGAAATCCCTTCCCTCACCAAAATAGCTGTTCCAACACTTGTTTCGTGAGACACATTTATGTAACTGACAAAACCGGGAATTACCAAATCCGAAATTAGAACTTCTTGTAACAGGGCAATATCAGTCGCGGATTCGTACAAAAATTCCTTAAGGGCCGATAATTTCAAACCGGTCGTGATTTTATTTATGTTTATAGTGGTGACAGAATAAGATTGCGTCATTGTGCTGTCACTATGTAGTTGTTTTGATGAACTAATATAGTTTTATTTGGTTCAGGGTTCAGTTAAGCTGTAACAGCTTTCTCGGAAGGCTGAACATGGAATAACACTTCAGTCAGTTTATTAGTTACTGTCCCGTTTTTTTCTGCTTCTAATGTTTTCTCTTGTAACGCAAGCAGACTGATTTCCTGCTAAACTTTCTGATTTTTCCTCCAGTGATTCGTGTACGACCGTTTCGGACTGAACATTCTTTGGGCTTGGGTCGCCCCTACCGGATTTTCCCTTCCCTTGGTTACGAACTACATTCTCATTTGGTTGTGTCGGTATTTTACTTCGCGGCTTATCTGGAGCAGCAGCAGACGCTTTCGCAATCTCGGTTGCCGGCGGCGCCTGCCCTGAGGTGTTGACCGTGATTTCATTTTGGCCACCACTTCCTCTTTCTTTATTAATTTCACCCACTTTCTGATCGAGGGAAACAAGTGGAGACTGAAGTTTTGCAACCTCTCCCTGAATCTGTTTATTAACAGATAGATTCTGATCTTTGCAATCGGCTACTGCACCTGATGTTTCTTGCAAATTAATGCTGCTTACACCCCCTTCATTTTCTGGTACCGTATGTGTATTATCTTTCTGTTCATTAGATTCCATTCGCATTTTGCCTTCAGGTTCCTCTGCCTCCTCATCGCACTGTTTTTGCTTGCGAAGTGAGGGAGTGGGACAAGACAGCTCGTCCTCTGAACAACTATCAGTTATCTCCAGAGGTCGTTTTTTCGGTTGCGTTTCAGTTTCACGAGTAGTGGCAACAGGGTTTCCTTTTGTTGTTAACGGGGGAAACTGACTGTTATCGTGAAGGGAGACATCAGCTTGGCCCGCTGCGTTAACATCCTCAACCAGTTGTTCCGGGCTATTCTTTGGTAACAGATCATTTAAGGTAAGCTTCTGACGCTGTATCAAATTACTTTTAAGAACAACAGTTCGCCGCGGACATTCCTGTCTGAAGTGGCCGGTTTCGTTACATATATGACATGTAGCTTCCTGACCTGTATAAACAATTTGTGCCTTATACCCACAAACAGTTATGTGAGACGGAATATTCGTCTTAACGTCCATCTCTACACAGCGGACCCCGTTAAAACACTGCAGTTTAAAGCGAGGCGACCATCTTTCATTTGCAATTGATTTAACGTCTCCGTAGTTTGAAAGAGCTTCCTTAATCTTATCATTTTCAATTTCAATGGGAAGATTCAAGACACGAACGGTTTTGTAGTGAATGTCCGCTCTATAGATGGAAACCTTACTTTTATAACCATTTCTATGCACAAAATCTACTTCATAGCCCCACTTTCGTAACACTTTATCAACAGTCGAAGCACTGATTAACTTGACAAAAACACAGTATTTTTCCTGATCCAGTTGCCAGGTATGAACGGTTTCAGAATTTAGACCAATTACCTGTGTAATCCAGTCATCTATTTCCAGGGATGTCGGCTGAACAGGACGGGATTCCTTGTCAAAAGCAAATACCAGAGTATTCTTCCTGAGGTTTGTAGCCATGGTTAATCCAGCGAAGCAATTTCGGTTAAACAACCGAAATTCCAAGTAGCAGCAGCAAGACCAGAAAGAGTGATCAGATCACAAGGAACAGGAACGAACACGGAGATTAACGGACGGACGGCACTCGGCGGAGCACAAGTACAGCGATGTAAACACTGAAGTGCAGCGGAACAGTTAACAGCGGCCACTCGCGAGCGCGGCTGAAACGGAACTGTACTCGTTAACTATCGCCTTCCAATCCAACGCCTTAACCATTACGCTAACGCAGCTTGTCTTGCATTATGTCTCCATAAGGACTCTAACACGTCACGCAAAATTCTGACAAACACTGTTGGTATGCCTATGAATTACTCGCACTTCGTCGAAGTACAATAGGAAATAAACAATTACCGCTGTTCTTTATTGCGAAAGAGCGGTTCGTGAAATTGATACAAACACCTTTCCTTGCTATCGCCTGAATTAAGAGTCTTATTGCTTGTTTGGTTTAATTAATTAATAGAAAATGAAGCAATTGGCATAAAGAATGGTTTTTCCAAACTTTCGAAAAACAAGTCTGCTATCAAGACATTGCTTTTGTTCTATTGCTTCATTTATGACTGAACATTTCTAAAACTGAAGACACTCGTCCGTGCTCTGTACTACAGTCGAGATCTGGCAACGTCGTTCTCTGTTCATTGGCTGACTGTATGTTTTGACGTCAGATGCGCAGAACGAACCTAAACTCGGCCGCCAAGATATATGACGCGCACTTTAGTGGACACTCGCTGTACAGAAGCAGCCACACATTTCTGAGTACTCGAAGGATTACGCTCTTAACAACCGAGGTATTAGCTGACATGCACTTGCTTTTGGGTTCATAGTTCGCGCGAATTACAAAGCTTTTGCGAGCCCATATCCGTAAATGTTGACCAAAATAATGAGGGCAGAGGGTGTGTAGTAAGTGTGTTTTTATTATAATGTTGGAGAAGTGCCCTAGTTTAGCAGGAAGATTCATATATCGGACGTTTTCAGTAAGAATTGCGTTAGATGTATTGCAGACGTCTGTATAACGCCGCATTTCAACCAGTTCTTCAGTACTTTGGCCGATCCAGAATAAAACTAAGTAAGAAACCTGTATGTTATATACGACTTCTGAACTGGCAGAATGTGTTAAAACAGTCTCTTCCAATTATCTCCCGCTTTAACGTGCATTTGAAAACTAATTACAGTAATTTCTGAATGACAACTTTTTCCACTCACTAGATGATTTTTATATACATCAGTAGTCACACAAATATTAAAAGAAAAAAAGAGAACGTTGAATTATATAGTTTAAAGCAAATTTTGTTAACAGTCGTATTCATGGTGTGTGAAACAAAGATTAATCTAATCAAGCCATTTTTTAAACTGTCGAGAAGGTGTTACACTCTAACCTTCGTTAAAAAAAATTGAGTGTCATGTAATATTTTGTCTAATGTAATATCTTGTGTAGACACCTTTATTAATCTGACACGTTCCACATCATTACGAAGTGTCGTATTCATGATCCATGGAACAAGTACTAATCTAATCTGTCTTGAAAACAACAGACACACATCCGAAGAACGTAATGAGAGCAATATATGCATATTGAAACACCGCTTACGTTTTAGGTGTCTGGCTTTACCTTAAGACTACAAATTGTAACATTCCAAATTGTAACATTCTGTACTTCCTCTGAGTTTGTAAGTAACCCGTTCAGTTTTTTGAGCGGCAGAAGCCGCCAGCCAGTTTATTTATTTTGATCCAGCTTTGAGCATTTTTATGCAGTGGATGTCTTCATAGGGAAATTACATATATTTTACAAATATGTTTTGTTGACATTGTTACAGTACACATACTAATAATAATATAAGGCACATTATATATATATTTTACAGTACATAGAGAATAATATATAGTAGTATCAAATAAATTATAGACATACTAAGGCAAATACAACATAGTTTACAGTTAGTAAATTATTTCTATCTCTGGTCATCTTTAGAACAGGTGAAATTCTAAAATATTGTAGAAAGCCTTTTCTTTCACTCATTTTTGATTTTTTGTTTGAAAGTCATTAAATGAGACTGTGGGCATATATGTTTCATTTGCTTAGTTTCTTCCTTCTTCCCTGGAGATGTAGGCTTAGCTGTTTTAAGTTTCCTTTAATATTGAATAGACAGCTGAATTTTTATTGTTCCTTAAACCAGACATCTTTCACCTGATTGCAGTGAGCATTTTCTTCTGGTCTACATTTGCGACCATTTGCTCTTGTGCAAGCACTTCATGAACCAAACAGTAACTTTCCAACCAGTCATAATTTTACAGGTCACTGCACATAACCTTGCAGTGCATTGCACTTGACATCGTACAATAATTGTATTCTTTTAGTTTACTTTATGAAGAAGGCTGTAGTTTAGTAATTTGAATATTGCATTTATTACTACATTTTATCAAAGGCAAATTCATTCAAGAAAACTACAGAATTATTAGACAGATTTGCAGGCTAGTAGGCCTACTTACCTCCAGGAAACAAAACGTTTGGTGCTGTCAATACATACATATCAAAGAGTGTGGAAGTGGTGACACCATCCCCCAACTTTGGAACTGTTGGTTCCTGCTCAGGGTGGGGGGAAAGGATAGGTTGGGGAGGTTAAAAAGGAAGGGAAGGTCACCAAGACCCCAGCTACTCTGTGATGTAGAACATGTCATTTGTAAACTAATTTATCATCCATACAATCTGCTGTATGAATCTCATACTATTGTACTCCCCCATGTTACCTATCACTAACCATTTTGACAGTATTCTTATCTTATTATTCAAATCCAGCTGATAAGCAGATGTTACTGTTAATATTTGACTGTTTAGAATTACCTTATGTTATCCTTTTAAGATATAAATCACTAAAGGTAGGTAGATTGAAAAACAAGTTATCAGTGAGGCTTGCACTGTGCCTTAAACAGTCAGAGGACAAATAAATAAAAATTATTTAGACACAGTAGAATCCATAACTTGTTGTTGTTGTTGTGGTCTTCAGTCCTGAGACTGGTTTGATGCAGCTCTCCATGCTACTCTATCCTGTGCAAGCTTCTTCATCTCCCAGTACCTACTGCAACCTACATCCTTCTGAATCTGCTTAGTGTATGCATCTCTTGGTCTCCCTCTACGATTTTTACCCTCCACGCTGCCCTCCAATACTAAATTGGTGATCCCTTGATGCCTCAGAACATGTCCTACCAACTGATCCCTTCTTCTGGTCAAGTTGTGCCACAAACTCCTCTTCTCCCCAATCCTGTTCAGTACCTCTTCATTAGTTATGTGATCTACCCATCTAATCTTCAGCATTCTTCTGTAGCACCACATTTCGAAAGCTTCTATTCTCTTCTTGTCCAAACTATTTATCGTCCATGTTTCACTTCCATACATGGCTACACTCCATACAAATACTTTCAGAAAAGACTTCCTGACACTTAAATCTATACTCGATGTTAACAAATCTCTCCTCTTCAGAAACGCCTTCCTTGCCATTGCCAGTCTACATTTTATCCATAACTTAGCAAAAACTTAATCTCATTACCTTTAAAAACTTGAGAGAATCTGTGATAATACTTGAAGGTGTAACATTAATATGGCACTGGAAAGTCATGGATGGAATAAAAATGCTGGAGAGTGTCAAGATAATGCTCACTATATGGTGGAGGCATTGAGTGGCAGAGTAGTGCATAAGAAATATTGAAGTTACTGCTTAAGTTTTTGGACAATGTTCTTCTGGTTGGTCATCAAGCAGATGTAAAAGGCTGTTCAGAAATTGAAGCGAAGTTTTGTGTATGTCAAGGCTGTTTTCACAGGTGGCTCTACCTTGTTGCTGTGCA
This sequence comes from Schistocerca nitens, assembly GCF_023898315.1. Classification (NCBI taxonomy): domain Eukaryota; kingdom Metazoa; phylum Arthropoda; class Insecta; order Orthoptera; family Acrididae; genus Schistocerca; species Schistocerca nitens. The sequence goes on from NC_064615.1 coordinate 284,997,170, forward strand.
CTACCCGTGAGCAGACTGCAATAGGATGGGCTGGTTGGGTGTGTGTGAGACAGGTCTTTCACCGGAGCCTTTCATACAGATTTGCCATGTATAGTAAGGTGTAGGGAATAGATGTGGCATAAAGAGATACCAGGATGTTTTGTAGGTTGGGTGGGCAACGGAAAACCACTTTGAGTGAGGAAGGAAGAATATCGCCCCTTTCAGGGCATGTTGAAAGGCAGTTGAATGCCTGATGGAGGATATGGTTAAGTTGTTCCATTCCAGGAATGGGGTGGTACTTCTAAGCAGATGGGTAGTTGAGGGGACTGGTATATTAGGAGGATTTGCAGATATGGTGCAGGAGCTCTGTGAACTAGATTTGCACAGTAGTACTTGTTCTGTACAGCTTTACCAAGACTTTCAGTATAGTGGACAATGGCATCTCAGCTGGGCTCCACAGTATTAATGTCTAGAGTCATGGGGGTCATACACCACTCTCATGAGTGTGGACAATTCCTCAAGAATGGTGCATTGTCTTGCTGAAAGTATAAATCACCTGCAGCGTACTGTAGATGAACAAGTGGATGCATGTGATAGAAAAGAAGTTCATATATCATTTGCCAGTGAGAGATGATGTAGATATATCTTGGAATCAACTTCATCTGTTGTAAACATACCACCTCAACTACCTTCCTGAACAGTTCTTCATTGGCAAGTGAGGTGCATTGCCTTGTGTGGTACCTTTGGCTCATATCAGTGAGTGTCACACTAGTCATTCCAGGCAACATTTTTCCCTTTTTTGCATTCAGAATCTATAACAAGCTCACTAGATATTATTGTATTTTTTTGTGGCTAGAAACATGCTTCCACCACCAGTGTTCGATCTATCTTTGTGATATACATTCCAGTAGGATTTTAGAATTTCATTGCTATTAACATCTGGTTCAGACAGCTTTATGTTCCTAGTACTGTTCGGGAATTGTTACCATTTATAAGTAGACTAGTGCTGGGGCCATTCCACTGACACTCCTGCAGCAAACTACCACTATATTAACATTTTCTTTCTCTGAACTATTATGACAAATGCTACCCTGCCTGGAATTGGAATGCACCTTATCGGGCCTGTGGAGGGATTTCTGTCTCAAAAAACCCCACTTGTGCACACCACACATACTCCGCTACCCTAGTAGCCACTTCATTGCTGTGGGACACACCTGACTTACATGGGGCATCCAACAATTTTCCGCCCAATAGCTGAGGTCAGGAAATCCACGTAAAAGATCATAACAGAATCGCTGAGCCTCTAGCTTAAGCGTTCCACTCAGCTCCAACCATAGGACCGAGATTGATTCTGAGAATGATGCTGCTAAACGATAGCTCTGTTCCCACCCTGCAGGCAAGGCTAACAGTCTTTACCAAAGCAGCCAGTCACTTGTAGGAAATGAGGATGGCCTCTGAACCCATGCGGCAAGCATCGTTCGTGCCCTACATCAGCCTCAATTTGCAGGTGGGTGCAGACCCTCCTCCAGACCTTGGACAAGGCCCCTGGAAAGCAAACAAAGTGGACACTGATCTTCTTTCTCACCCTGCCCACTGTTTCCTGACACTTAATGGCTCAGCATTCATTAGCTGGGTACGGGCTACCCTGGGGTACCTGAGCTGGGGACTAGGGATGGCGGTTATTGTTGAAATAACCATTTCCCAGATGCATCATTTTATTTCATGTCCAGTTTAACCTGACTATTAAAACTGCTGAAAATAACTGGTTCCTTAAATAAGTGATATTCTGTTTTTTATTGCTGTTATTTCCAGTAATAAATGTAGACACCAAACAAAGAGTGAGAAATTCTAATATGCCCTCATACTTTTGCATTATATGTTTAAAGACAAGCAGAGTCAAATGGATTAATGAAAGAAAACAGTCTGTTTTGCTGCAAAAGTAATGTGGGATTGAATACTGCAAAAAATTTTCCTACTGATTCTAATTTTTTGAAACTCTGCTCAAAAATGGTGTTGTGATTGAGGATTGTACCTGGTTTGAGCATTATGAATAGCCAGTGCTAAAAGATGAAAGCTGAGATTGGAGAGCTCTAATTTTTCGTGTTGAGTTGTCTGTTTACAGGGTCTACATACAGAAAAAGCACATTATGTAGACACAGGCAGCGAATCAGCTACTTTTTTTTATTAGAAGCTGTAAATGAATTGTTAAGTTTTTAGTTTATGACTGTTGCCATAATTTCCTTTCTGTTTTACGATTTCATGTAAGTGGTTGACAAAGAATAAGTTTTTGTGTAAACTTTGTAGTATTCTTTTACTTTAGTTATTTTGAATTACAAACCTGTTTTGTAGTCGGATATATTAATGTAATTTTTAACAGGGATTTGGATATATTTGATTTTTTCATGATAAAGGTGAAAATGCTTTTCCAAAAAATTCAAATACATGCACACTTACATACATATATTAATCCTTGTTCCATAGATCATGAATACATTATTTCATAATGATGTGGAACGTGACACTTTAACATAAATTTTCTTTACACAAAATAATTAATCAGTTTTTTATTTATTTTCTTTTTTACAGTTACTACTTCGTATCTAAGAATTCATCTATTGAGTACAGGGAGTTGTCATTCAGAAATTCTTTTACTTTGCTTTTGGATATCTGTCAGATTTTTAATACTATTTTGCAAATTACCAAAGATTTTTGTGGTAGCGTATTTTACCCCTTTCCATGCCAAAGTGAGATTTAATCCGGAATAGTTAAAATCATTCTTTCTTCTAGCATTGTAGCTATGCACTTTGCTGTTATTTTTGAATTGGGATGGGTCATTAATGAAAAAATTCCATAAGTGAATATATGTATTGCGAAGGTACAGTGAATATCCCATCTTCCTTAAATAAATGTCTGCAAGGTGATCTTGGGTGGGCTCCAGCTATTATTCTGACCACACACTTTTGTGCAATGAATATTTTCTCTGTTAATGACGAGTTACCCGAAAATATGGTGCCATATGAAAGCAGTGAATGAAAATAGGCATAGTAGGCCAATTTACTGATATGTTTATCACACAAAATTGCAATAATCCATGTAGCATAAGTAGCTGAACCTAACCGTTTCAGCAGATCATCATTGTGTTTCTTCCAATTCAATTTCTCATCAGTGCACACACCCATAAATTTTGAGTATTCTGCCTTAGCAACAAACTTCTGTTCATAGACAATATTTATCAATGATGTTATGCCATATACTGTACAGTATTATATAAACTGTTTTTTCTCAAAATTTAGTGAGAGTCCATTTGCAGAGAACCACTTAATAATTTTCTGAAAGACATTATTTGCAATTTACTCAGCTGACTCTTGCTTGTTGCATTTGATTACTATACCTGTATCATCAGCAAAAAGAACTAGCTTTGCATCTTCATGAATGTAGAGTGGCTAGTCATTAATATATATTAAGAACAATAAGGAACCCAAGACTGGACCCTGTGGGCCACCATTCTTGATACCTTCCCAGTTAGAGGACTCTGCTGGTTTTTGCAGACCATCTGTACTGTTAATTTCAGCCTTCTGCATTCTTCCAGTTAAGTATGAATTAAACCATTTATGCAATGTCCCACTCATACCACTATACTAAAGCTTATCTAGAAGAAATTTATGATTCACACAATCAAAAGCCTTTGGGACATGATAAAATATCCCAATGGGTGATGTTCAGTTATTCAGTGCATCTAATATTTGATCAGTGAAAGCATATATAGCATTTTCTTTTGAAAAGCCTTTCTGAAAATGAAATTGACATTTTGTTAGTACTTCATTTTTACAAAAATGTAATGCCACTCTTGAATACATTACTTTTTCAAGAACTTTGGATAAAGCTGTCAGAAGTGAGATTGGGTGGTAGTTGTTAGCATCAGATCTATCCCCTTTTTTTTATGCAATGGTTTAATAATAGCGTATTTCAGTCTTTATCTGGAAAAATGCCCTGATTCAGTGAGCTACTACATATGTGGCTGAGAATCCTACTTATTTGTTGGGAACAAGCTTTTAGTACTCCGTTTGAAATGCCATCAATTCCATGCGAGCTTTTACTTTTGAGTGATTTATTATTTTCCTAATTTCAGAAGAAGAGGTGCTTTGAATTTCAATTTTATCAAATTGCATAGGTACTGCCTCTTGCATATACTGCCTTGCATTTTCTAATGAACAGCTGGAGCCTATTTTCTCTACAACACTTAAAAAATGGTTATTAAAAATGTTTTCTACTTCTGACTTCTTGTTAACAAACTTTTCATTGTGTTTGATAGAAACACAGTCTTCCTGTGCTCTCTGTTGCCCTGTTTCGCTTTTAACAGTATTTCAAATTGTTTTAATCTTATCAGATGTGCTAATGTCAGACATAATGCACATACTTTGGACTTTTTAATAACTTTTCTTAATACAGTGCAGTAGTTCTTATAATGTTTCACTGTTTGAGGATCATTAATCCTCCTAGCTAAAAGATACAGTTCCCTTCTCCATTTACAAGATATTTTTATCCATTTAGTAAGCCATGGCTTTTTACATGGTTTTTTACAATTATGTTTCACTGTTTTCTTAGGGAAACCGTTTACAAATATACTCACAAAGGTATCGTAAAATATATTAAATTTTAAATTAGCATTATGTTCCCTGTACGCCTCATCCAGTCTAACTGTTGCAAGCTTTCCCTAAAATTTTGAATTGTTAAATCATTAATTGTACGCACTATTTTGGAGGACTGTTTTGCATTACTGTATGGAGCTATATCATATACTGTAACTAACTGTGCATCATGATCAGACAGACCATTCTTAACGGGAAAAGTTTTTATTTGATTAAATTTATCTTGGTCTATGGAAACATTATCAGTGTGCTGCTTTCCTGTACCACCTGAATAGGAAAATCAATAAATAATGTCAGATTGAAAGAATAAAGTAATACTTTCAAGTTCAAGCTTTCTGTTGGACTCTTCAGAAAATCTTCACTGAAATCCCCACAAATAATAATTTGTTTTCTTCTGTCTGACGGATAGCACAATGAAGAATCCAAGTTTTTCAAAAATAGTTGAAATTTCCAGATGGGGACCTATACATGGCTACAATTATAAAAGTGCCATTATTTAGTTTAAGCTCATATTCACATTCTTCTATATATTGCCATAAGCAAAATTTTTGAGTTTCCAAATTTTTCTCACTATGACAGATTTTAACATGTATGGGAACTACTCTTCTCTCCATAATGTCTCTACTTACATGTACTGAAAGCTTATATCCACCTATATTTACCATTTCCATCCCTGTGACTATATGGTGTTTAGACAGGCATAGCACATCTCTTCCACCCTCAGTTTCTAAATCTTCTAAACAGACAAGAAGAACATCTACTCTTTTTTTTTTTTTTATCCCCTGATATTCTGATGCAATATATTAACATTATTTTTCACTGTGCCTTTATGTGAACCTTGTGAGAGCTTCTTACCTGAAGGTAAATGGTGCATTACACCATGAAGGGATCAGGCTGGCCACAAGCACTTAAGAACCAGCCCCCTTACCCAGCCTCTGTGCTGAAGCTGGTTAACCGTCACTTAATATCTGACGGCAACTCCTCATGATGTGTGAGGCGTATACGTCCCCAGTTCTCCACTATACCATATTGTTGCTCGTCCATTTGGGATCTGCACGAAGTGTCTTTTGGAGCCCCTTGGCGTAGGGCACATACAAGCTCAAATCCGTGGTTTTAACTGACTGCCACCCTGGTTACTGCAGAGGCACCAAGTAATATTAGGTTTAGTGGAGTACAGGATAGATTGCACTCCTGCTTCTGTTTTTAATATTATATTTTATGACATTTTAAATGAGCACCACAACTATGTAGCTGTATTTACAGATAAGTCTAAACAGGGGGAATCCGTTGGTTATCCCCCTGCAGGTCCCGGCAATGGCCCTCCTGCCAGGTGGCCTTTGCTGCGGCTGGGTGGTGCCTGTGGGGAGGGTCCCTGGTCGGAGAGGCTGGCATCAGGGCAGATGACACACAATGAAGCGTAGTCTATCATCTCTTGCTGGTGGTGAAACACCAGCAGTCTCTAAGTGATCACGAGCTCAATTCAGCGCACAGAAGTAAGACCCCAAATTGTTCCCCTCACTGGCCACACAATGGGAGGAACATCACGCTAAGGACGGCATCAGATCTTATTCACCCTGGTACCTTGTATGTTAGAAAGCTAATGGGGAATCTTTAATGAAGATGAAGCCTCAGTTTTTTGTTGAGCATTTAGAGGACAAGTTCGGGGAGGTGGAGGGCTAGTCCAAAATGAGACATGGGTCTTGATCAAAACAGCATCCTCTGCCCAGTCATGGGAGTTACTCATTTGTGACAAGCTGGCGGATGTTTCTGTAACCATCACGCCCCATAAGAGCTTAAATATGGTGCAGTGTATCATATTTCACACGGACCTTCTTTTGCAGTCCGGCGACGAGCTGCACGCCAATTTAGAGCGGCAAGGTGTACATTTTCTTCGACGTGTCCACCGGGGTCCGAAGGATAATCAGGTTGCCATCAGTGCCTTCATCTTGGTCTTCAAGGGTGATACATTGCCCAAGGAGGTCAAGGTGATGGTCTACCGGTGTGATGTAAAGCCCTATGTCCCTCCCCTGATGCGGTGCTTTAAGTGCTGGAAGTTCAGCCATATGCCTTCCTGCTGTCCTTCCAGCGTCACATGCCGAGATTGCAGACGCCCATCACATCCCAATACTCCATGTGCCTCGCCTCCCATCTGTGTCAACTGCGGAGGAGAGCACCTCTCACCTTGCTCGCCTGACTGCAGGATTCTCCAGAAAGAAAGGAAAATCATGGAGTACAGGACCCTGGACAGACTGATCTACACCGAGGCTAAGAGTAAATTTGAACTGCCCTTCTTCACAAAGGCTGGGAAAGGTGTCCTTCTGCTGGGTGCCAGAGCACATGAATATTGCAGGGAATAAAACGACAGATGTAGCAGCAAAGGAGGTGTCTCACGATCCTCAGTTTGTTCAGTGTGCCATCCACGTGCATGCTATTGTCTCACTGTTGAGGTACAGAGTCATGTGTCAATAGGGAGTGACAGGCAATAAACTCAGTATAGTAAAGCCCACAATGTGACCGTGTCATATTTCCGTCTGACAAGGCAGACAAAATGAGGTCCTCCTTGTTAGTCTTTTCATAGACCACAGCCCTACGATGCATGGCTTCTTACCCCAGGGAGAGCACCCTCCAAAATTTGGTGCTTGTGGTGAACAGATCACTGTGCACCGCATTTTATTAGACTGTGTTTTGTTTTCAGACCAGAGGGCAGCGGCAGATTTGGCGACACATCTGTCCTCTATTTTAAGTGACTATTAAATGAATGTGGTTTGAGTTATGAAGTTTAATGATTTTGTCCAACATGTTTCTTAAGGCTTTAGGGTGATGCTCTTAATGTGTTAATAGGGTGACTGGCTCACCAATGTTTTTTATAAGTGATCAACTTTGCCTGTGCCTATCTTTTATATTCTCTGTCGTTTTACTTATATTTTAATCCCAGGTACAGGACCATTCAGCCTTTCTCCATTGTCTTAAGGCATGTAAAATAGTGATTGTGTGGATCAACACGAGTGAAGTTGGAGTGGGTGAATGAGTGTCATTTTATAGGTACCCCCCCACCCCCTCACTGAATGACAGCAAGTTTAGGCATTTCATCCTCATTCTTTTAAAATAAGTGCATGGGTGCCTAATAACCTCACTGTTGAGTACTCGTAAACTCCAGCTCCCCCTCCACACACACACACACACACACACACACACACACACACACACACACACACACACACACAAAATTTCCCTTAGGGGCTCCATTACTTGCCTAACATTGGAGCTCACAATGAATAAGCAATCCCACCCTCTGCACTTGTCCATACCTCTCAGGAAGGCTGACTACAGTCCCAATAAGTGAGCTATCCTGTGCTGGCTCTGTGTATTTTCAGCAGTGGGGAATTCCTCAAAACTGTTTTTGAGGTGTAAAGGGACAGTCTTGTGGCCTGTACCCACTGTCACATTCCACTCAGAGATCCACGATCCCGCCACTGTTCGTCAGTGACAATCAGCTTTCTGGGACATGGGAATTGGAAGGTGCATCAGCATCAGGGGTCCAAGGTGACACTATAGGCTCCAAAGGTGCCAAAGCATTCGTCTGAGGTGCCCCAGCACCATGGCAGTAACCTGAGTCCTGTGGACTGCGGCCGAAACAGCTTACAGATGTTTACGGACAGCGGCCAGTTCCCCCTGCATCCATACACAACAGACACAGTCCCTACTCGTCTTCAATCAGTTCTTGTCTGTACCACAAGTAATGTAACACCAACCCAAGAAGTCACTAAGCTCTGCAGCTACTCTTCAACAACTGCTACATGACAAGAAGAGAACAGAAGCTCCTGAAATGTGGTGCTATAGAAGAATGCTGAAAATTAGAATGAATAACTAACTAATGACGTACTGAGTCAAATTGGACTAAATGGAATCCATTACACAACTCATAAAAAAAAGTGATTGGTTGACAAGAAAAGTCCTGAGGCATCAAGCAGCTTGCTAATGGGAAAGGGAGGGGGGGGGGGGGTGAATATCGTAGAGCGAGACCCATGCTTGACTGCAGCAAACAGGTTCAAATAGATATGCAGTGAATAGACAAAATTATGGAAGCACTGCAAGAAATACATGCTTGAACATGAATGCAGATGCTAACCCAGCCTGTAGGTTGCCCTGTTGTATTTTACCACAAATTGCGCCTTCAAGTGTCAGTCATGGTGAGAACAGTGTTGTTTGTAGCTGTGAGTGCATTATGTCGGAGCTCATTGACTTCGAATGTGGGCAAATTATTGGTGCTCATATAATGGGTGCTTCAGTAATGAGTATTTGATGTGTCAAGAGAGACTGTGTAGAAGATTCATAACACATACAGAGAAAGCAGAAAAACATCAGACAAGTCACACTGTGAATGAAACTGTGTGTTGACTGTCATTGAAGAGGACTGTGACGAAAATTAAGGAGATGCCCTCAAAAGTCACTGCAGAACAGGTTGTCACACTCACAGACCCTACCCCCTGCGGGTCCGGGGTAAGAATAGGCCCGAGGTATTCCTGCCTGTCGTAAGAGGTGACTAAAAGGAGTTTCAACCATTTTGGCCTTCCATGTGATGGTCCCCCTTGGGGTTTGACCTCCATTTTTCAAATTTCTTCTGAAGTACGAGCCTTTTGGGGAAGGACGCCTTACGTGGTGTCTCACTGGTCCTCAGTGCACTAAGACCTTGGCACTCAGCATTGTAACGGCGTTGTAACCACACCCACTATTCCTCAAATTGGGCCTAAACGCGTGATGGGTTGCACAAGTTACGCCCATAGTGCATCCCCATCTGCACCTACGATCATGATGGACTTTCCATGGCACCCAAAATCCAGCACGGTAGCCAGCCCATTGTGGTGGGGTCGTCATGTACCCTCTAGGTTGTAGCCCCCTGACAACACAGGGATCGTACTGCCGATACCTGAGCTGCACCCTCCCCACGTCGGCCAAGGAGTAGATGCCCATCTCCTTGGGGCGTCAGGACTCCCGGCAATGGTCACCCTGCCAGGTGGCCCTTGCTGAGGCTGGGTGGCGCCCGTGGCGAGAGCCCCTGGTCGGAGTGGGTGGTATCGGGGCGGACGTTTCGCAGATGAAACGTCAACATGTATCGGGTCGCTCTGCGGCCGAGTCTTTTAAAAAGAAAGTTACTGTCTCTGATTCTGGTTCTCCTGCCCTTTCCCCCTTGGCCACTCCTTGGGAGGAAGGACAGGCCCGCCGGCTTGGGGCGAAGTACTTCCCCCGCTATTTAGTCTGTTCTCGGACCGATGGGGGGACGTTCGCCACCTCCAAGCCCATGTTCTTTGTCCAGCACATCGAGGACATCTTCGGGGAAATCGAGGCTCTCAGTAAAATGCATTCGGGGTCCGTTCTTATAAAGACCACCTCCGCCACTCAGTCAGTGGCGCTCCAGGCGTGCGACCGACTAGGGGACATCCCAGTGTCCATTGTCCTGCATCTGGCACTGAATAGGACGTAGGGGGTTATTTTTCATCGGGACCTCCTGCTGCAATCTGATGAGGAGGTCAGGGCCAACCTGGAGTGCCGAGGCGTGCATTTCGCCCGGCGAGTCCAGCGCGGCCCCAAAGACCGTCGCATCGACATCAGGACATTTATCCTCACCTTCGAGGGGGACGTTCTCCCGGAGAAGGTAAAGGTGATGTGCTACCGGTGCGACGTGCGACCTTACGTCCTGCCTCCTATGCGCTGCTTTCGGTGTTTGCGCTTTGGGCACATGTCGTCACGGTGTGAGGCTGAGCCCCTTTGTGGCGATTGTGGACGTCCTCTTCGTGAGGAACAGATATGCACCCCACCACCTCGGTGCGTCAATTTGTCCTGGCATCCACTCGCCTAGATCTTTAGACTGCCCCGCGTATCAGATGGAGAAGAAGATTCAAGAATTAAAAACTTTGGATCACCTTTCTTATTCTGAGGCCAGGAAGAAGTATGACCGCCTCCATCCTGTGACGTTGACAACTTCGTTTGCCTCAGTTGTGTCCACTCCTTCCACAGTATCCTCACCCCTATCCTGTCCCCTCCACCTCCTCACCCCATCCGGGGTCTATGCCTCCGCCTCCCAAATCCCTCCCTTCCAAATCCTCCTCCCTCGCAGCCCCTGCCCCCTCTGCCCCAGGGGCCACCCTTCCTCCTCCTCCCCCTCCGCCGCGTGAGAAGCGATCCTCTTCTCAGGCGTCCATCGGGGAAACGTTCCGGACCCCAGCTTCCGAGGTCCGGCGTTCCAAAACGGACCCCGCGCGTGAGGACCTCCTTCGGGTCCAGCCCACCATCCCCGTGCCTCATCGGACTTCCCAGAAGGCCTCCAAGAAGAAGTCTTTATCCCCCTCTCCACCCCGGCGTGTTTCGTCTGACGCTCCATCCGTGAGTCGCTGCTCCCGGCCGTCCTCAGTTTCGCCGGGACGCGCTGCCAGGCGCTCAGCTGGCCTCTCGTCGGCGAATGATGCTGCCCCTCCTACGCAACCCAGGAAAGCAGCCGCAGCTGGCGACGACTCAATGGAACAGGATCCGCCTCCCGCCGGTTGTAGCGTTGTTCCCTCGAAACCTGGCCCTCCGCGGCCGTCGAGGTGACCAGCTCTTCACCCGTTTCGTTCCCCCTTTTTTCTGACTAGCGATGGCTTTGTTACATTGGAACATAAGAGGTATTCGATCTAATCGGGAGGAATTACAACTGCTCCTCCACCTGCACTGTCCGCTCGTCCTTGGTCTCCAGGAAACCAAGTTGCGCCCAACTGACCGTATTGCTTTTACCCACTATACCTCGGAGCGGCCTGACCTCACCCCTGTGGACGGTATTCCAGCTCATGGTGGGGTCATGTTGCTCGTTCGGGACGATGTCTATTACCATCCCATCCCATTGACCACCCCACTTCAAGCAATAGCTGTCCGTATTACTCTTTCTGCCTTTACTTTTTCCGTTCGTACCGTCTACACTCCATCGTCATCCGCAGTTAGTCGGGCTGACATGATGCACCTGATTGTTCAGCTTCCTCTGCCGTTTTTATTGTTTGGAGACTTCAATGCCCATCATCCTCTTTGGGGCTCTCCTGCATCTTGTCAGAGAGGCTCCCTCTTGGCGGATGTCTTCAACCATCTCAATCTTGTCTGCCTCAATACTGGCGCCCCGACTTTCCTCTTGGACTCTACTCATACCTACTCCCACTTGGACCTCTCGATCTGTTCTACCACTCTGGCCCGTCAGTTCGAGTGGTATGTCCTTTCTGACACCTATTCGAGCGACCACTTCCCCTGTGTCGTTCGTCTCCTGCACCACACCCCATCCACACGTCCTTCGAGCTGGAACTTACCGAAAGCTGACTGGGGACTTTACTCCTCCCTGGCGACCTTTCCGGACCACGATTTTCTCAGTTGTGACAGTCAGGTCGAATACCTCACGGCTGTTATCATCAATGCTGCCGAACGTTCCATTCCTCGTACTACCTCTTCTTCACGTCGCGTTTCCGTCCCCTGGTGGAATGAGGCTTGTAGAGACGCTATCCGTGCTCAACGACATGCTTTACGCACCTTTCGCCGCCATCCTACGTTGGTGAATTGTATTGGATACAAACGACTCCGAGCACAATGCCGTAGAGTCATCAAAGACAGCAAAAAAGCTTGTTGGGCCTCTTTCACCAGCTCCTTTAACAGTTTTACTCCCTCTTCTGTCGTCTGGGGTGGCCTGCGCCGGCTGTCGGGCATTAAGGCCCACTCCTCGGTACGTGGCCTGACTTCAGGTAATGAGGTCCTTGTTGATCCTGTGGATGTCTCCAACGCCTTCGGCCGCTTTTTTGCGGAGGTTTCAAGCTCCGCCCATTACCACCCTGCCTTCCTTCCCAGGAAAGAGGCAGAAGAGGCTCGGCGACCTTCCTTCCACTCGCTGAATCTGGAAAATTATAATGCCCCCTTTACTATGCGGGAACTCGAACGTGCACTTGCACTGTCCCGGTTCTCTGCTCTGGGACCAGATGCCATTCACGTTCAGATGCTGGCCCACCTTTCTCCGGCAGGCAAAAGCTTCCTTCTTCGTACCTACAATCGCGTCTGGACCGAAGGTCAAGTCCCCATGCGTTGGCGTGACGCCATCGTTGTTCCTATACCCAAACCCGGGAAGGATAAGACACCTTCCTTCTAGTTACCGCCCCATTTCTCTTACAAGCTGTGTCTTGCATGGTTAACGCTCGGTTAGTTTGGATTCTTGAATCTCGATGGCTACTTACCAATGTTCAATGCGGCTTTCGTCGCCGCCGCTCTGCTGTTGACCACCTTGTGACCTTGTCGACATTCATCATGAACAACTTTTTGCGAAAGCGCCAAAGTGTTCTTCGATTTGGAGAAGGCTTATGATACCTGTTGGAGAGGAGGTATCCTCCGCACTATGCACAGGTGGGGTCTACGCGGTCGCCTGCCCCTTTTTATTGATTCCTTTTTAACAGATCGAAAGATTAGGGTACGTGTGGGTTCCGTATTGTCCGACGTCTTCCTCCAGGAGAACGGAGTGCCTCAGGGATCCATCTTGAGCGTAGCCCTTTTTGCCATAGCGATCAATCCAATTATGGATTGCATTCCACCTAATGTCTCAGGCTCTCTATTTGTCGATGACTTCGCGATCTACTGCAGTGCCCAGAGAACATGCCTCCTGGAGCGCTGCCTTCAGCGTTGTCTAGACAGCCTATACTCATGGAGTGTGGCAAATGGCTTCCGGTTCTCTGAAGAGAAGACGGTTTGCATCAACTTTTGGCGATATAAAGCGTTCCTTCCGCCATCCTTACATCTCGGTCCCATTGTTCTCCCATTCGTGGAAACAACTAAGTTTCTAGGGCTCTCACTGGACAGGAAACTTTGTTGGTCTCCGCACGTCTCTTATTTGGCTGCCCGTTGTACACGTTCCCTTAATGTCCTCAGAGTTCTTAGTGGTTCATCTTGGGGAGCGGATCGCACTGTCCTGCTTCGCTTGTATCGGTCCATAGTCCGATCAAAGCTGGATTATGGGAGCCTCGTCTGCTCGGCCATCCCTCTTACGCCGTCTCAACTCCATCCACCATTGGGGGTTACGTCTTGCGACCGGAGCATTCTACACTAGTCCCGTCGAGAGTCTTTATGCTGAAGCTGCCGAATTACCACTGACCTACCGGCACGACGTACTGCTTTGTCGGTATGCCTGCCGGCTGTTGTCAATGCCCGACCAACCCTCTTATCAGTCCTTCTTCGCCGATTCTCTCGACCGTCAGTACGGGTTGTATGTGCTGCCCTGCTGCCCCCTGGAGTCCGCTTCCGTCGCCTGCTTCGACAATTGGATTTTGCCCTCCCTACTACCTTCAGAGAGGGTGAGAGCCCGACACCGCCGTGGCTCCAGGCTCCGGTTCATATTTATCTCGACCTCAGCTCGCTCCCGAAGGAGGGTACTCCGGCTGCAGTGTATTGCTCACGGTTTGTTGAACTTCGTGCGCGACTTGCCAGTCACACCTTTATTTACACTGATGGCTCCAAAACTGACGATGGCGTCGGCTGTGCCTTTGTCGTCGGGGCCGGCAGCTTTAAATACCGGCTCCTCGACCAGTGTTCCAGCTTTACGGCTGAGCTTTTTGCTCTCCATCAGGCCGTTCAGTATGCCCGCCGCCACCGCCATTCATCGTATGTACTCTGCTCTGATTCACTCAGTGCTCTTCAGAGCCTTGGAGCTCCATATCCGGTCCATCCCTTGGTGCAACGGATCCAGCAGTCCCTCCATTGTTGATGGCTCTCCTGTCAGCTTTCTGTGGGTTCCCGGCCATGTAGGAGTGCCTGGGAATGAGGCTGCTGATGCTGCAGCCAAGGCTGCAGTCCTCCTGCCTCAACCAGCCTCCCATTGTGTCCCGTCATCTGACATTAGTGGGGTTGTTTGTAAGAGGCTTGTGTCTTTGTGGTGGGATACTTGGTCATCACTTCAAGGAAACAAGCTCCAGGCAGTAAAACCGTTCCCAACTGCTTGGACAACCTCCTCCCGACCATCTCGGCGACAAGAGGTCCTTCTGACCAGGTTGCGGATTGGGCATTGCCGGTTTAGCCACCGCTACCTGCTCTCTGGTGACCCAGCCCCGCAGTGCCCTTGTGGTCATGCATTAACAGTGCACCATGTTTTATTGTCGTGTCCCCATTTTAGTCAATCTTGTGTTGTCCTGTCCCTGCCATCTACTTTACCGGATATTTTAGCTGATGACGCTCGAGCAGCTGCTGGTGTTCGTCGTCTCATTACTTTGACTGGCTTGTCCAAAGACATCTAACTCCTTCACTTATTTTATCTGCATCTTTGTAAGAACTTTCTGGTGTCCCCTCCCCCGCCCCCTTGAGTTTTGCTAGATTCTATGTGCTCTAACAATTGTGACTGGGCGCTAATGACCTCAGTAGTTAAGCGCCCTTAAACCCCAAACAAACAAACAAAAAAAAAAAAATCACAGATCCTGTCAGCACCAAAACAACATGAAGGGAGCTCCGAAAGCTGGGAATTGTAGGAGAAGCTGGAATTCCAAAACCACTCATCACTTATGCAAATGCCAGTAACAGGAAAACCTGGTGCCAAAGCCATAAAACCTGAACCATACGGCAATGGAAAGAAGTCATTTGGTCATTGTCTTGTTTCACACTGTTTCCAAATTCTGACAAAATTTACGTCCCAAGAATGAAAGGTGCCAGTGGTTCCATGGACATCTTGGGTACTCTGCATGTCACATTACTGCTATCAAATAATCATTTTGGCTGATCAAGTCTACCCCATGGTAAATTGTTTGTTCCCCAATGGTGATGCTGTGTTCCAAGATGACAGAGCTTCTGGTGACATAGCTTGTATCATCCTGGAATGGTTTTGTGAGCACGAGGATGAGTTGTCACGTCTCCCCTGGCTATCACAGTCACCAGATGTCAATATAATTGAGCTCTTTATTCTACCATGGAGAGAAGGACGTGTGGTAGCCATCCACTTCCATTATCGTTACCTGAACTTGCCACTATTTTGCAGGAAGAAGGGTATAAGATTCCTTTGAAAGCCAAACAGAGCCTGTATTTATCCATTCTGAAATGACTGGAAGCTATTTTGAATGCTAACAGTTTTCTTACGCTATATTAGATGTGGTAATGTGTTGTTGTTCTTGGTGTGTCTGTATTTTTGTCTAGCCTTTGCGCGTCACACTAATTACGCATAGATGAGGCGACGTGCACAGGTAGGATAATGTGATGAGCTACTATAAAGGGTGTACACATCATCATCATCATCATCATCATCTTAACAACAGGGAACATAGGTTCACATTAACAAGTTATACTACAGGAATAAAACTAAATATGGAGAAGAGAAACATTAAATATGTGTCCTACAAGGTTTGGTACTTGGTCCACTGCTGTCTTTGACCTAGATAAATGGCTTACCAAAGGCATTGAAGAAAGTGTAGAAACTGAGATGAGATGTTGATAAAAGTATAAGATATTCAAATACAGATAAGAGAATGAACAGGCTTAAAGCTGGTTCACAGCAAACAGCTTTGTACGTTAAGATTTTTAATTGTGTAGTTTCAAACAAACAAGAGTCATGTGTGTTCTTAGGTTTTGTCAGTGAATGTTGTGCTTGAAACCCTCTTGATCAAACCCTTTGACAGAGGATGTTAGCTGGAATAACCATGATGATGATACATTATTCTGTCCAAAATTCATTCTGCTATTACCAATCCATGTGACTGCATGACCAAGAGACTTTGAAGGAAATGAAAATGACTTAAAGGATAAGAAATATGGGCACACACTGGATGCAGCTCCAAGTATGAAATTCTTAGTCATCCAGGTTGATAAATAAATCCAGATGGATAAATAAATCCAGATGGATAAATAAAGTTAGGCAGTACTAGCGTGTGGATGTGTTAACTGAACAGCTCAGTTCTGCCTGCTTGACATTTTGAAATCTCTCTCACTTTGTTAATCTGCAGATATGTGTGTCACTTCTCTTGGTACTGTCCTGCAGCATAATCTTCTGGGGCAGTGCAGCTAATATAAAAAAGTATTTATTCTACAGCTGCGTGCAGCAACAATGTTCTGACATGTTGATAGCCAGATATCTTGGAGAAACCTCTTTAGGCACTGTAGCGGTTCACCTACTTTGTTTCTTCGTTTGGTGTCCTTGGTGTCGACGTACTGGGTTGCTACGCTGGCTGAAAAATGTGTTATGGATTCCGACACTGACTACTGTAAATAATGTAGCCGACAGATGCACAGTTGCGTTTCACAGTCTTTTACTTTCACTTTTCGCAACCCCCCAATAATACACAGTTACATCTGGCCAGTGCACTATTGTTCTAACTTCCCGTAAACCTCATTAATAGTTTTCAGGTGAACATCCACATACTGCTACAATAGTTTCCTGTTGAACATCTACGAGCAGCAAAAGCTTAACCACAATGTTCACAGTTCCTGAAGAATACAAAGGTATGTGTGGAGCAGACACTGTCAATGTTTTCACACATGTCCTAATTATGTAACACTTATTACACTGTTAAGCTGATGCATTGTTGTCGTTCTAACCAACACAGTTTCCTCGTCTGAAACTCTGCCATGAACTGACTGTTTTGTGACAAAAAAACTGGCCCTTATATATCCCCACAAAAGTAGTTACTGCACGTACACATTGTACAAAGTTAAATTTACAGAAATTAGTTAAAATTTAACTCATTAAATTAACTGCATATTATTTGTTTAAATGATGAAATTAACATATATAGTTAAGTAAACAATATTTTTGATAAAACAGTTAATTACTTTGGAATTAAGTGCTTGCTTTGCTAACATGTTTTCGAATAGAGCGAAAGAAATCCTTTAAGAATACTCTTAGTTGTTCCTCCAAATGTTTATAATTAGCACAGAATTTATATTTGTTTATATGTCAATAATAGAATTTAAGTTATGAAACAATTACTGATGATGTCACCCTATAACAAAAGATACTAACTAGGCATAGTCAAAATAAATTAGAAAATCAATTACATACATAAAACTAAGCACAAAATTAGATCTGTTGTTATATTCTTTAAAACTAAGGGCCAAATCTTTCATTTTTATGAAAATGCAGATTATACTCACGTATGTTAATGGTAAATTGTAAAAAGTGAAAAAACGAATTTAAGGAGGCAGATGGCAAAACAAGAGGGGAGGTAAAATTATCCCAACTCGCTTCGTCACATCACCCCCTCGTTGGACTGATCAGATAGATACTGCAAATAGCTAAATGGGCAGTTTAGTGAACACAAGTGACACCAGAAATTGGGTTTAACATCGACACAAAAAGAAATATTACATCTGTGTTTTCAAATTTTAACTTATATGAACTTACCATATAAAAATCTCCATACAAAATATTTAAGTCGTGTATCATACATTTGTACAAAACATCTACAAGATACACTTTTAATAAAATTTTAGGCATCTTCATCATACGTGATGTCCTTTTTGGGTAAGCGATGATTATATACATATAAGATACATATAATTTGATACAGGTCCTGTCTTGCTTAACAAAAAATTAATCCTCATGGGCAGCAAAGAGTTAAATTACACTGCGCATTGCAGTTCATGTGTGGACAAAAAAATTTCACTTGCTCAATGTTTAGTAATTTTCAAAAGCTCTTCCACTTTTTCAATCGGCTTTAACACACTTTCTCATCAAGCTCTCCATGCCTTCAACAGGTCCAAGTGGAAGTTAGTTAGGAAATGCACTGCAATCAATTCCCTTGGAGGTGGTTCTCATCCGCCACAGTACATGAAAAAATTAGACGAAATACCCTATTTTAGTACACTTACTTTTCCTTCTAACTAAGTCTAAGAAAAAACATTTAAAATTAATGACAAATGATATAGTCATTACATCATAAATAAATACATGGTTCTTATAACATTACAATAATTACACTAAATTCACTGTAGTATGAAAGGTGTGGGCTAATAAAAATTTAAAATCAAGTACACATTACACTACAAAACATGACTCAGTCATAACTGTCTGAAACTGGTTAAACTTGAAAAATTTTTGTTTCTTTCCCTTTTGCAAAATCGCAAAAACTCAAGATGTGCAGTAACGTAGATTTACTAATCATTACATTATGAAAAAAGGAAAGTCACCATCACATAACGTAATTACAACTCAACTCAAAATTAAGGGGGTGGAAGTTGTACCAAATTGTAGCCACACTTGTCTACCCAACTCTGAGCACTACTCTCATTCAACCAGAAAATTAAATTCTCACAAAATGTTACCAAAAAGTTGACCTGTCAGAATGTCCACATGAGTCTAGCATCACAGTTATCAGTTAATCAGCAGAATTACTTTTCTTCGTCCCAGTATTACCACTTTAAGCTCATAATTCCTCAGAACACAAATAGAAGTTTTTAGATAATCTGTAGACCCAATGACGTAGTGTTACATATGCTGTACCTCACAAAAATATTGCTCTTTCTGTTAATCTCTCATTCCAGCTTAAATGTCATGAATTGCACATTATCTTTTTCATTACTCAATCATGTCTGTCAGCTCCATTGTTTTACTTAACTAAGTGAGAAAGGTAACTGGTGGAGTGAATTCTCAAAAAATATCCTTACTGCAGAGACAGACTCCCTAACACTTACGACCCTAACATTATTCATTATTTTCTTATTTCATTATTGTTTCTTTATCTAATAAATAAACACCTGCTCTGCTTATTTAATGCACAATTGATGCTACTCAGAAACACTCCACAGTAACAGATCCTTATGCAAAGGCAAACTTAACTTTTATTATTGATCAGACAAAACTATCACTCAGCAAAACTATTATTTCACTGTATTCTAGCAAATTTCTTGAAATTCTGGCCTGAATCGTGATATACATACAAACCTTGCTTATTCGTTCCACACACATTACTTCAGGCAACTATGTTTAAAGTTGTAATTCCTTAATATTAGAAAAGACTTTACCATGACACATTTCTATGGGTAGTTGGTTATCTTCAGGCAACTATGTTTAAAGTTGTAATTCCTTAATATTAGAAAAGACTGTACCATGACACATTTCTATGGGTAGTTAGTTATCTTCAGATACTGACTGCACCGAACACAAACACTTCTATTACACCGCAATTAATATCTCATATTCAAGATGATTCTTTACTGCACCTATGAGCTTATTACTTCAGATGTTAATTATCCTCCACATATGCTGACACCTTTTCTTGCATTACTTATAACTGACACAACATACTTTTTCTAACATATTCCTATACTTAAGTACCCTACTGCACAAATTACATGAAAGTCGAAGATAGAATGTTTGTGATTCACTTATAGACTACAGATAGGATAGTAGAAGAGTTTGACTGCCTCAGGAAACATGAAAAATGAGACAGACAGCTGGGGTAAGCATTATCCCCACATAATGAATCCAACTCAGGATGCTGAACCCCCTACTTTCTATTTGCACAGAAAATTAGTCTCAAATGTTACATCAATGCTGATATTTTGAATTGCCATGAAATTGCCCTCCAACAGCTGTCTCGCCAATTCCACAGTTAATAGTACCTCTTGTTTCACACTCTTTGATAGCTTACCAGTAACACTATTAATTTTTGTTCCAGAAACATATATTACTACTATACCCTCTGTGTTCTTAATAGACTCAAAAAATGCTTGTGACATGCCATTCAAATCACTACCACTGTCTAGTAAACACTTAACATGTATACCCTGTACACTTGCTGTTATTACAGGATGCCACACTTACATTTTACTTGCCATGTGTTCTTCTTCATACAACAAATCCTCATTAATCCTTTCCCTGGAAAAACTATCATCCTGCTTACCAAATTGATTATCAGAGACAGTCAATTGACAGACTAACTGTCCCCTGTGAATACATTTTTCAAAGTATTATGTATGTAAAAAAAATATTGACTGCTATATGAAAAATTCTTTAGTACACAGCTATGGAACTAGAAACCAATACCATCAGCATCTAGAGAGGAAAAATAAAGTTAAAACTCGGCAGAGCTTGTTGTACAATGCCATTAAATTATATAATAAATTACCCCAAAATATAAAAGATATCGACACTATTGGACAGTTCAAAACAAAACTAAAATTTTTTTTATTAAATAAAAGTTATTACGCAGTAACGGACTATCTGAATTAAAATATGTAGTGTAATTAAAGTAGCCTGCATTGTAATACATGAGGAAATAATTATAATATGAAATCCAGAATTGTACAGTACTATAAGAAAATTACATAAGGATATAAAACTAATGTAAGATACCTCAAAATGTGTATCAATATTAATTTTACGTGTATAAATTGTAAGTATATTGTATTGTATATGATTTTGCTGACAAAATCCACACAATGTAAATTGGTACATGGATTAATAAAGAAATCAATAAATTAATCACTTCCTCATTACCCCCTCTCAGACTCTAACTCTTCATTAGGCATAATATTACCCTCATTTATCCTCTCTTTAGTTACCACATGGGCATCATTATTATAAATTCAAATACCTCATCCTCACCACTGCTGGATTTGTCTCTGCTATCATCATTACAACTACTGTCAGAATCAGACCCACTGTGACTTCCACAGTCCTCAAATATTTGGCTAATTAGTTGATCTTTGTTTCCAGTATTAGACCACAAAACAAAACACCTGAGTTCCTTATGTTCTCTTAAAAATTTAACATTCATTTTGATACTTTGGATATCCTGTGCAACATAAACACATGCTGTCTCATCACTTAATTTTATTATAGTAAGTTCCTCCTCGCCTTTTTTCAGGCAAATCATTAAATTCCCTAATGAAATCCAGTGGATGCACTTCCCCATACGGTTCAAAATTATTAAATTTTTTACAGCTAACAAATGAAGGACTATTTGGGACACTACATACTCTATGCTTTTGATTTTATACCTCTTCCATCTTTTTCTCCATTTCAGCCAATTTGGAATTTACATTTTTATTTACTTTCAACAGTTTTTCCTCTACCACTACTGCACACTTGGTTTCTACTTCTGTTTCTAAATAATTTGGTTCACAAGTTTAACCCTGTTTTCAGCACAAAATTTCCTGGCTGCTTTGACTTCATCACACCGTTTTTCAGGGTCCTCCACCCTCCTACTATAGTCATCACAAAGTTTCTTTCTCTCTTCTACACATTTACTACTCATTAATATTAATTTCTCATTAGTATTCTGCTCTACTTTCTTTATATTTTCAACGCAATCTTTCATTACTGCCTCAAACTTCTTATTTAATTCTGAAAGATTAGAGCTGGCTACTGTAATCTCCTTTTTAATCTTTCTTCAGTTCATCCTTGAAGCTAACCATGTCAGTTTTAATGCTATCAGTTTTCTTTTCCACCCTATTAATGTCTTTTATAATACTACTAATGTCGTCTTCCATACCACTAATGTCTTCTTTCATACTCATATTATTCAAATAACTGAAACTACTCATAATTTGCCTTCACATCGCTTCCAAATTTCCACCTGCCATAAACTGTTGCCCTTGCTGACTTTTGCTACTAGATTCCTCCTCCTTAATCTTAATGATCTCACCCACTTCAGTACTGTTTTCATCCATTTCACTCACATCACCACTCAATGTAGATGACACTTCTATCATTTCATCTACAATAGGACTTTCATCCCCATCATTCAAAGTTACATTCATGTCTGATTTATAATTACTAGCATCTACAGAAACAGTCCCACTTAGGTCTTTCTGTTCACTTAAAAACTTAAGCACTACATATTTGTCCTCAGACACACTGTCTTGTTCGTTAAGGTCACTCGTTATGTATCACTAAATACAAAACAGATTTTGCTATGAAATACCTTATTTTTCAATAACTCGTCTCCTGCTGTAGCTGCTGCTGCTGCTGCTGCTGCTGCAGCAGCAGTTGTCATCCAGTTCATCATCTACACGGCTGCGACAAGCTGCAAGGCACTTTTTTTAAATTGTGATTTCATTCTCCTGCTCCGTATGGGCACAATCCGCTGCTCTTCAGCCGAGTGATATGACAACTAAAATAAGAATGAAATGTTACATACAGAAGGCAATAAAAAAGGGGAACATAAAACAGAGTAATGGGAGAAAATGGAGGTAAAAATAGACTGACATGGAGACGCTCATGGGGGACAGTTAAAAAAGTCACCAGAAAGTGTAAGGCTCTCGGCGAGGCGTCTTGTTTATCTGCAGTCAGCTGTGTCCATCTGCATGCTGATTGGCTGCTCCTGTACTCAGCAGCTGCTTCCATAGAACCTGCTCACTGATTGGCTGCTGTTATACTGCACTGTAAACCGCTGTTGAGTTTACTGTTCAAAGTTTGCGAGTTCTTGTTTGTGGCTACGTACAATATTCCTCACCCATGGCACCTTATATAGCAGTTCGCTTACTTTATTTCTGTGTGTGGTGTCCTCGGTGTCAATGTACTCCATTGCTACACTGGCTGAAAAATGGGTTGCGGATTCTGACACTGACTACTGTAAATAATGTGGCCGACAGATGCACAGTTGCGTTTCACAGTCTTTTACTTTCACTTTTCACAACCCCCCAATAATACACAGTTACATACGGCCAGTGCACTATTGTTCTAACTTCCCCTAAACCTCATTAATAGTTTGCAGTCGAACATCCACATACTGCTACAGTAATTTCCTGTTGAACATCTATGAGCAGTTCTTGAAGAATAGAAAGGTACGTGTGGAGCAGACTCTGTCACTGTTTTAACACATGGCCTAATTGTGTAACACTTATTACACTGTTAAGTTGATGCATTGTTGTCATTCTAACCAACACAGGTTCCTCGACTGAAACTCGGCCGTGGACTGACTGTTTCATGATCAAAAACCGGGCTCTTATATATTCTCACAATAATAGGTACAGAAACTATACATTGTTCGAAGTTAAATTTACAGAAATTATAATTAAATCTTAACTCATTAAATTAACTACATACATCAAAAAATTGCGTCTTTTTAACAGTTTCTTCTACTGCAAGGGTTAACCCGAATTATTTGTTTAAATGAGGAAACTAACATATGTAGTTATGTAAACAATATGTTTGACAAAACTATTAATTACTGTGGAATTAAGTGCTGGCTTTGCTAACATGTTTTTGAATAGAGCCAAATAAATCCTTTAAGAATATTATTAGTTGTTCCTCCAAATGTTTATAGTTAGTACAGAATTTCTATTTGTTTATATGTCAATAATATAATTTAAGTTACGAAACAATTACTGATGTCACCCTATAACAAAAGATACTAACTAGGCATAGTCAAAATAAATTAGAAAATCAATTACATACATAAAACTAAGCACAAAATTAGATTTGTTGTTATATTCTTTAAACTAAGGGCCAATCTTTGTCTTTTATGAAAATGCAGATTATACTCATGTATCTTAATGGTAAATCGTAATAAGTGAAAAAACGAATTTAAGGAGGCAGATGGCAAAACAAGAGGGGAAGTAAAATCATCCCAGCTTGCTTTGTCACAGCACCTTGGTGTTTCATCCAGTTACGTGCCAGTACATATACTCCCAAATGATATTTGTTGTTCTGAATAACTGTCAAATTGAGTAAATGAACACTGCTTATAGTTTGTTGTTAGTAAGCTTTACAGCTCCTTCTAGCTGTTAATAAATTTTGAATCGTGATTTATTTTCAGGTCATCTGCCGTCTGCAACTGCTGCTTTTTATCAGACATCACCCCAGAGGATGTGTGAACGACTTAAAATGCCAGGAGACTATCTTGTGTGGATGGATATGGAGGTGAGAACATAAGTTACTAACAGAATTTTCTTTTCAATGCTGTGAAATAAAATGTTCCTGGTCTATATGAGAAACACTTTATGTAAATGTGTAGATGAGACATTACTTTTTTGTTAGCTTGAAAACTATTAATAGTGGTTTTCTATTTTGTACCTTATTCTTCTTTTATTTAGTTATTTATTTTTATTGTGATATACATGTCACATGTACAAATTTCTCATATATGTAAATCGACTTCCGTGTAACACAATCGTGCAGAATTAATTAGTGTTGCAGATTTTTTTTGTTGTTGTTGTTAATAACCTACAGCAACAGAAGAAGTTGTAAGAATATGTTCAGAGAATTATCGGATGGTTTTCTGCAAATGTATATTTGATTCTGCACATCAACAGGTATAATATCAATAACAAATTTAAAACTGGGTAAGGGATAATAAGGACACCAGAACCTTTCAAGTTTCCCAGGTATGCATATTCATGAGGATTTAAATTGAAATAACAAACATTTTATAGGTTCTTAACAACAAAATTTAGGCTTGTTGCATTTTCTCGTTGAAAGTTTTGGAGGAAAACAACAAATCATTAAGATAACATATTTTGCTTATTTCCCCTCAATACTGTCATATATCTTTTGGCATAATTCATCTTTAAGAAAGAAAGTTTTCATTGCATGGTAAGCATTCCATAAAAATAATATGTGATGCCCACCCACAGTTGTATTCTAGACAACTGTTTACCACATAGAGGAGGCATTAATGCACACATAGTAGAAACAAAAAAGAATACTAAAAATATTTATGCCTTCAGATAAAAACCTTCATCAGAAGTAAAACTCTCACACAACAAAAACAACAACAACAACAGCAACAACTACTCTCACACGAATGGCTATTGTCTCCAGGTACTAAGGCCTGAGCGCCTAGAAGTTCAAAGGATGGACTTCGTAGGAAAACTTAAATATTCCTAGTAAACTTTTTTTGTTGTGCTTGTCTGCATTTCAATATCCTCTTCGTGGTGAGTAGCAGTCTATCCTTTCTGTACTGTTACTCAATACTGGACCTTCCATTCTTTGTTTGAGTTAGATGTATTAACTACAGCATCACAGTACATATTTTCTTTAAAGACGTTTATTATACGAGGCATCTTCAGAAAGCAAGTGTACCACATTTTTATGGAGACTGACATCAAAATCATTCATTAGAACTAGATATGACAATCTTCTCATAAGATTCGTACAACATCAAAAGTAATATATGAACCAAGTCTGTACCTGTGTTGTCGAGTCCTTTGGGATCACCAGATGAATAAGTTTATTGTCCTATGATATGATGGTCAAAATTATTTTTTCTCTCTGACTACCCACCTTTTCATAGTTTTAAAAGAATGTGTTGGATTGAGAATTCGAGAATCTCGTGAGAGCATCAAAATCTGGTAATCAAATGGCTGACTAGATCGAAAAGTATTTGAAAGATGTTTTCTTTCCCAGTGAGTGAGAAACATCTGTAGAATTGGTAGATTCTTAGGGCTGTCAGTGTGAAAGAACCGTATAGAGCACCACGCCTGAGGACATGGAACTTGTTCACCTGGTGATCCCCAAGGGCTCAACAGCAAATGAGATATATATCGCTTTCGATGTTGGAAAAACTTTGACAAGATTTTCAGATCTTGCTCTGTTGAATAATTCTGATGTCAATTTCCACTTGAGAAACTATATAAATAAGCTGCAGTCACTAGTACATAATCAATTCTTTTTGTCCAGTCTTGCCAATGTACTGAAATGTGGCTGATAAAAATCAGGATATTTAGAGGATCACCTGCGACAGTTTGAAATCCTGACAATTTTTTATTTATATTGTGTTTTCCATCGTGTATATTATGTGAAGAAATTTCTTTCATTTTATGTGCGTTGTGTAAGGAAATGTTATTTTTTAAGCATTTATTTACAGATTAAATAATGATAATGATTTTGTATCATCATAATGAGTTACTAATTATTTTCAATTAATGTAATAGACATGCGTGAAATGGTGAAAAAGGAAAAAGAAAGTAAAAATTAAAATAACAATTTAACATGTAGAATATATCTAAAAACAAAGATGATGTGACTTACCAAACGAAAGCGCTGGCAGGTCGATAGACACACAAACAAACACAAACATACACACAAAATTCTAGCTTTCGCAACCAACGGTTGCTTCGTCGGGAAGAGGGAAGGAGAGGGAAAGACGAAAGGATGTGGGTTTTAAGGGAGAGGGTAAGGAGTCATTCCAATCCCGGGAGCGGAAAGACTTACCTTAGAGGGGAAAAAGGATGGGTATACACTCGCGCGCACACACACACACACATATCCATCCACACATATTCAAAGATGAAGAGTTTGGGCAGAGATGTCAGTCGAGGCGGAAGTGCAGAGGCAAAGATGTTGTTGAATGACAGGTGAGGTATGAGTGGCGGCAACTTGAAATTAGTGGAGATTGAGGCCTGGTGGGTAACGGGAAGAGAGGATATATTGAAGAGATGGATATGTGTGTGTGTGCGAGTGTATATCTGTACTTTTTCCCCCCTAAGGTAAGTCTTTCCGCTCCCGGGATTGGAATGACTCTTTACTCTCTCCCTTAAAACCCACATCCTTTCGTTTTTCCCTCTCCTTCCCTCTTTCCTGACGAAGCAACCATTGGTTGCGAAAGCTAGAATTTTGTGTGTATGTTTGTGTATGTTTGTGTGTCTATCGACCTGCCAGCGCTTTCGTTTGGTAAGTCACATCATCTTTGTTTTTAGATATATTTTTCCCACGTGGAATGTTTCCCTCTATTATATTCATAACATGTAGAATAAATATACTAATAACAGATATTTATATTTTAATTAGGTATGTTGAAAATACTCTGTCAGCACATTGTGTACAGCTTATTTTGCAAAAATGGCATTTCAGAAACGAGCTTTATTACACATGGATGTATGTTGCTTGAAAGCTTCTTTAATTTATGATGTAACAAAAGTTTTTCTTTTTCAAAATTAATTAATGGTTGTGTGGTATTTTGCAAAATTTCAAATTATTACAAAATTCGATCATACAGTTATCAAGACCATTAATGACACATCAACTTTCATATAGAAACATTTTTCATATATAACCATTTCTAAAATATTACCTCCAAACCTAATATGACAAATTACCTTATAGGGTGTATTTTACCCCTTAAGGTGAAATTGGGCACAAACAAGAAAATATGTATTGCATTATCTCCCCCCCCCCCCCCCCCCCCCCCCACACACACACACACAGTTTCATCAAGATCGTTTACTGGTGCTTGGGAATGTTCCCTTGTCAGTGTTGCCACCCCTCAAAAAGCCACTGCCTGTTATGGTCATAGTACACTTACTTTCTGAACATGGCTCGTAAATAATACATTTGAAATCAGAAGGACTGATTTTCATAATTACCAGAAAAATTACACTGTTATTCTTACTTCATTACTCATTAAAACTGAGTGCAGTTCAGAAAGAGGTGCATAATGATAATCCTGCTGTCAAAATCTTTGATTACTACCCATAGATAGAAAATGCCTGACACGTGGCTTGCTTTCAAATTTAACTGTAAACTGTAATGTTCCTTCTGGACATCCCACTCCACCCACAGAAGAATTTTTACTTTTAGTTGATGACAGACGCCTTAGCACATACTACAGCTCAGCGCACAGACTCCACCTGTTACCACTGTAGATAAATACTAACAGTGTTTTTCTGTGTGTTCTTCTGTTGCCTCCGCTTTATGCACAATATTTCGATGACTGATTCAGCTGTCCTCTTCAGGTGCTGCAAGTTTTCCTGTTACGTGTACTTGCTGCCTGGTCTCCAACCAGATAGAGGAGACACATAACAGCAGTACTTGCAGCACCTGAAGAAAGTAGCTGGGTCTTGAAATATTATGCATGAAATGGAAACAGCAACTCTGCAGGACACAAGAGAGTACAGTGGAGATCAGTTTCACCGAGAAACCCTGAGAGATTGTGAGGTACAAGGCCTGTGTAAAAAGTATCCGACCTATGGCCAGAAAAAATATTTCGAATACCTGACGGGGTTGGGACCCTAATCACCTTCAAAGTAGGTCCTTTGTGCTTGTACGCACTTAGCCCATCGGTCCTTCCACTGCTGGAAACACCTCTGGAAGTCTTCTTTTGGAATGGTGTTCAGCTCCATCATCGTGTTCCGCATTATCTTTTCTCTACTCTCAAAATGGGAGCCCTTCAGTAGTGCCTTCAATTTTGGAAACAACCAGAAGTCACAAGGAGCCATGCCTGGAAAATAGGGAGGTTGGCAAATGGCTGTAATTCCATGTTTTGCCAATAAATTTTGGATGAAGTGGGATGAATGTGCGGGGATGTTGTTATGATGCATTGCCAGTTTTTCGCTGTCCACAAGTCTGGTCTTTTGCGCCAAACTGTGTCACAGAGTCGCCGGAGATCATCTTGATAGTACTCCTTTGTCACTGTCATCAAGGAAGACAGTCAGCATCACCTTGATTTTGCTTCATACTTGCCGCACTTTCTTCGGCCTTGGAGACTCGAAATGCTTCCATTGCGACGACAGTCTTTTTGTTTCCGGCTCATATCCATACACCCATGACTATCTCCAGTTATCACAGTGTGCAGAAACCCAGGATCAGTGTTGGTGGTGTTAAGAAGGTCCTGTGCAACGTCAAAACGGAGGTGTTTTTGTTCCAGTGACAACAAGTTGGGCACGAATTTCATAGCCACTTGGTGTATCTTCAAATCATCATGCAAAATTTTATGTGCAGAATCTTTACTCACTCCAATCTCTTAGGAAATCTCCTGCATGGTCAAACGACGATCTGCCATCACCAAATTTTGCACCCTCTCAACAACAGCTGCACTCTGAGCGGTTTTGGGCCTGCCAAGAGGCTGGTCACTCTCCGCTGATGTGCAGCCATTTTTTAATCTGTTGAACCACTCCTTAATTTGTGTTACACCCATCGCATCTTCTCCAAATACCCGCTGAATCTTATGAATTGCTTCACTTTAAGAATCACCAAGCTTTTGAGAAAATTTGATGCAGTATCTTGGCTCAACACGTTCAGTTATCTTGAGAGAATCAGTAATTCGATGAACACGTTGTGTAGCACCTCACTCAGTGACCAGTAGGCAGAGACTGACATGCTGGAAGGCGGGAACAAAATTCACACGTGCGCATAAAGGTCTCTTCCTTTTCTGTGTACAGTGGCGCTGCGCTGTTGTCTCTATTTTGCGTGGGAAAATCAAAGGTCGTATACTTTTCAGACAGACGTCACACATACTGGTCTGAAGATGGTCTATCTATAACCAAAGCCGATAACCAGAAAAATAAACACCATTTTCAATTTAGACTGATTGTTTTTGGTAAATTACAATACAAGATCACTGTTGTTCCAATTATGACACAAAAATTATTAACGAGCTTATTAGCATTTTTGGAACACAGCAGCAATTCTATGTGGGATGGATTCGACAAATCATTGATAGATTTCCAGAGATAAAGCTCCAGTTGTCTACACACTGGTCATGCAATTCCCGTAAATTATGGGCTGGTGGTTTTTGGATGCTAAGCTGGCACTTGATAGCTCAGATGTGTCCCATTGGGTTCAGATCAGGTGAACTGGGAAGCGAAGACATCAATGTGAGTTGTTGATCATGCTTCTCCAACCAGTGTAGCATGATCCAGGCCTGTGAAATGGACATTTGAATTGCATCACCACACAGAGATCCATCGTGGGCTGTAATTATTGTATGGCAACAAAATTTGGTAGGTGTGCTAATGAGTTAATATGGAAGCAATTTATGCTGGAAAAAAATTAGTTCCAAGTTTGGCCACCTGGTGCAAATCTGTCACTGTACAGCACCTCGTCAATATCTCTCATGCTCATATTGGACAAATTGTATAACCAGTGGTTCATAAAAAAAAATCAACATTTTATTTTTTCACTTGTTTGACCTTTCCTGTCCATATATCGCTCCTAATCCATTATGTATGGAAACATTTCTATACGTATTTCTTGCATTCACAGTGCCAGATTTACACCTGGTGGCCAAAAGTGAAACCAATTTTTTACAGTGTAAATCAGTTCTGCATTAATGTGTTAGAATATCTACCAAGTTTTGTTGCCTTACGATAATTACAGTCTATACTAGATCTCTGTGACTAGCTACACTTTAACTATTACCACCTGGTATCTTCTGAGTAAGGCAGTTAGGAATGGTAAAAAAAAAAAAAAAAAAAAAAAAAAAAAAAAAAAAAAAAAAAAAAACACGTGTTTTAATAACAAAATTCAGAAAACTCTGAGAAAACAGACATTTTTGCATTCTTTGTTTGAAAAAGAACATGTAAATGTCCACAAGCTAAAGTTAGGGGAATTCATACGGCTCCATGAAGCATACAGTTACATCCACAATTGTACCCAAGTGAAACTTCTTACTGAGAAGACAAGAATATTATAATAAAATAATCAAATGGATTGACCGTATTTACTTGAATCTAATCTGCACCTGAAAAATGAGACTGCAAATCAAGGAAAACAAATTTTCCCGACTCTAAGCCGCACCTGAAATTTGAGACTCGAAATTCAAGGGGAGCGGAAAGTTTTAGACCACACCTCCAGATCGAAATGAAGTTAGTCCACTGTAACATGAGACACAATTTAGGTTGAATGGATGAAGATACATCTACAGTAGTTTGGTTCGAGTCGTAAGCTTAGCAGTTAAGCTTTACCAGGTAGCCATTGCTGTGCGTCAGGCACTCCGTCCATATTTATATGGGTACCCTTTCTTTTTCACGTGCTTCGTCTGGTTTGAATCGATTGCTTATTTTGCTTTGATCTGGTAAGTGCCGTTCTCTTTGTTATAGGTGTTTACGTCACTCTAAGCTGAAAATGCATTATTGTACTGTGCCATGCATTGTTTTTCGCATTCTGATAATGAGTGTTTACAACCTGTCATCACTCGCGGTATAGCTTGCTTTTGTGTGTGCTACCGCCGCTTACAATAAAAAAAAATAAAATAAAAAAAAGAGAGAGAGAGAGAGAGAGAGAGAGAGGAATTGTCTCATTAGCGAAACAATGGCAAGAGACTGCTATTTGTTACTACTTACACTGCTGCTTCCTTTGATAATGATCAACAAGAACCAAATAATAGACTGCGTATGATAGAAAATGTTCTGAATGAGAGTTTAGTGAAAATTTTTCTCTGTTTGAAAATTTTTGCAGACGCCTCTTTAGTACATTACATTCTGCACAGAAATCAGTCATCTTAGATTTAAAAATCTAGTCAGTTGCCGTGCTTCATTTCTGACTGTATCACTATTCAGCATAATACCAATATAAACATACATGATATGTATACTCTTCCGCATTTGCTGTTGTCTAACTCTAGTTTCATAGTTTATTAGGCAGACAGGATTTAAAAGAGATAGCAGCAAACACGAAAGAATACATGGCATAATGTTTACATTCGTATTATTCTTATGATGAAGAGAATATTGCATGTGATTCAAGATTCATAAAAGTTCCTATTAGCAACCATCTCTTGTTACAGGTAGGAAAAAATTCAGAATGTAATGTTGGCCATATTGACATACATCCCAAACAGTCTTGCCAGTCGGATTTTCGTAGTAGATTTTTAGTGATAACTTCAAATGCAGTGTGTGTCTTCAGTCCATAGACTGGTCTGATGCAGCTCTCCACACTTTTCTATCATGTGCAATGCAGAGTAGCAACACTTATAAAATAAGAATGAAAATAACTTAGAAATTAAATACTGAAATTTTAAAACAAAATTTTATTAGGTTTGTAATACATCTTATATGAAATGTCTAAAATATCAGTCATGATTCTGAATCACTATCACTCGATTCTTTGTTGCTCATTTCTTCATACAGAGCATCGTCCTCCATACCATCTAGTGCATTGGTTATCAAACATTTTTTAAATGCTTGTTGCACAGTCTGATTTGGAACACACTTGCATGCATCATAAATGCATTGGCACACTTGCGACAAACTTGCACGTTTTACACATCCTGTTGGTGTCAGTTGTCTGTCGCTTTTCGAAAGCCAGTCTGTGTACATGTGCTTAAGCTTGCTCTTAAATGGTTTATTCAAACAGATGTCAAGTGGTTGCAGAATTCATGTCATCCCGCTTGGAATTACTGACAAGTCCGTTTTGCTTTCCTCTAAGTTTCGTATTACTGCAGGTGATGTATGGCCTGCATACTCATGTAATACCAACAGGCTGTGTAAACCAAGCATTGTGTCAGGATGACAATTTCACACATGCCTAATCAATTCCAGTACCATGTCTTCCGAAAACCACCCTGTTTCGTTTGCTCGTACAATTACAGTTTTTGGAAACACTTCCGATTTCGGTAAAGTCTTTCGCTTGAAAACTATGAATGGGGATAATTTATGTCCATCTGTTGTGCAAGCAAGCATGATGGACATCCGCTGTTTTTCACCCCCTGATGTAGGAACACTTATGTCTTTCTTTCCTTTGGCGTCAACCGTATAATTTGACGGCTTGTCAAAATATACAGGAGTTTGGTCAGCATTTCCTATCTGCCCAAGAAGGTATTGCTTTTCTGTGCGCCACCTAATTATGAAGCGCTGAAATTCCACAAGTTTTTCTTCATAATTTTTTGGCAGCTTCTGTGCAATTGAAGTTCGCCTCCGAAGTGAAAAACCCCAGCGCTTCATAAACAGATCAATCCAGCTGCGAATAGTCTTAAAATTTTCGATTTTTTGCTCTCTAGCAATTTCACATGCCTTAATTTTAAAAATTTCGGCGTTCACAGGCAGGAATTTCTGGCGCTGTTCCTTAACAAATTCATTTAAAGTCACTTCCAGTGCATGATATTGGCCACACTTTGGCCCACTAAATGCTTTCCTGCTACTTGAACATTCAAATAATTTGTCTGTCTGCCGTCGTGATCGCCTGACATTGCTCTCATCAGTCCCGTATCGCAGACCTGCAGCACGATTAGAACTTTGTTCTGCAAAAGAATAACAACCCTCTTGAATTTGGCACTACAATGAAAGCACTTCATTATGGTTCACTAACGCCAACAAGTGTTTCACAAAATTCTTAATAAGCCCCAGCGTATCAACTTGTGCAACAATCCTAAAGCCTTGTACATTGTTGGTATTTGGGTGTAAAGAAATTTATTTATGTTGCTACGAATATTTGAAAGGCTGCTACATTCGAAGATGAACAATACGGAATTTATATTTACTTCGTTGGATAATAAATGAAAATGCAGTGGTCGAAACTTGGGGCGGAGAAAAAAACCTCGTCTTCCACCTTTTTTTAAATTTATTTCCTGACGCAAAAGTTTTCACACCAGTATTTATCTTTGTGCCTGCAAAGCATGCCTGTGGAGCGCTACATATATTCGACCGCATAGGTTAGTTTAGACGGTGCCTACCAACATTTTTCAGAACTTCTGCTTACTTTGCACTCGATTCTAAGCCGCAGGCTGTTTTTTGGATTACAAAAACCGGAAAAAAAGTGCGGGTTAGATTCGAGTAAATACGGTGAAGACTTCTGTTCAGTCACTTGCCAACCACTCTAGTGTGGCAATAGAAGACAGTGAATTGTACAGACCTACTGTCTACATATACATCTATACTTTGCAAACCATTGTGAGGTGCGTGGCATAGGATGCAATGCATTGTATCAGTTATTAGGGTTTCTTCCTGTTCCATTCACATATGAAGTGTGGGAAGAATGACTGTTTGAATGTGTCTGTGTGTGTGCAGTAATTATTCTAATCTTACTCTCACAGTCCATATGTGAACAATATGTAGGAGGTTGTAGTATATCCCTAGAATAATCATTTAAAGCCGGCTCTTGAAACTTTGTTAATAGACTTTCTTGGGATAGTTTACATCATATCTTCACGGGTCTACCAGTTCAGTTCCTTCAGTATCTCTGACACTCTCCCATGGATTAAACAAACCTGTGATCATTTGTGCTGCCCTTCTCTGAATACATTCAATATCACCTGTTAGTCCTATCTGGTACAGGCCCCACACCTTTGAGCAATATTCTAGAACCAGTAGCAAGAGTGATCTGTAAGCAATCTCTTTTGTATGTTGATTGCAGTTCCCCAGTATTCTAAAAATAAACTGAAGTCCACCACCTGCTTTCCCCATGACTGAACCTATGTGATCATTCCATTTTATATCCATACAAAGTGTTACACCCAGGTATTTATATGAGTTGGCCAATACCAACTCATTGATATTCTACTCATAGAATACTAAGGTTTTTCATTTTGTGAAGTGCAAAATTTTACATTTCTTAACACTTGAAGCAAGTTGCTTATCTCAGCCAGCAACCATTAAAAACTTGGTTTCGGATAAAGCACGGTTTAAACAGAGTTTGAAAGACTTTTTGATGGGCAACTCCTGCTCAGTAGATGAATGTCTTGACCAGGGACTGTTGGCCAACTTAAGTAAAAATTTCTGTTAGATTTCAGTTTTGACAGCACTTGGTCACAACATTCAAGATTAGGTATTTTGTGTATGATAAATTTATTAAAAGTGCGTAACAATGTTTCATTCTGACAGACTGTTAATTCTGTAAATATTATCAGTTCCAGTTTACTGTAATGTATTCACCTATTTTGACAATCTCCTGACAAATGATCAGAGTTGTAAGTTTACATCCAATTTTTTATATATTTTTTATGTTATACTTTCTGACGTGTTCCAGACCCATGAGAATCATTTCATTTTTGGGTGTTTGAAATGAAAACTGAATCTGATCTGATCTAATCTGCACCACTTTGAAATCTCGTCAAGACTGCCTGTATTATGTAGCTTCTTCCAGATAGAACTTCATTACAGACAACTGCATCATCTCTAAAAAGCCTGCTTTTACTATTAACATTGTCTGCAAAGTCATTAATATTCAACATGAAAAGCAAAGGGGGGTAATGGAGCCCCTTAGGGAAATAGTGGAAAGGTCGAGAAAGAAGGCCAGTGTTCACTCTGTCCGCTTGCCAGGGGGTCTCATCCGAGATGTGGAGGAGGCCCTGCAGGCGGCGATAGAGAGCACTGGGTGCACCCGACTGCAAATTGTTGCTCATGTCGGCACCAATGACTCCTGCCGTCTGGGTTCAGAGGTCATCCTCAGTTCATACAGACGGTTGGCGGAGTTGGTGAAGGCGGAAAGCCTCGTTCGCGGGGTGGAATCTGAGCTAACTATTTGTAGTATCGTTCCCAGAACCGATCGCAGTCCTCTGGTTTGGAGCCGAGTGGAACGCTTAAACCAGAGGCTCAGACGATTCTGTGTAGATCTGGGGTGCAAATTTCTCGACCTCCGCTATCGGGTGGAGAAATGTTCAGTCCTGAATAGGTCAGGCGTGCACTACACGCAGGAAGCGGCTACAAGGGTAGCGGAGTACGTGTGGAATGCACATGTGGGTTTTTTTAGGTTAGAGAATTCCCTCCCTAGGCCCGACAAGACACCTCCAGAGACGCAACAAGGTGGTAGTAGGCAAAACACAACAGGGAATAACAATATTAATGTGGTAATAGTAAACTGCAGGAGCGTCTATAGAAAGGTCCCAGAACTGCTCTCATTAATAAACGGCCACAATGCACACATAGTACTAGGGACAGAAAGTTGGCTGAAACCAGATGCAAACAGTAATGAAATTCTAAACTCAGATTGGTATGTATACTGCAGAGACAGGCTGGACAGTGAAGGGGAGGCTTGTTTATAGCGATAAATAGTGCAATAGTATTGAAGGAAATTGACGGAGATCTGAAATGTGAAATGATTTGGGTGAAGGTCACGGTTAAAGCAGGCTCAAACATGGTAATTGGATGTCTCTATAGGCCCCCTGGCTCAGCAGCTGTTGTTGCAGAACACCTGAAGGAGAATTTGGAAAATATTTTGAGTAGATGTCCTGACCATGTTATAGTTCTGGGCGGAGATTTTAATTTGCCAGATATAGACTGGGAAACTCAAACATTTATAACGGGTGGCAGGGATAAAGAATCCAGTGAAATTTTTTTAAGTGCATTATCTGAAAACTACCTTGAGCAGTTAAACAGAGAACCGACTTGTGGCGATAATATATTAGACCTTCTGGTGACAAACAGACCCGAACTATTTGAAACAGTTAACGCAGAACAGGGAATCAGCGATCATAAAGCGGTTACTGCATCGATGATTTCAGCCGTAAATAGAAATATTAAAAAAGGTAGGAAGATTTTTCTGTTTGTCAAAAATGACAAAAAGCAGATTTCAGAGTACTTGACGGCTCAACACAAAAGTTTTGTCTCAAGTACAGATAGTGTTGAGGATCAGTGGACAAAGTTCAAAATTATTGTACAATATGCATTAGATGAGTATGTGCCAAGCAAGATCGTAAGAGATGGAAAAGAGCCACCATGGTACAACAACCGAGTTAGAAAACTGCTGTGGAAGCAAAGGGAACTTTACAGCAAACATAAGCATAGCCAAAGCCTTGCAGACAAACAAAAATTAAGCGAAGCAAAATGTAGTGTGAGGAGGGTAATGCGAGAGGGGTTCAATTAATTCGAAAGTAAAATTCTATGTAGTGACTTGGCAGAAAATCCTAAGAAATTTTGGTCTTATGTCAAAGCGGTAGGTGGATCAAAACAAAATGACCAGACACTCTGTGACCAAAATGGTACTGAAACAGAGGATGACAGACTAGAGGCCGAAATACTAAAAGTCTTTGGAAAGCTGTTTCACAGAGGAAGACTGCACTGTAGTTCCTTCTCTAGATTGTCATACAGATGAAAAAATGGGGTAGATATCAAAATAGATGACAGAGGGATAGAAAAACAATTAAAACCGCTCAAAGGAGGGAAGGCCGCTGGACCTGATGGGATACCAGTTCGATTTTACACAGAGTACGTGAAGGAACTTGGACCCCTTCTTGCAGCGGTGTACCATAGGTCTCTAGAAGAGCGTAGCGTTCCAAAGGATTGGAAAAGGGCACAGGTCATCCCCATTTTCAAGAAGGGACGTCGGACAGATGTGCAGAACTATAGACCTATATCACAAACGTCGATCAGTTGTAGAATTTTGGAACACGTATTATGTTCCAGTATAATGACTTTCCTGGAGACTAGAAATCTACTCTGTAGGAATCAGCATGGGTTTTGAAAAAGACGATCATGTGAAATCCAGCTCGCGCCATTCGTCCACGAGGCTCAGAGGGCCATAGACATGGGTTCCCAGGTAAATGCAGTGTTTGTTGACTTCCGCAGGGCGTTTGATACAGTTCCCCACAGTTGTTTAATGAAGAAAGTAAGAGCATATGGACTATCAGACCAATTGTGTGATTGGATTGAAGAGTTCCTAGATAACAGAACACAGCATGTCATTCTCAATGGATAGAAGTCTTTCGAAGTGAGAGTGATTTCGGGTGTGCTGCAGGGGAGTGTCGTAGGACCATTGCTATTCACAATATACATAAATGACCTTGTGGGTAACATCGGAAGTTCACTGAGGCTTTTTGCGGATGATGCTGTGGTATATCAAGAGGTTGTAACAATGGAAAATTGTACTGAAATGCAGGAGGATCTGCAACGAATTGATGCATGGTGCAGGGAATGGCAATTGAATCTCAATGTAGACAAGTGCAATGTGCTGTGAATACATAGAAAGAAAAATTCTTTATCATTTAGCTACAATATAGCAGATAAGCAACTGGAAGCAGTTAATTCCATAAATTATCTGGGAGTAGGCATTTGGGGTGATTTAAAATGAAATGATCATATAAAGTTGATCGTCAGTAAAGCAGATGCCAGACTGAGATTCATTGGAAGAATCCTGAGGAAATGCAATGTGAAAACAAAGGAAGTAGGTTACAGAACACTTGTTCACCCACTGCTGGAGTAATTGCGAAAGCATTACGGAGATCATAGATAAACTCCAGTGGAAGACTCTTCAGAAGAGATGGTCAGTAACTCGGTATGGGCTTTTGTTGAAGTTTTGAGAACATACCTTCACCGAGGAGTCAAGCAGTATATTGCTCCCTCCTACGTATATCTCGTGAAGAGACCATGAGGATAAAATCAGAGAGATTAGAGCCCACACAGAGCCATACCGACAATCTTTCTTTTCATGAACAATACAAGACTGGGATAGAAGGGAGAACCGATAGAGGTACTCAAAGTACCCTCTGCCACACACCGTCAGGTGGCTTGCAGAGTATGGATGTAGATGTGGAAAGGTCCCAACACACTTCCCTGGGGCGCACCCAAAGTTACTTCTACGCCTGACAATGACTCTCCATTCTAGTTAACACGTTGCATTGTCCCTACCAAAAAGCCCTCAGTCCAGTCACGTATTTCACTTGATACCCCATATGATCCTTCTTTTGACAATAAGCAAAGGTGTGGTACTGAGTCAAGTGCTTTGTAGAAATCAAGATGTACAGCATCTACCTAATCATCTTAATCCAAAACATTCAGTATGTCACATGAGAAAAATTCAAGTTGAGTTTCATGTGAGCAATGTTTTCAGAATCCGTGCTGGTTGGCACTGATGAGATCATTCTGTTAGAGATACCTCATTATGTTTGAGTTCAGAATATGTTCTAAGATTATACAACAAATTGATGTCAAGGATATTGGATGGTAGTTTTGTGGATCACTTCTAGTACCCTTATTGCAGACAGATGTGACCTGTGCCTTTTTCCAAGTACTGGGCACAGTTTTTTTGTTCACGTGATCTACAATAGGCTATAATTAGAAGAGGGCTAACTCAGGCGCAACACTTGCCCAGTCTCCCATATGGAGGAAATAGCAGAAGGCACCCCTGGCGTAGAATGTCAATTGAAAGCATTGAAAACAAATCGAAAGTACTCTGTGGCATTGGCCTCTTACTTAGGTTTCACTTATTGCAAATCTTTTGCCCAGTGCGATGTCCCAATGAACTCAGGAAAAGTGCAAGTGAATCCCGTATATAAGTAGATTAAAAGAATGGGCCTGCATAATAACATGCCAATATCCTTAAAATTGGTTTGGTGCAGAATTCTTGAGCTTATTTTAAGTTCGGATGTAATAAATTTCCCTGAGAGAGAAAAGCTTTTGTCAACAAATCAGCATGGCTTTAGAAAGCGTCACTCGTGCAAAATTCACCTTGCCGTTTTGTTGCACGATATCCTGCAATCTATGGATGAAGAGCAAAAGACAGAATCCCTATTCCTAGATTTCTGGAAAGAGTTTGACACTGTGTCATACTGCAGACTGTTAACAAAAGTCTGAGCATACATAATAGATTCTCAGATCTGTGAGATGCTCAAAGACTTCTTCAGTAATAAAAACCAGTATGTTGTCAACAACAGCAAGTGTTCATCAGAAGCGAGGTTATTGTTAGATGTGCTCCAGGGAAGTGTAATAGAATCACTCTTGGTCTGTGTATACATGAACGGTCTGATGAGATGGGGTGAGCAGCATTCTGCGACTTT
This sequence comes from Schistocerca nitens, assembly GCF_023898315.1. Taxonomy (NCBI): domain Eukaryota; kingdom Metazoa; phylum Arthropoda; class Insecta; order Orthoptera; family Acrididae; genus Schistocerca; species Schistocerca nitens. The sequence continues at coordinate 285,037,128 of NC_064615.1, forward strand.
TTCTGATGACACTGTAGCATACAAGAAAGTGTCGTTGACTGACAGCAGAAGAATACAGGATGATCTAAACAGAATATGTATTTGCTGTAATGAATGTTTGCTCTAAATGTAGACAAGTACAGGATGTTGGGAAATTCCCATTACAGACTTTGAAGACTTGTAGAGGGGAGTGAATACATAATATTTTGAATAGGAACCTGTGTCCAGAAATGTACCGTTTTCATTATATGATGGTTTCAATTCAAATGTTTAACTCATCCATTTCTGCAGGATGAATTGAATTAGGCATGGCATAGTACAGCTATTAGGTAACAATTCAAAAGGAAACATAACGAAACATCCATTAATCACTTAAGCACATTTGTTTGTTTTAACACTTAAACATTATGTGTTTACATTGTTCCAAAACCGAAAAGGACCCAGCCATATTGTACATACAGAACAGTACTGATGCATTACAAGGAAGGCATCAAAGTAATTCAGAAGTTTGCTGTTAGAGTTGTTACTGGGAGAGTTGATCAACAGGTGAGTACTATGGAAAGGCATCATGAACTCGCACGAGAATCCCTGGAAGGAAGAAGAGGTTTTTTTCACGAAAAACTATTGAGAAAATTTAGAGACCAAACATTTGTAGCTGTCTGCAAAACTATTCCAATCCTACTGCCACCAATGTGCATTTCATGTGAGGAGAAATAAAGGCTCATACGGAGGCATATAGATAGTTGTTTTTCCCTCGTTTCTTTTGCGAGTGGAACCGGAAAATTGTGGGGAAAGGTACCCTCTGCCATGCACCGTATGGTGGCTCCCAGAATATTCGCATTTATCTGGAAGAGATGCAGGTGGCCTGTAATAATGCTCACAGTCCACAGCTGATGTGGTGCCTTAGATTACCACCACAGCTCCCACAAAAGCCCAGGTGAATGTTCCACATAGAATAACACTGCCCCCACTGGCCAGGTGCTTGTTGCAGACAGCCATTTGTCAGGATGATGGCATATCCAGACAAACCATGGAACTGGTGTAGCAAAAAATGTGATCATTCAATCAGGTGCCATATTTCTATTTATCTACAGTCCAATCTCCACAATCCTGTTCCTACTGTGACCCTGATTGATGATGTCATTGATTCAACATGGGAACACATAGGGTTCGTCTTCTGTAGAGCCCCACATTCGCCAATATGCGCTGAATGGTGTGTCATCCAAAATATTTGTGCCAGCATCACCATTGCGCTTTATCTTCTGCGACAGATGCCTGTCCATATTGCTTTACAGTGCCAACAAGTCTGATTTCCGCATTCTGTTAAAAGTGTGGACGTCCAACACCTTGCCTACATGTGGTTTCAGTGCCCTTCAACCATTTTTCATAGGTGCTTATGACTGTAGCATGCCAAACAGCTTACCAGCGTTACTGTTTCCGAGATGTTTATTCCCAGGTGCCAGACCATAACAGTCTGCCCTTTGTCAATGTCCTCTGGCCACTTGTGGCCTGTATTGCCGCTAGAATGATTCCCATTGATCTCTGCTCCGCTTATATACTTACTTTGCCACATCATGAGGCCTCAGTGTCACTAGGCAGCACTCACTCAGGTAGTGGTCATGATGTTTTGGCTCATCAGTGCATGAGAATGTGAGAAATTAGAACTAGCAGAGAATAGATGGCAAAGCAGATGATTGGGGGGGGGGGGGGGGGGGGGGGAAGCATACATGGTACAAAGATTCTCACAAACAAAGGAAAAGTTAAAAAGAAACAAACATTACAGGGGAAGAAAGCTCAAGTAAAGCAAAAAGGAAATAATGTTAACTACGAAATATGAAAGTATGTGCCACAAAGAAAGTTAATAACTGGCTGTGAGTGAGGTGGATGGTAATGGCAGGAAAAAAATAGAAAGACAAAGGATTAAACAAACAAAAAAGAGAGACTAGAAAAAGTTTAGACCAGTTTCATTAGATAATTTGCTATATAAGCTGTAGTGGAACAAGTAATTTTACTGAAAATGAATATGAACAGTCACAACCACAACAAACTTTTTTTTAAAATATAAGATCACCAGTCTCAGTCTTTTAGACTGCACATAGCATTTGTGGAGGTGTAATGCCTACTCCATTCACAGCCACCATCTACCATCATGGTGTAGGTCTGAACAGGGTCTAGAACAAACTGAAGCTGGTAATCTTATATTTTAAAAAAAGTTTATTGTGGTTGTGACTGTTCATATTCATTTTTAAGTAATAAATAAACCACTGTACTTCAGAGAGACCTGTTATCAAAAATTACTGGTTTTACTGGTTATTAATGTAACTCCCTTTCACACATTTATGTCTACATGGTTAGACTGCAATTTACACTTAATTGTTTGGCAGAGGATGCACAGAATCATTATGACTATTTCTCTACCATTCCACTCTGGAATAGCATGTGGGAAGAGTGAACACCTAAATTTTTTGTTATGAACTCTGATTTATCTTATGTCATGACGGTCATTTCTCTTGGTATAAGTGGGAGTCAGCAAAATATTTTGGTATTACAGAAAAGTTGATGATTGGCCTGTAGAGAATAGATGCTTATTGCTGGAAGTGGCAATTGATACTCAACATAAACAAATGTAATTTATTGTGAATAGATAGAAAGACCATTTATTGTATTATTATACAGTTACAAAACAATCACCGGAAACAATTATTTCCATAAAATATCTAGGGGTAAGCATATGAGAGGTTCCCTGTGGAACAACCACATACAGTTAATCACGACTAAGGCAGATGCCAGACTGATATTCATTCAAAGAAACCTCAGGAAGTCATGTCCAATAAAGGAAATAGCTTACAAAATACTTTTTGACTAATACTTGACTACTGCTTGTTAGTGTAGTATCCATACCAGGTAGGACTGATACAGGACATAGAGAAGATCCAAAGAAGAGCAGGACATTTTGTTACAGATTCATTTAGTAAGCATGAAAGCACAGAGGAGGTGTTCAGTTTCACATGCTGAAAGAGAGGCTTTCTGCATTATGGTATGGTCAACTGTTACAATGTTCAGGGAGTGTACATTCCTAGAAGAGTCAACAAAGTCCTCCTATGTGTATCTTGTGAAAAGACCAACAAGAAAAAAATTAGAGAGTTTCAAGTCCACATGGGTGCTTACCAGCAGTCATTCTTCCTGTGAACAGGAAAAAGGAGAAGTAACACTGGTATACAAAGTACCGACCACCACACACCACAAGGTCAGAGTGTAGATGTGATGTAGACTGAAACTTCATGAAGACATCTCACTGCAATGAAAAGTGCTTTTGTTTTAATGAATGCCACCCCAACTCGCTTGCCATATCCCTGACACACTGTACCATGTATCAAGTTGTTACGAACAAACTGCCTTTCTTTGCATTTTTTTCGATATACTCCAGCAGTTGTATCTGGCAAGGATCCCACCCTGTGTAGCCATACTCCAGAACAGGATGGAGAAATGTAGTGTAGACAGTCTCATTAGTAGATTTGTTGCACCTTCTACATGTTCTACTGAAAAACACAAAATGTGATTGACCTTTCCCCCAAAATTTTCTTTCTGATGCCTCGAATTTAAGTTGAACATAATTGTAACTATTAGGTGTCTAGTTAAATCAGCAAGCTTCAAATTTGTGTGATTTAACCAAAATATAATGGAATTTTTTTAGTATTTATGCAGAGGAACTCCCACATTTTACTGTTCAGGATCAATTGCCACTTTTCACACCGTGTGTGTAAACTGCATAAAATCTAAGAGTGCTGCTCACATTGTCTCCTAAATTGTGTATACAGATTAATAAAAGCAGAGAGTCTTTAACACTTCCTTTGGGAACCCAGATCTAACTTTGGTTTCACTAGATTACTTACTGTCAGATAATATACAAATTGTGATCTTTCTGACAGGAAATCATGAATCTGTTCACAAATGAGATGATATGCAACAGGCATGCAATTTGATGAGAAGTTGCTTGTGAAGAATGGTATCAAAAGGCTCATGGAAATCTAGAAACATGGAATAAACTTTAGATCCCCTGCAGATAGCAGTTGTTGCTTCATCCAAATAAAGAGCCATTTTTGTTTCACAAGAACAATATTTTCGGAATCCATGCTGGTTGTGTGTCAATAGATTGTTTTGTTCATGTTATTTCATTGTGTGGGAATACAGTGTACATTCCAAAATCCTCCTGTAAATTGGAATCAATGATACAGACCTATATTTCAACAGGTTACATCTATTTCTTTTTTATGTGTGGAATTTTCTGGTCTTTAGGTACAGATCTTTCATCGAGCGAATGGTTGTGTATGTAAGTGAGCAATATCGTCAGCATATTGTGAAAAGACTATGCACAAGTGGCTAGAAGACAAGAGTCTACAGAAGCATGTATAACTAGGGGAAAGACAGATACCACCTAAAGGAAAATTAAAGAGGCCTTTAGAGACAAGAGAAGCTGCTGTGTGAATATCAAGGGCTCCAATTGAAAACCAATGATAAGCAAGGAGGGAAGCTTAAAAGTGGAAGGAATATATACACAGGGACTATACAAGGGAAATGGACTTCAATGCAGTATTATGGAAAGGGAAGAATGTAGATGAAGATAAGATTGAAGTTACAATACTGCGAGAACAACTTGACAGAGCACTGAAAGATATAACCTGAAACAAGGCCCCTAGAGTAGACAACATGTCCTCGGACTTTCTGATACCCCTGGGACAGCCATCCATGACTAAACTATTCTATCTGGTGTGATATGAGGCAGGGGTAATACCATCAGACTTGAAGAAGAATGTAATAATTCCAGTTTCATTGAAAGCGGGTCTGACAGGTGTGAATATTACCAAACTAGTTTAATAAATCATGGTTGCAAAATACTAACACAAATTACTTACAGAAGAATGGAGAAGTTGATAGAAGCCGACATCGGGGAAGCTCAGTTTCAGTTCTGGAGAAATGTCAGAACATGCGAGACAATACTAATCCTAGAACATAGGTTTAAGAAAGGTAAAGCAATATCTATAGCATTTGTAGATTTTGAGAAAGCTTTTGACAGAGTTGACTGGACTGCAATCTTTGTATTTCTGAAGCACACTGGCTCTGTTGAGTCATGAGGTAGAGACCTGATTGTGAAAATGATAATTACAGGTTGTGATCGGCACACTTAATCTCCCTGTTGTTCACTTTTCATTGACCTATTCATTGTTGAAGCTTCTCATGAAAAAATGTTCTTTCAAAATATTGTTTTTATCCATTGTTATGTGTTAATAATCTCCAACGGTGATTAGTGAAAAACGTGTACACCAGGTTTGTTGTGTATAGGATATTGGCTGTGGGTGTAAGTAGTGGGCTACAAAAATTTCAGAAATAGGACCCTGGTTATTGTATTGTATTGTATGGAACTGGGGACTTAGAAACGACGGAGAGGCTTCGTCCCTGCCGTAGCCCTCAGTGGTTCACAACCAACAACAGGCTACACCAGTCCACTCACCCCACCACTGCCCCACACCGAACCCAGGGTTATTGTGCGGTTCGGCCCCCAGTGTACCCTCCCCCCCCCCCCCCCATCGCCCCCTCCCCCCAGGAACGTCTCACACGAGACAAGTGTAACCCCAATGTTTGTGAGGTAGAGTAATTATGGTGTAAGTGTGGAGAAAGTGTTTATGCAGCAATCGCTGACATAGTGTAACTGAGGCAGAATATGGGGAACCAGCCTGCATTCGCTGAGGCAGATGGAAAACTGCTTTAAAAACCATCCACAGACTGGCCGGCACACCGGATCTTGACACTAATCCATCAGTCGGATTCGTGCTGGGGATTGGCAGGCCTTCCCAGGTGGAAAGCAGTGTGTTAGACTGCACAGCTAACTGGGCGGGCAGATCCCTGGTTAACACCAATAATGTTTTCTTGTTGTTAACATTACTTTTATATTTGGTATTGTGTTGTGTTTGTGAAAGAATTGTATTCAGTTGCCATATTAAAACATGTGTTCTCTGGTAATTGGTGGGGTGAGGCAGGAAGCCCAGCACTCAGGAATCAAAGACAAACTTTCCAATAGGGCTGTTTGAAGTAAAGTATTGTGGTGTTCAAGTTAATCTCGATTATGGCTTTACTTTTTTATTATATGATCTTGATTTATATTTAGTCTTAGTTTACCATGGGCATTGCACATCACTCTTTGAGACTCAATGTAGTTTGACCTTGACCTTTCGTCTATCCATACAATATGATAAGACAAGAAATTGGGTCCTACCCCAATTAAGCAAAAATTTACTATTTTTCATATGACCTGATAAATACTACCAGAGTCTCAGCTAATGTATGTTTGCATGTGCTTGCTCCTTCATCAACATCTACATTTTCCCTATAACATGTATCGTATTATGGGAAACAAGGAGACTCATGATTTATTTTATTTTTCAGATGACTGGCTTAGATCCAATTAAAGATCACATTCTAGAAGTCAGCTGTATTGTAACAAATGCTGATCTGAATGTTGTGCAAGAAGGACCTAATTTGATTATACACCAACCTGACGAGATACTGGGCAATATGAATGAGTGGTGCATTGAAAATCATAGAAAGGTTTAATATAAATATTGATAACAAAATTGCAGTAGTAGTTAATTTCATGGATTGTCATTTCATTTGATATCTTTCAGACAGGTCTTACTGAGGCTTCTAGGAAGAGCACTATTACGATTCAAGATGCACAAAACTCATTGTTGAGCTTTTTGAAAGAAAATGTGCCCCAAGGTAAGCACAACTTAAATTGAAGTAATTCTTATTTTATGATATTATGTATTTGATATGATTCTCTCTTCTTCTGTACTTCCTCTAGGAATTTTCAGATTAATGTGGGAGTACATTTTACTCCTTAATGATATTTGTAGCTGTTAATATAAATTGGTTTCATATTACTTGCTCTAATATTTTGAATGAGGACTTGTATTTTAGTGAAAATGCTTTTAATTAGCTGCCCACAGTCATCTTTGTTAATAGTGTTATAAGTAACAATGCAGGAATAGGTTTAATAATGAATAAAGAAATAGGAGTGCAGGTAAGCTACTACAAACAGCATGCTGCTGCTGTGGTTTTCAATCCTGAGACTGGTTTGATGCAGCTCTCCATGCTACTCTATCCTGTGCAAGCTTCTTCATCTCTCAGTACCTACCGCAAACCTACATCCTTCTGAATCTGCTTAGTGTATTTATCTCTTGATCTCCCTCTACGATTTTTACCCTCCACGCTGCCCTCCAATACTAAACTGGTGATCCCTTGATGTCTCAGAAGATGTCCTACCAACCGATCCATTCTTCTAGTCAAGTTGTGCCACAAGCTCCTCTTCTCCCCACTTCTATTCAATACCTCCTCATTAGTTATGTGATCTACCCATCTAATCTTCAGCATTCTTCTGTAGCATCACATTTCGAAAGCTTCTATTCTCCTCTTGTCTAAACTATTTATCATCCACGTTTCACTTCCATAGATGGCTTCACTCCATACAAATACTTTCACAAACGACTTCCTGACATTTAAATGTATACTCAATGTTAACAAATTTCTCTTCTTCAGAAACGCTTTCCTTGCCATTGCCAGTCTACATTTTATATCCTCTCTACTTCGACCATCATAAGTTATTTTGCTCCCCAAATAGCAAAACTCCTTTACTACTTTAAGTGTCTCATTTCCTAATCTAATTCCCTCAGCATCGCCCAATTTGATTCGACTACATTCCATTATTCTTGTTTTGCTTTTGTTGATGTTCATCTTATACCCTCCTTTCAAGACACTGCCCATACCGTTCAACTGCTCTTCCAAGTCCTTTGCTGTCTCTGACAGAATTACAATGTCATCGGCGAACCTCAAAGTTTTTATTTCTTCTCCATGGATTTTAATACCTACTCCAAACTTTTCTTTTGTTTCCTTTACTGCTTGCTCAATATACAGATTGAATAACATCGGGGTAGGCTACAACCCTGTCTCACTCCCTTCCCAACCACTTCTTCCCTTTCATGTACCTCGACTCTTATAACTGCCATCTGCTTTCTGTACAAATTGTAAATAGCCTTTCGCTCCCTGTATTTTACCCCTGCCACCTTCAGAATTTGAAAGAGAGTATTCCAATCAACATTGTGAAAAGCTTTCTCTAAGTCTACAAATGCTAGAAATGTAGATTTGCCTTTCCTTAATCTTTCTTCTAAGATAAGACGTAGGGTCAGTATTGCCTCACGTGTTCCAACATTTCTACAGAATCCAAACTGATCTTCCCTGAGGTGGGATTCTATCAGTTTTTCCATTCGTCTGTAAAGAATTCGCTTTAGTATTTTGCAGCTGTGACTTATTAAACTGATAGTTCGGTAATTTTCACATCTGTCAACACCTGCTTTATTTGGGTTTGGAATTATTATATTCTTCTTGAAGTCTGAGGGTATTTTGCCTGTCTCATACATCTTGCTCACCAGATGGTAGAGTTTTGTCAGGGCTGGCTCTCCCAAGGCTATCAATAGTTCTAATGGAATGTTGTGTACTCCCGGGGGCCTTGTTTCGACTCAGGTCTTTCAGTGCTCTGTAAAACTCTTCACGTAGTATCATATCTCCCATTTCATCTTCATCTACATCCTCTTCCATTTCCATAATATTATCCTCAAGTACATTGCCCTTGTTTAGACCCTCTATATACTCCTTCCACCTTTCTGCTTTTCCTTCTTTGCTTTGAACTGGGTTTCCATCAAAGCTCTTGATATTCATGCAAGTGGTTCTCCTTTCTCCAAAGGTCTCTTTAATTTTCCTGTAGGCAGTATCTGTCTTATCCCTAGTGAGATAAGCCTCTACACCCTGACATTTGTCCTCTAGCCATCCCTGCTTAGCTATTTTTCACTTCCTGTCGATCTCATTTTTGAGATGTTTGTATTCCTTTTTGCCTGCTTCATTTACGGCATTTTTATATTTTCTCCTTTCATCAGTTAAATTCAATATTTCTTGTTACCCAAGGGTTTCTACTAGCCCTCGTCTTTTTACCTACTACTTGATCCTCTGCTGCCTTCACTACTTCATCCCTCAGAGCTACCCATTCTTCTTCTACTGTATTTCTTTCCCCCATTCCTGTCCATTGTTCCCTTATGCTCTACCTGAAACTCTGTACAACCTCTGGTTTAGTCAGTTTATCCAGGTCCCATCTCCTTAAATTCCCATCTTTTTGCAGTTTCTTCAGTTTTAATGTACAGTTCATAACCAATAGATTGTGGTCAGTGTCCACATCTGCCCCTGGAAATGTCTTACAATTTAAAATCTGGTTCCTAAATCTCTGTCTTACCATTATATAATCTATCTGAAACCTTTTAATATCTCCAGGATTCTTCCAGGTATACAACCTTCTTTTATGATTCTTGAACCAAGTGTTAGCTATGATTAAGTTATGCTCTGCCCAAAATTTTACCAGGCGGCTTCCTCTTTCATTTCTTATCCCCAATCCATATTCACCTGCTATGTTTCCTTCTCTCCCTTTTCCTACTCTTCAATTCCAGTCACCCATGACTATTAAATTTTCGTCTCCTTTCACTATCTGAATAATTTCTTTTATCTCATCATACATTTCATCAATTTATTCGTCATCTGCAGATCATCTGCAGAGCTAGTTGGCATATAAACTTGTACTACTGTAGTAGGTGTGGGCTTCGTGTCTATCTTGGCCACAATAATGCGTTCGCTATGCTGTTTGTACTAGCTTACCCGTACTCCTGTTTTTTTATTCATTATTAAACCTACTCCTCCATTACCCCTATTTGATTTTGTATTTATAACCCTGTATTCACCTGACCAAAAGTCTTGTTCCTCCTGCCACCGAACTTCACTAATTCCCACTATATCTAACTTTAACCTGTCCATTTCCCTTTTTAAATTTTCTAACCTACCTGCCCGATTAAGGGATCTGACATTACACGCTCCGATCCGTAGAACACCAGTTTTCTATCTCCTGATAACGACGTCCTGTTGAGTAGTCCCCGCCCAGAGATCCGAATGGGGGACTATTTTACCTCCGGAATATTTTACCCAAGAGGATGCCATCATCATTTAACCATACCGTAAAGCTGCATGCCCTCTGGAAAAATGACAGCTGTAGTTTCCCCTTGCTTTCAGCCGTTCGCAGTACCAGAACAGCAAGGCCATTTTGGTTAGTCTTGCAAGGCCAGATCAGTCAATCATCAAGACTGTTGCCCCAGCAACTACTGAAAAGGCTGCTGCCCCTCTTCAGGAACCACACGTTTGTCTGGCCTCTAAACAGATACCCCTCCGTTGTGGTTGCACCTACAGTACGGCTATCTGTATCGTTGAGGCACGCAAGCCTCCTCACCAACGGCAAGGTCCATGGTTCAAACAGCATAGTGAACGCATTATTGTGGCCAAGATAGAAACGAAGCCCACGCCTACTACAGTAGTACAAGATTATATGCCAACTAGCTCTACAGATAATGAAGAAATTGACGAAATGTGTGATTAAATAAAAGAAATCATTCAGATAGTGAAGGGAGATGAAAATTTAGTAGTCATTGGTCACTGGAATTCGATAGTAGGAAAAGGGAGAGAAGAAAACGTAGTAGGTGAATATGGATTGGGGATAAGAAATGAAAGAGGAATCCGCCTGGTAGAATTTTGCACAGAGCATAACTTAATCATAGCTAACACTTGGTTCAAGAATCATGAAAGAAGGTTGTATACATGGAAGAAGCCTGGAGATACTAGAAGGTATCAGATAGATTATATAATGGTAAGACAGAGATTTAGGAACCAGGTTTTATATTGTAAGACATTTCCAGGGGCAGATGTGGACTCTGACCACAATCTATTGGTTATGAACTGTACATTGAAACTGAAGAAACTGCAAAAAGATGGGAATTTGAGGAGATGGGACCTGGATAAACTGACTAAACCAGAGATTGTACAGAGTTTTAGGGAGAGCATAAGGGAACAATTGTCAGGAACGGGGTAAAGAAATACAGTAGAAGAAGAATGGGTAGCTTTGAGAGATGAAGTAGTCAAGGCAGCAGAGGATCAAGTAGGTAAAAAGACGAGGGCTAGTAAAAATCCTTGGGTAACAGAAGAAATATTGAATTTAATTGATGAAAGGAGAAAATATAAAAATGCCGTAAATGAAGCAGGCAAAAAGGAATACAAACGTCTCAAAAATAAGATCAACAGGAAATGCAAAATGGCTAAGCAACGATGGCTAGAGGACAAATGTAAGGATGTAGAGGCTTATCTCACTAGGGGTAAGATAGATACCGCCTACAGGAAAATTAAAGAGACCTTTGGAGAAAGGAGAACCACTTGCATGAATATAAAGAGCTTTGATGGAAACCCAGTTCAAAGCAAAGAAGGAAAAGCAGAAAGGTGGAAGGAGTATATAGAGGGTTTATACAATGGCGATGTACTTGAGGACAATATTATGGAAATGGAAGAGTATGTAGATGAAGATGAAATGGGAGATATGATACTGCGTGAAGAGTTTGACAGAGCACTGAAAGACCTGAGTCGAAACAAGGCCCCCGGGAGTAGACAACATTCCATTAGAACGATTGATAGCCTTGGGAGAGTCAGCCCTGACAAAACTCTACCATCTGGTGAGCAAGATGTATAAGACAGGCGAAATACCCTCAGACTTCAAGAAGAATATAATAATTCCAAACCCAAATAAAGCAGGTGTTGACAGATGTGAAAATTACCGAACTATCAGTTTAATAAGTCACAGCTGCAAAATACTAACGTGAATTCTTTACAGACGAATGGAAATACTGGTAGAAGCGGACCTCGGGGAAGAAAAGTTTGGATTCCGTTGAAATATTGGAACACGTGAGGCAATACTGACCCTACGATTTATCTTAGAAAATAGATGAAGGAAATGCAAACCTACGTTTGTAGCATTTGTAGACTTAGAGGAAGCTTTTGACAATGTTGACTGGAATACTCTCTTTCAAATTCTGGAGGCGGTAGTGGTTAAATACAGGGAACGAAAGGCTATTTACAATTTGTATAGAAAGCATATGGCAGTTACAAGAGTCGAGGGACATGGAAAGGAAGCAGTGGTTGGGAAGGGAATGAGACAGGGTTGTAGCCTCTCCCCGAAGTTATTCAATCCATATATTGAGCAAGCAGTAAAGGAAACAAAAGAAAAATTCGGAGTAGGTATTAAAATCCATGGAGAAGCAATAAAAACTTTGAGGTTCGCCGATGACATTGTGATTCTGTCAGAGACAGCAAAGGACTTGGAAGAGCAGTTGAACGGGATGGACAGTGTCTTGAAAGGAGGATATAAGATGAACATCAACAAAAGCAAAACGAGGATAATGGAATGTAGTCGAATTAAGTCAGGTGATGCTGAGGGAATTAGATTAGGAAATGAGACACTTAAAGTAGTAAAGGAGTTTTGTTATTTTGGTAGCAAAATAACTGATGATGGTCGAAACAGGGAGGATATAAAATGTAGACTGGCAATGGCAAGGAAAGCGTTTCTGAAGAAGAGAAATTTGTTAACATCGAGTATTGATTTAAGTGTCAGGAAGTCGTTTCTGAAAGTTTTTGTGTGGAGTGTAGCCATGTATGGAAGTGAAACATGGACGATAAATAGTTTGGACAAGTTGAGAATAGAAGCTTTCAAAATGTGGTGCTACTGAAGAATGTTGAAGATTAGATGGGTAGATCACATAACTAATGAGGAGGTACTGAATAGGTTTGGGGAGAAGAGGAGTTTATGGCACAACTTGACTAGAAGAAGGGATCGGTTGGTAGGACATACTCTGAGGCATCAAGGGATCACCAGTTTAGTATTGGAGGGCAGTGTGGAGGGTAAAAATCATAGAGGGAGACCAAGAGATGAATACACTAAGCAGATTCAGAAGGATGTAGGTTGCGGTAGGTACTGCGAGATGAAGAGGCTTACACAGGATAGAGTAGCGTGGAGAGCTGCATCAAACCAGTCTCTGTACTGAAGACCACAACAACAACAACAAGTAATAATATTCATCATAAACAATCTTCCATTCCTGACTGTAGATAACTGTTACTTTTCAACAGTTCGTAGTGTATTCATATACGTTTTAATCAATCAGTGATTGGTTAAGACATTCAGCACTGCCCTCTCTCCTCTACAATAGCATAGCTGAACTGACAGTTTTCTAGCAAATATAAAGAATAATTACACAGTAGTCAAGCTTCTTAGAGGCACACGTCTAGCATTGTTTTAAAATACATACTTTATAGATTACAAAATATGGTTACTTATAAATGTCTTTGCATTAGTACTTGTGTATTAGCATTGCCAAAAACATGAAAAAAGTCCCTCCCAGAAAAAGTTATCCATTTGCACACATAGAAATAAAAACAAAGAAATAACTTCACAAGTGCATATTTATTTCATATTTTATAATAAAAAATAATTACATGTAGTTTGTACAGAACTTGCTTTTAAATGGTAGTCTTTGCTCCGCCGTCTGCTTTCTTTCCTTACCCACAAGCCAGTTTCTTTCATACTGTCACAGCAAACTTTACAGTAGCACATGACATTTACTTTGTTGACAGTGAGTGGTACCTTTTACAGAAAATGGCAACCAAATTTTCTTTCTAGGCTAGTGGCTGGTGTTGGTTCCAATGATAGAATGTCTACTCCTGCTGCTTCCACATCCATGCTAACTTTCTTTATAAATTGCACTAGAGACATATTTTGCTTGATGACTTTCTTGTACATCCACAGTAGAAAACTATCCTTAGTAGAAAGAAAAAAAATTTTCCCCCACTTCATTGTTTTGCTTGTTAATGGGTAGTAGATTAAACGTGATTGACACAGTGTACACCAGTCTTGTTCATATTATAATGTATGACAATATTTGGCTGTATTGTTCTTGTAAAACCTCCTTTTGAATGTACAGAAACCACCTCTTGTGTGGTTGCCTGATGTTTTGTGGAGAGACAATATACATAATGTTTATTGGAAATGAGCACTAGAGTAGGACTCTATATATATAGTTTTGTTTTGAAGCTTAATTGGCCTTTTCTGTTGTTCATGACAGTTTCAGTAAAGGCACATTTGTAAATATGCAACTGCTGCTGCATAAAGACAAAATAGGAACTACCACAGGCATCCTACTACCAGCAGTCGTGTAGCATGCAGGAAAACATATTTCAGTGAATGGTAAAGCTACACCTGTATGACCGAGCGAGGTGGCGCAGTGGTTAGACACTGGACTCGCATTCGGGAGGACGACGGTTCAATCCCGCGTCCGGCCATCCTGATTTAGGTTTTCCGTGATTTCCCTAAATCACTCCAGGCAAATGCCGGGATGGTTCCTCTGAAAGGGCACGGCCGACTTCCTTCCCCATCCTTCCCTAATCCGATGAGACCGATGACCACGCTGTCTGGTCTCCTTCCCCAAAAACCAACCAACCTACACCTGTATGGAATCTGAATGCCATCCATACGGCTGATAACATGCACCCGTATGGTGTGTATGGGCATAGTGCTGAATGTGTGAATAGCAAATACTTAGCATGTAAGTGTGTAAGACAATAATGGGTTCTCTATGAATGGTATTAACTTTATTTCCACTCTATGTGAATGCACATAAAGTAAAACAGATTAATATTAATTAATTGTTAACGAAACCCATTGAAGTCAGTTGACAGCTTCTTTTTTGTTGATATATATTGTAATGGCTTGATGAAAATTAATTGCATGTTTATATATGAAATACTCCTCTTTGAGCTAAAAGGCTCATGACGTTTTGAAGGAAATTCTTTTGCATGTGCTTATGAAACAAGACTACTGCTGCCTTGTCACAGAGTTAGCTTTTTTGAAGACACACCATACTACATGGCTTTAAAGCTTAGAAATAAAACACAACCCAGGTTCACGGATTAGAAGCTAGGAACTACAGAAGCAAACATAGAAAAATACTTAAAAAAATTTTTATAAATTGTGAAGACAAGTAGCAAAAATTTAAAAAAATATACATTACAGTCTCTCAGCATGTGTGTGTTCTTTTTTAACGGAAGTACAAGTTCTTTGTATATATAACTATATTTACAAATTACAGAAAAAAGTAACATTTTCATTTTATTACAGTGTGAAAAAATTTACAAAAGAGGAAGACATGCAATACCTATTTAGCTTTTTTAATGTTACAAGTGTGTGTGTGTGTGTGTGTGTGTGTGTGTGTGTGTGTGCAAACATGATGTACAAATAAACCACTGCTGCAAGTAAAATGTAAATACTTTCCAATTACAAGAAGTTGCAACAAGTAAATTATTTTGTTATTTTTAAGTTAAATAATATCAGGTAACAATAAGTAAATCCTGCTATTATCGTGCCAACGGTTCCATTAACAAATTATGATCTCATTTGTCAACACACTTAGCTTTAGATTAGATTGGCACATTATGTTCTGACAGAGAGGGAGATGGCACTTGAGGGGGGAGGGGGAAGGCGAGTTGGAAGAGGAGTGTTAAAGAAAGACAGAGGTAAATGAGAGTATTGCCAACTTCTTTAAGAAAATCTACCAGTTAATTCTTAAAGAGATGTGTATTGGATGCCTAACTGGAACATTAGTTGTACTCAGTATTTTACAAACAGTATTATGTAGTTATTGCTGATAACTGATTAACGGACATAAGGCTGTTTGTCCAAGGCACAGTTCTCCACCCAATGTTTCATCAGCCAATCCTGGAGTCATCATCAGAGGCTTTAATGACTCAGAAAGCTGTTACAAATTTGAACAAACTCGGCAAGCTGAACTGTTTATACATACATATCCGTGCAACAGTTGGTTCTGCACACTTTTCTTGTTGGTTTAAACACTATATCAATACCATATTTTTTTAGTACTTTGCTGATGCAGTCGGTGACAGTTTTTACAAATGCAAGAAAAACTTTCCCTTTAGTTTGTCCTTTCTCATTAGAAGCACCAGATCTCTTAG
Organism: Schistocerca nitens; assembly: GCF_023898315.1. NCBI lineage: Eukaryota > Metazoa > Arthropoda > Insecta > Orthoptera > Acrididae > Schistocerca > Schistocerca nitens. Next base: position 285,053,091 of record NC_064615.1, read on the forward strand.
GGTGTAGTGCCCTACTTGACTGTCATACTGACCATTTCTTCCAAAGGCCTTTCTTAAATAATTGAGCTAGTCCTCCAAGTAATGAGTTTTCTTTAAAAAAAAAGCCTTGTTTATATGTGTAGTTGTATGATTGTTTTTAAGTGTAGTCGCATGAGTAGGACTAAAAAATTAAATGTTCTCATTAATGTTAGCACTAATCGTGTTTACATATCCTGTAAACTGACTCGTTCCACATCATTTCAATAAAAGAATCGTTCAGATAGGGTGTATTTGTGGACAAGGAAAAAAAAAAATCCTGGATTTCCCAGGTGAAAATAAACTTTTTCCTTGTTAAGTGATAGTATACTTTTTCTCAGAACTGTAAAACTTATCAATCCTTTGAATGGTTATGGTTATATACACCGGCATAGAACTTCCCTGCACTCGAGAAAACAACACTCAATGGAAAAAAAAACACGTTTTGGAAAGATCTTTGATATGCATTAACAGGTACGCTGCATATATTCGTACTACGAAAGTATAAATTAATTCCACCAAACTCCACATGTTACTTTCCGAAGCACTGAAATTGAGATTGCAATGTAATTTTGTACGCCAGTCAAGAAGTCTTCGAGCCACTCACATATTTGGGAACCAATCCCATATGCTCGTACCTTAGTTAGGAGTCTGCAGTGGGGCACCGAATCAAACGCTTTCCAGAAGTCAAGGAATATGGCATCCGTCTGATACCCTTCATCCATGGTTCACAAGATATCATGTGAAAAAAGGGCGAGTTGCGTTTCGTAGGAGCGATGCTTTCTTAAGCCGTGCTGATGCATGGACAGCAACTTCTCTGTCTCAAGGAAATTCATTATATTCGAACTGAGAATATGTTCGAGAATCCTGCAACAAACTGATGTTAAGGATATTGGTCTGTAATTTTGAGGATCCGTCCTTCTACATTTCTTATATACAGGCGTCACTTGCGCTTTTTTCCAGTCGCTCGGGACTTTACGTCAGGCAAGAGATTCGTGATAAATGCTAGCTAAGTAAGGAGCCAACGCAGTAGAGTACTCTCTGTAAAACTGAATTGGAATCCCATCAGGACCTGGCGATTTATTTATTTTCAACCCATTCAGCTGCTTCACAACCCCAGGGATGTCTATCACCATGTCCTCCATAAGGGAATCTGTATGAGACTCAAACGGCGGTATGTTTGTACGATCCTCCTGCGTGAAAAATTTCAGCTTTCGTTTTGCTGTCTTCCGTTGCAGGTCATACTGATCAGTGAGTGACTGGATGGAAGCCTTTGACCTGCTTACCGATTTTACATAAGACCAGAATTTTCTTGGGTTTTCAGAAAGATCTTTTGCTAAGGTATGGCAGTGGTAGTGGTTGTATGATTCGCGCATCGCTCTTTTTACAGCAGCACGAATCTCTACTAACTTTTGCCTTCCCTCATTCTACCGATCTGCAACTGTCTTTGCTTCCTGAGCATTCTCCGAATTGCGCTGTTAAACCACGGTGGGTCTTTTCCATCTGTTACCCACTTTTTCGCCACATACTTCTCCAATGCGTGATTTACAATGTGTTTCAAATTTGCCCATAATTCTTCCACATCCATCGTACCAGAAGTAAATGAAGTCGATTCATGTACTAAGTGGGATGCTAACAACTGCTTATCTGCTCTTTCTAGTAAGAATACTCTCCTAGCCTTCTTGACCGACTTTTTAACTTTCGTAACCAAAGTCGTAATGACAACATCATGATCGCTAATCCCTGTCTCAACACTGACACTGTCGATGAGGTCTGGTCTGTTCGTGGCTACCAGATCTAAAATATTTCCATTACGCGTTGGCTGTCGATTTAGCTGCTCAAGACAGTTTTCGGATAATGTGTTCAAAAGTAATTCACACGATGGCTTGTCTTTACCACCTGTAATGAATCAGTGGAAAAGATTACTAAAAGCCATATTTCTTTAGCAAACTGACAAAAATGACTTCATTGTTCTGCAAGGCAGTTAATGCTTGACTGTCAGAAAAGTGGAAATAAAATAAAATTTGAAACTAATAACATATTTTAGCCTTCAGTAATTCCGTGAATGTATTTTAATGCACTTGATAGCTCCAGGCCACAGAAATCCATTTTGACAGGACAACAATCGGACTTGTATAGGCTTGCAGATGCAATTGTTATCCTGCTGAAACAATTACCACAGCATTATGGTCATCATTAGCTAGTGTAATGTGGTGTGTTACATTATGCAATTGATATACTTTATTTGATCAGCCTACCAGATATCGCAGATGTTAAAAAACGTATTTTTGAAATTTTTTTCCATAACTTCCAGTTGAATCTAAAAGTGGAAATTTATACTGAAGTTTGATATCATAAAGGTCTATTAACTGTGAATTTTTCAGATTTTTATCTGGTCCCCCACAAAGATATTGCTGGCCACAGAATGGAAAATTTAAAAAAAATCCATTTTTTAAAATAGTGTATTTTTTTAAGTGTGAGCTGCTCACCATTGATACTCTAGTAACTATACTATACAGTGTAATAGCAGGAAAAAAAGGTTAAAGCTGAGAAATTAATCTTTCTTTGGAAAACTACTGTTCAAAAACTGAGTTTTTTTTTTTTTTGTAATTTGTGGCTGATAACTTTGAACTATTAAAAATATATTACAGAATACATTCAGCTAAGTGATAATGATGTCAATTTGTAGCCCAGAGTGTGTTGAACTAAGTGCATTTTATCTGACAGGCTTAGGACAATCCACTACTGAATGATCGTAAAAAAATGTAGATGCTCGCAAATACAAAAAACGCATGCAGCCTGGAACAAATATGGCAGAATGTCGTTCTCTAATACTGAAAAAGCTGTTAATACAAATGGTACCCAAGACTGATGTGGTTTCTCAATCTGATTACGTATATTTTGTCACTGTCTGTTAGATAAAACAAAATAGGCCTGCCTAATATTGCAGCAGATGTAACACACATCAAATAAATGAGACTTTTGGCACAAATGGTCATTTTTATAACACGATAGAATATAACTCACGGAGTACCAATATGAAATGCCTACAAGCAAAAAGCTTCACTTTAGGAAATAGTTTCACATTTTATTCATACACTCCAGCTTCTCAAGCATGAGATCAAAAAATAGTAGTATAAAATTTTTATATAAATTTGGAATTGTCATATTCTTCCGTAATTTGTGTGATGTCACTGTTTCATATCCTTCCTCGTTCTAAAAAAACAATCTTTTCATCACTAATTCTGTAACTGTTCCTTCCAGTGTCAAAACTTATTCTCCGGTTAACTTCACTAACCCTGCCACAATCAGCAGGTTAGTTATCTCGCATTTATTCTCCAGATAGGCATTATTACGTGTTCTTACAAAGCGTTTTCCACGCTACTTCCAGAATAGAACTTAAGCTGGCCAAAAATGTTCTGTTAAAATTTCATTTTCTTGGATACAAGAAGAAGATAATAAGTAATCTTTATTACCTGTTATTCCTGGTAGCCTGTGAATCTGTGGATGTCGCAAGTAATTATAACAATGCTGATCGTTCACAAACCAAGTCAACCACATAAACAGCGATTAGCGTTCACCAGTTCAGCTTTATTCCGCTCATCTTGTATAGCTTCGTCACCTTTTGTCTGCAGGAAAGTTTATTTCTAGATGTGATGGGGTTCCCCTGGCAGAGACATCACATGCACTATGCACACATTCAAAAATCAACTTATGATTCAATCGGAAATCAACTTAGAATGTGTTCATAAACCAACAGGGGTCCATTTCAAAATCGTCCGATTAATCGATAGACCAACATCTACAGTATGCTAGGCGCTTTGTGAAACAAAACTGCTGCCGGAGGAAGATACCCTGGTTAGCCTCCCACCCCCTAAATCTGGACCTGTTGTGCCTGCGTGAATCTGGCAGCTTGGGCGCACCAGTAAAATTTTCCGGGTAGCATCTTGTTGCTACTACTTATACAGCTAACAGCCACACTTCTGTGGCCAGAAGTGGGAGAGATACCCCCCCCCCCTCCCCCCCGTCCTCATGTTTTATTGCTGCAGTATTATTCTGCAGTAGCGAGATACAGTAATATCCTTTGTTAGAGTACTGGTCAGTCAAAATTACAAAAATGTAACTGTAAAGTAAAACAATAAGAAGTTCCTGGAATTCTAAAAAAATCCCGGGTTACTCCAGATTTTCTCCCAGATGAAAAAGTTTTCAGGATTTTTCCCCGCATCTCCCGGGTGGTATATACACACTGTCAGATGATCTATGGACCATGTAACTAACTCAAATTCATTTAGCCCTGTCCACCAATGTTTTGATCACTCCTCTTTCCTGCTTGAGATGTTGTCTGGAATTTCTGTAAGTAGGCTTTCAATCACCATCTCAGTAAGATAACTGTGAAAGCCTGCATTCTATGAGTATTATGTACTACAAAACATACTGTAAAATTAAAATAATGTACTCAGTTTGCCAAAGAGTATCATGTGAGATGGTTTGAACTTAAGTTTTCTACCTGATACACAATTTTTTTTTAATACCTTTTGTCATGAGAGGCAAGTTATCTTCATAGTTTTCAGAGTTACTTGCTGAAAGAACTAATGAATAAATACATGGAATTCAAGACCTGATTGTTCTGGGTTAATCATAGGTGGGAAAATTATTTGAAAATAAAAATTTGTGTAGTTAATATTCAGCAATTCAAATGCGTAACACAAACATTATGACTAAACTTCACATTGCTGTATGGTCAGGATTGAGACTTACCACCAAAGAGAATTCAGTTTTTTCTCAGCAGCCAGCAACTTCAAGATAACAATGAGGTGCATTCACATTCATATCAAAACAATCGTTTTATTGGGTTATTTTTCTAGAATCTTGGTGATCTGTGACACAAAAGAGCAACACCTGTATGTGTGACTGCAATGGATGTCTTATGTGCATTCATCAACTTGTGCTGACTGTGAGAAAGGAAACAAAATTGCATATTTTCACAGCACAGAATTTTCTTTCCCACAGTTGGTCTTTACAATAAACCTGTACACTGTTGTAAAAAAAAAAAAAAAAATTATTGTAAAGACCAACTGTGGGAAAGAAAATTCTGTGCTGTGAAAATATGCAATTTTGTTTCCTTTCTCACAGTCAGCTGTAACTATGATAGCAGGGCATTTAAACCATTAGACAAATTATTCCTCCCATATATTCTTCCATCTTACATATAATTTTACACAAAATTTGTATAAACAACTAAATGCTGTTTTGTTCTCTCCTTCACAGTTTTAACCATAAAACAGGACAGTTGTATTAATGGCTTATCAATTTATAATTGGAATACTATTACAGAATCTGAATTGCCTGCAATTTTGTAATCTTACCCATTTGAAGATTAAAACTTGGGAAATACTGCCATTGATGCTTTTATCCTCGCAGATCCAACACCAAGAGAGGTCTTCCATACCCCAGATGCCAATGATCCCAACCAATTTATCCTTTTATTTTAAGCGACTTCAGTGCCCAGTCGAGGTTTTATTGACTACAACAATAAAAAAGGCTCAAGGTCAGCAAGAGGAGGAGGGGGAGGGCAGAGGGATAGTGGGAAACAGACATTGAGAGGGGGATAAGAGGTCATGGACAAAGAGTGGCGATAGGAGACGATGAAGAGAGATAGGGTGAGGAGAGGGACAAAGGAGGGGGGAGGAGGATGAGATAAACAAAGAGAGGGGAAAGGAGGATATGAAGAGAGAGGAGGGAGAAGGGATCAGGACTATATCCAACTTCCATACATATTTAGCAATTGTGAAGCATTGTCAGGTTTGCTAGTGTATTGTAAAAGAACAGAAGACGTGCATGATATTACTGTGTTAGTCTGAATATAAGCTTGCACGTTTAAGTTTAAGGAGGGGGTTAAAAAAAAAAAAAGATAGGAACTTGGTAGAGAAAAATTTGTCATATTCCCCATTTACTAAATCGGTTCATAATAGTGTCATTTTTAATCACATCTTTTTATGTTGTAATACAAGCCTTCTAATCAATCTTCACTGATGTTACTGTTAACTACCGGTATTTGGTTTGTATTTGTAGTATTATCGCTCTGCTCCCAAAGTACATTGTCCTTGATACCATCCAGGGAAATGGGCAAGCAGCACTACTTTGTTACTGTCAACATTTATGTTACTGTGCACTGCGAAGAGAGTAAATCCACTCACATGTAAGGCTGACTGATGGCTTTTTAATCTTACCAGATGATGCAAGTACACAGTCTACATCTAAAAACCAGTCAGAATAGTATTTTCAGACACGATCTTGTTTAAAATGGCAAAACACCTGCAGTTTTTCACTCACAGCTTCTGGTATAACGATTAGATCTGTCTGCAATGCAGTATCTAAGGAAAGAGCACTACAGTCGAACCTTTTTATGGTGCAAAAATATACCATCGTTTGTAGAGTCTGTGATGATGCTCGCCTGCTTTATTTCTTCGTTTGTTGTCCTTGGTGTCAATGTACTGCGTTGCTACACTGGCTGAAAAATGGGGTGTGGAAGTCAGATACAGACTACTTTAAATGATGTAGATTACAGGTTGCGTTTCACAGATTGTGATGAAGCAAGCAGGGATATTTTTACTTCCCTACTTGTTTTGCCATCTGCCTCCTTAAAATTCATTTTTTTTTTTTTTCATTTTTGAATTTAGTATTAACATACATGAATATAAGAGAAAGGTTGGCCCTCAGTTTTAAAGAATATAACCCCAGATCTAATTTTGTGCTTAGTTTGAGTATGTAATGGATTCTATACTTTATTTTGACTATTCCTAGTTACTGTCTTTTGTTATAGGGTGAAATCAGGAATTGTTTCGTAACTTAAATTCTATTGTTGACTTATAAACAAGTATAAATTCTGTACTACTTAGAAACATTTGGAAAACGAAATACTAGTAATCTTAAAGTATCTATTTGGCTCTATTTAAAAACATGTTAGCAAAATCCAATTCTTCATTAATTCCAAAGTAATTAACAGTTTTGTCAAAAGTATTTTTTGCATACTTATATTTGTTAATTTCATGGTTTAATGGACTAACTCTTGTAGTAGAAGAAACTGTTAAAAAGAAACAATTTTTTGATGTATTCGATTAATCAAATGAGTTAGGTTTTAATTGTAATTTCTGTAAATTAAACTTCGAACAATGTGTAGTTTCAGCACCTATTATTGTGATGATATGTAATAGCCCGGTTTTTGGTCATGAGACCATCAGTCCACTGCCAAGTTTCAGACAAGGAACCTGTGTTAGGTAGAATGACAGCAATGCTTCAACTTAACAGTGTAATAAGTCTTACACAATTAGGCCGTGTGTTAAAACAGTGACAGTGTCTGTTCCATACGTACCTTTCTATTCTTCAAGAACTTTGAACTTCATGGTTAGACTTTTACTGCTCGTAGCTGATTCAACAGTAAACTATTGTAGCAATATGTGGATGTTCACCTATTAAAGAGGCTTATCGAAAGTTAAACATAGTGCACTGGCTGTATAACTGTGTCATATTGGGAGTTGTGAAAAGTGAAAGTAAAAGACAGTGAAACGCAACTGTGCCTCTGTTGGCTACATCGTGTAGTGTGTACTTCCACAACCCATTTTTCAGCCCGTGTAGCAACAAGTACATAGACACCGAGGACAACAAACGAAGAAATAAACAAAGCAGGCTGAGCACCATCACATATGGTGCCCTGGGTGAGGAATATTGTTTGTAGTCACAATAAAAATACAACTCATGAATTTTGAACAGTGAACTCAACAGCGGTTTACAGTGCAGCAGTGCAACAGCCAATCAGCGCATGGTTTTCATGTCCACAATAGGAAAACAGCCAATCAGCGAGCCAGTTCTATGGAAGCAGCCACTGAGTACAGGAGCAGCCAGTCAGCACCTAGGTGGACACAACTGACCGGAAATAAACAAGACGCCTCGCCGAGAGAATTACAACTCGCAGCAGACTAAAAATCGAAATGACAATTGCAGCAGTAGCAAGCAGCAGACGAGTGATTAAAAAACTAGGTAATTTCATAGCAAAAGTGGTTTTATATAAAGTGATACAAGACAGTGTGATGGGAGACAAGGCACAACAGCGGCCTGATGCAGTAGACAATAGTGCTTATCAAACTGACATGAATGTAACTTTGAATGATGGGGACAAAAATCCTATTGTAGATGAAATGATAAAAGTATCATCTACAGTGTATGGTGATGCGAAAAAAATGGACGAAAACAGTACTGAATAGTAAGACAAATTATGAATAATATAGCTACAAAAAAGATATTAATAGGCTGATAAATAGTATGAAGAAAGTAGTAGATGATATGAACGAGAAATAAACATCGAATAGTAAATGTGTAGAAGAGAGAGAGGAACTTTGTGATGGCAATTGTAGGAAGGTGGAGGTTTTGGAGAAACAATGTGTTGAAAATAGGGTTGAACTTAAGAACCAAATTGATCAGATTAAAAATGATTTAGAAACAGAGATAGAAACCAAGTGTGCATTAGTGGTGAGGAAAAACTGGTAAAAGTAAAAAAAAAATGTAGATTCAAAATTGGTTGAAATAGAGAAAAAAGTCGAAGATGTACCAAATCTAAAGCATAGTGTAAGTGACAGTGGGTCTGATTCTGACAGCAGTGGTAATGATGATGGCAGTGATGAATCCAGTGGGGATGAGGACGAGGTATTTGAATTTATAATTGATAATGATGGCCAAGTGGTAAGTAAAGAAAGAGTAACGGACTATAATATTAGGCCTAATGAAGAGTTTGGGAGTTGGGTGAAGAGGACCATGCTACCTGTCATTTGACAGTGTCTGATAATTGATTTGGTAAGCAGGACGATAGTTTTTCCAGGGAAATAATTAATGAGTATTTGTTGTGTGAAGAAGATCACATGGTAAGCAAAAAGGAAGTGTGGCACACTTTAATAACAGCAAGCATACAAGATATACATGTTGAGTGTTTACGGGACAGTGGTAGTGATTTGAATGGCGTTTCACTGGCATTTTTTGAATCTATTAAGAACACAGAGGGTATAGTAGTAATGCATGTTTCTGGAATAAAAATTATTGGTGCTACTGGTAAGCTAACAAAGAGTGTGAAAGAAGAGTTACTATTAACTGTGTGATTGGCGGAACAGCTGTTGGAGTGCAATTTGTTGGCGATCGAAAATCTCAGCATTGATGTAATATTTGGAATTAATTTCTTGTGCAATTAGCAAGTAGGGGGTTCAACATTCTGTGTCAGATTCATTATGTGATGATAATGCATACCCAATACACTAAGCACATTCAGAAGGATGTAGGTTGCAGTAAGTACTGGGAGATGAAGAAGCTTGCACATGATAGAGTAGCATGGAGAGCTGCATCAAACCAGTCTCGGGACTGAAGACCACAACAGCAACAACAATGCATACCCCAGCGGTCTTTCTCATTTCTCTTTTTTCATGTTTCCTGAGGCAGTCAAACTCTTCTCCTATCCTATCTGTAGTTCATAAGTAAATCAGAACCATTCAGTCTTCGACTTTCATGTAATTTTGTAAAATAGGATACTTTAGTATAGGGACATTTTAGGGGTGTCTTCAGTGTTGTTTATATGTTATGTTAGTCATAAGTAATCTAATCATAAGAGAATGGAAGAAAATAAAGTGGTTCTGTTAAAGAATTTGTCAGACAAAGAGGTAAGGTAAACTGAAAATGAAAGGTGTCAACATATGTAGAGAATAATTAACATCTGAAGTAATCAGCTCATGTGTGAAATTAGTAAATTTGGCGCAGCAGCAGAGGCAATATGTAGTTTAAACAATCTTAAATATGATATCTGAGAAAATATATAGTATATAGAAGTGTGTCATGGTACAGCCTTGTCTAGCATAAAGAAATTACAACTTTAAACATTGTTGCTTTGGAATAATGTGTGGAAAGAATAAGCAAGATTTATACATCACCATTCAGGCTATAATGTCAAGCAAATAATAGTTTTTCTAAGTGATAATTTTGTTTGATCAGTAATTAGAGTTGTTTGCCTTAGCATAAGGAAGTGTGAAGTGATTTTCAGTTGAGTCAGTTTTGCACTGAATAAGCAGAGCAGGTGTTACTTATTAGATAATGAAACAATAATGAAATAATAAAACAATGAATAATGTTAGGGTCTTAATGGTTGGGGAGCTTGTCTCTGCAGTAGGGATATTTTTTGAGAATGCACTCCACTAGCTGACAAGGTAAGAAATGTAAGTGAAATAATGGAGTTGACAGACATGATTAATGAAAAAGATAACTGTATGCAAATAAATGTGGTGTAACTATCTTGATGATCTATTGTTGAACTAGGCAACATTGGATACTGTGTATATTGTGCAATTCATGACACTGCAGCTGGGAATGAGAGCTTAACAGAAAGAGTAATATTTTTGAGAGGTACAAATCATCTAACACTGCATTATCAGACCTATATATTATCTAAAAAACTTCTATTTGTGTTCTGAGGAGTTATGAGCTTGACGTGGTAGTACTGGAACAAAGAACAATAAATTTGCTATTAATGAGGCTTATTGAAAGTTAAACAATAGTGCACTGGCCATATAACTGTGTAATATTGGGGGCTGTGAAAAGTGATAGTAAAAGACAGTGAAACACAAATGTGCCTCTGTCGGCTACATCATTTAAAGCAGTCTGTTGTACTTTCACAACCCATTTTTCAGCTAGTAAGTCGACACCAAGGACAACAAACGAAGAAATAAACAAAGCAGACTGAGCACCGTCACAAGATGTTTACTTTCACTATTCACAACCCCCCCCCCCCCCAAATAATACACAGTTTTATGGCCAGTGCACTATTGTTTAACTTGCAATAAGTCTCAGTTTGCAGGCAAACCTCCACATACTGCTACAATAGTTTACTATTGAACATCTATGGGCAGTAAAAACCTAACCACAAAGTTCACAGTTCTTAAAGAATAGAAGGGTATGTATGGAGCAGACACTGTCATTGTTTTAACACATGGCCTAAATTTGTAACACTTATTTCACAGTTAAGTTGATGCAATGTTGTCATTTTAACCAAATGCAGGTTCCTCCTCTGAAACTCTGCTGCGGACTGACTGTCTCGGGACCAAAACTCAGGCCCTTATATATCTTCACAATAATAGGTGCTGAAAACTACACATTGTTCAAAGTTTAATTTACAGAAATTACAATTAAAACTTAACTCATTAAATAAACTGAATACATCGAAAAATTGGTTGTTTTTCATAGTTTCTTCTGCTATGAGGGTTAAGCCAAATTATTTTTTTAAATCATGAAATTAACATATATAGTTATGCAGACAATATTTTTGTCAAAACTGTTAATTACTTTGGAATTAATGAAGGGCTGGTTTTGCTAACATGTTTTCGAATAGAGCCCAATATCTCCTTTAAGAATAGTATTAGTTGTTCCTCCTAATGTTTATACTTAGTGTAGACTTCATACTTGTTTATAGGTCAACAATAGAATTTAAGTTACAAAACAATTACTGATTTTGCACTATAGTGAAAGATACTAACTAGGAATAGTGAAAATAAATTAGAAAATCAATTGCATACATATAACTAAGCACAAAATTAGATCTAGTGTTATATTCTTTAAAACTGAGGGCCAACCTTTCTTTCTCTTTTCTGAAAATACAGATTATACTCGCATATGTTTGTGGTAATTAGTTAAAAGTGAAAAAACGGATTTAAGGAGGCAGATTTCAAAACAAGAGGGGAAGTAAAAATATCCCAGCTTGCTTCATCACAAGTAACACAGACAACCTGCACCTTAATTTTTCATGGCCACATTGTGGGGATACTGGAAATGTGTTCACTTCAATGGAAAGGAGCTTATTACTGCGAAAATGAAAATTTCCTAAAGATTGTACAATAAACATCAGATGACTGGAACTGTTACCTCAAAACGAAATGGTTTAACCCAGGGTTGCAACATGATCATTGTTGAGAAGAGCCAATACCTACACTTTTTCCATAAATTTATGCACAGATTTTAGGAGTCTCTATTGAACTATTCTGTGAGGAAGCTGTGTCTTATGTAAGCATTTATTCTCTGCAGACTATGGTGAATTGCAGAATCGAGGGAACTTGCTATTATGATTCCATTATGAGTTGTTTTATTCCAATTTACTCATGAGGACAAGAGTGCCTACATACCTTTAAAAATCCTAAATTAATATCCTTTAACCTCTGTAAACCATATGTTCTGGTATGTACAGGTTATTAACTAGGTACATGATGTCAACAAATACTTGAAAATGGTATCACGATACTGTTGACACTCATGATTGACAGTTTCCTTCATAAGTTACCTGTGATGCCTCTTGATTTAGCTGCATGTGAACCTGTATGATTGTTTTATTTTATATGTTGGCTCATTGTAATTAAAGAACAATTTGGTTTTGATTTTTAATTATTATTTTTTAAACATTTGTTACCACTGTTTGCTTTCAGTAAAAAAGGATCGTTATGATTTTCTGTATTTGTGACCCGTTTCTTAATTTCACTTCATACCACTTCAGATTAAGACAGAACTAGAGATCCTTGTGCCTTCCTTTTGATAACAGTGACTTAACTGAGCACTCTATGACAATGAGATCGCAGATATGAAGTTATCAATGTATACCATGGAAAGCAAGGATTCCTTTGCCTACACAGAAACACAGCTAATGGCATTGTGGCATGAGTTTCTGTTTGGAATGAAATGTTATACTACATTTTTCAACAATCCTTAATCCTAGCCTGTTCTTGCTGAGTGATTGTTCGGCTCTGATTACTTATGAAATGTCACTTACAACATACCAATAAAGCGTAATGCATATTTGAGAAGTATGTCTTGTGTTAGGGAGTTTAAAATAGCACCTTTATTTTGTATCAGTAAATTTCTGTGTGTGTGTGTGTGTGTGTGTGTGTGTGTGTGTAATTCAGTGGAAGTAGCTGTATAATATTGCTGTCAAGGAACATGACTGTTTTTTTTTCTTTATAGGGAAATGCCCAGTTGCAGGCAATACGATTTATATGGATCGTTTATTCCTTCGATATCATATGCCAGAAGTGAATAACTATCTACACTACAGAAATGTGGATGTTTCATCACTTAAAGAGCTATACAGGTTTGAGCAAAATAATACTATAGACTGACATTATCTCAGAATGGTGTAAGAAGTTGTAATATCTTTTTCTTGTTCCTTTCTGCACACATTGCAGGGCATATGTTTGTGTGTCTGTGTGTGCTTTTACTAGACAAAGAGGAACTCAAAGGGTAGTGTAAATACTGTTTTCTGTTATGTGATTGTGTGTGCCACGCATTTATCTACTATATGCCAGTGGTTGCCTTTCCCTTATTCTGTCCCTTATTTTACATGTTTTCTCCATCCGGGATTTTCCATTATTGCTGTACTATTATTAATGTTGTTATTGTTTTTAATGTTTCAGACGTTGGTGTCCTAACGAATTCAGGGCAATGCCAAAGAAGCAGCTGAAGCACAGAGCACTGGACGACATACGAGAAAGCATTGAAGAGCTGAAGTACTATAGAGACACTATTTTTAAAAAATAAACTTCATACTACAGAAATGTTGTATTACAAAAAAAAGGAAAGAAAGAAAGGAAAAAACTTCATTCACTTTCACCTTACAAAGAATTGCTTTATCTATAAATTGGTTCTATTAAAAGTAAATAATCCATGTACATTTTATATTCTTTTAATTAAAAAGTTGTTATACAATGGAGTTAGCAATTTTATTTTTTTGTCTACCTATCCTGGTAAGATTATGACTGACCATCAGGTCCTCTCGTGCAACTTAACCATTTTACTCATCATGTCATCCATATTTACCATACTTACCCACCTGGCACACCAGTTTCATAGAGAACATTGTGGCCTGTGTAATGTGTCTGTCCTAAACATTACGTGAGTGAACACTGTACGTGCTTATGAAAAAAAATGTTGTCTTCTGTGAGGTGTGATGCCAGTGTAGGGCAAAGCTTGGAGATAGATGTTTCACTTGCTACACTAAAACGTAAATTCCTGTGTGGAGGGGCACTGCTGCAGCACAAAAAATTCTGATGGGAGATGTAGTGTTTCACCAGTGATTACCTTGGCTGATGTGTCTCCCTGTGTATCCTGCTTGGCTGTGGTGCGGGGCCGGGTAACACTAACTGGCAATGCCACCATCCCAGTTGTAACATTGCACAGAAGCACTGCTTTTAGCATCCTGTGCTAGTGCTCCACCATCTGGTTGCTAGTGGGGTGGTAAATAGTTGTTTGGTGGTGGAGGTGGAAACCAGACAACTTGGCAAGTTCCCAGAATAACAATGAGACAATCTTTCATCCTTGGTCTGTTGCTACCTGTGCCAGGAAGCTGAACCACATGATGTAGTATGGAAATATTTCCATGCAAATGTCCGTAATAGGTGTAGCTTCCACCAACGGATGTATCAGTCAACTGACATAAAGAAATATCGGAATCTTTCCACTGGGTACAGTGGGTCCACTAAGTCAGTGCGTACACAGGAAAAACGCTATGTGGTTTCAGAAAACTGACTTATTGGCTTACATACATTGCAGATAACTTTTATTTGCCAGCTCTTCACATATGCTGTAGTCCATGAGTGACAGTATTTTTTAATACCCAGTCAATCATATCTGTCTTTGACTAGTTTAATTGCGCTACAAGCTCTGTGGTGCAACTCCAACATTTGATTTCAAACCAGGAACATACTGCTTACAGAAATAAATACCATCCCTAAAAATATAACTGTTCAAAGTCAGTGGGGGTGAGGAATGTTTTGTATTGCTTCCACTTGCATTTGAAGTGAACGATGCCTGCTGCAGAAACTGCATGGCCTAAAAAATTGCACTTGGTGTTTACGAAGCATGCACTTATCTTTTTTTCACTATTAAACCAAAGTTTGCAATCTACTGAACAGAATTTGCAAATATTCTTTATGTTCTCTTGCTGTTTGTGAAAACACTAGCACATTGCCCAAGTAGCTGAAACAATAAATTAGTCCACTTAATACCTCATCCACAAATCTTTGCCATGTTTGCACAGCATTCTTTAACACTAAAGGCATTCATGGCTATTTGAACTACACAATACATGTTGTGTTATGGCTACTTTCTGAATGTCCTGAGGCACTTCCAGAATTTGATGATAAGCTTTCTTGAAATCTGTAACAGTGGAAATGGTCATCTTGAATACTGAATGGGATAGCAGTCAGGTATAATGTGGTTGTTTAGTGCAAGATAATCATCATACACTCTACCATGTTCCATCTATTTTCTTAACAAGATGCAGTGGTGAAACCCAGGAACTGCTGGATCTGCAGATTACTCCTGCCTGAAGCAATTCGTAGTTTCCTTTTTTCGTTGTGGAGTACTTGTCTTGAGCTAAACGACGAGGTTTCTGGGAAACAGGTATGGCCTGGGTGTGGTGTGACATATGCCATACATGACGTTGCAGAGTTGTGTCGGAACTTGTAAATGTGTTCTAGATTGCACTTCTCGATCTTTTTTAACCTATGACGTTCCATTTTAGCAGCATTTTACAGAATACCACTTGGCTATCAATTCCTAGTTTTAATCACATAATTTTGCTTTTTCTTTTCATACTACCATTAGCGTACATTGCAAAAATATGACAGTTAACCTCATTTGTGAAAGATAGGAATATATTCTAAATGATCAAATTCCAGCTTGAGTGAGTCCATTCCCTCTGCATTTGTACGCAACATATTGGGTGGGGCAATGCTGTTTGTTTCGTTCTTGCTGAAACAAGTTTGCTGCTATTTAGTGAGGGATACGTTGTTGGTTTCGGAAAACCTACCTTTCTATTATTTCAGTCCCCATCTGAAGTTTTGCTGTGCATAAGTTGATATCTAATTCATAATGATGTAGGAAGTTGACACCCAACATTGGCTCTCACACATCAGCTAACCCAGGACCATTCTAATATGTTGACAGAAATCCAAGTTCACCATAGTCACTCACCAAATGTGGAAATAGGCAATCTGTTGGCAGCAATGAATCATGTGCTCATCTAGCTTTGCTGTTGCTGTGTTGCCAGTACAGCATTCACACCCAAACCACAGTCCCCCCAGGTATGTGGGATGTCACCTTTGCTCTAATGTCGTGGTCTGTGGCAGTTATGTAGGTAAGCCACGAGTACTCACAGTGCTGATGTTTACTGTGGTTTCGCATGAACTGCTGGATTGGGAACTGCCGGTTTGTTGTGACAGATGGTGCAGTGGTGGCTTTAATGTTATTTTTGTTGTCACCACTGGTAGCATCCCAGGCACTGACCAGTAAGCTGCCATGAAGCTTTCTTGTGGCCGACAGGTCACGCTGTATATTCTGAGTAAATACAATATGTGACACTCCCTAACCTGAACTCTGTAGTGGCTTTGATACCAACACACAGGCAGATGCTGCTTCCCGTACGCTTTCTTTATGTTTGAGTGCATGGAGCGACAGAGTTACTGCAAGGAAGCGTGTGTTTAGTCTTCCTTCTCAGTCGTTTGGTGTTTGAATGCATCCACAGTTTGCAGTAAAGTATACTGCAGCTCAAAAAGCATCATGTGCCATCTTTGCAGGAAGGGAAAGGTTGTGGCTGTAGTGACCTCGTGTGATTGCATCAGTGTTCTGCCACCGCTTGGTGAGTAGATTTTCTTATCTATCCAATTGTGCAATATATACATTGTCATTTTGAAGTAAGCGGTGGACCTTACTGGTAATATTCAGTTGTGACTGAATGTCACATCAACCAAAAAAAGCCTTGCTGTGCTGGTACTGCAAACTGCTGAAAGCGAGGGGAAAGTACAGCCTGTAGAGTTAAATGATGATGACATCCTCTTGGGTTAAACATTCCAGAGGCAAAGATAGTCTCCCATTCAGATCTCCAGGCAGTGACTACTCGGGAGATTGTCGTCACGTGCAGAAATGAAAGATATTTTACAGGTTGGAGCATGGGATGTTAGATCCCTTAATTAGGCAGGTAGGTTAGAAAATTTAAAAAGGGAAATAGGTAGGTTGAAATTCTAGTGGGCATTATTGAAGTTTGATAGCAGGAGGAATAGGATGGCAGGTGAATACAGAGTCTTAAATAAAAAATCAAATAGGGGTAATGCAATAACGAATAAGAAAATAGGCAGGTAGGTAAGTTACTATGAACAGCATAATGAACGCATTATCATAGCCAAGATAGACATGAAGCCCGAAGAAATGCATGATGAGATAGGTAAGGGAGATGAAAATTTAATTGGGGGGGGGGGGGGGCTGGAATTCAGTAACAGAAAAGGAAGAGAAGAACAAATAATACATAAATATGGACTAGGGGAAAGGGATGAAAGAGGAAGCCACCTGGTACAATTCTGTACAGAGCATAATTTAATCATCACTAACAGTTGGTTTAAAAATCGTGAAAGAAAACTGTATACTAGAGATGGGCAAAACCATTCTTTTAATAGATCAGATCAGAACTGCTCATTCACTGGAATGAACTAGCTCTTCTTCATGACTCACCACTCATTCTTCACTCACAAAAATAAATAAAAGTAAGTAAGTCACCTTGACTTTTTAATTCAGAACATTATATCTGTGTTTTATCTGATTTAGTCCTGTTTTGAAAGATCGTAGAAAGAGAAGTAATAACTCTGTACTGTCCCTAATAGTTTTGAGATTTAAATCATCTGCTGGAAAAATTAAAAATATTACGACAGTATCCTAAATACTTTTTATGCAGTGGGAAAATTTCAAAAGTAGGACAATTCTTGTTATGTTTTCATACCTTTATTAGATACAAAATACAGTATAATTGTAATTAATTTAAGTATTATGGTCTTCATTTACAATTAGTATGACACTATATGTGCCCAAAAAGGAAAAATTAATATATGTTATGATTTAGAAATAAAATTTGATCAATTTTACTTGTAGTGATACAGTTTCTTTTCTTGGTGCATATCTGTCCTGCTTTTGAAAAGATACACTCACAGGGCACTGACATAGCTGGGATACATAATATTTTCAGAAAATTAGTACAGCTTTGGGTACAGCAATTTTCTGGTTTCCCACCTGTTTAAGGAAGTGCTGTTTCTAGGCAAATATGTCTCAGATAAATATTTGTATAGTTTGACAATTGCTGCACATGACTTCCTTGGAGCTGAGAACACATTCTAGACAGCTGTTAATATTTTATCCACAACTGCAAAGGAGTATAATCTGTTTGTATCTTCAAGGAAGAAGCTAATTCCCAGAAAGCACAAATTCGTTCAATCTCTTAGAAAATATTATCTTATTTATGACAGAAATGGACATACAAAGGAAAGTAGATTGATTTAATTATGTTAACAGAAAAATGTTTAGAACCTACTGAACTAAAGAAAGAAAGGAAACTCTATCCAAATTGTACAAAATAATGTCATAACCTACTATGACATCTGGAAATGAATTATGGACTGAAGAAAAAATGAATAAAGAATACAAGCACTGGAGGCGTGACTCCCAAGAAGTGTAGCTGGGTACACAGATAACAGGAGAATCAGTGCTGACATCATAGAAGAGCAGGGAACAAAAACTTAAATGAACAGCTTAAGGAATAAAGGAACAACTGAACGGGCTACGCCACAAGAATGGAAAATGACAGAATACCCAAATTATTACCCAATGGACGTAAGGTCTTTAGGAAGATGGAGAAAAAGGTGGAAAGGTCAATAATTTCAACCAAGAAGATGTAACAGGCAAATGCCTATTACACACAAACGGCAGAAAACACTTCATATTAAAAATATTACGGTTTTTTTAAGTAACTGTAATGTAAAAAATTTTGAAACCTTGGCTTGATCTAAGAGCTGTCTTGAAAGCATTAATCTGATCAGGTTAAATAAATAAATAAAAACTGTGCATGCAATGTGAAATCAATGGGTTTGGCTGGCGATCAGGGTCTGGCACCGAGCCGCAGTGAGTGGTCCCTTTGGAATCAGAGTGAGAGGATACTGAAAAATCCTGAGTGGCATGCACATGCTGCCCCTTAGCTAGGTTATTTATTTATTTACTTTTGCCAATTTGAGATCATTTCCCAACTTGACCACAAGAGTCCTATATCAAATTGTTGCTTCTCAACTTCCTCTACACCACTACGGTATGTTGTAAACAGTTTATCATTTACACACAGTATAAGGTGCAAAGTGTTTTCTGCTTTAATGCAATATTCTGTTCTATTCTTTTCTTGGATGAGAAAAACTGCACACATTAGTAAGGTACGCAAATCTGTACTTGAACACATGTTCCCTTCAGCATGTTATGTGGGGCACTGTTGCAGCAGCCTGCCACAGAATATTCGTTCTGCTCACCAATGTCTCCAGAGAGACATTTCGGATCAGAGGGACTAATGCTCCTTTTTTCCAAGTCACCCCTCACTAACCCCTTAGAAGGAACTGGCTCTCTGAAGCAGTTCAGGAGCAGATCACCCACCTCTACTGTATATGTGGAAGAGACCTGGAGACACCAGAAGGTTTCAGATTGATTAGATAATAGTTAGACACAGATTTCAGAACCAGATTTTAAATTTTAAGACATTTCCAGAGGCAGATGTGCACTTAGACCACAATTTATTGGTTATGAACTGTAGATTAAAACTGAATAAATTGCAAAGAGGTAGGAAATTAAGATGACGTTTCCTGTATAAGTTCAAAGAAAATTAATGTCAAGTAACTTGTTCCACATAATTATGATTTATCATGTAAAATGATCCACAGAACATGAAATTAACAACATTGTGGCCATCTTCCTAATAGCATGTTGGCCCACCTTTGAAACCCAACACAGCATGAATTCTGCTTGGCATGAATTTGACGAGTCCTTGGTAGGTTCCCAGAGGGAAATGGCACAAGATGTGTATGCAAATGTCACACAATTTCATAACGTATGCACTTTGCCGTGGTTTGCCAACTATCAGTGTAGGTGTAGAAGGTGGTGTGTAGGCCAAGCACTAGTGACCCATAGTGTTCCAGATTTGTTCAGTCAGGTTCAGATATGGCAAATTTTTTTGGTGAGTTCACTATCACGTTCATCAGACCACTGTAGCATGATTCTGGCCTTGCGACATGGACAGTTATCCTGCTGGAAGTTGCTACCACCATCAAGGAAGACATCAAGTAGGAAGGGATGCATCAGGTCCACAATAACTAGGGACTAGAAAAATTTGCATTTTGCAATAAATGCGAAATAGATGTGAATTCTGCCTCAAAATGCAAAAACATGAAATTATTTAATAGACACTATTTCACAACGAACTGTACCCATATGAGCTATTTTATCACAGACAGTTTGAAATACACTCCTGGAAATGGAAAAAAGAACACATTGACACCGGTGTGTCAGACCCACCATACATGCTCCGGACACTGCGAGAGGGCTGTACAAGCAATGATCACACGCACGGCACAGCGGGCACACCAGGAACCGCGGTGTTGGCCGTCGAATGGCGCTAGCTGCGCAGCATTTGCGCACCGCCGCCGTCAGTGTCAGCCAGTTTGCCGTGGCATACGGAGCTCCATCGCAGTCTTTAACACTGGTAGCATGTCGCGATAGCGTGGACGTGAACCGTATGTGCAGTTGACGGACTTTGAGCGAGGGCGTATAGTGGGCATGCGGGAGGCCGGGTGGACGTACCGCCGAATTGCTCAACACGTGGGGCGTGAGGTCTCCACAGTACATCGATGTTGTCGCCAGTGGTCGGCGGAAGGTGCACGTGCCCGTTGACCTGGGACCGGACCGCAGCGACGCACGGATGCACGCCAAGACCGTAGGATCCTACGCAGTGCCGTAGGGGACCGCACCGCCACTTCCCAGCAAATTAGGGACACTGTTGCTCCTGGGGTATCGGCGAGGACCATTCGCAACCGTCTCCATGAAGCTGGGCTACGGTCCCGCACACCATTAGGCCGTCTTCCGCTCACGCCCCAACATCGTGCAGCCCGCCTCCAGTGGTGTCGCGACAGGCGTGAATGGAGGGACGAATGGAGACGTGTCGTCTTCAGCGATGAGAGTCGCTTCTGCCTTGGTGCCAATGATGGTCGTATGCGTGTTTGGCGCCGTGCAGGTGAGCGCCACAATCAGGACTGCATACGACCGAGGCACACAGGGCCAACACCCGGCATCATGGTGTGGGGAGCGATCTCCTACACTGGCCGTACACCACTGGTGATCGTCGAGGGGACACTGAATAGTGCACGGTACATCCACACCGTCATCGAACCCATCGTTCTACCATTCCTAGACTGGCAAGGGAACTTGCTGTTCCAACAGGACAATGCACATCCGCATGTATCCCGTGCCACCCAACGTGCTCTAGAAGGTGTAAGTCAACTACCCTGGCCAGCAAGATCTCCGGATCTGTCCCCCATTGAGCATGTTTGGGACTGGATGAAGCGTCGTCTCACGCGGTCTGCACGTCCAGCACGAACGCTGGTCCAACTGAGGCGCCAGGTAGAAATGGCATGGCAAGCCGTTCCACAGGACTACATCCAGCATCTCTACGATCGTCTCCATGGGAGAATAGCAGCCTGCATTGCTGCGAAAGGTGGATATACACTGTACTAGTGCCGACATTGTGCATGCTCTGTTGCCTGTGTCTATGTGCCTGTGGTTCTGTCAGTGTGATCATGTGATGTATCTGACCCCAGGAATGTGTCAATAAAGTTTCCCCTTCCTGGGACAATGAATTCACGGTGTTCTTATTTCAATTTCCTGGAGTGTAGTATGTATGAAGACAATAACTGTTCTCGAAAGAACAGAATACTGTTTATGACGGTGCAGCTTTATAATGACTAACTGAAAACCTCAGCTGCCGACAGGTGGTGTTAATATACCTCGATGTGGACAGCTGAAAACGTGTGCTCTGACCTGGACTCGAACCTGGGATCTCCTGCTTACATGGCAGATGCTCTATCCATCTGAGCCACCGAGGACACAGATGAATAGTGCAACTGCAAGGACTTATCCCTTGCACGCTGTAATGAGTGGATGGGCAAATGTTTATAAGGTACATTACATATGTAGAATTGTGGGCAGTTGGGAATGTGAGTCTCACGGGAAGCGTGCAAGGGATAAGTCCCTGCAGTCGCGCTATTCATCTGTGTCCTCCATGGCTCAGATGGATAGAGCGTCTGCCATGTAAGCAGGAGATCCCGGGTTCGAGTCCCGTAACCAATTTTCAGTTACTGGTATTGTACATAATCTAGCGAAGCCCGGTTTGGGAAGATAATGCACGTAAGAACCTGTTTGCAAAATAGAAAGTGTATGAACGCAACGATATATCAGTGTGCACAATGATCTGGCGCAATGCCAATTGTGGATGGTTGAAAGGTCTATTGAAGATATACGCCACGTAATGCAATGCAGTAGTACTCAGCTTTGGCAACTAGCATTTTACAACAAAGAAACACATACATTTGTTTGTTAACAAATGCTCAAAAGATGGTATAATGCGGAAACTTTTAACGTGCCAAATTAGGTGGTGCATGTTTTGAACTGCGGTCATATTGGATATCGCTAGAAGTCGGACCTGAACTAATCACAACAAGCAATTGTGCGTAGCCATCTCCGAACGCCTTATGTCGTGCATTGCTCGTGGTTTTTCTTTTCTTATTTTGAAAAAAGTGAAGCGACTGATTCTGGTCTATCACAGACTTCGATTACCACCCTTACAATGTGTTAGTCCTGCTGTAGGCTGCTACCCTGCTAAAGGGAGGTGGGGCTTGTTTCCCTGCACGTCTCCTCTCCTGCCTGGCAGTTAAAATGTAATCAGGTCCAGAAGCCCAGCTCCAACGTCAAATGTAACGTAACTTCTCATACCACCTCCATTCACGAAATCTAACGCAGCAATCCCATCAATTCAGGTTTAATGAAGTACAGCCGATCATATCATCTTTTACGTTTTTGGAGGTGATAACTTCACTGCAGAAAGTGTTGGGTCAGTACCAGATGTACACCAATTAATCTGTTGACAAAACTTCTTTTTTACACACATATATACAACAGCTGACTGTCACAACTTCCCAGGAACCGGAACATACCAGTTAGTACTCCAACCACACTCCGCCCCAAGGCCTTCAGACATGGTGTATATATAAATCTTTTAACAATTGCATTATTTGATATTATTATATTATTTCATGTTTAATGTTACAATTGCAATAAGTTAATCGAGCAAAAACTGACATTACAGAGCTTTCGTAGAAATTACAATGAGTACAATGATAATTCATATTTGTGAAATTAACAATCTTTTACAAGCAAAATTCTGAAATATACATACAGTTAACAATTAAGTTATTATTATTCAGTCCAGAACATTCTCGAATATCTTTACATAATTTAATTAATTATGTGATTTTATGAAACAATTTTGAGCTGGTAATATTTCTATAACATCAAAATTACAATTCAAACATTCAAAATGACTTTTTACAACATTTGAAGGCTAAAATGCGGAATAATTACATACATCACAAAATCTTTAAATCATGTTCCAAAAACTTAATGAACCATTCTTCTAACATTATTTATGATACAAATTGTCTTTCTGAATCGGGTTATGTTTCCAGTTTAAACGAATATTCTCTAGTTTTCGTAATATAGTAAAACCCCGTTTTTACACTTTTCAACGGACTTGAAAAAAAATGGCGTAAAATGTGAAATGATTTTTTAAAGTTTCACTGGTTGTGCATGGGGCTCCCTTTCCATTTTCGTAGTTTTGTATGATATATGTAGATAATAAGCAAACAAATACTCATCAGGGAAGGTTTATTTTTATTAAAGGTTATCAGAATTTAGTGCTATATTTAGCAGATGACATGACATTCACCAACACTTTAGCACAACAAATTGCATTAAAAATAATGCAAACCATGTGGCTGCCATGTTGATTTACATGTTTGCAAAGCTAAAGTGATGCAGTTGGCAGTTTTAGTAATTACATTTGATGCCTATGAAATGTGCATGTCAAGTGTATACCGCATTAAAGAGCTCTCTAAACTGCATCATTTTTAGTGTAACTTTCCTGCGAAAGTGATGTCAGCAGATGTATACAGAATCGGCCATTTACCTTGCTGTTTTTGATTTTGTATATATAGGTGCATGAAATATCGTAAAGTGCATTAAATATGGCACTACACTGCAGATCAATCTGTAACTGCAGCCTTTATTTCACACTCACTGACTTAGTCAGCTCCCAGCCAAACGGACACTTTCAAATCAATGTAGCCATTGGGGTTGTGATAGAGATCAGTCTCTATCCACAGCCAAAATCACAGTGAAGGAAACCGTACTACACTTAAGCATTTTAAGCACACATCTACAAAACATTAATATGCCATTTATACTTATTATACTGACCTTTAATTTGGCAGGTCTATAAATGCAGCGTTAACAAATGAGTACAGTAGTTACTACTTTTTGGCAAAAAAATCCAAAATTGTGGGTTGTTTTAATTTTGTCTGATGAATTTTTTCAATGTGGTTTTTGAGTTCATAAACACAATGGAAAACTTTGTCATTAACATCTGCAGATGAAATATATTTTTTAATTTTTTCCACTGCAAGTGAGGGAACTTTATCACTATCACTGTCACTGACACTTTCTGCATTTTCTTGTGTGTGAAAGTCGATAACTTCGTCAACAGAAACACTTTCCACAGTGACAACATCATCATCAGTGTGTAAGAAATCGTGAACCAGATGCTGAAGCGGCAACTTTTCCCATGATGAAGTAAGCAGTTTTTCACCGTTGTCACCAACACTCAAATCTGGTGCATCAGATCCATTTCAGTCATTGGCTTCAATGAATCCCGCTTTTCAGAAGCACATGGAGATGGTGGCCACCACAGCTTCTGTCCATGCCTTCGCAATATAATGCAAAGCATCTAAAATTGACACTTTAAAGGAGGCTGAGTCTTTCCATCCACCTGTTTGATGCTGTGAAGTCCTCGATCCTAAGTACGTTGGCACCTTTCAGTGCAATTTCATGCAACATCACACCATTTATTGGAATATTCCATGCACATGCTGCCTGAAATCAGTTCTTTGTAATTTCTTCCGGTTCTGCGTATTTCGAATAGCTGGCATATTTCATTTGTTTGGAATTTGGCCCATTGTTACTTACACTTTCCAAAATAGTCTCTCTGTTTTTCACAATAGTGTTCAATGTAGATACTGGTATTCCTAAACTCTGCGCTAATGCAACACATGTTCGACAGTGAACATAAACTCTTTCCAAAATTTTGACTTTTTCTTTCATAGAAAGGGTTTTCCTGTCTGTTTTGGCAGTACCAGTATTTTCTGTCCTAAACTGCGACAGAAAACAACAATGTGAAAGAAACAACAAACCACAGACTTTGATCACTTCACACAAGGCTATAACAAGCTACGTGATACACACAAACAAAGTAACAAACACAAACTCTTCGCACGGCAGTTGTCGAGAGTAGCTGTGTCAACCGAAATTGACTCACTTCAGTTGTAGGAACAGGCTTGTTGTATTGCCAAACTTAGATAGCGAACAACACTGTACAACGTGGCGAAGAGTTCTCGGGCTTCCAGCCGGGTGGCGGTGTCTTCAAACTGCGACGTTTCAACGAGTGACATACTCGTCATCTTCTGGCGAAGTATACGAACCATAATGGAAACTACCATATATTAGCAAGTTACAAATACTCGAAAATGGATATCCTCTGTATGTGATCATTATCACAGGGTGAAGTAAACGCAGAAACGGTGTGGGTACAATAAAGTAAGGGTATTACTTATTGTTGCACACAGTACTGACAGATAAAGTTGGTATCGACTCAAAACAAATGAATGTTCCTCAGAAGTTACGTGTTCTTCCGTCTTCTATCAAAACAGTTACTCCAATCAGCCACCACGCCGAGTTGTGGTTGGCAGCGGCAGGATACAAATCACGTTTTTTTTCCAGCTTAAGATTTGCTGAGTGGAGCACCCTGGTGTCAAGAAAGTTCAACATATAACACTACTAGAAGGCAAATGCTGTGCTTGCATCATTTTATGTCAAACACGTCAGTTTTTTTCCTCCATGAACATTGTTTCACAAAACATAAATCATGGGAAAATTATGGATATGTTAACATAAAAATGGGTGCGAATTAACATTGTGAACAAGGAAATTTGAAGCGAGTGATAAAAAATGTCATTAACAGCGGGAAAACGTTAATTCCACGAACGTAAAAGCGGGGTTATACTGTATGTGGACATTGCACTGAATTTCTCTATAGCATGTTCCAGAAACATTAATTACAACTTTAATTACAGACTTTTAGTTGGTGATTTCCATAAGAATATGTTGTCCTGACTTGCAAAGGTACATAAATGTTAAGCTTTCCCAAAATTAATGGTTTACTCAGGAAATCTGCATTATGGTAAACAATGAATTTTAGTAATTGAATTATAATTACAAAACTGAATGAAAAAGGTTACTAACCTTTATACACTGATTCCAGAACTTGTTCTTTCTCTTCCAAATATCCCAAAATTCATGCCTTATCGTAACTGTACACTACTTTACCTGATTAAGAACATACATTAATTGGTCTGTGGCACAGTTTAACATTTTCGTCAAAACTATTTCACTGTCGCACTAAGTGGCCTAATTCACTAAGTGTCCTCATACACTACACACATCTGTTTTAGCATGTATTGCATACTTCGAAACCTGCTGTATTGGATACTCCACATGACCCAATACAGCCTGTTTCGTTACACAGTCAAAATTCTAGTTCTTTTACACTTTACACCATAGCGAATAATGCTCGCATGCTGCACTATAGTGACTGGAAAATGAAATCTATAACTTTTTAGTTGTCAGTTCAATTTGTAGCATTGTCAAGCATGGGTCGCAGCCCACGAAAGGTCAAAATTAATAGTCCACAGATGTTGTAATATCGAACTGGGCAGGAAAAGACAAGTAATGTCCAGAAACTCCTTAATTTGGCAATGCATTCAGTTCACAGGTGGGAAAATGCTGCTGCTCTTCAACAGAACAGTCATTCATGAAAGCCTGAATACTGCCAACCCAGAAAACAAAGACCATTTAAGAACAAAAAGGTGCTGAACTTTTTGCAGAAGCAAACAAGCCAGTCAAAAAGTTCCCAATCAGCAATTTTTTTCAACAGTAAACTTCAAAGAACTGAGGCTTTGTGCGTCTTCACTAATGTAGCGTGATAGCCTTTTACATTAGTACAGCTAATCATTCAAAAAATACATATGAATTTTGCCACAAATAGATGCGAATTTTGCCATAAATAGATGCCACATTTTCCAGTCCCTAACAATAACATTCACATCTGTCATGGTGCCTTTGATTACTACCTCTGGTCCCATGCAAGTCCGGTGAATGCCACCAATAGCATAATAGCACATCCGTGATGCAGTGCATGTTTCATGTAACCCTCTGGCTGGATGTCAGTATACCCAAACACAGCCATCGACCTGGAAATGCGATTCGTCAAACCAAGTGACATGCTTCCTTTGATCCAAGCTTGATAATATTTTGCGCACTGAAATTGTAACTGACGATGTTATTGGATCAACATGGGAATGTGTAGGTGTCATTTTGGATGTGCTCCATAACACTTGTGCCTGTACCAGCATTTTATTGTGTCACTGCATTTGCCACAGATCACTACCTACCATGCTTTACAAAGCTGCCAACTCTCCAACCTCTAAGTTCTGTGATGAAGCATGAACATCCAACATGTTCTCACCTACTTAGTGTTTTCACCATCCTTGAACCACTTTCCATACATGCACACAACCTCCCTACTGAAAGCTGAGCAAAGATTGGCAGTCACATGTGCATAGTGAAAATTTTTTCTTTAGAATACCACTGCTCAATAATAATTAAACATCTTGTTTATTAATACATGCTATGGTGTCCAGATCATGGATTTTATTTTGTAGCTTTTAAAATTTTGGAGGATTATCTTTAAATTGCTGGGTCATATCAGTAAACATAACTTTCATCAGGCTGTCACACAGGCTTTACATGTTTCCCTGTTCTATACTGGTATGTTCATGACAGTTAAAGCTGGTTGTATCACCGTCCGTGGTATTCCTTGGGTTACAGTTGTCTGGTGGGAGATTAGAATTTCCTGGTATATATAAGGAGCTGATTCCACTCTGCTGTCATTTCCCTAGTCTACTGAGGTGTAAACCATGTGTAACATGGAATCTTTTCCCAATTTTGCTTATGTCCACAAATATTGCATTTTTAAACTGCCTACATGTATTTCATCTTTCTGTAATCACACGTTCTACTTCTTTGTATCCACAGGACCATTCTGACACGTATACAAAGGACCATTCTCACAAGTTAGGTCAATGTGGCACTGAATAAACAATGACACATCTTCTCAGCTCATACAGTCTTATTTTAAGTCAGATCATTTTTTCCTCATTCTTCGCAACATTGTTTGATCCTTCCAGGAAAATGGATAACTTTTAACTACTTAATTAGGAAATCTAACAGACTTACTGATGTAGCTGCACCGAATTTCACACCTGGCATTACTACGCAAGTTGTCAGGCACAGACTTGGGTTTTTCCTGGGACTGAGTGACACAGTTTGTAACAGAAGGCTTAGCTGGTTGGCCTTAATGAGAGGGAGACTTTGACCTGGCTAAGATGTTACATTCTCTGGTGTAAAAGGTAAAAGGATGGGAGGTAACTTAAGTAAATCTCCAAAACTGTTGAAAAATGTGAGATTTATTCAGAAATAAAGCAACTAAATCCTAAGTGCTCCAGATGAGATGCTCCCACTGTGGCCAAGCCCGATACAGAGACGGTGACAGGCAAATACCGTTCCAGCTGTTCTAACAAATGCAACCCACACAACTAAACTCAAGAGTCCCACAGCTACTGTAGCTCCTGTCCTCTCACACATCCACCCACAGAGTGCCCTGTTCCTGAGTTTTGTTACATTTTCTCCTTTGACCCTGCCTACACCTGGTGTGATGTAGTGTTAAGGTCACTCCCCACCTTACTGGCTGTATTTCTGCACAATTGTTCAGCAGTTCCTTCATAGGCTGAGTGGAAGAGTAGAGATGCTTCTCTCAATACCGCCACACACTGCAGCCTAAGCTCTTCATTGGCTTTAGATGATGCAGTGCTATCTCCACCAGAAGGTGTGCTCTCTCTCTCTCTCTCTCTCTCTCTCTCTCTCTAACCTATTATTTTTAATTGCGGTCTGTATCAATGGCTCCATCGTCAGAATACGCGGGGCCCCCTCTTGTGTGTTGATACCTTTAGCTCTTTGCTCATTATCACGCACCCATCTACCTGGCACAAGACTGGCTGGCTTCTGGCACTGTAGCCTTTACGCCTTCACTGCTGCCCGCATTATTAATATTTTCCCCAGTTTGTTCCTAAAATCTCACTGGCAGACTTGGCTTGGCTCATGGCTGTAACACCTTCCCTGCTAAGGAAATTGGCATTACTCTTTAAAGTAGCATCAATTCTGATTCTTTTGCCTACATCTGACACAGTTACATTACAGATTTTTCGTTTGTTTTGCTTTCTTTACATATGTTGATTGAACTGCACTTTATCCAGTGTCTTAGTACACTGGCATTAATACTTTTACATCAACTCATGAAAACACTGATACTGAAACAATGACATTTGACATTAACACATTGATCCTAATATATTGACATTAAAACATTGACATTTTGTTTCATGAGCTACATTTATTTATTTTACAAGTACATTCATTTCATTTGTTTCATTGGCTCTTACTGTTCCTTACATTTTTTCTTTGAAACACGTACATTTTACTCATGTATTTTACAGTTTCTTTTCATATTAATGTCCTTTGCACACTTTTCGTAAATATCTACTTCTTCAGTCTCTCTACTGAGCAATCTCTGGACCAAACTGGTTTAAGCACACTGATTCACAATAGCTTTTTGTATACATATCTTCCCACAACAATCAGAAATATTTCCACATAATCTTAAAACATTCTTTACAACATTTACACTGTCTACAACCACATATTACTATAAATAGTATGATTAATGTCTCACTTAACATTTGTAGTGATTGAGTTACTACATGTTCGAACACTAAATCTAAGTTTAACTCTGAAATGGTTTTCTTTTCCTCATTTACAATACAACAATCAAATTCTAAATTTATTTATAGTATTACATCTTTATTGGTTATGCTACTGTCAATCACTATCTGTTTCTCCAAATATTCTTGTTCTGTACCCTTACATTTACTATTAAATCTTATTTTACCTACAACCTTCATTAGTAGATTCTTAGGAGTTTCTTTCTCACATAAAACTGTTAATCCTGCTTTTGGTTCTATGTATAACCATTCAATACTGGTTAAATTCGTCCAAATGCTTTGGTTCAGTGCAACTACTCTACACATGCAGTGTTCTGGAATTTCTCTCACCGGTTGCAACAGTTTTGCTTTGCATTCTTCATGATCAACAGTTGATAATAATGCAAAGAACTTTCTGCACAGCTGCCACTTCTTACTTAATTCTTTGCAGTTCAACTACTCCATTAAAAGTTTTGCATATTGCTTTTTGGACTCATCTATCAGCAAGAATTCTTTTTCTGGCTGTATGTAAACATACGACGATTGTTCAAAATATTTTGGGACTTTGTCCACAAAATTTTTCTACGTTTGTCTTTTACTTATTGTGCATGGTCTCCTCTGAAATACTCTCCTCCACAAATGATATGCCATTTCCACTCCCAGAAGCAGTCTTGGTACACCTCTTGCTGGAGAAGCACCACCTGCGAATTTTCATTTCTCGTCTGTCGTCATATATCTTCATTTTTCCAATGGGGTTTCCAAGTATGGAAATGAAAAAGAGTCTGCACGGGCCAGGTCTGGAGAGTACGGAGGATGAGGCAACACAGTGATTTCTTTTTTTGTGCAACAGTTATGCACCAACAGGAATGGGTGTGCAGGTCTGATATCTTGGTGCAAAAGCCATGAATTGTCTCGCCACATTTCACGTCATTTCCTTTTCACATTATCTCGCAGGTGTTGCAACATGTCCCGATAGTACCATCGATTAACAGTTTGTCCCTGTGGCACAAATTCATGATGAAATAATCCTTTAAACTCAAAGAAAACTGTCAGCATGGCTCTGACATTTGGCCTGACCAGACAAGCTTGTTTTAGGCTTGGAGAACCTTTCCCATTCCATTATGAAGACGTAACCTTGGTCTCAACATCATAATGGTAGATTCAATCTCATCATCAGTTATGATTCTCTTAAAAAACATCTCATTCTCATTCACGCGATCCAAAAGCTCTTCACAGATTATGAGGCAAAGGTCTTTCTGGTCTTGACTCATGAGCCCTGGGACAAACTTGGCAGCAACAAAATGCATTCTGAGATGCTGTGTCAGGATTTCATGAAGTGATCCAACTGAAATGTTACATTTTTCTGCTGATCCAACTGAAATGTTACATTTTCCTGCAATCTCTCGATCAGTCAGTCTTCACATGGCATACACAATTTTGTTGACATTCCTGACGTGAACATTGTTGATAGACATGGAAAGTCATCCTGAATGAGGATCATCTTTAACTTAAGTCCGGCCATTTTTCACCATGTGAACCATTCATAACACCGCGTACAGCTTAAGCACTCATTATCGAAGGCTTCCTGCATCATTTGGTGTGTATCTGTAAAGGTTTTCTTGGGTTGCACGCAAAATTTAATGGAGATGCTTTGCTCCTCTAACTCTGCCATCTCAAAATTTGCAAACTGTGTGATACAACATTCTACTCAATACAGTACTGAACAATAACTAACGGACATACAACAATGAAACTTCCAGCATTTACACATTAAACACAGGTGTGTGCAATGATGCCAACCGCATTTCGTTCCAACACACCACTGGTGCAAAATTACAAATGTTCCAGAATTTTTTAACAAACCTCATACTCTCCTTTCATATCTCATACTCTCCTTTCCTATCAGCAATCTCTCTCTGTAGTGTAATTACTCTGTACAAATAAAAATAAATTCTCTAATCTTTCCATACCTATCTTTAAGACATATTTATTTGATTCTAAAATATAAACAGTCTGGATGTAAAATGTCTCCATACTCAGTACACCCTTCCAATTATGCACTCCTTTCCTCAGCATTTAAATGCTCTACTCTTTGTTGCTTCTGTAATTTCATCATTTCCCTTTCACTCTCTCCTGGCACCTTGCCTTCCACTCTCAATGACATTATTTTTTCTTCTTGGGGACCTATTTCCCTGTCAGATTCTTGACTCACCTCGGACTCATAACCTCTCAGTTCCTCTTCTACTATCAGGGGTATAGCTCACCCTTATTGTCTTACAACTTTCTCCGCATAGTCTAACTTAATCTTATGCTGTGTTAGCAAGTCTCTATGTATCAATCCATTATATGGAATGTCTAGTCCTGAGCCATACATGAAACTACTGCCTGAGTTTTCTGACAGCACCTTCCACACTTCAACGTATCTACACTAAACCCCTACTGTACTTAACTGCTTAACTCGTTACACCTTTCAACCTAAACCTTTCTACTTCATTTACTCTAACTCTATGCTTAACTTGAATACTCATTCTCTTTAACAAACACACGTGTGTTCCTGTGTCTATCAATAGCTTTAAGTACTTTCTTAACTCTATACACTATAATAACAGAAAATCATTCTTTGTGGCACAGCCTATGAGGGTAACTGTGGGCTTGCTTACTGCTACAATGCCCAACTGTGCAGTTTTGTCATTTTTTAGTTTCCCTGTGCTTTTGCCGGTTTTGTTGGCATCGGAGCTCTGCTGCACTTCCTCTGCTTTGGTGTCACCCTGCTTGTCACATCTGTAACAAAGTTAGTGAATTCTACCTGTCATCACCCTTACTCTCCCCCATCTTATTCTTCCTACATTTTCTTGCAACATGCTCTCTCAAATCGCATGTAACACATTTTAAATCCTTAATTTCTTTTGGCCCCTTTACCGTTTCTATTTCACAGTTAAACTTTACCCTCGGGACCAGTCCCCACTCTTTCATTGATAATATCATATTTTCCTCTTGCAGTGCTAACTCCACTGCAGCTGTCAAACCAATTTCATCTCCTTGGCTTCACACTATTGTATGAATTCTAGCATTACTTAGGCCCTGAATAAAACAAGCTCATCTCAACGAGTCTACCGACACTACAGCACCTGTCATGTTCTCCCGACTTGTAACTCGAATTACGGCTTCCCAGAAATCTCTTTGCATCTCGTCAATTCTGCTTGCCCACAACAAGATCAATCACCTTTTCCTTGCTTTGCTTAGAATATTTTGCACGCATAGTAATCTATTTCAGCTTTAACAAATTTCAATAATGCTTCGTGTTCCTATGGCTTAACTAATTAAAATGCTGTGTCTACAGTCTCAATAAACTCTCTAAGGTCTTGTTTGTTACCCTTGAACACCCTGCTCCCAAGCTTTGTTACATTTTCCTTTCGACCCCCCCCCACTCACAAACTTATTGGATGTATTTTTGTACTATTGTCCAACAGTTCTTCACAGGCTGACAGGCTGAGTGCAGGAGTAGACTGCTCCTCTGTATATGGTCACACATTGTGACTTAAGCCCTTCATTGGCTTTAGATGATGCAGTGCTGCCCCCACAAGAAGGTTATCTCTGTTTCTCCCATTTGTCCCACACTCTCTCTTTAACCAGATGTGCTGTCTTCCTATTATTTTTAATTGTGGTCCATGTCAACGGCTCCATCATCAGAATACACAAGGCCCCCTTTTGTGTGTTGATATCTAATAGCTCTGTGGCTCGTCATCACACACAGCTGCCTATCTACCTGGCACTTAAACAGCCGGCTTCCAGTGCTGTGTTTGTTCTTGGCATTTTATTGTCAGTCTTGGCGTGTCTCATAGGTGTAATGAAATTAAATTATGACTGCTTTTACTTTGAAATTCAGTGACTGTGCTTCGCCCTTGACTGTCCGCATAAAGTTCAATTTTACTTGTACTGACTGTTTGGAAATAACAAATTTTCGGCCAAGCCATGGTAACAGAGAAGACTTGTAAATTTTATTAGTGGATTATTTATTATCCTAAGCAATACCTGCCATTACATAATCATATACTACAGTTTCTTGAATTGCACACTACACCAAGCACTACTTCCAGTGTGATTGTTATGAGGAAAGACTTTTTATATTACAGTGACAATAGCCATGCTGTCACAATTGTTGCTGCAGTTAACATAGCATACCCAGTGTAATACACTTCCTTTATTGTCAGTGCCTTTCCTAAATCCCAAACCTAAAAAGAAAAAACAAAATTTAGATGATTTAATCATATGTGAAGGGAAAAGTTGATTACACAGGGTGAGTCAGGAGGAAAGGTATAAGCTTTGAGGGGGTGATAGTATTAAAAAACTTCATATGGACGTATGCCCTATTTCGAACGTTTTCTGAGATAGGACACATTTACTATCGCTTTTGTACATTTTTCTTGAATAACTCGAAAACCGCACCCTCCAGCGAAAACGTGTCACAGTAAAAAATTAAACTGTATTAAATTTCCTACAAAAAAGGCGCTATTCATTTTTATTACTAATGGTTTGTGCGAAGAGATTCAGAAGGTTGTAGGTTGCAGTACGTACTGGGAGATGAAGCAGCTTGCACAGGATAAAGTAACATGGAGAGCCGCATCAAAACAATTTCAGGACTGAAGACCACAATAACAACAACAACAACGATTTGTGTGAAGAGAGCACAATAATGTTGAAAAACTCGCTCAACGCACATGCCCTGTAGCTTACATAGTTTTTGTGGGCCAATTTGAGGTAGCAAGTTGAGACAAACAGTTTGACAGGGGACATTTGTGGTCTATCAAGTCGGGAAACTACCTCAAATTGGCCTACAAAAACTACATAAGCTACAGAGCATGCGCGTGGAGGAAGTTTTTCAACATTCTCACGCTCTCTTTGCACAAACCATTAGCTCTAGAGAAAAAAATGAATAGGACCTTTTTTGTAGGAAATTTAATATAGTTTAATTTTGTACTGTATCACATTGTCTCTGGAGGATGCAGTTTTCGTGTTATTCAAGAAAAATGTACAAAAGTGATATTAAATGTGTTCTATATGGAAAACCATTCAGAATATGGTATACATCCATATGAAGTATTTTGTTCAGAATCACTAATACTATCACCCCTCAAAGCATGTACCTTTCCTCCTGACTCACCTTGTATCTTGTGTGACAGAACATGGGTTGTAGTTCCACAACACATGGGAATTTTTTTTTTACTCCACTACATGTATCCCACAAGTTAACAATTGTCTTATTCATGGTTTTTAACCGCGTAAAGTACAAAAACTTGCACTACAAACAGTGTGCTAAGCTCCTGGAAAATTAATGAAGAGAATCTTACTGGGTGTTCTAGCAGGAACAATTTGCAAGGTCAACACATGCACATACTGTATAAAATTTCATTTTGAGTAAAACAATCAGATGAAACAGAATCAATAAATTGTACACACTGAACAATGTTCCCTATATCTGGTATAAGGACTTGTTTTCACAATAACCACCATGTGACCTCACCATACAGTTCTCTCGATTTAATTTTATATTTGTGTACTCATATGATTTCAGAGAGAGGATGTGTCATCTAGTTTTCTTTCTGTTATTATTTGATTCTTATTCCTCAGATGCTTATTTTCTCTCAAACAACTATTATACTGCTTTAGTTGTACCTTTTGTTGCATAACTGGCTCATTTCTCCAAAATAAAATGTGTTGTTCATGAATAGATGCAGATTTATGTATGCTACCAATAATGTCAAAACCAATAGTAAAGTTTCATCACTTTATGATATAAATACATATAGTTACTTACCAAGTGACGGACACCATTAGATATATGATACGCCAGAGGAAATGCCATCATTGCTTTCATGGCTGTGATTACTGCTGGATTCAAATGCAGTTCTTGCACCCAAGTGATGAAATCAGTGAACTGGTAAGGTGATACAAGAGTACCTAAAAATATTTATAACCATTTCATTTATTTCCAACAACAAATAATCAATGTATTTAAACAGAAAAGAACAGTGGGCAGATATATTTCAAACCAAGGAAACAAATGAAAAGTACAATACTTTTCAAAGTATTTATTTACAATATTACTTCAGTATAGCAGTTCCAAAAACTAATAGAAAATGCAAAATTTTCCAAAATAAGCAGAGGTTCAAAAAGGAAATATGAGAACAAAGTGACACATTAAGGTAACAAACAATCTAAAAGCACTGAAAACCTTCTAAGTACAACATAAGTAGCACAGACAGTTGAAAAGACAAGCAAAAGCCCAATAACAAATGAGATATCAAAATCTATAGGTCTATGAATGAAAATGTAAATATTCGTCTGTTTAAAATCTTATATCTCTGCAAGTTCTTCATCAATTGCTTTGACGTTTTGACACATCAATGTATTCGCTCAAAAACAAAGATGATGTGACTTACCAAATGAAAGTGCTGGCAGGTCGACAGACACACAAACAAACACAAACATACACACAACACGTGGGAAAAATATATCTAAAAACAAAGATGATGTGACTTACCGAACGAAAGCGCTGGCAGGTCGATAGACACACAAACAAACACAAACATACACACAAAATTCAAGCTTTCGCAACAAACTGTTGCCTCATCAGGAAAGAGGGAAGGAGAGGGAAAGACGAAAGGATGTGGGTTTTAAGGGAGAGGGTAAGGAGTCATTCCAATCCCGGGAGCGGAAAGACTTACCTTAGGGGGAAAAAAGGACAGGTATACACTCGCACACACACACATATCCATCCACACATATACAGACACAAGCAGACATATTTAAAGACAAAGAGTTTGGGCAGAGATGTCAGTCGAGGCGGAAGTGCAGAGGCAAAGATGTTGTTGAATGACAGGTGAGGTATGAGTGGCGGCAACTTGAAATTAGCGGAGATTGAGGCCTGGTGGGTAACGGGAAGAGAGGATATATTGAAGAGCGAGTTCCCATCTCCGGAGTTCAGATAGGTTGGTGTTGGTGGGAAGTATCCAGATAACCCGGACGGTGTAACACTGTGCCAAGATGTGCTGGCCGTGCACCCAGGAATGTTTAGCCACAGGGTGATCCTCATTACCAACAAACACTGTCTGTCTGTGTCCATTCATGCGAATGGACAGTTTGTTGCTGGTCATTCCCACATAGAATGCATCACAGTGTAGGCAGGTCAGTTGGTAAATCACGTGGGTGCTTTCACACGTGGCTCTGCCTTTGATCGTGTACACCTTCCGGGTTACAGGACTGGAGTAGGTGGTGGTGGGAGGGTGCATGGGACAGGTTTTACACCGGGGGCGGTTACATGGATAGGAGCCAGAGGGTAGGGAAGGTGGTTTGGGGATTTCATAGGGATGAACTAACAGGTTACGAAGGTTAGGTGGACGGCGGAAAGACACTCTTGGTGGAGTGGGGAGGATTTCATGAAGGATGGATCTCATTTCAGGGCAGGATTTGAGGAAGTCGTATCCCTGCTGGAGAGCCACATTCAGAGTCTGGTCCAGTCGCGGAAAGTATCCTGTCACAAGTGGGGCACTTTTGTGGTTCTTCTGTGGGAGGTTCTGGGTTTGAGGGGATGAGGAAGTGGCTCTGGTTATTTGCATCTGTACCAGGTCGGGAGGGTAGTTACGGGATGCGAAAGCTGTTGTCAGGTTGTTGGTGTAATGGTTCAGGGATTCCGGACTGGAGCAGATTCGTTTGCCACGAAGACCTAGGCTGTAGGGAAGGGACCGTTTGATGTGGAATGGGTGGCAGCTGTCATAATGGAGGTACTGTTTCTTGTTGGTGGGTTTGATGTGGACGGACGTGTGAAGCTGGCCATTGGACAGATGGAGGTCAACGTCAAGGAAAGTGGCGTGGGATTTGGAGTAGGACCAGGTGAATCTGATGGAACCAAAGGAGTTGAGGTTGGAGAGGAAATTCTGGAGTTCTTCTTCACTGTGAGTCCAGATCATGAAGATGTCATCAATAAATCTGTACCAAACTTTGGGTTGGCAGGCCTGGGTAACCAAGAAGGCTTCCTCTAGGCGACCCACCAAACGAAAGCGCTGGCAGGTTGATAGACACACAAACAAACACAAACATACACACAAAATTCAAGCTTTCGGAACCAACGGTTGCTTCATCAGGAAAGAGGGAAGGAGAGGGAAAGACGAAAGGATGTGGGTTTTAAGGGAGAGGGTAAGGAGTCATTCCAATCCCGGGAGCGGAAAGACTTACCTTAGGGGGAGAAAAGGACGGGTATACACTCGAACACACACACACACACACACACACACACACACACACACATATCCATCCACACATATACAGACACATGCACATATATATATGACATATATATATGATGATGTGACTTACCGAACGAAAGTGCTGGCAGGTCGATAGACACACAAACAAACACAAACATACACACGAAATTCAAGCTTTCGCAACAAACGGTTGCTTCATCACGAAAGAGGGAAGAAGAGGGAAAGACGAAAGGATGTGGGTTTTAAGGGAGAGGGTAAGGAGTCATTCCAATCCTGGGAGTGGAAAGACTTACCTTCGGGGGAAAAAAGGACAGGTATACACTCGCATGTGTGTGTGTGCGAGTGTATACCTGTCCTTTTTTCCCCCTAAGGTAAGTCTTTCCGCTCCCAGGATTGGAATGACTCCTTACCCTCTCCCTTAAAACCCACATCCTTTCATCTTTCCCTCTCCTTCCCTCTTTCCTGACGAAGCAACCAGGGGTTGCAAAAGCTTGAATTTCGTGTGTATGTTTGTGTGTCTGTCGACCTGCCAGCACTTTCGTTCGGTAAGTCACATCATCTTTTGTTTTTAGATATATTTTTCCCACGTGGAATGTTTCCCTCTATATATATATATATATATATATATATATATATATATATATATATATATATATATATATATATAGGGAATATATATATATATTCAACAGATGAACGTAATTGCAACACACACAACACTAAACAAAACATTGCTCGTGTCGGACAACATGCTTCTGGACAGATGCTGTCAATTTGATAGACTCAGATTTATTTTCATTTTGATTTAATTATATCATGAGACACTAAACTGGAACTGAGCTGTCATTTCTCAATATTCAAACCAATCATAAGAATCCTGACTGGCTGTGTGAACACACTTTTATTGGCACCAAGAACATAGATGTCTACGAACTTAACACTATTGTTCAGTATAACATTCAACGTGAGGCAGTTTCATAAAAGTCTGTCGACAGTTTTTTGGAAGCAATTAACCATCCAATAGAATTTTTGAATTCACTTGACCTGTCAGGGATGCTACTGCATGTACTGTTACTCAAAACTGTCACATTGCAAAATATCAACCAGCCAAAGTTTTGCAATGGCACATTGCTGCAGTAAAAAAATTAATGAGGAACATCATAGAAGTAATACTCTTAACAAGACTATTCAAAGGTGAAGATGTCCTCATTTCTCACATTCCCATGATTCCAATGGATATGCCGCTTCAATTTAGCAGACTGCAATTCCACAATTGAATGGCATTTGCAGTCACTATCAACAAAACTCATGACCAATCTTTCGAATTGTGTGGTTTAGATCCAGACACAGATTACTTCTCGCTCAAACAATCGCATATTCTAGAGTCAGCAAAGAAGATAATCTCTTTTCTGCATAGACAACAAAACAGCAAAAAATACTGTGAAAGTAAACATATCAGGAATGTATGCTTTCTCTTTCTTTTCTTTTCCATTTTATTTCACCAGTCCACAGCAATGCATGGCTGGGTACAATTAGTTACATATAAAATAAAAACAGCCAGGAATATAAGTAACACAAAGGGACAACATAAAATACACACAAACAACAGACAAAATAAAAAATATGAAAGTGAATATCAAAATCATTGCAGATCAAACAGACATTGCCAACACTATGAATATTAACTACATAGATTACAACATAAGTCTAGAGATAGCATCTTCAACTACTAATGGAAAGATCCCATGTTCAGTTCCAACCATTAGTTACTTTTTCAATTTAAAAAATCATCAGCAGTGACAGCCAGAGACTTCTCTCTGCCAATGAACTCATCAAAGAAGACAGATTTATACAGCTCCAGAGTACCCTTGTGCTCTTGGGGTGGAGAACTGCCCTTCAAACAGAAGAAATAGAAATTATCAACGGCTTGAGGATGCAGAATACAATGGAAATTGCTGCACTGGACACACATAATGTGCATCCACAGGAAATGTTGCATGTAACTGAAAAAATGTCATGATTATCTCTCCCAGATTCAGGTCTCTAGGAGTGTACTGCCAAGGGTGGACTGGTCTTGAAAACAAGATTGAAAAAAACAATGAAAAGGTAATATTCTGCACATTGGAGCATGGAATGTAAGAAGTCTAAATGTGGCAGGGAAGCTAGAAAACCTGAAATTTGTGATAATATATACCACAGTAGGTATTTCAGTTGAAAGGGAGTCCCTAAAAAGGGCAATCACAGAAGGTGAGTTGACGGACATGGGTCCTAGGAAAGCAACTGCAAAAATCCTGTGGTTACAGCAGAAATACTTCACTGATTTAGAAAACAAGAGAATACAAAAATGTTCTGCAAATGGAAGGAATGCAGTCATACAAGTCTCTTAGCTATGATGTCAGTAGCAAGTGCAGGGAAGCTAAAGCAAAACAGCTGAAAAAACATGAAGAAACCAAAAAGTAAATGGTCTTCAAAAGAAAAGTTTTGGCACACAGAAAAGTCGAACTAATGTTGTTAGTTACAAGCAAAGCTGACTACATTAAACTACAAAAGACAATCCACAGTTTAACACTGATGAGAGAGCGTATACATGAAAAAGAGTACAACAAGGGTGTTTATAAGGTGGAGAAATTGTCTGCTGATGTGACAGAAGAAGAAATGAGTGTTGATTTGGATGACATAGAGGATCAAGTGGTAGTTAGAGCTTTGGAAGGCTTTCGATCAAACAATGTAGCAGTGACAGACTAACACTCCTTTGAAATTTCAAGCTTCATTGGGGTGTCGGGGAGTAGCAATAAAATGATTCTCCAGTTCAATATGAAGAATCTATGAGAGTGCAGACACACCACTGAACTCTCAGAATACTATCGATACTATCCCACAGATAAATATGAGGCCCAGTACTCAATCAACTTAACGACTTATGCTTTTCTCACCAGAATAATAAATAGGTAAGAGGAAAAGAAAGTTGAGGCTCTGTTAGATGATGAGCAGTTTGGCTTTGGGAAAGCTAAAGGCACCAGAGAGGCAGTTTTGACATATACAGTACTTACAAGAACCAAGAGGGAACAAAAGACTGGAACATTAAAGAAATAAGTGTTTAGATTAAAATTATGTAAATCTTTCTCTTCGACTGTTCAACCTGTAACACAAAGACACAATGACGGAAATAAAAGAAAGATTCAGGGGTGTAAATTTCTTGACAAAAGGATATCATTGATAAGATTTGATGATCACTTTGCTATCCTTAAGTCAGAGTGAGAAAAAATTACAGGACATGCTGAATGTAATCAACACACTAATGAGCACAAAATAGGGACTGACAGAAAACCAAAG
The DNA here is from genome assembly GCF_023898315.1 of Schistocerca nitens. Taxonomy (NCBI): domain Eukaryota; kingdom Metazoa; phylum Arthropoda; class Insecta; order Orthoptera; family Acrididae; genus Schistocerca; species Schistocerca nitens. The sequence continues at coordinate 285,094,879 of NC_064615.1, forward strand.
AAAGGCGAAAGCAATGATAATGACTGGAAATGAGATCAGTGATAAACTGAGCACCAAAACTGGGGACCAGATAGTATACAAAGCTGGAAAATCCTGGTAATTCTGGGGCAAAATGAAGCATTACGATGAAGCAACAAGGACAAAACAGCAGACTGGAACATGCAAAGAGGGCATTCCTCACTAAAAAAACTCTACTATTACATTAGATTAGATTAGATTTACTTTCATTCCAATTGATCCCTAGTGAGGAGGTCCTCCAGTTTGTAGAAAATGTCAGAAAAACAACAATACATGACAAATATTTACAACTAAAACAAATAAGCTAATATACGATTCCACAGGTCCCAAGTGGAATGATCGCCATTTTTTAGTGAACACTATATGAAAGAGTCATTTTACAAATACTAACACACTGAATCTAAAATAAAAAAGTTTTTTTATTTATTTATAAGGTAATAAACGTGCAATAAAACTACTATAATACTTACTTACACACACACACACACACACACACATACATATTTACAATGAACACATTACTGCACAGAAATTGTACAGAAGTTATAATAACACACCCACAAATCAGTTAGTTCTACTGAGAAATTCATCAATGATGTAGAAGGAGTTGGCCACCAATAAATCCTTTAGGCTTCTCTTAAACTGAATTTCATTGGTTGTTAAGCTTTTTATGGCTGCTGGCAAGTTATTGAAAATGTGTGTTCCTGAATAATGCACACCTTTTTGTACAAGACTAAGTGAGTTTGAATCCTTGTGAAGATTACTCTTATTTCTAGTACTGATTCCATGAATTGAGCTGTTGGTTTGAAAAAGTGATATATTTATAATGACAAATTTCATTAGGGAATAAATATATTGGGAAACAGTGGTTAGTATCCCTAGTTCCCTAAACAGGTTTCTGCAGGATGTTCTTGAGTTCACACCACATAAACTCTTACTGCACATTTTTGTGCCCGGAAAACTTTAGCTTGGCTTGATGAATTACCCCAAAAAATAATCCCATATGACATTATGGAATGAAAGTAAGCATAGTATGCCAGCTTTTTTATTTTTATAGCCCCTATGTCTGACACAATTCGCATTACAAATAGAGATTTGTTAAGACGCTTCAGCAGTTCTGTGGTGTGCTCCTCCCAGTTGAATTTACTATCAAGCTGTAATCCCAAGAATTTAACACTGTCCACTTCTATCTGCTTGTCATCGTACAATAGGCCTATACTCGTGGGACAACCCTTACAAGTTCTGAACTGCATGTAGTGTGTTATTTCACAGTTTAGTGACAAAGAATTGGCTAAGAACCAGTTATTAATGTCCACAAATATTTTATTAGCTGATCTTTCTAAGACTACACTTGATTTGCTATTTATTGCAATGTTTGTATTATCAGCAAACAAAACGAACTTGGCATCTGGTAATGTTACTGATGAAAGGTCATTGATATACACAAGAAAAGGTAAGGTCTCCAAGATGGAACCTTGTGGGACCCCACATGTAATTAGTTCCCAGTTGGATGATGCCTGATAGCTTGATACATGTCTCTTTCCTAATAACACCCTTTGTTTCCTGCCAGAGATATAAGATTTGAACCATTTTGCAGCATTTCCTGTTACACTATAATATTCTAATTTACTTAAAAGGATATTGTTATTTACACAGTCAAATGCCTTTGACAGATCACAAAATATACCAGTTGCCTGCAATTTTTTGTCTAATGAATTAAGCACATTTTCACTGTAAGTGTAGATAGCCTTCTCAATATCAGAACCCTTTAGAAATCCAAACTGTGGCTTTGACAGTATGTTATTTGAGATAAGATGGTTATAAAGCTGATTGTACATTACTTTTTCTAAAATTTTTGAGAATGCTGGCAACAGTGAAATTGGACGGAAATTTGATGCTATTTCTTTATCTCCCTTCTTAAACAGTGGCTTAACTTCAGCATATTTCAACCATTCAGGAAATATTCCACTGATAAATGACTGGTTACACTGACAGCTTAATATGTTACTTAGCTCAGAATCACATTCTTTAATTAACTTTGTTGATATTTCATCATACCCACTAGATGTTTTTGATTTTAAAGATTTTATGATGGACGTTATTTCTGCTGGGGTAGTGAGGGTCAAATTCATATTATGGAAGTTACTTGAAATGTCTGGTCTGAGGTATTCCATAGCAGCATCTACTGAACCTGACAACCCCATCTTTTCAGTAACAGTTATAAAATATTTGTTAAAAAGTTCTGCAACACTATCTGTCACCAATGTATCATTTACTCTTAATGCTATTTGTTCCTCTTCATGTCTGGTTCTACCAGTCTCCTCCTTCACTATATCCCATACTATCTTTATTTTGCTATCTGATATGACTATTCCTTGTAATATATTTGCTTTGATGTCCATATTACAGTCTTTAATATTCTGCAATATTTCTTGTAATGTGCTATAGCATCAACATCAGAATTGTTTCAGATTGACATATACAATTTTCTTTTTGTTTTACAAGATACCCCTATTCCTTGAGGGATCCATGGCTTCTTTGTGGACTTCGCTCTAACCTTGGTAAGTTTTGGGGGAAAACAGGGTTCAAATAAGGTAATCACTTTATTAGCAAAAGTGTTATTTTTTCATTTATGCCATGAGCACTGTAAACATCAGTCCAGTGAATGTCTCTGAGGAGTGTCCTAAAATAATCAATTTTTGAGCTCAGATTTAACAGATTTTATATCCTGTTCAGTATTAATATTTAACAGAAGGAACTGCATGTCATGGTCTGAGAGGCCATTGACTATTGGTTTTGTAATATAATTTTGTTCATTGGACTTTTCTATAAAGATATTATCAATGGATGTTTGTGAGAAATTGGCTACCCTAGCGGGGAACTTTACATTACACAACATGAGCCTTAGTTTAAGCAAGTAATTTATGAGATAAAGAAGAAATTTCTGCTAAAGTATATTTGAAGTAAAAAAGTATATGGAAATGAATCACAGGCTGTGGGTATAGTGACGTGACTATGGAAACTGAGAACAGTCAATCGCTGTAACCAGATGATTTACAGCATGTTACATACTGTAGGTTGACAAAGACCTTACAGGTGAGATAGAAAAGAAAGTGTCACATTGTCAAATTCTTCACCTCTTCCTCAAGAAGTTGCAGAAAGATTTAAGACCTCACAACTCTGTTCCACTCAAGTTTTACAGTCTCCCAAAAATCCACAAGCAATAACCAACAGTAAGTAATATCAGTGCACAGACGTATGACTTACCTAAACATCTAACTTTACTGTTAAGACCTTCCGTGAGAAACTTTCACATCATATTTGCAATTCTGCTGATTTTATTAATAGAATTAAGTACCTAAAACTCAACAAATCAAACTTATTAATAAGTTTTGATACTGTTTAATTCTTCACAAGGATCGCTTAATGTGTTTGTTGTCACTCGTCAGCACTTAAGTTCAAATTCGATATAAAAATCTGTTCCATCATGCCCATCCCTGAACTTACTTTTTATTCAATATTCAACATTTTGAACACATTGACAGTGTTGCCGTGGGTAGTCCCCTATCCCCCTGGTGGAAAACCTTTCCTATGGAAGACAGAGGAGAGGACACTTGAGTCAGTGGAACTAAAACCCAAAGTTTTCTGGTAATGTGTAAATGATACTTTTTTAGTGTGGGCCCCTGGTGAGGCAGAGCTGTCATGATTTTTACAGCATCTAAATTATGTCCATGAGAATATACAGTTTATGATGGAAATGGAGGCAGATGGCTGTCTTCCATTTCTAGATGTTTTAGTCAGCTGGAAATTGAATGGCTCACTGGGGCTTTCTGTTTACCACAAGCCCACACATACAGACCTATATTAGTAGGCATCTAGCTGTCACCACCTTTCACAAACTGTGGGTGTCCTTCATACACTGGAATACTGGGCCCATGTCATATCTGATAAGAGACACCATTGCAGAGGAGCTAGAACACCAACAGCCTGCATTTAAAGAAAATGGATATTATCTCTCACATTTTCTTGGCATGTTTGATTACTGGTATGCTTCCAAAGTGTTCTGCTGTGTAGTTTCCATTACATGTATAATATTTCAAAGATCAACCCAGCTGTCATCTTCAGGTGTGAGAGTTTTCCTTTCATGTGTACTAGCTGCCTGAACTCTAAGCAGTCCAGGCAACAAGTACACATAACAGCAATTGAAGACAACATACTTCTGTGCCAATTGACACAGATTGTACCAAAGAGATATTTCAAATTTATGAGAGTTGCAATTCAGAGTCTTATTCTGTGTTTTGCTGACTGAGAATATTGACTTCAAGATAGTCAGTGGTCGTCATGGGCCTCAAGATCTTCATATTCACAAACTCTGTAACTTCTTGTACTATTTTTCTTGTTAGAACTTTATTTTGTGCTGTATCTCATTATGTTATCATAGGAACAATAACCTGTCTTTAGTTCATTCTAGATGGCACAGCAACTTCATATCACAATTCAAATCTTTAACCTCTTGCAGTCTCTTACTACCTGAGAAAAGCTGTTACATAGGTTAGATGAACTGGAACAATGGCAAGAGAATGTCAGATGGACACCACCCATTAGACCCAGCAAAGGAATCTTGGTCCAAGTACATAGCGCAGCTGGAGTAACAGTTCACAACCCACAGGACAACATGTGATGTTACCAAAAGTGCACCCTTATCACCCAATGTTGGTGCTCATATCTACTAGCTGGTGCAGCAATTATATCTGGATAAGGACCAATGTGTGTTAGGTTATATGGAAGTGAAAGACACATTAACTAAATGTTTCAAAGGTACAATTCTAGTGGTGGTGGCATCCATAAGTTTTATAAGGTGTATAAGAAATGTGGACAATCTTTTAACATATGAGCAGTCATTACGCAAGATCTCACTCAGTACCGTAAATTCAAATGTGAAAACAGGACTGTAATCTATCTTATGCCAATATGGCTATCAGGGACACACTTATCATTCATACAACAGATGCAGCACTGTGAAATGATCTTATTCACTTAAATAATCCTATGTTGGGAGAAAATTTATTGGTGCTTCAAGTTTCTGAACTAATAAGGTGAGCTGCAATATTGGAGGAACTGAGGATTTTAAGATAGATTTTTATAATTGTGACAAATCTTTCTGTCACAGGAGTAAACATGTCAGTAAAACCTGCCAAGATACTGGGGGCGATACATGCCACCAAAAAAAAACACAAGTCAATATTCATAGGCAGTCAGTCATCTACAGTACACAGAAGACGACTTTCAAAATAATGTTTACAGTATTCTTTCTCAAGGTGATAAAGCTGTTTTAACAGATCTTGGGATCAACAGACAAAACATACATTTCAACTTGATACAGGTTCCTCAAAAACTATAATTAACAGTGCTATGTACACCTTTATTTGGTTCTCCACAGTCGTCCAAATTTCAAGCCATGCTAATGAGTTATAGTGATCAGTCAGTCCAAATCAAAGATCATTGCATTGGGACTGCCAGGCATAAAAACAAACATGTACAGCCACCAAAGCTGATGAAACACTTGCGAACAACTGCCAACATAACGGGACTGGATCTTTTTTAGCAGCTTAGATTCACAATTCAGGATTTGGCCAAACACATCCAGAACACAAGACAGAGATTTAGGAACCAGGTTTTAAATTGTAAGACATTTCCTGGGGCAGATGTGGATTCTGACCACAATCTATTGGTTATGAACTGCAGATTGAAACTGAAGAAACTGCAAAAAGGTGGGAATTTAAGGAGATGGGACCTGGATAAACTGAAAGAACCAGAGGTTGCAGAGAGTTTCAGGGAGAGCATAAGGGAACAATTGACAGGAATGGGGGAAAGAAATACAGTAGAAGAAGAATGGGTAGCTCTGAGGGATGAAGTGGTGAAGGCAGCAGACGATCAAGTAGGTAAAAAGACGAGGGCTAATAGAAATCCTTGGGTAACAGAAGAAATATTGAATTTAATTGATGAAAGGAGAAAATATAAAGATGCAGTAAATGAAGCAGGCAAAAAGGAATACAAACGTCTCAAAAATGAAATCGACAGGAAGTGCAAAATGGCTAAGCAGGGATGGCTAGAGGACAAATGTAAGGATGTAGAGGCTTGTCTCACTAGGGGTAAGATAGATACTGCCTATAGGAAAATTAAAGAGACCTTTGGAGAGAAGAGAACCACTTGTATGAATATCAAGAGCTCAGATGGAAACCCAGTTCTAAGCAAAGAAGGGAAGGCAGAAAGGTGAAAGGAGTATATAGAGGGTTTATACAAGGGAGATGTACTTGAGGACAATATTATGGAAATGGAAGAGGATGTAGATGAAGACGAAATGGGAGATAAGATACTGCGTGAAGAGTTTGACAGAGCACTGAAAGACCTGAGTTGAAACAAGGCCCCGGGAGTAGACAACATTCCACTAGAACTACTGATGGCCTCGGGAGAGCCAGTCATGACAAAACTCTACCATCTGGTGAGCACGATGTATGAGACAGGTGAAATACCCTCAGACTTCAAGAAGAATATAATAATTCCAATCCCAAAGAAAGCAGGTGTTGACAGATGTGAAAATTACCGAACTATCAGTTTAATAAGTCACAGCTGCAAAATACTAACGCGAATTCTTTACAGACGAATGGAAAAACTGGTAGAAGCCGACCTCGGGGAAGATCAGTTTGGATTCCGTAGAAATGTTGGAACACGTGAGGCAATACTGACCTTACGACTTATCTTGGAAGAAAGATTAAGAAAAGGCAAACCTACGTTTCTAGCATTTGTAGACTTAGAGAAAGCTTTTGACAATGTTGACTGGAATACTCTCTTTCAAATTCTGAAGGTGGCAGGGGTAAAATACAGGGAGCGAAAGGCTATTTACAATTTGTACAGAAAGCAGATGGCAGTTATAAGAGTCGAGGGGCATGAAAGGGAAGCAGTGGTTGGGAAAGGAGTGAGACAGGGTTGTAGCCTCTCCCCGATGTTATTCAATCTGTATATTGAGCAAGCAGTAAAGGAAACAAAAGAAAAATTCGGAGTAGGTATTAAAATCCATGGAGAAGAAGTAAAAACTTTGAGGTTCGCCGATGACATTGTAATTCTGTCAGAGACAGCAAAGGACTTGGAAGAGCAGTTGAACGGAATGGACAGTGTCTTGAAAGGAGGATATAAGATGAACATCAACAAAAGCAAAACGAGGATAATGGAATGTAGTCAAATTAAGTCGGGTGATGCTGAGGGAATTAGATTAGGAAATGAGACACTTAAAGTAGTAAAGGAGTTTTGCTATTTAGGGAGTAAAATAACCGATGATGGTCGAAGTAGAGAGGATATAAAATGTAGACTGGCAATGGCAAGGAAAGCGTTTCTCAAGAAGAGAAATTTGTTAACATCGAGTATAGATTTAGGTGTCAGGAAGTCGTTTCTGAAAGTATTTGTATGGAGTGTAGCCATGTATGGAAGTGAGACATGGACGATAACTAGTTTTGACAAGAAGAGAATAGAAGCTTTCGAAATGTGGTGCTACAGAAGAATGCTGAAGATAAGGTGGGTAGATCACGTAACTAATGAGGAGGTATTGAATAGGATTGGGGAGAAGAGAAGTTTGTGGCACAACTTGACTAGAAGAAGGGATCGGTTGGTAGGACATGTTTTGAGGCATCAAGGGATCACAAATTTAGCATTGGAGGGCAGCGTGGAGGGTAAAAATCGTAGAGGGAGACCAAGAGATCAATACACTAAGCAGATTCAGAAGGATGTGGGTTGCAGTAGGTACTGGGAGATGAAGAAGCTTGCACAGGATAGAGTAGCATGGAGAGCTGCATCAAACCAGTCTCAGGACTGAAGACCACAACAACAATCCAGAACACAGATGAAAATGTGGAATGTGCGCTACCCACTTCTTATTTTTTTTAGATGTATGCAAAGGAGCCCTGGTGCCGGCTCTCCCCAGATGCTGCTGGACCTTTTATGGAGGCTAAATGGCTAATTCTTGTGGACAGCCATACAAGCTATCCTTATGACATCACTATGAACAGTAAGGGGGCACTCCAAATGCGCCACGCTCTAAAACAAATTTTCACTGTTGAGGATCTCCTTACGGCTATTGTTACAGATTACAGTGCCCAGTTCAAGAGTTATGAATTTGAATCTTTCTGCATGGCCCATAGGATACAGCACCTATACAGTGCACCATTTCATACAGAATCGAAATCGAAAGGGATTGTTGAAAGCTTCGTTCAGACATCCTGAGTGGAGATGCTACACCATAGGAAGATGAGGATCCTTCTGTCCCTCATGGCACCTTGTCAGTGGTTAAACATCATACATCATCACTACTGAATCTAGTGGCAAAAATAAATATAAAAAACAGCACTTGGAAATCGGTGCCACAGTCTCCCATTCTGAAGTATGGTATCGCAAGAAAGAGTAGTATCCTCGGACAGAGGTCTGTCAGCTGGGAAACACAATATATGTCGTACTGACATCAGATGGTTATATCCAATGCAAATATGTAGATCAGCTCTTACCATGAATGGATACATTTCTTCCTTTTTGGAATCATTGCTCTGTTTCAGTTCCAGATGACATCAATGGTTCTGCCACAGAAGGGGCAGGGGGAGCCACAGAAGAGCAGCAGCCTACCAGTGCTGACACCCTAGCAACACAGAACCAATGTGGACACAAGTCCAGGCTCAGTTGCAGCCAAAGGAGAAGATGCTTCACTTCTGTCTCTTGAGGGGGATCGATGCTGTGTCCTACACCATCAACCCTGCCAGATAGTCTGACCTTTCATCACAATGGCATGCAGACTTGACTTAGATCAAAGTGAAGCCAGCAGCTGGTGGTCTTCCACAGATGCTGCCATCAGCAGCCAAACTATTTTGCTGCACTGTCTTGTGCATCAGACATGCAAAGGGGTGACATCACTCTGCCTGAAAAACCAACGGTTGGGACACGTGTTATCGCTCGGTATCCACAGCCAATCATGTGGATTCCAAAACCAATCCATGCCCCACACCCCAGTGAGTCAGTGGAGTTCATATCCCATCAGAGAGTGATAGCAGCAGTCTGAAGAGAGCAGCTGCCAGTCTGGAACCAGCAACCTACAAGCAGACTGGCCATGAGGATAGCAGCCTACCCCTTTTCAAGTCAGTAGGGGTATTTAAATATATAAGGCTGCACATCTCATATGTGTCACTGCCTCCCCCCCTCTGAGGTAGCACCACTGTTAAGGCAGTCAGTCATCAGTTTTCAAGGTGGACAGATACGGATGTGTATCGTGTTTTAAGGCCCCATCGCTTATCACGAGTTCATGTAAGGAGTGAATGAGAAATGTAGTGCAAGAGGATTGGGAGTGCGTCTCAAATAATGTATCAGGTCACAGTAGGTAACTGCTATGTTACAGACTTCCTTCTCTCCAGGCCTTTTTCAAATACACCTCCTCCTCTTGCGATTCTTGAACAGCATATTTGCTATTACTAGTTGAAATTTATTGCAGAATTGATCAGTCTTTCTCCTGTTCCAATCCCTCCTAGCTGATATTCTCTCATAATTCTGCTTTCTATTTCTTCCTGTATAATAGTATTCCAATCATCCATGATTATTAGATTTTCATCTCCCTTTACACAATGACATACCCAGACAATGCCTTTGTATACTTCATCTCTTAATGTTCTGCTTATGACATTAGCATGTATACCTGGACTATTTTTGTGGGAATTCGTTTGCTTTTGATTGGTTTGAGAATAATCCTGTCACTGAGCTGTTTGTTTGCAGGAACTCATTCTCTGTGTTACCTCACGGTTTATAATGAATCCTACACCTGTTATACCATTTTCTAATGCTACTGATATTACTCAATATTTTTCTGACTGTTTTCTGGTGGTACTGGGATTACCCTACATTTACCTTTCCATTTCACTTCAATAACTGTTACTGTATTTAAATTTCCACTTTCAGAATTTCTAGATTCCCTACCACATTTAGACTACAGACATTCCACACCCCAACTTGTAGAAAGTTACCCCCTCATTAGTTTTTTTCAATCTCTTCTCAAGGCAACATCATTCTGTCAGTTCTCTTCCACAATATTTTACCATTGGAGAGATCATATAGACCAGGGCCGGCCAGAAATTCTGCACGCGTGCGGTGCTCCTGTACATGTGCAACTTCCGGGTCACAGCGTGCACGCCACAGCCATCAGCGTTCATGTAGTGCATGTTTCTACGCATAGATGTCGCTTTATCCACTTGCTGGGATACTCTGTACCGGCGCATTCTAGTGCTCTTTCCACAGCTTGCAAGCCAACCATAGGAAGGTATTTCACGTATTAAACATTACTGTCACAGTCTGCTCATTGAGACGTCTACTTTTATGGTAACAGTTCAACCCAGTAAGACAAGCAATACAGTTGACAATCGTGGGTTTTTATTAAGGCAGCTTGACTGACGGCATGTAAATACGTGTAATGTTTTTGATCTAGTATTTAAGAAAGAGAGCACTTAGCGACTTCCAACTAACCTTACTCATGATTTCAAATAACATTAAACTAATGCAAGGTTTCCTATAACTAATTCTCGGTGCCCTCAGTTACACCCACATAATTTCTGTCTCACTGACCTCTGAACAGAATGATAACCGCAGACCTCTCGATGATCACCTGTTATTTCAATACCATTATTGCTATATCTTTCATCAGTTCCATCTAAAATCTCCATAGTAACCGACAATTAAATGAATGTTATGTTTTATCGACTTCAGCTGAGTGTAGCCCTTCTCACACTAATAAAAACTCCTAAATGTAAGTATACATTGGAACAATCGGTTTAATGACCAATTTTCCTGATAATAATGTAACATGGAGCAGAATGAGGCAATAATGCACAATTAGTAAACAATAATTTTTAATTATGAAAGGAATAAATCCAAAGACGTTTATCACTTGTCATGAGAAATGATATAGTTAAAATCAGGCGCAAAAGCATGGTTCATTGACAAACGCAAGCAGCTGTGAAGATTTTCATCACTTATGCTTGATCGAAACCTTGATTTATTCATTTTCATCACCGAGAAAAATCTTTCACAAACAAGCTCTTGCGTGTACCACATAAACAGGGAAGTGGAGCCACCGCCGTTCATTTAGGACACATGTCTAATAACAGATGTCGCTGTCACTCGCTGTTGCACACATGCGCACATGTGCAGCACTTCCGCACGTCTGCACACTGTGTAGCGTTTGGCCGACCCTGATATAGACACTTTTTCAATTGCAGGCCACATTTCCTGTGGACAGACATTCTGTGTCCCATTGCCTTCTGCATCCTCACGCTGCTGGTGTTTTCTTATTCTTCTGCCTTTAGTGGCAGTTTCTTATTCCAAGGGTGAGAGGGTACCTGAACATCTGTCCTCTTTGACAAGGCTATAGGAAGGATGAGGGTAACTTCTTATACCTGAAGTATTCAGCTGCCTCTGCTGATGATCTTTTTTATTCAAAGTCCAGGTAGTGGCTGGAATTAGACCCATGACCCAAAACTTTTTGATAGATTTTCTCCTAGATCCAGGTACCCCCTTCAATACAAGGGACATTTAAGAAAGATTTGAAAATACTGATATACAAAAGTTTCCTTTCTATGCTTTCACAACACTATTAGTTTAATAGAAACTAAGTGACAGTTATTATGGAATGAAATGAAATGATGTGTAGCTGTGAACTAAGCTATCCTACATTTTTTGTAGCAGTAAAGATTTGCATCTATTCTAAAATCTTCATCAAATGACAATTAAGAACAGTTAATTTGCTTTTATTAATCATGTGAATATAACATTTTATAAATTATTTTAGCTCTTTCTCATAAAGTTATCTTTCATAAATCAATTTCATTTTCTTTCACAAGTAAATTTCATTACACCAAATATTTAAGCTTAATACATGTAGTACATTTACTTTATCCAACATAATTGTCACTAAATAATTCTCATTGTTATCAGATAATTCATTTCCGAAATACCTTAGATGTTACCTTTCTTTGAATAAAGCATGACTGTCACAACAGACAAGTGTGTGAACTGCTGCAGAATCATCAGACATGTCAGTGTATTTTCGGGTGGGATGATGTAACACAATCTGCATGAAGAATGATGCTGGTCACATCTGGAGATAAACTGACTTTTGCTAATGCTACACTATACCAGAAAGAGAACACCTTATACCAAGGGAGGTGGCACAGTTGCTAGCACAATGGACTTGCATTTGGGAGGGTGATGGTTCAAACCCGCATCTAGCCATCCAGATTTAGGTTTGCCAAGGTTTCCCTAAATTGCTCCAGGCATATGCCAGGATGGTTCCTTTGAAAGGGCACAGCCGATTTCCTTCCTCATCCTTGACACAATCCGAGCCTGTGCTCCGTCTCTAATGACCTCAATGTCGACAGGACATTAAACCTAATCTCCCATCCTTCTTCCTATATTAAATCCAATCTTCCTTTCTTCCTGCCTTTTTACAACAAGCTATCTTGAAACTCTGAGCTGATTTGGCAGTGGCGCAAGAACATTTAGCAGTTTTGCAGTAGTAATGTTAGGCCTAGACTGTAAGGTTTATTACAGTCAAATCAGTGAAAATATCCAGGAGACATTGCTGGTCTGATTGCTTCAGTCAACCTGCCTCCAGTAGTTTCAGTGCTTTGGAGACAGAGAATAAAAGCATTCAGACATCCCAAGAAGCTCTGAAGCAGTCTGAAAGTACAGATAAAAAGTTGCAGGTGAGGTGCTGGAAGAAAAGTTTTAAGAAGATCAAAAAGGTTTTCTTATTAGGTAGCAGACATACAAGGGGAATGTCAGAACCAGTTCACGACTCTTTAGGAAGTGATTACTAGGTAACTAGTACTTTTAGAGGGGAATATCAGAACTGATTCACAACTCTTTGGAAAGTGATTACCAGTTTTAAGGCAAGTGCAGGGCTCAATAATGTCAACTGTGATCTATGCTCTTTGGGGAAGGATAAAGTAATAATAGAAGGGGGGTTCAGGTAACAGTTTGGACCATAACCTCAATTAGACAATTGAGCATTATATCAGCCATGTTGCAGACAATGCTCCTCATAGTGGCGAGAAAACTGTGTCACACTTTGAGCGATGTGATGAGCCCTGCATGAAGCATTCTGTGGAGCTTGTTAATGCAAAACCTGGCAAAAACCAATCACTCAGAGAGAGATAAGATCACACATGAGCATAATTGATGCATCATCCTCAAATCGGTCACATTGTACATGGCATGGTTAGCAACAAATCCTTCTAGTAAGAGGCTACTTGCACGGCTGAGTGCCAGAAGCATCCAGTCCGACCAACGCAATATCCACACTATCCCAGTAATTTCCATAGCAATCGCTAGACCTTTTCAGGGTAAACTCATAAAAAAGACAGAGCTGCAGAATAAATATAGTTACAAACGATGGAAATATCTAGGCTGGAATAATGACATTATTATGAAAATTATTGATTGCTACTCACCATATAGACTAGCAGGCAGTTGCATCTCTGATCATGAACAGTCACTCTCCAAATATACATAGGGTCTCACTGAGGGCTTCAGAGACCGAAATTATGCTCCTAACCTTGTATAGAAACAGATCTCCCAGGCCTTGTTACTCCTGTCACCTACCACCTTCCACATGCATCCAGCCACGAAGGAGAACTCCCCTCCCAACTCAGATCCACTATGGCCTGAAGCAATTGAGTCACATTCTCTGCACATTGACTACCGCTCATTGTGTCCTGAAATAAGGAATATACTACCCACAACCTTCCTACCACTCCCATAGTGGTATTCCACTGTCCAATGAACCTGTGCAATATCCTTGTCTATACCTTTTACACACCTGCCCCCAACTTCCTGCCTCATGACTCATATCCCAGCAATAAACCTTGATACAAGACTGGTCCCACACATCCTCCTGCCATCATCTACTCTAATCCAGTCACAGTCATCTCCTATCCCATCAAAGGCAGAGCTACTGTGAAAGCAGTCGTGTGATCTACAAACTAAGTTGCAACCAATTTTCCACTTTCTACATGGGCATGACAACCAACAAGCTGTCTGTCCACATGAATGGCCAGCGACAAACTATGGCCAAGAGACAGCTGGACCACCCAATTGCTGAACATACAGCCTAACACAACATGCTTCACTTCAATGACTGCTTCACAGCCTGCACCATCTGGGTCCTTCCCACCAACACCGGCTTTTCTGAATTGCACAGGTGAGAACTCTCCCTGCAATATATCCTATGTTCCCGTAACCTCAATAGCCTCAACCTCCACTAGTCCTTGTCCTTCATGTACCTATCCTCTTCCCTGGTCTCACTCCAGCACTATTCCACCAACGCACTCAATAATCTTTTTCCCCCTCCTCTACTTCTCTCCTTTTCTGCCCCCCCCCCCCACACACACACACAGACAGCAAAAAAACCTCGTGTTTGCACCTAGCAGCCCTACCCTGTCTCCACTGTGTCCCCGCACACTCTCACAAGCAGCACAACACGTGCCCCGCCCCTACCCTGCTATCCCTCTCCCTCCCTGCCCCGGCCTCATCCTTCCCCCTACTGCTCACAGATTGCTTTTTCCATCAGGCACATGTTTTGTACTCAGTTGAGCCTCAGAGGCCCATCAAAACAAAATTAAGTCATTTATGGGGGGAAGGTATCAGTCAAGAAGACGTGTAAAAATCAAATTTTTGGGCCAAATAGTTTTTGTGAAATCGAATGATAAGTGTGTCAAAGCAGTGGGAACACCATGTGTCTGCACAGGCGAGCAGTGCAGTGATGACAAAATCGCGCACAGCGAGGAATGCGGGGAGCACGTGTCTGCAGCAGCGAAAGGGTTAATGAAGAGACAAAGCACTAGAAATTTCAAAAAAAAAAAAAAATGCATTCAAACGAATATAATTAGAGAAGTAAGGCACTTCGATATTGTTTTTAAATAATGAAAATATTAAGCAGCGCACAAGGTTTGAACTCATAACCTTTCGCGTAGAAGCCCAACACCTTAACCGTTACGCTAACGCAGCTCCTCTGACTACAGACCTCCATGAGAACTGTAACACATCACGCAAAATACTGACAAACACTGTTGGTATGACTATGAATTACTCACGCTTCGTCGAAGTACAATAGGAAATAAACAATTACCGCTGTTCTTTATTGCGAAAAAGCGGTTCGTGAGATTGATACAAACACCTTTCCTTGCTATCGCCTGAATTAGGAGTCTTATTGCTTGTTTGGTTTAATTAATTAATAGAATATGAAGCAATTGGTATAAAGAATGCTTTTTCAAAACTTTCTATAAAAGAAAGTCTGCTATCAAGACATTGCTTTTGTTCTATTACTTTATTTATGACTGAACGTTTCTAAAACTGAAGACACTCGTCCATGCTATGCATTGCAGCCAAGATCTGGCAACGTCGTTCTCTGTTCATTGGCTGATTGTTTTTTGTGACGTCAGATGCGCAGAACGAACCTAAACTCGGCCGCCAACATAAATGACGCGCACTTTAGTACAACAAAATACTGCAGCTTGGACAAAGCCAAGTATACTACAGAAAATGCATTTAGTGTCTCCCATCAAACATCATAAATTTGTTAAATAAAAATGTTAAAGTTCTCATATCCATTCAGGAAAATGAAAATGTGATTGTAACATCAGCAGACTTTTTGTGAATATTACATCATGTAGATATCACAGAAATTGAACAGATTATCTTGAAGGATAAAACCTAATACCACACTACAATACACCAAATAAGAAGAAAGGGGAAGTGCAAAAAGTGGAGTTTAGTCCCAGACCTTCACGTTAATGAAAATTATGATGAACAGCTTACTTTATCCTGTGTTACAGGAGTGGATCAGGAAACACAAGCCTGTAGTACTAACAGCTTACAGATCACTGGCAGAAAGTATCTTAAACTTCACAAAAGAGCTAGAAACAGTTTAATGTGGTTACGCAGACTTAATTGGAAGATCATTGTTTTTGGAGACTTTAATGTTGATTTTCTGGTCATGCAGTACTGACTGAGGGCAACTGGAGTTGTTGGATGTCCAGCTTAGGATTATTTCCCACGTGAAATTTCCATACAAGAAGTGTAACAGTCATTGACAATTCATTCTTAAGCCCAACAACTTACAGTGATTTAGGTGTAAAACAGATTGTTCAAATGGCTCTGAGCACTATGGGACTTAACATCTGAGGTCGTCAGTCGCCTAGAACTTAGAACTATTTAAACCTAACTAACCTAAGGACATCACACACAACCATGCCCGAGGCAGGATTCGAACCTGCGACCATAGCGGTCACACGGTTCCGGACTGAAGCTCCTAGAACCGCTCGGCCACACCGGCTGGCTAAAACAAATTGTCAATGGTTTATCTGACCATGATTGTCAAATTTTAACAATGAAATTTACTGACCCTTTAGGTACAAGCCATAGCAGAAAAGTATTGTATCACAGAATCAGGAAAAATGAACTGATCACAACCTTTAGAGAGAAACTACAGTAAGAATGGTGGGGAGAAATTTATAAAGCAGGCGTGTATCACAATGTTTAGAGAGAAATTACGGGAAGAACAATGGGGAGAATTTTATAAATCAGGCAATGTTAATGGAAAATACAATTTTGTTAATATATTCCTGCAGCACTGTGAGTCTTGTTTTCCACTTGAATAAGGTCAAAGTTGAACATAAGCAAATATTATGAAATTGAAGTATCTTACACCAGGAACAGAGAGCACTACATAATTTACAGCAGTAGTTGAGACTCTTCCACTCTAAGATTAAATAAGCAAAGTCATTTACTAAGCTCAAAAAATAAAACACTCCAAGAATAAAGCAAAAACTATTTGGAACATTATTAAACAACAAACAAACAAAACTTGTCACCCAAATGAAAAATCATTGGCCATTAATTTCATTACTTCCTCACAGTAGCCAATAATACTGCACCAAATACAGATGTGTTAGATTTACTTGTGAAGGTACTGCATGCACCACCAGTAGAAGTTGGTTTCAAAAATACAACTGCTAAGGAGGTTACATAATACATCAGGCCACTAAAAGGTAATAATTCAGCTGATTATGATAGTGTTTCTGGCAGAATATTAAAAATCTCAAGTTGACTTGATAGGATTACCCATAAGCTATCTTTACAATCAGACAATGAGTCACAGTATATTTCCTGAAAGACTTAAGTATGCTACAATAACATCCATCCATGGAACTGGAGACAAGCAAACCACCTCTAATTACAGACCTATATCATTCCTTCCAGTCTTTGCAAAAGTATTTGAGAAAGAGGCCTATGATAGAATACTGACCCACTTAACTGAGTAGAACTTGTTAACTACCTGTCAGTTTGGCTGTCATACAGGATTCTCCACACGAAAAGCATTACAAGATCTTAAAAATGAAGTGTTAACAGAGCTAAACAAGAGAAAATATCCTGTTGGTGTATCCTGTGACTTGTGAATCACAAAAATTCTACTCATCAAACTTAAGTGTTATTGCATTAATGGCATCCCCCTCACCTTGATGGAATTTTACCTCCACAACAGAAAGTAGAGGGTCTCTTTAACAGACTGCATCTCTGGTCTGAAAGAAACTTCATAACGGGGGAACATAACTTGTAGAATACCGCAGGGATCAGTACTACACCCACTCTTGTTTCTAATCTATATAAATGATCTTCCATTCAATTATTTTAAAGGGTGCTCAAATAATGTAATGTTTGCTCAAAACACAAACATACTTATCCAGGGTCCAAACACAAACTTAGCTGACACAGTTCAGATGATCAGTGAACAGACCTTCAAGTGGTTCACAGTTTGAGTCTTAATCTCATGAAGACTTACACAGTTTCAAACAAGCAATAATGAACTTTTAGCACCAGAAGTAGGAATTAATGTTCATACACTGAATGAACCATTATATCTAAAAATCTTTGGGGTCCAGCTGGACAACAACTTAAAATGGAGTAAAAAATGGATTAACTAATTAAGAAGCTCAGTTCAGCTTGTTATGGCCTTATCAACTGTTGTAACAACCAATTTTGTGTGTGTGTCACTTCGTAGTTTGCACATAAGGTTTGTGCTTGATTCAGCCACTAGAGGCTAACTGACCTGCAAATACAACAACTAAGTTCATGTAGTTGTGCTGATCCATGCTCTGTATGACTGTTCTGGCAGCTTTTGGTAGTGGTGAAACTCCACACAAGCAGCAATAACGTGAGTACTTTTCTACTGACAGGTACAAAGTAACTCACACATCTGATCAAAAGAAAGACTTGAAGGTTCTTGTAAGGGGGCAAGCTGACACAACTAATGATCCCTGTGAGGTGATATCCACAACAAAACAACAGCATTGCACAAGATTACATCTGTTACCCCAAATGCCTGGAAATGTTGCCGCAGGAGTTTTTTGTAAGTGTCCTAGCCTTTGCTGCATTATCATACACAGGGAATGGCAGTGGATATGTTGTGGTGGGGCCATGGGTTGTGCCAATGTAGTCAGCTGTCAGCATCTGCTCTTGCTCGAGAAGAGATTTAAGCACTGCCACCATGCAAATTAAACTCGAAGGACTAATGACTGAAGTGGAACACATGGGGTTGAATATCATACTAGTCACCAAAGAAGTGTTCTAACTGAAGGACATTGTAATTTATTGCTCAAACAGTATACACGCATTTAAGATAAGGCACAATACAATCAGCAATTTGCAAGTGGCCAGTGGAACCTTGCGTTCTGACCTATATATTCATTAGTTCCAACAGGGGGCACAGCCAGCATGCTGCACATTCAACTGCTGTCGCATTAGCAGGCGGGTGGCCTCTAGTGGCCAAATCAAGCACACACTTCACACACAAACTATGAAGTGCCACACACACAGAATTGGTAATTACAGCAGAAACATTTCTCATCGTGCTGACCTAAAGACAAGAGTGTTGTCATATGGAATCATCTTCTGGAGCAGTGTACCTAACAAAAATAAAGTGATTATTCAGCAGAAGTGAGCAATAAGAATACTATGTACAGCAGACAACTGCACATCTTAAAGAAAACTTTTTAAGGATCTTTGAATACTTACACTCATTTCTCAGTACATTTACCACTTAGTAGTTTGTGTTGCTGTTGATAAAAATCAGTTTCAGCTGAGCTATTATACACACAGTCATAACCAAGAAATAAAAATAATTTTCAAGCAGACTTTGCCTCCTTGTCCACAATTCATACTGAGTTATGTACTCTGTTGGTAAGATATTCAACAAGCTGATGTCTAACATAGAGCAAAAAATTGGGAACCACAACCAATCCAAACTGGATGGAGTGAAACAGAAATTTTGGCAATTGTCAGGATTTTTGTGGTATCTTAACTCGTCTTCCACAGGAATCATTAATAGAATTTAAAAAGGAACTCAATACTGCTAAAAATTACAACTATCCTACGAGACAATCAATTTCACTAATTAGCAATGCTAACCCTTCACTAAGTCTACTTTTTACCAATATATGTACCCTCAAAACCTGTACCATCAAGTCTAGAGACAGCAGTAGGTTATAGACTAGGGAAGTGAAGTTCTTGGCATCATTGTTCACATAAAGTAGTAAATCAGAGATCCAGAATGAAGAGATCCGTCAAGAAACAAGTGAAGCACCACTTGAAACCACAGGATCAATTAAGGCTGAAATTGTCTGGACATGTGAAAACAATGAAATAAACAAGTGAGAAAATGGCTTGAGGAAGGCAAGGGACTAGTGACTGGCCCAGAAAATGGTAGATCACTCATGTGAAACAGGATCTAGATGGGTGTGAAGTGGAACATCACCATGTTGAAAGGGAAAAAGTCAACCTGGATAGAAAAGGGTGGTAAGTATTCTTATACTATACCTGGCCAAGTAGAGAAGTTTAATTGATGATGATGATGATGATGATGATGATAATGATGATGATGGTGGTGGATTTTAGCCTGTCATGGAATCTCAAGAACATAACATGTGTTAAAACTGGCAGGAGAGATCTGCACATCAATTCTGCAATATTTTGAAACTGTTGGATCTCTGTTGCTGTTTTGTGGACTTTATTATCAACTACCTATTTTGTTAAGAATTGTAGCTGTTACATTATTTTTATATTGTATTGTTCAAATATACATGCAGATGTAATCCAAGCAATATAATATAATTTATAATATAATATATCATAATAATATAATATAATTTATATGTAAATTGGTGTGTACCTTTCTGTAAACCAGAATACAAATGGTTAACTTGATTATCATCAAATATTTACCTAGACCCAAAGTTGTCATGTAGAAACTCAAAGCTAGTCCTGTCATTCGGTGAGTGATTGAAAGCATTGATGTTAGTTGCATTTTGTAAATGGTGAGGTGAGGTGACTGTGGCCGACCCAGCCTAGCATTTCTCTCATCGTGGGTTTCATTGACAGGAGATTCAATCTTTGTTACTTTTAGTGTAATGCATCGACACCTGCAAAAAAGACATACACAAATTGACAAATGGCATATGTGCCAATTTCTTATATATATAAAATAGAAGCTAAATCGCAAAAGACAAAATCATGATCATTCAATGTCCTGTATGGATACCATTACAAACTTATCTACACACATCAAAAAAGGTTTTGCATCACCTCGATTCCGAGAGATGTGGAACCTTTACAGCAAATTGGAATAGAGATCAACATAAACATCATTTCCGCCCTTTATATTGCTCGTTAAAACCACACATTGCATATTGCACCACCATACAGCAAGACCTTAAGAGGTGGTGGTCCAGATTGCTCTACCTCTAATACCCAGTATCATGTTGTCTTGCATTGATGCTTGACTGCTTTCGTCATGGCATACTATCCACAAGTTCATCAAGGCGCTGTTTGTTCAGGTCGTCCCACTCCTTATCGGGAATTCGGTATAGATCCCTACGAGCGATTGGTGGGTCACATCGTCCATAAACGGCCCTTTTCAATCTATCCCAGGCATATTCGATAGGGTTAATGTCTGGAGAACATGCTGGCCCCTCTAGTCAAGCAATGTCGTTATCCTGAAGGAAGTCATTCACAAGATGTGCACGATGGGGGCACGAATTGTCATCCATGAAAACGAATGCCTCACCAATATGCTGCCGATATGTTTGCACTATCAGTTAGAGGATGGCATTCACGTATCGTACTGCCGTTACAGCGCCTTCCATGACCACCAGTGGCATATGATACTCCCCCATCATGCCACCCCAAAACAGCAGGGTATCTCTTCCTTGTTGCACTTGCTGCACAGTGTGTCCAAGGTGTTCAGCCTGACCGAGTTGCCTCCAAACACGTCTCTGACGATCGTTTGGTTGAAAACATATGCGGCACTCATCGGTGAAGAGAATGCAATGAAAATCTTGAGCAGTCCATTCAGCACATTGTTGGGCCCATCTGTACCACACTGCATGGTGTCGTGGTTGCAAAGATGGACCTCTCCATAAACATTGGGAGTGAAGTTGTGCATCTTGCAGCCTGTTGTGCACAATTTGAGTTGTAAAATGACATCCTGTGGCTGCACGAAAAGCATTATTCAGCATGGTGGCGTTACTGTCAGGGTTCTTCGAGCCATAATCAGTAGGTAGCGGTCATCCACTGCAGTAGTGGCCCTTGGGCGGCCTGAGTGAGACATGTCATCGACAGTTCCTGTCCCTCTGTATCTCTTCCATGTCTGAACAACATCGCTTTGGTTCACTCCCCTTGTTGAGAGCCCTACCTGGCGCAAAGTAACAATGCAGATGTGATCAAACTGCAGTATTGACTGTCTAGGCATGGTTGAACTAAGGACGACAAAAGCCATTTACCTCCTTCCTGGTGGAATGACTGGAACTGATCGGCTGTCGGACCCCCTCCATCTAATAGGCGCTGCTCATGCATGGTTGTTTACATCTTTGGCAGGTTTAGTGACCTGCCTGATTTCATAGTCTGTGAAGTATTCATAAGTAGGGGTCACAGACCACTGTGGAAGCAAAAAGCATCCTGTATGGCTGAAGCAGGACCTGTTCTGACGGCAGTTCCACCTCAGTGGCAAAAATATGCTTTGTAACTGTTCATTTTATGTTGACCAAGTCTGGATATGAACAGTCGCATGGGCATTGACTTAAATTGGTGTTGTGAAGTTATAATTTTGATTGTGACAATACCTGCAGACTTCGATGTTGGTAGCATAAATGAACAAAGCTTACGTCACATTGTTACATCAACTTTCACCTTGCTGTCGACAATTTGGATAATCCTTAGTATCTGGTTGTGAACTTCCTCAGTGATGTATTAAATCATTGTTCATGATCTGGTCTTGACTGTGAGTTGCAGGCCACTGTGGTCGAGCAGTTCTAGGTGCTCCAGTCCGGAACTGCGCTGCTGCTATGGTCGCAGCTTCAAATCCTGCCTCGGGCATGGATGTGTGTGATGTACTTAGGTTAGTCAGGTTTAAGTAGTTCTAAGTCTATGGGACTGATGACCTCAGATGTTAAGTCACATAGTGCTCTAAGAGCCATTTGAACCATTTGACTGTGAGTTGATGCTAACATATTTGAAACTATCATAAATCTTTTTGCTAAGAAGATTCAGAACTATCATTGCATTACGTTTCCCAAGTCCAGCATAGCAGCAGCAGCAGCAGCAGCAGCAGCAGTGGTAGTACTGTAACATTAAATGGGAGTCACTAGTGAGTTTGATTTAAAAGTGTTTCTCGTCCATCAGAATTAGCATTTACAGTTGAGGCTCCATGAATTCTTGTGTTTGGCAACTGGAACTTTGCATTTTTCCTTGTTACTAATACATGCCAAACTAATTGGAGGAAATAGCGCATTCACAATATAATATGTTTTTCACCAGAGTAGCACGATATTTATTTTTTCCTGAATTGTGTTGTTCATGCAAAGATTTACTAGGCCACGCCAGTGAGAGGTCAGTTTAAGAATGACTGCAGAACAGGTTAAGGACTGGTAGGGTTTAACATGAAGAGGATGTGCAGATGGACTTTGTGTACAAAGAACAAACAGGCATATCTATGTTATCACTTGATCAAACACCCTAATTATTCTTTTGCTTATGGTTGCAGGCAGTCAGTTCCAGTATACAATGCAGGAATGTTTTTATGCATCTTTGTACCATCTATTTCAACCAATGTACTATTCTCCATGGCTACATAGTGTGAGACCTTTTGAGGAGTGCAGTTCTGATGCTATGCACAAATAATATTTATTAATTCAATGGATATGGGAACAGAATGTTACTAACTAATGGCTAAAAAAACTGATTTAGAGTTGGCAATTTTATTATCATCATTATTATTATTGCTATAATAAATTCAAGGCACATGTTAAACAAGAGCATACACTTTTTAGTTACAAACATACTAAACAAGTGTTGTGGAATAATCTCTCAGATACATAATGGCAGGCAAATTCAGAAAGACAGATAAAGTGCACTTACGCTGTACTGCGGCTCTCCTTCCGCATGCTGCTGTTGGCAATTTGTTATCATCGTTCATAGCCAATCGAGTGATGGAATATGGTAATGATGAAAATCACTCAATTTTGTAACCTACACCATCACGAAAATTTCACCGTTTTTGCTGAATATGTCATGATTTCTGAAGTTCTACAAGAAAGTTTTACATTTTCCACAAATTTTCTGTTAAAAAGTTATGCATACTCAAAATATTCGTATCCCACAAAGTTCAAATCTTGAATAGTGATTGGTTCCAAAATTCAGTACCACAATCTTGTAGCCCAGATTTTTCTGAATTCACAAATGCCTATATTCACTAGAATCACTTGTTAACAATGCAGGAAAAGATAGATTGTCACTAAATGGGGATAAAGTATCAAAGTAGATAAGTATCAATTTACTTCATCAAAATATCACAGGGGTAAAAAATAAAGTCAATGAGCTGTTAGTATGTTTAGATGACCTCAAAAATTAGAATGGCATGGATATACTTCGTCTGTCTGAACACCATGTAACTTTGGTGAGTGAAAGTGTCAGTATAAATAGGTATAATTTAGCATCATACACTTGCTGCTCTAACATGGATCAAGGAGGAGTTGCCATTTACGCAAAACATGGATATAAGTACAAAACTGTAGAGGTAAGCAAATTTTGTGTTGATCAGCACTCTGAAGTTCATGCATGTGAACTACAGCTAGATACTGTAGTGTTGATATTAGCAACAGTGTACTGGTCCCCATAAGGAAATAGGGAGCTATTCATAAAAAGGTTTGACTCCCTATTATGCTGTCTGTCACACAAAAAGAAGAAGTTATTAATCTGTGGTGATTGCAATGTAAACTTTCTAAGCAATTCTGATAGTAAAAGTGAACTGGAAGTGTTATTAATGACAGTGATCAACTTCCCTACATGTATAGCTCAAGACAGCAGCACTCTAATAGATAACGTATTTGTACAGCAAGAGGATGTAAAACTGACATATGCTTTCCCTGTGATAAATGGGTTACCAGACCATGATGTACAACTGATTAATTTACAAAACTTAGCAGCGTGTACAGTTCAGAAACCATTAAGTAAAAGTGTAAGGCTGGTCAACCCAGTATCTATAGAACACTTCAGAGAAAATTTAAGAAATGTTAATTGGGAGATGTATATAATTAGCTAAATGCCAAAGATAAATGCAACATATTTCTCGATAAATATATCCATTTTTGAACACTGTTGCCCCAAAAAATTATTTAATGTGACACCAAACAGTTTTCATAGAAATCTTGGATCACTACAGATATTAAAGTGTCTTCAGAAAGAAAATGAAAATTGTATGAGACAGCAAAAATTCGTAAAGACCCAGAAATAATTTTACACTATAAAAATTATTGTAACATACTCAGGAAGGTTGTCAGAAAATCAATATATATATATATATATATATATATATATATATATATATATATATATATATATATATATATATATATATATATTAGGGGTGAAATTAACAACTCAGGCAATAAAACCAAAAAAGCTCCGTCTTTAGGCCACAAGTGGCCCTTCCGGGACCGTCCGGCCGCCGTGTCATCTTCCGAGGAGGATGCGGATAAGGAGGGGCGTGTGGTCAGCACACCGCACTCCCGACCGTTAGGACGGTATTCTTTGACCGAAGCCGCTACTAATCGGTCGAGTAGCTCCTCAATTGGCATCACGAGGCTGAGTGCACCCCGAAAAATGGCAACAGCACATGGCGGCGGGATGGTGACCCATCCAAGCGCCGGCCACGCCCGACAGCGCTTAACTTCGGTGATCTCACGGGAACCGGTGTAGCCACTGCGGCAAGGCCGTTGCCCAATAAAACCAAACCAATATGGAATGTTGTTAGAAGAGAGACAGGAAAAGTAACCACTGGGGTAGGTAGTATTACTATTAAAGAGAATGAGACCATCTTAACTAACAGTACACAAGTAGCTAATGTACTTAACAACCGTTTTTTAAGTGTAGGCAAAACAACTGCTGAGAATAATACAATACAAAGAGCTAAGCAATACATAGAAGAGTCAGTTTTGAGAAATCCTTGTCAGATTAATTTTCATCTAATTGCCAATTGGGAAATAAGGAAAATCATTAAATCTGAAAAATAAATATTCTTTTGGATAGACGACATTTCTAACAAAATATTAAAACAATATGGAGCAGTTACAGCTGATGTTCTGAGTCACATCTGTAACGCAACACTAACTCAAGGTATTTCTCCAGACAGGTTAAAAAAAAGCCATTGCCAAGGCTCTCTACAAAAAAGGGGACACCACAGATGTCAATAATTACCAGCCAGTATCCTTGCTTACAGCATTTTCAAAAATCATCAAGAAAGTAATGTACTCAAAGAGTGGTTAGCCATCTCAACAGTAATGGGATAATTAGTAAATCACAGTTTGGGTTTCAAAAATGCTGTTCTACTGAAACAGCAATATACAATTTCACTGCCCACATAATACAGCCTTTAAATAGTAAAATGTCACCAATAGGAATTTTCTGTGACTTGTCCGAAGCATTTGATTGTGTGAACCATGAAATTATGTTACAGAAATTACAATACACAGTATAAACAGAACAGCATATGAGTGGTTTAAGTCATATCTATACAACAAGAAACAAAAAGTTTCTTTATATGGTTTAAGTGATTTAAGGAAGTTTCCCACTTCAACTGAATGGAGTGAAATTACATTAGGTGTTCCACAGGGTTGAATCATGTGTCCCCTTCTGTTCTTGATATATGTGAATAACCTCCCTTCTTATCTGAAACAAAAAGCTAAACTGACACTGTTTGCTGATGATACAAGCATGATCATTAATCAAGTAAAAGAAACTCCAATCGAAAATGATAGAAATAATGTCTTTGGAAAAGTTATTGATTGGTTTTCTGCAAATGGGCTTGCTCTGAACTTTGAAAAGACACAGTACATCCAATTTTCTACTGCAAGAAGTACAGTTCCTTCAATAAATTTAACACATCCATAGAAGTCAGTAGCCAGGGTAGAGCATTCTAAGTTTTTGGGTGTACATATATATGAGAATCTTAATTCGAAAATTCATATTTTGGATATCCTAAAGCGAATAGGTTCAGCAGCTTTTGCAATCAGAATAATTGCTAATATTAAGGATATTGAAATTAGCAAACTAACATACTTTCACTCTCTGTGTCATACAGAATAATATTTCGGCTAACTCAACACTTAAGCAAAAAGTACTCACTGCTCAGACGAAAGTGGCATCTGTTTAAAAGGTTAGGAATTATTACAACAGCTTCGCAGTACCTTTATTCAGTAATGAAATTTGTTCTGAACAAACCGAGCAAGGTGGCGCAGTGGTTAGATACTGGACTCGCATTCGGGAGGATGACGGTTCAATCCTGCATCCGGCCATCCTGATTTAGGTTTTCCGTGATTTCCCTAAATCGCTCCAGGCAAATGCCGGGATGGTTCCTTTGAAAGGGCACGGCCGACTTCCTTCCCCATCCCTCCCTAATCCGATGAGACTGATGACCTGGCTGTCTGGTCTCCTTCCCCAAACAACCCAATGTTCTGAACAACATGGACCAGTTTAAAAACAACAGTGACATTCATGATTATAATACCAGAAGAAAGAAAGACTTACACTATGTCTACTTAACCAATATTTGTCAGAGAAAGTAGTAAAATATGCTGCTGTAAAACTGATATTGAAATTAGCAAACTAACATACTTTCACTCTCTGTGTCATACAGAATAATATTTCGGCTAACTCAACACTTAAGCAAAAAGTACTCACTGCTCAGACGAAAGTGGCATCAGTTTAAAAGGTTAGGAATTATTACAACAGCTTCACAGTACCTTTACTCAGTAATGAAATTTGTTCTGAACAACATGGACCAGTTTAAAAACAACAGTGACATTCATGATTATAATACCAGAAGAAAGAAAGACTTACAGTATGTCTACTTAACCTATATTTGGCAGAGAAAGTAGTAAAATATGTTGCTGTAAAAATTTTCAGTAAATTACCAGATGAAATAAAATGTATGATAGACAGCTGGAATAGTTTCAAAAATAAACTGAAATCATATCTGCTTGACTTCTCCTTCTACACCATAGATGAATTCTTGAATAGGAATAAATAAATCTATAGGTATAATATATGAATTTTGTGTCATGTAAGGGAATGGGGTACGTAATAAAAAATTTAAGCTTAAAATAAATAAATACCTCGATCTAAGTGTGCATTTGTTATGCACTTGACACATTCCACATCATAATGGTTACCGTGAGATGGATCGATGGAACATGTAACTAACTAACTAATTACTGTAAAGAATGCACATTAAGTTGCAGACAGGTTCAATTAAAAGACACGGACACATAAGCTTTCAGTCACAGTATTTGTCAGAAAAAGAGAAACACACACCATTCATTCACCAACATACGATTGAGATTTAGTTACTGTAACTGATTTTTTAACTAACATATTGTGTTGCATCTAGTTTTCACTTAAAGAGGAATAGCACTATATATTATCTGCCTTTATTGTAAACTAACTGTTTTTGAGTTTGTTAACAACTGTAATTAACATCAAAATGTTTTAGGAAAGCAGTAATTTTTACCACGGGTTTTTAAGTTGCCTTAACAGAAATTTCGTTTTGTGTGTCTGCTTATATTCTTATAGGGAATTAGCAACTTTTTAGCACAAGAGACTAAAGGATAATCAGGTAACACAATGCACCAGCCAAAATGCAGCCCCACTGTGAAGGCTGTTCTCAAACAGGGATGAGCTGGTTGACATTAAAAGCAGCTGGAAATCACCCAGACTACTGTCAAACAACTGGCAACTGCTGTGAATCAGTACATTGGACCTGTGATACTTGTACCAGAGGTACCTCAGGTACTATCCTCTCCTGTGGATCCTGTCTCCTCTGCAGAAAGTACAGCCTCTGTCATTACCCATCTACTTGACTGCGTGTCAATGGTAGATCTAGGCATCCTGTACAGGTTGGGTGGGGACCAGGGAAGACTCAACATGCTGTACTGATCCTCATAACCATAACCAACAAGCTTGAGGTGCTGTCTTTCACTGAAACTGAGCCAGTGGGACTCACTTCACCTGTTCTGGGGAAACCTGTTTTGTCCAGTCTCAGTAGAAAGCAAATGCAAAAGGGTAGGTTCTATTAATTGTCAGCAGTTCAAACATGTGGTGAATGATGGTGCCCCTTATGAAAATGGCAGCAAGGGACAGGAAAGGACACCAGGTGCACTCAGTGTGTATGCCTGGGGGCATCATTTAACATGTTGAAGAGGCTATTCTGGCAGCCACTGAGAGAATAGGGTGCAACCAACGGCAAATTGTGACACACGCTGGAACAAATTATGCCTGTCACCTGGACTCCAAGGTCGTTCTTGAGTCATTCCAGTGACTGGTAGAGAAGGTTGATAAGACCAGCCTTGCGTGCGGAGTTTCAACAAAGCTCACAATTTGCAGCATTGTCCCCAGAAATGATTGTGGCCCATTGGTTCTGAGTTGAGTGGAAGGACTGAAAATTTCTGTGACAAGCTAAGTTGCGACTTCCTGGACTTTCACCATTGAGTTGAGAACTGTAGGGTCCCCCTAATTGGGTCAGATGAGCACTACACTTCACAGGCCACTTCAGGTGGCCAACTGTGTGTGGGGTGCACACAAAGGTTTTTACATTAGGCAATTCTCCATTCAATCCATATAACGATACCTGTAGGACACCAGCCGAAGCATTCACAGCAAAGCACCAGCATTCGAAGTGCTCCTGAAAAGCAGTGAAATTCACATCATATTAGGTACAGAAAGCTGGTTGCAAGGGGAAATTGATAGGAGTGAGATTTTTAGGGGAAATTTAAGTGTATATCAATAGGATCGGCAAATGGGAAATGGAGGTGGTGTATTGGTCGCAGTAGACAAGAAACTCAAATCACAGAGAGAGAAATTGAAGATGCATGTGAGATTGTTTGGACAACACTAATTATCAGGGGTGGGCATAAAATGATAATTTGATCCTTCAGTCACTTACCAGACTCATCTCCTGATGTAACCAAAAACTTTATAGAAAACCTCAGATCACTTGTACGTAAGTTCCCCAATCATACTGTCATCAATAATGAAGAAAATTACAGTTTTGCTGGTGGTGGGTGTCATAAGACATCATGTGAAACTTTACTAAATGCCTTCTCTGAAAACTACCTAGAACAGAGTTAGGAACCCCATCATGATGGAAATATACTTGATCTGATATTGATGTTTTATTGATAGCAGAATCAATTTTCGATCACATGGTGATCATCTTAGCACTGAAGATGATCACCATGTGATCGAAAATCGATTCTGCTATCAATAAAAACATCAATATTATGGCCAACGCTGACCTTCCTTTTAATTTAACATATATGTTCATTGTGCACACAGCATCCTCTTTGAGGATGTCCACATCAAGTCTGGTATCAGTGACCATGACACGGTTGTGGCAACAACAGTTCTGGCAACAATGATTACCGAAGTACAAAGGACAACTAAACCAAGCAGAAAAATATGTATGTTCAGTAAATTAAAAAAAAAAGTTGACACTGCACTGGACAGATATGTACCCAGTAGAACAGTTCATAATGGGAGGGAACCTCTATGGTATACAGTCACTGTAAAGGAGCTTCTAAAGAAACGGAGATGACTGCACAAAAGGTGTAAAACAAAGCATAGGGCTATAGATGAAGGGATGCTGAATGAAATGAATTTCACTGACAAGACACCAATGTGTGATGCCTTCAGTGGCTACCGTAGCAGGATACTGTCAAATGACACTTCACAAAATCCAAAGAAATTCTGGTTGTATGTAAAGGCTGTTAGTGGTACCAAAGTTACGTGTCAAATCCCTAGCGAATGACACAGGAATTGAAATTGAAGGCAGCAAAGTAAAACCTAAAATGCTTAACTCTATTGTCAAATGTTTTATAACTAAGGAAAACCCAGGAGAATCACCCCAATTTAATCCTTGTACCACTGAAAAGATGATCTGTTGTAGAATCCTAGAACATATTGTGAGCTCAAACATAATAAGGTCTCTTGTAGCTGCAGCATTTCTTGATTTCTGAAAAGCATCGTGTGACAAAGCAAGCTGGGATATTTTTCTTCCCCTCTTGTTTTGCCATCTGCCTCCTTAAATTCGGTTTTTCACTTTTAACTAATTACTATTAACATACATGAGTGTATTATGCATTTTCAGGAAAGAGAAAGGTTGGCCCTCAGTTTTAAAGAATATAACACCAGGTCTAATTTTGTGCTTAGTTTTATGTATGTAATTGATTTTCTAATTTATTTCAACTATTTCTAGTTAGTATCTTTTGTTACAGGGTGAAATCAGTAATTGTTTTGTAACTTAAAAAGTCTATTGTTGACTTATAAACAAATAAAAATTCTCTAAGAACTGTGAACAGTTGGAAGACGAAATGCTGGTAATCTTTCTATTTGGTTCTATTCGAAAACATGTTAGCAAAGCCAGCCATTAATTAATTCCAAAGTAATTAACAGTTTTGTCAAAAGTATTGTTTGTATAATGATAGTTGTTAATTTCACAATTCAAACAAATAATTTGGCCTAACTCTTGCAGTAGAAGAAACTGTTAAAAAGAACCAATTTTTCGATGTATTCAGTTGATTTAATGAGTTTAGTTTTAATTGTAATTTCTGTAAATTAATATTTGAACAATGTGTAGTTTCAGCAGCTATTATTGTGAGGATATATAAGGGTCCGATTTTTGGTCCCGAGACAGTTAGTCCACAGCTGAGTTTCAGACGAGAAACCTGTGTTTGTTAGAACAACAACAATGCTTCAACTTAAATGGGGAATAAGTGTTACACAATTAGACCAAGTGTAAAAACAATGACAGTGTTTGCTCCATACGTACCTTTCTATTCTTCAAGAACTGTGAACTTTGTGGTTTGGTTTTTACTGCTCGTAGATATTCAACAGTAAACTACTGTAGCAGTATGAGAATGTTTGCCTGAAAACTATTAATGAAGCTTATCGAAAGTTAAACAACAGTGCACTGTCCATATTAAATGTGTATATGGGGAGTTGTGAAAAGTGAAAGTAAACGACTGTGGAATGAAAATGTGCACCTGTAGGCTACATCATTTACAATAGACAGTACTGCATTTCCACCCCCTATTTTTTAAGCTAGTATGTCAACACCGAAAACAACAAATGAAGAAACAAAGAGGGCGAACACTGTCACAATCGGACTCGGTACCACACCTTCGCTTATTGTCAAAAGTATGGTCATATGGGGTATCAAGTGAAATTTGTGACTGGACGGGGGACTTTTTGGTAGGGAGGACACAGCAAGTTATCTTGGGTGGAGAGTCATTGTCAGATGTAGAAGTAACTTCAGGTATGTCTCAAGGGCGTGTGTTGGGACCCTTGCTGTTCATGTTGTATATCAGTGACCTTGCTGACAATTTTAATAGTAAAATCAGGCTTTTTGCAGATGATGCAGTTATCTATAATGAAGTACTATCTGAGAGAAGCTGCATAAATACTCAGACAGATCTTGATAAGATTTCAATGTGGCAGAGATTGGCAACTTGCTCAGAGATTGGCAACTTGCTCTAAATGTTCAGAAATGTAAAATTTTGCTCTTCACAAAATGAAAAATGTAGCATCCTATGACTATAATCACAATGAATTATTGTTGGATACAACCAACTCGTACAAATACCTGGGTGTAACACTTCATGGGGATATGAAATGGAATGATCACATAGGTTCAGTAATGGGTAAAACAGGCAGTTTATTGGTACAATACTGCAGAGGTGCAATCAGTCTACAAAAGAGATTGCTTATAAATCACTCATGCGACTAATCATAGAATATTGCTCAGGTGTGTACGGCCTGTACCAAGTAGGACTAACAGGGTATATTGAACATATACAAAGAAGGGCAGCACGGATGGTCATAGGTTTGTTTAATCTATGGGAGAGTGTCACAATGATACCGAAGGAACTGAACTGGTAGACTCTTGAAGATGGACGTAAACTATCCCAAGAAAGCCTATTAATGAAGTTTCAAGAACTGGCTTTAAACGATAACTCTATGGATATACTACAGGTCCCTATATATTGCTTGCATAGGGATTGTGAGGATAAGCTTAGAATAATTACTGAATGCACACAGGCACTCAAACAATCATCCTTCCTGCACTCTGTAAGTGAATGGAACAGGAAGAAACCCTAATAGCTGGTACAATGAGACATTCCCTCTGTCACACACCTCATGGCAGTTTTCAGAGAATAGATTTTGATGTAGACACACAATCAGGTGCACATGACTGCCAACTCCGGCAGATCGGGCCAGAATGCAAGTACAGTGTGGGATGGAAGCAGCAACCTGGAGGGAGTGGGGAAGGGGAAGGGATAGCAGTGTATGGGTTGAGGGAGAGAGGAGCACTGTCTGGCAGAATGTGCTGGGACTAGAATGCCAACAGGCGCAGCGTCAGGAGGTTGTGGGCAGGGAAGGGGGGAAAACTGAAGCAAAAATGAAGAGTAGCTGGGAAATATGGATGGCTTTGTTACTAGAGGGTGGCAAACAAATAGGGTGAGAGATGAGAATGGGAAGCTGGTGATAGGACAAAGAGGATAGAAACTGTTGGGTGGAGCATGTGGGGACAGTATGTTGCCATAGGCTGAGAACAGGATAATTACGGGAGTGGAGAATGTGTTGTAAGGATAACTCCCATATGTGCAGTTTAGAAAAGTTGGTGGTGCTGGGGAGGATCCAGATGGTTTAGGTAGTGAAGCAGCCATTGAAATCAAGAATGTTACGTTCAGCTGTTATGTTGTGCTACAGGGTGGTCTACTCTGCTATTGGCCAGTTTGGCAGTGGCCGTTTGTCCTTGTTGGTAATAATACCAATATAAAAAGCTGTGAAATGATTGCAGCAGAGCTGGTAAATGGCAGCTGCTTTCACAGGCAGCCCAGCCACTGGTGGGGTTGGACAAACATGTGACAGGGCTTGAATAGGAAGTTCTGGGTGAATGGATTGGACAGATCTTGCACCTGGGCCTTCCACAGGGATATGATCGTTGTGGCAAGGAGTAGGGATTGGGAGTAGCATAGGGATGGAGTAGGATGTAGGGAGATTGGGTGTGCAATGGATCACCACTTTAGGAGGGATGGCAAGAACCTCAGGTAGGATTCACCTCATTTCAGGGCATGATGATAGGTAACCAAAACCCTGGCGAAGGATGTGGTTCAGTTGTTCCAGTCTGGGCAGTATTGGGTGATGAATGGGGCACTCCTTTGTGGCTGGTTCTTTGGGGTGGTGGGAGGATTCAGAGTGTGAGGGGAAATGCCACAGGAGATCTGTTTGCGAACTAGGTCTGTGGGATAGAGCTTATCTGTGAAGGCCTTGGTGAGGCCCTCAGCATACTGGGCAAGGGATTTCTTACCACTGTAGATACACTATCCCCCGGATGGCCAGGCTGTATGGAAGCTACTTTTTGATGTGAAAGGGATGACAGCTATTGAAATGCATGTACTGTTGGTGGTTTTTACGTGGACAGATGTGCGGATGTAGCCATCAGAGAGAAGGAGGTCAACACCTAGGAAGATGGTATGCTGTTTTGATGATCAGGTGAAGCGGATGGGAGAGAAAGTGTTGAAATTGTGAAAGAATGAACATAGGATGTCTTGGCCCTGAGTCCAGATCATGAAGATATCATCAATGAAGCTTAACCAGGCTAAGGGTTTGGCACTTTGAAAGGCTAGGAACATCTCCTCTAGATGGCTAATAAACAGGTTAGCACAAGAGGGTACCATACGGGTGCCCATGGCTTTGCCACAGGTTTGTTTGTATACCTTCCCTTGAAAGGAGAAGTAGTTTTCAGTTAGGATAAAGTCAGTACAGTGTATGAGGAATAAGGGAGTGTTTGTAGTCTGAAGGGCACTGGGAAAGATTGTGTTCAATAACAGTTCAACCATGGCCATGAGGGATACTGGTGTATAGAGAGGTGGAATCAATAGTGACAGGCAGGGATCCAGGAAGTAAACGGGGGTGGGGGGTGGGGGATGGTGGTGAGTCAGTCAAAGAAGTGGTTGGTATCTTTGATGTTTGGCCATGGTTGAACTGTTATTGAACATAATCTTTCCCAGTGCCCTTCAGACTACAAACACTCCCTTATTCCTCATACACTGTACTGACTTTATCCTAACTGAAAACTACTTCTCCTTTCAAGGGAAGGTATACAAACAAACCTGTGGCAAAGCCATGGGCACACGTATGGTTGGAGGGATTGTTCAATGGAAGCCGAAATTCTTTCAGTGGGCGCACAATAACCAGTCACAATGGGGCAACCGGGATTATTGTGTTTGTGAATTTTGGGGGAACATGTAGAAAGTGGGTGTTAAGGGCATCATAGAGGTGAGGAGGGAAATGGATTCAGGGTAGAGGTTCTGGGAAGGACCTCCGGCTTTCAGCAGGGATTGGAGGTTGTGTTGGACTTCTGAGACAGGACCACTTTGACAGAACTTATAGGGGGAGGAGTCAGATAATTGGCAGAGGCCTTCTGATTCATAAAAACAGTGGTGGAATCCTTGTCTGCAGGTAGAATAGTTAGTTTAGGATTTGTTTCGATGCTGTGCATTGCTATTCTTTCTTCTGCTGAAAGGTTTGTGTTCTGAGGAAGGAACCAGGTGGAGGATGGTTAGACTAAGTTGGAGGTAAGGAATTCCTGGAAGGCAACCAGCGTGTGGTTAGGAGGGGGGAGTTTCATGGTTGGATGGTGGTATGATCTGGGAGAGGCAGGGCTCAGTGTTGGTATTAGGTTGTGTACTGATACACGGTTATTGTTGTGGTGGTCTTCAGTCCTGAGACTGGTTTGATGCAGCTCTCCATGCTACTCTCTCCTGTGCAAGCTTCTTCATCTCCCAGTACCTACTGCAGCCTACATCCTTCTGAAGTGTATTCATCTGTTGGTCTCCCTCTATGATTTTTACCCTCCACGCTGCCCTCCAATACTAAATTGGTGATCCCTCGATGTCTCAGAACATGTCCTACCAAACGATCCATCCTTCTAGTCAAGTTGTGTCCACAAGCTCCTCTTCTCCCCAATTCTATTCAATACCTCCTCATTAGTTATGTGATCTACCCATCTAATCTTCAGCATTCTTCTGAAGCACCACATTTCGAAAGCTTCTATTCTCTTCTTGTCTAAACTATTTATCGTCCATGTTTCACTTCCATACATGGCTACACTCCAAAGAAATACTTTCAGAAACGACTTCCTGACATTTAAATATATACTCAAAGGTAATAAATTTTTCTTCTTCAGAAACGCTTTCCTTGCCATTGCCAGTCTACATTTTATATCCTCTCTACTTCGACCATCATCAGTTATTTTGCTCCCCAAACAGCAAAACTCTTTTACTACTTTAAGTGTCTCATTTCCTAATCTAATTCCCTCAGCATCACCCGATTTAATTCGACTACATTCCATTATCCTCATTTTGCTTTTGTTGATGTTCATTTTATACCCTCCTTTCAAGACACTGTCCATTCCATTCAATTGGTCTTCCAAGTCCTTTGCTGTCCCTGACAGAATTACAATGTCATCAGCGAACCTCAAAGTTTTCATTTCATCTCCATGGATTTTAATACCTACTCCGAACTTTTCTTTTGTTTCCTTTATTGCTTGCTCAATATACAGATTGAATAACATCGGGGATAGGCTACAACCCTGTCTCACTCCCATCCCAACCACAACTTCCCTTTCTTATAACTGTCATCTGGTTTCTGTACAAATTGTAAATAGCCTTTCGCTCCCTGTATTTTACCCCTGCCACCTTCAGAATTTGAAAGAGAGTATTCCAATCAACATTGTGAAAAGCTTTCTCTAAGTCTACAAATGCTAGAAATGTAGTTTTGCCTTTCCTTAATCTTTCTTCTAAGATAAGTCGTAGGGTCAGTATTGCCTCACGTGTTCCAACAATTCTACAGAATCCAAACTGATCTTCCCCGAGGTCAGCTTCTATCAGTTTTTCCATTCATCTGTAAAGAATTCGCATTAGTATTTTGCAGCTGTGACTTATTAAACTGATAGTTCGGTAATTTTCACATCTGTCAACAACTGCTTTCTTTGGGATTGGAATTATTATATTCTTCTTGAAGTCTGAGGGTATTTCACCTGTCTCATACATCTTGCTCACAAGATGGTAGAGTTTTGTCAGGACTGGCTCTCCCAAGGCTGTCAGTAGTTCTAAAGGAATGTTGTCTACTCCGGGGGCCTTGTTTCGACTCAGGTCTTTCAGTGCTCTGTCAAACTCTTCACGCAGTATCATATCTCCCATTTCATCTTCATCTACATACTCTTCCATTTCCATAATATTGTCCTCAAGTACATCACCATTGTATAAACCCTCTATATACTCCTTCCACCTTTCTGCTATCCCTTCTTTGCTTAGAACTGGGTTTCCATCAAAGCTCTTGATATTCATGCAAGTGGTTCTCCTTTCTCCAAAGGTCTCTTTAATTTTCCTGTAGGCAGTATCTATCTTACTCCTAGTGAGATAAGCCTCTACATCTTTCCCTTTGTCCTCTAGCCATCCCTGCTTAGCCATTTTGCACTGCCTGCAAAATATTAAATCCTGTGATGACAAGTTGGACACAAAATGAAGTAAAATGGAAATTGTAAAACTTTAAATTATTGAAATCATTAGGCATGGACTCTAAAAATGCATGTGTAATTACCTGTCAGAATGGTAATTTGTAATAAAATGAAATAATAATAAGACTCTATAAGATAATGGTATAGAATCTATGTAGCAATGTAATTGACCTTTTACTCGCTGGTGCAACAAACCAGAAAGACCAGCATTATTAGACACACTCTCTGTTCTAGCCTTGAAGAAAACACATGCTATGGTGGCCATTTGGAATTGTAAGCTGTGAATTTTAAATGATATATTGTAATTTATGCTAATTGCACATTTTTCTTTTATGTATACAGTGACCTTCATGCAGAAGTAAAAATAAGGTTTATTTTTCAAGGTTTACAGTATGCTGGATAACCACAAGAATGGCTGAACAGTCAACCATTCTTGGCAGATATCTTGCGTAGAAATAATTTCATTATAATTTCATCACTTTAAAAGACTCGCAATCATAATTAGTAAAGAAAAGAAAGTGCATAAATTAATGTATTTCATATTAAAGTGAAAACTAAAAACTTTTAGTTCAGTACATACATTGGTCACTTCTCAGCAAAACAAAGTTTATTTCGTTTAAAAAGGAAATACTTTCAGTAATTCACAGGTTTCTTTTAAGTAATTTAGCTATGGTAAAGATATCCTGCAGCAATGTTTTAAGGTGATAAGCTGAAATATTATCCCTGAGATTATGTCTACATTTTTGTCTCTATGAATGCTTCACGTAGACATCAATTTTGCAACAGATTCTAAGAACGCCTCACGCAATCCTATATTAACAAGGCAATGAGTCACATGCTGTTAAATAATCGGAGCTCAGAGAACTACTTTACGAAAGTATAGATTCCGGTCCCCAATATTATCATTATTCTTTCTTGTGTCTGCTCCGCCAAATAAGTGCTCTATTCACTCTCTTGCCAGGAGTAAAATATCAGTAAAGATAGGTGTTAAGATTTTCTTACACTCTTTCCACCATATTCGTTGAGGACACCGTAAGTATACTTGAGACGGTATCTGGACCTGGGTGGCAGCGGTACAGTTGAAGGGACTGGCAGCAAAGAAGTGTTTCCCTTGCAAGGATTGGGAGAAGGAGGGAACGTCTTTGAGAAATCTAGCATGGTTAAATTTGGGTTTAGGACTATAGGACTTTGGATAGAACTGAAAGTTCTGTGGAGCTGAAGGTTTTGGTGGAAAGGTTAAAAATAATGTTACAGGAAAGTTTCAGTTCTGATTTGGTGGAATGGTGTTAGGGAGTTTTTGGGGATGTGGCAAGTTCCGGGTGCCGACATGGAGTTCTGCCTAGGTTCTTTCCAATTTTTCTCGGCAAGTGTTGCAGACTGGCAAGCAGGGATCTGATCGGTATCTGAGAGAGAGCGTAGGTGCTAGGTAGCATTAGGTACTATGAGGGGTGGATGAGGAGGAACACTGTGGGTAGGATCCCTGAGGAATTGGATACTGGTGCCCCGAGGCAGCAGAAGGATATCAGCAGGTTGGATAACTTATTGGGATGGTGTCTAGAATGCCTCTCCAGGTGCTGGAGAGCAAGGGATTCACTTTCAGAGATGTGATTTACCAGGAGCTGGGCCACCTGTAAAAGCAGCTACGTCATTTACAGCTATGCTGCAATCATTGCACAGCTTTTTATACTGGTATGACTACCAACCAGCTGTACTTCAGGATGAATGGCTACTGTCATACTGTAGCTGAGGGTAAAGTAGATCACCCTGTGGCACAACATGCAACTACAAAAAATACGCTCAATTTCAATGGATGCTTCACTACATGTGCCATCTGGATTCTCCCCTCCACCACCAACTTTTCTGAACTGCACAGATGGGAGTTATCCTTACAACAAATTCTCTGCTCCTGTAACAATTTGCCCTCAACGTACGATAACATACTGTCCCCACACCCTCCACCCAAGAGTTTCCACCCTCTCTGTTCCACCACTTCCTCCCCATTCTCATCTCCCACCCTCTTTGTTTGCCATCCTCTGCCAACACCCTCACCCATTATAGCCCCGGCTCACTCTACCAGAGAGCGCTCCTCTCACCCCCCCCCCCCCCCCACCTATACACTGCTATCCCTTCTTTTTCCCCGCCCCCTCCAGCCTGC
Source organism: Schistocerca nitens (assembly GCF_023898315.1). NCBI lineage: Eukaryota > Metazoa > Arthropoda > Insecta > Orthoptera > Acrididae > Schistocerca > Schistocerca nitens. Next base: position 285,134,313 of record NC_064615.1, read on the forward strand.
TGCTTCCGCCTCACATGATAGTTACATTCTGGCCAGAGCTGCTGAAGTTGGCGGTCACGTGTGTGTGAGGTGTGCTTGATTGTGTGTATGAATGGTGTGCATTCCTCTTTTTCTGATGAAGGCTGGGGCTGAAATCTTTATGTAAGTGTTATTTAATTGCGCCTGTGTACAACTTAACACATCTTTCTTGAGGTAAGCAGCAATCCATCTTTTCCTACACTGTTGATAAAACACAGTATTCTCCTCCATAAAATGAAGCTTTATGAGATTGATGAAGAAAGGTGAATTCATTAATTCAACCAATATAGTCCGCAGAGGTAATTTTGAGTGGGGGAAAATCATGTACTAGGTTCCTAAGGCTCAATCTACGTCCACTATTAGTCCTCATATAAGTAAATGATCTTCTGTCTAATATAAAAGAAGCGGAATTAGTTCTTTCTGCAGATGACACTGGTATTGCAATCAATCCAAGGATACATATAGAAGCACCTGCTCATTTTTCCAGTTGCTTGGGACTTTGCACCTGGTGAGAGATTCAGAAAGGGGCCAATGCCACAGCAGAGTTTCTGTAAAACCGAGCTGGTATCCCATCCAGACCTGGCAACTTATTTGTTTTCAACTGTTTCAGTTGGTTCTCTACACCAGAAAAGCCTATTATTATGTCCTAGATACGGGAGTCTGTGCAACTGTCAAACAATGGTACGTGTGTATGATACTCCTCCATGAATGATTTCTATTGCCACACCAGACTCATCAACAAGTGACTGGATTCAAGCCTTTGACTCACTCAGTAATTTTACATAGGACCAAAATTTTCTCAGATTCTCGCAAGATCTTTCACTAAGGTATGACAATGGCAGGTATGACATAAGGTATGACAATGGCATACATCAATCTTCTTACACACACACAAATTTCTAATCTTTACCTGCTGACATTTGTGCATTATTTAGAACCAAGTGTCCAGTAGTCTCTGCTTCCTCAATATTTTGCAAATTTTATTGTTAGATCACAAAGGGTCTCTTCCAACTTAATCCACTTATTTGGCACCTACCTCTCCAGAACACAATTTGCAGTATATTAAAACTTTGACCATAATTCCTCTATTTACACTATACTAACTATAACTAATGAAGTCAGTTCATTGTCTAAGTGGAGTGCTATCAACTACTTATCTGCTCTTTCTAACAGAAACACTATTATAACCTTCTTGACTGATTTATGAAATTTTGTATCCATAGTTGCTAGAATGACATTACGATCACTAATCCCTGTCTCTATACCGATATCTTCAATAAGGTCATGCTGTTTGTAACTGTAATGTCTGTGAGTTGTCGAACTAGCTGTCCGAGACAGTTTTCAAAAAGATGTTCAGATCTACTTCACAAGATGTCCCTGTTTATACTCAGTAGAGTAAAGTCATCTCCAAACAATATGATGAAGGTACTTATGCATTACTGAGCATAAACTTTCTTTTAATGATTCTACGACTGTGACAGTTGAATCATGTGGCCGCTAAAAACATCCAACGGTTACTCGTGTCCAGATAACTTTAAAACCAGACTCAATTTCAATCTAGATAGGCACAATATTTTTGTTGACTGCAAAGAACACTCATCTTCTTATAACGTCTAATCTTTATTTTCAATAAAGGTTCCATGCCTCATTAAGTATTACAGAGTTTTCTACATCAGATTTCATACAGTACTCGATTACAGGAATAACATGAGCACTGTAGCTTTAGTGGACGGCAGTGAATTTGGGAACTTTGTTACAAATACTTCGGCAACTAACTGTTAAAATTTTTACTCTGCTACCCGAGTAGCTCCTTACTACATATAGAGCATCTCTGACCTACTGATGGAAGTCTCACAATTCTCTACCCCATAAAGCAGGCCCAGAAATTGGAAAATACCTGTGAAAGCAAAGATCATGACGTACAAACTGTATTGTCTACCAATTTTTACCTATGGATCAGAATGTTGGACCTGGACAGAACTTGTGCAGGGCACTTGTAAGTGACAGAGATGCACTTACTATGAGGTGTCCTGAGTAAGACGAGAAGGGACAGGATAAGATATGAAACAATACAAAATACACTTCACATCAATTCCCTAAAAGAAACTAAGGAGTGAAGTAGGCTGGAATGGACTGAATCTGGGAGAAAATCAACTGGAAGACCACAAGAAGACAAAGACACCACGTGAAAGATGATGTAAATCAGAAGGGTGAGGGGAAATGCTGAACAATACTCTGTGGAAAGAAAAGATTGGAAGAGGTTTTGTGAACAACCTACGTAAGATGAAATGTTTTGAGAGAAGAAAAAGAAGTACCTATAATTTGGCATTTATTCTGGTTTATACAGCTCATATTTAAATATATTTGGTCTTTTGCTGAAATTATTTTGTGCTCCCTAATTTTACTAACTTATATTTAAAATGAAATACCAAATTGATTTTTTATTATGTGCATCTATTAGTAGTCGTGTAAGACAATGATTGAGTCAGTCCTTGTTTAGCTATTAAAATGTACAGTTGCTTTAGGTAAGTTAATGGTTAGCTATTGAAATGTAAGTTCCCTAGTGAGTCAGTCACTCATTCACATTCATCATCACTACATTAATCATATTTTATGGAATATAAGATGCTGCATTATTTTTAAGCAATTTTTTAAAAAAATAACATTTTTACGATTTTTGTTATTAGACTGCGAAAAACTTAGTTTATAAAACCAAACTGACCTTTAAAATTCCTAAAAATTGTCATCTGAACTTTCTTCATCTTCGTCATTGTCCTCTTCACATATATGGTGTCCTTCAGTAACACTGAGAGTGTTACTTATGCCGCACTTCTTCTCTTACTCTAGACCACAAATTTTCATCCACTGACACACTTGTTTCATTGTAGACATATTATAGCTCCCTTCGGTGTGCATTCATTTTGGGTTTCATCCATCATCCATTTGTTCCTTTTCTCTCTCATATACACTTTAAATGGGTTATTTATTGAGACATCAAGAGGTTGCCATTGTGAAGTAAGTCCTCCCAGAAAAACAGCAAGCTCTATATTTCCCTGACTCAATTTTTCTTTCACAGAATTTTTCAAATGACTTCTAAACTGACCTAGCACATGAAGGCAACTCTTCTCAATAAAGCACCTTTCCTTCTCTCCCGCACCTTGTCAATTCATAATTTCATAACAGCCTCATCCATTCAACCCTTGTCACGTATGTAAACAACACCTGGTGGTATTTCAGAAGATTTTGGTATTGTTTTGCTCTTGAAAATGATCACTGGATTAACTTTAGTACCACCAGCACAGCATGAAAGGACAACAGTGTAGTGCATTTTTTCATGTCCACTTGTTTTTATAGTTTCAGTTTCAGCACATTTCACGGGAACAGCTCTGTTACTCGGCACATCAAATGTCAGAGGAGTTTTGTGCATATTCGCTATTTGGCTTATTTCCACACTGGTTTTCTTTCGATGCTGAATAACGAAGCAATGGAAAGATAATATGTCCTCTTCATACTCTTGTGGCATTTTCTGAGATACCTTGGTTTTTGTTCACATGTTAAGTCCATAACATTTCATAAACCACCCTTAACATCCATTAAGTTTCACTGTGGTGCTAATTTACGAGTGCATATTTGAATAATTTTTGTATTAATTCCAGCCTGTACCATATGGATCCTTCCCACTAACACCAGCGTTTTTTTGAATTGCACAGGTGGGAACTTTCCCTGCAATACATCCTACGTTCCCGTAACCCTCCTGGCCTCAACCTTCGTTAGGCACTGTCCTCACCCATCTGGCCCCTTCCCTGCTCCCATTCCAGCACTACACAGCCGTCATTCCACCACCACAACCAGGCTTTATTTTATTTTATATTTTTTAAATTTATTTCTCTCTTTTTCTCTCCTTTTCCGCTACTTCCCCCCCCCACCCCACCCCCTCCCCACCTCTCTCCTGCCCGCTGCCCAACTTGTAGCACTTCACTGTTTGCCATCCCCACCATACTATCCCTCCCCCTCCCCCTCCCCGCCCCAGCCTCCTCCTTTCCCCTAACCAGTCGCCACTCCCATCATGCACTGGTGCTGCTGCTCGCAGTGTGGTTTCAGCTGCCTGAGACTGCAGTCATGTGTGTGTGTGTGTGTGTGTGTGTGTGTGTGTGTGTGTGTGTGTTTATTGTTGACAAAGGCCATTGGCTGAAAGCTTTAAGTCCGAAATCTTTTTTTGTGCCTATCTGCAACTCAGCCTCTCCGCTATATAATGAGTGGCAACTTTCCTTCTCAGAATATTGTTACATTCCATTCTGGATTTTCCATTGCTTGTCATATTTCTCAACCTCAGGATGCCACAAACACCTTCTTTCTTGTTTTAAACTAATAAGTTTCTCAAAATCCACATTTTGTGTTTCGGAACTGTCCAATTCAACCAAAGAAAACAAACTGATCTGAATTCCACTGCCAGTCATCTGAACTCTGTAGAGTCAGGCATTGACATTCCACTGCACTGAGACTGTGCACATACTGGCAAACTCTTTTGAAACAATCAGCTGTTTTCTACTGATGTCACTCATCATCTGAATACATGTCACTGCCACTATGACCGCAGCCTAAAAGAGTAAATAACATAGTAAATAGTGAAATTCTACAACATAGGAAAAGTTGTGAGCTTTGTTAACAGAGGTTAAACTCCAGGTGGGTGCCAGGATGAGAGGATATGTTCGAGAGCACATAATGGTAGGAAACGCTATCTAAATTTGCTCTTACAGTCTGCCAACTTTGGTATCTTAAGACGGTACTGATCCATCTACAAAGAATTCAATGTGAAACTTTCAAAAACATTTTGACAAGAAATGTTCACTGGCATGAACTTTCATGGCAGATTAAAACTGTCCACCAGAACAGATTTAAATGTGGATCTATCACCTTGCTGTTGAATTGTTTAAGTATACATTGTCAACAAATACAAGCTGCCCCATGAAACACAAATGTCAAGTTCAAATGCTGCTCCAGCAAACAATTTAAATTTACAAAGGCTCAGTGAACCCATTTTCTCATAAGTATATTATCCAACCCTGTCATCCTAAATGTTTGTTGCAAAAAAATTTACTTTAGAGCAGAAATGCGCAATTGTAAACCTGAAGACTACAAGTTGAGTACCTTTGGCATGGCTCAGATAGTGAACACTGTTATCTGGGTACCAAAAGTTCAGCATCAGACTTCGATCCTGTACTTACAGATATCAACAGGTAAAACTGTGAAGTAGTTATCGGAGATATTGGCCTTTCTGCTCATTACTGTCAGATAATAAAGCTAAAGACAGGCTTGGAAAAACTGCAGGACTACAAAAGGATCTTCTCAGAACGTAATAAGTGTTTTTTTCTAAGGCAGTGGTAAATCAAACCTAGGATGAAGTGAATATGGAAAACAATGTAGGTGCTAAAGTTTCTAAGTTCTGCACATCGTTTACATTACTTTCTGAGGAGACATTTTCAAAAGTATCATTTAAGGAAAATAGATAACTGCAGGCATTAGAAAGTCCTTCCAGACACTTAAATTTCTCAGTTCTTTATCAAAGCACTACTCTAATCCACAGTTCCTAGATTACTAACACAGGTATAAAAAAATATACATGAGGGTACTGCTTGCTGAAAAAAAAACAAAACATATTTAATGCTGAAAGTAAGGTGAAGTATAGTAGTGTTGTATGACACAAAACCAGAAACTGGAAAAAACTGACACAAATACAATAGCACACAAATCAAAGATGGGGGTAGTAGAATACAAAATCCTTAGGAACTGGCAATTTTGTGAATGACTATTTCTCTGTTATTGCAGAGAAGTTGCAGCAAAATCTTACTTAAAAAACACATGTAGCATCAACAATGAGCTACAAAGCAAGAACAATGATGTTCTTTCCTACAAAAGAGCTTCAAGTTAAGGACAATAATGCAAAAATAAAAAAAAACAATAAATCAGCAGGTATAGATGAGGTGCCATCCTCTGTTCTGAACATGTACATAGAGACCCATTAAACAGACATTATGAACCTTTAACCTCAGATATTTTTCCACAGTAGCTAAGTCAAGCCCAAGTTACACCTTTACTAAAAAGAGGTAAATAACATGAGGAGTATTGAAAACTACATCTAAATTCTCAAAAATGAATTGAATCAATCATGACAGATATGCTAATATTTACATGAATAACTACAACTGTTTTAACGAACTGCAGTTTGGTTTCTGAAGTGAGAAAAACAGAATAACGGCCATAACAGAAACTTCCTGGCAGATTTAAACTGTGTGCTGGACCAAGATTCGAACTCAGGACCTTTGCCTTTCCCGGGCACATGCTCTACCAACTGAGCTACCCAAGCATGACTCACAACCCATCCTCACGCTTCAGTTCTGTCAGTATCTCGTCTCCTACCACCCAAACTTCACAGAAGCTCTTCTGCAGACCTTGCAGAACTAGCACTCCTGGAAGAAAGGATATTGCGGAGACATGGCTTAGCCACAGCCAGGAGTGCTAGTTCTGCAAGGTTCACAGAAGAGCTTCTGTGAAGTTTGGAAGGTAGGAGACGAGGTACTGGCAGAATTGAAGCTGTGAGGACAGGTTGTGAGTTGTGTTTGGGTAGCTCAGTTGGTGGAGCACTTGCCCGCAAAAGGCAAAGGTCCCGAGTTCGAGTCTCGATTGGCACACAGTGTTAATCTGCCAGGAAGTTTCATATCAGTGTACATTCCGCTGCAGAGTGAAAATCCCATTCTGGGGCATAACAGATTTCACAAATGAGGTACTTGAAGCTCTTACTCACAGACTCATAATACACAATTTCAAACAAGCAAAAGTAATCTGCTGCCACCGGAAATAGACATAAATAGTCATACACTAAATGAAACATCCTACGTAAAATTCCTTGGGTTTCAGTGGGACACCAAGTTAAAATTTATGTATTTTAATTGATTCAACTATTGAGGTCTTGGTGAAACATTCTATTTTATAATAACTAACAAAATCAAATAGAGAGTAAGGATGTAAAGCTCATTGAATTAGAAATATTACAAATTAAAAAAACAGATGGGCGTATCCCCATATTTACTACTGAGCAAGCAGACTCAATTCAGTTATTCACCCCTTTCAGCCAGCTTCTACATAGCAGTGGAACTTAATGCCTTCATTTATAAATAGTAATCATACAAAGACCCATTCCCGTGCACAGAGCTTTATTCCAGTGTATGTTTAGTCATACAATAAATGTTATACTAATGGGTTTCATAATATTGTACAATACATCTGTAACTCTGTCGAAATAGTCAACAGGAGATAACTATTATAGTCTAAGTAGAGAAGTGATAAAGTAAGAAATTACAATTGTTTACCTCTGCCTGGTTGTCATCTTTGGAATCAATTGTGTCATGTAAAATACACTTACAATCCAAAACCAACATTGTACAAAAATAATAAAGCTCTGTGAAACAAGAAAAAAAAAAGATTTTCCGTTTAGTTATTTACTTATTCTTTGCCCATGGAATCTAGCTGATAATTTCCAACTGAAAGTATAGCATTGCAGTGTGGACACGGTAACTGGCGAGTTCAGCATTGCACAATCACAATGATATGGAGGAGAGGATTGGGAGGGGGATATAGAATAGGGGGAAGGTTGACTGTGGGGAAGATGGTGTGAGTGCAGAACAAGTTAAGTTTGAGTCCTGGGGTAGGATGGATAGGGGGCAGGTGGCTAGTGAAGTGAGGCAGTCATTGAGTGCTTATATTTCCACACAATGAATCTGTGTGCTCTCCCTGTGTCAAATACTTATCTATAAATTTTGTGATGCATACTTCTTTAAGTGCCTCTCTATTTATTTTAATATCTTGTTATACATTTCACCTGATTCGAAACATTACATAGATTATTTTCCACTGATTTATAAAAAGCAGAAGAGTTGAGTCATCAACAGGTACAGATAAAAAAGGATTTACTCCAAAAGCTAGGAAGTTTTCTTTTACTTTTATGCACGCCTGTTGACAACTCGAAGTGCCCGCTTTCCAGTGAGTAGTCTCCTTTACTGTTAAGGTATTTACTGTACATTCTGCCAGAAATTTTCCACTATGATATCTAAAAAGATTATTTTGCAGTAGACAATATTTACAACTGCTTCCTTTTCAAGTATCTCCTCCAACTGAACTGCACCCATAATTGTTGTGTCATCAGCATAAATAGTAAGTTTGCCATTTATACCATCTGCAAAAAAATTAGTGTAGGGAATAAATAGTGTCAGTCTGAGTACAGAACTTGGAGCCATCATGTTTGACAATTTGTAGCTCAGATTTGGAATCGAATATATATGATGTTTCAAAATGAATATATGTGTTTTATGGCTTCGTAGCATTTGTTACATTCAACTTGCAGTTATAAATAATACCTCAAATGAAAGAGCAGCTCCAACAGTTTTTCTTACAGGTGTTCAATGTGAGTACCATTCGTCACACAATTCGACAGGCGTCTTCTTCCCAAACCTTGACCAGTGTGTCTAGAGAAATTGTTGTAACAATGCTGTTTCTGAAGTCAGATGGATCATCTGGTAGTGGAGACACATACATATAATCCTTTATGCTCCCCCAAAGGCAAAAATCACATAGCATCAGATTGTATACACCTACTACCACCGTCATACTTTAGCAAAATATCTGGAAATATCTCGCAAAGGATCCAAGAAAATTCTGGTCCTATGTAAAATCACTAAGTGGGTCTAAGGCTTCCATCTATGCAGTCTGGCGCAGTTAAAGATAGCACAACGAAAGCCTAATTTTTAAATTTCACATTCAAGAAATCGTTCACAAAGGAGAATTGTATAAACATACCACCATTTGACCATTGAACAGACTTCCGTGTGGATGATAAAGTAATAAGCATTCCTGGCATAGAGAAACAAGTGAAGCACTTGAAAATAAATAAGTCAGCAGGCCCAGATGGAATCCCATTTCAGTTTTTGAAAGAGTACTCAAAGGCACCAGCCCCTTACTTAGCTTGCATTGATCATGAATCTCTCACCCAGCACAAGTGAGTGGAAACCAAGTGCAGGTGACTCCTGTGTATAAGAAGGGCAAAAGAAAGGGCCAGCAAAATTACAGACTAATATCCCTTACATCAGTTTGCTACAGAATCCTTGAAGCAAAATTCTCAGTTCAAATATAACAAATTTTCTTGAGACCAAGAAGCTTGTGTCCACAAATCAGCACGGTTTTAGAAAGCATTGCACGTACAAAACTCAGCTTGCCTTTTCTCACATGATATGCTGTGAACTATGGATGAGGGGCAATAGGCAACACCATATTTCTAGGTTTCTGGAAAGCATTTGGCATAGTTTCTCATTGCACTGAGTGGAGTTATAGAATGCAGCATGTTGTCCTCGATGGTGAGTGTTCACCAGAGACAAGGGTATTGTCAGGAGTGCTCCAGCAAAATGTGATAGGGCCACTATTATTCTCCACATAAAAAATGATTATTGTGATAGGGCCACTATTATTCTCTATATGAATAAATGATTTGGCAGTAAGAGTGGACAGCAATCTGCAATTGTTTGCTGATGATGCTGTGGTGTACAGTAAGATCTCAAAGTTCAGTGACTGTAGGACGATACAAGGTGATTTACACAAAATTTCTAGTTGTGAGACAAATGGCAGCTGGCTCTAAATCTGGAAAATTTTAAGTTAATGTGGATGAGTAGGGAAAACAAACCTGTAATGTTCGGATACAGCGTTAGTGTCCTGCTTGACACAGCATAATGTTGCAAAGCAATATGAAAAGGAATGAGCATGTGAGGATTGTGGCAGGAAAGGCAAATGGTTGACTTTGGTTTATTGGGAGAATTCTAGGAAAGTGTGGTTCATCAGTAAAGGAGACCATATATACGACACTAGTGTGATCCATTCTTGAGTACTGCTCGAATGTTTGGGATCCATACCAGGCCAAGTTAAAGGAAGGCATCGAAGCAATTCAGAGGCAGGCTGCTAGGTTCAAACAACATGCAAGTGTTATGCAGATGCTTCAGAAACTCAAATAGGAATCCCTTGCAGGAAGGCACATTCTTTTTGCAGAACACTATTGAAAAAATTTAAGAGAACCATCATTTGAAGCTGAATGCAGAACCATTCTGTTGCCTCCAACATACATTGCACCTAAGGACCACGAACATAAGATATGAGAAATTAGGGCTCTTACACAGGCATTTAGGCAGTTTTTTTCCCTCATTCTGTTTGGGAATGGAACAGGAAAGGAAATGACTAGTAGTAGTATGGGATACCCTCTGCCACATGCCGTAAAGATAGATTGAGTATTGATGGAGATGTGTACAGATAATGAGAAACAAGCTCTTTCATTCAGCCCTTGCAACCAGTCCAACAGCTGCGTTCAACGTCATTCAACCAATCATCTACTGTGTTATGCCACTGAGGCAGCTCACTAACTTGCCAAATAAAAATCTGTGGTCCAGCTTCTTCCAGCTGAGGAATAAGCCATAGTTGTAGTGCATCAAGATAAGAAACACCAGCTGCCATAGCTTCACCAAAAATGAAAGGCCCAGAAACTTTCCACTGATATATGGCATAAAAAGCATTCGATTTAGAAGAGTCTTGCTGTAACTGTACCATCTGCTGTGATTTTCTGACCCCCTGATGTAAGCATTATGTGTATTCACATACACACTTAGATGAAATGTCAATTCTACATTTACAGCTATGTCTATGTCTACATCTACATTTATCTCTACATCTGTATCTATATTCTGCAAACGACTGTGAGGTGCATGGCAGAGGGAAGGCCTATTGTATCAGATATCAGGATTGCTTCCTGTTCCATTCATACATGGAGCACAGGAAGAATGATTGTTTGAATGCCTCTGTGTGTGTAGTAATTATTCTAATCTTATCCTCATGATTCCTACAAGAGCAATGTGCAGGGGTTTGTAATACATCCTTAGAGTAATTATTTAAAGCCAGTTCTTAAAAAAAATGGCTCTGAGCACTATGGGATTCAACTTCTGAGGTCATTTGTCCCCTAGAACTTAGAACTAGTTAAACCTAACTAACCTAAGTACATCACACACATCCATGCCTGAGGCAGGATTCGAACCTGTGACCGTAGCGGTCTCGCGGTTCCAGACTGCAGCGCTTAGAACCGCACGGCCACTTCAGCTGGCCCAGTTCTTAAAACTTTGTTAATAGACTTTATCAAGACAATTGACATCTGTCTTCAAGAGTCCTCTAGTTCAGTTCCTTCAATATCTGTGACACTCTCCCTTGGATTATACAAAACTGTGAAAATTCATGCTACCCTTCTCTGTATATGTTCAGTATCCCCTGTTAGTCCTATCTGGTACAGGTCCCACGCACTTGAGCAATAGTCTACAACTGGTCGCACAAATCATTTGTAAGCAATCTCTTTCATAGACTGAGTGCACTTCCCGAGTATACTACCAATAAAATGAAGTCTATCACCTGCTTTAGCCATGACTGAACCTATGTGATCATGCCACTTCATATTCCTACAAAGCGGTACACCCCGGTTGGCGACTCCAACAGTGACTCATTGATATTAACAGTCATAGGATACTGCCTTTTTCCTTTGCGAAGTGCAAAATTTTACATTTCCGGACATTAAGAGCACTGAAAGGCAACACGATCCAGAAAATCATCATCATGCAGCAACATTTTGTCTGCAAAGTTGGCATTTCAGTCATAATATGTCGGATTTAGAGCTTGTAACAACTGGAAACGATAAGGATGTAGCTGTAAGTGTGTCCTTAAAAAGTCTCCACATGGATGTCACTGGAAATGCTAATTCACAACTAGCCTTCCAAACTGATTTCCTGAGTCTACAGGTGAAATACTCTCACTTGTCAACACTTCTTCAGCCATTCTTGGTCAGTCCATACTCTTCCCTTTGCACACAACAAAATCACACAAAACCGTTTATGAGTTGCTCTTTTATTGGATGTATTATGTTTTTACAATTATTGGATGTATTATGTGTTTATAATTGTAAACTGAATGTAATAAATGCTACATATTCTTTAAAACCTGTACATTCTTTTTGAAACACCCTATATTTATCCCCACAAGTGTCTGATTTTGGTGTGCTGTTCCCTATTCTTCAGTTACAATTTTGTTGAGGAGTGTAAACAAGGATAAAACAATTAAAACTCAGTTTGTATTTTGCTCTCAGAAGCATCTCTCACTCTGCTGACCCAAAGACAACAGTGACTGCTTATTTTTCATATTTTTATTCCTTGTTGTCTTATGGAATTGTCTCCTGGAGCAGTGCACCTAAAGTAAACACAGTTTTTATACAGTAGGAGTGTGCAGCAAGAATGTCATATAAAGTAGATAACATCTTGTAGAAGTGTTGTTAACAATCTTTTTGTACTCACTTCTCAATATACTTACTCCTTACTGGCTTTAATAGTTGACAATAAAATTAAGTTTTAGTCAAACTGTCTTCTGTGGGGTTCACAATGGGGGTATGTACTCTGGTGGAACGTTATTCGGCTAGCTCCCACTTAACATACTGCAAGTACCTGAGAATCGCAACCAGTTGAATAAAAAAATTTGAAGACACTCCTCATTAGCTACTCTTTCCACAAATTATCTGAATACATGAACACCTAGATTCTAGCTTCATGGCAAGTACCAGTGTTCACAGCTGTATGACAAGCACTAATGTACTGCAAATAGGGCTCAATATTTAAAGATGTAAGTGACTACTTTCCTTGGAAAATACTACTAAAGTAATCAGATTAATATTAAGCTACCAATATGAGACAATCAGCAGCTACTTTGTCAGATTAGATTAGATTCAGATTTTATTCCACAGACCCAAAAATGAGATGAATCTGGCAGATGTGGAACATATCAGACAGTATAACATACACCCCCAGCCTCTCTCTCTCTCTCTCTCTCTCTCTCTCTCTCTCTCTCTCTCTCTCTCTCTCTCTCTCAAAAAAAAAAAAAAAAAAAAAAAAAAAAAAACCACACAACCCATAGGTTTGGTTCCTATTGAGGTTGAGGGTGTTGGTAGCTGGGACTTCACAAGAAATGGCCTGTATGTCAGTAAGAAAGAGAAGGGTATATTGGCTGGGATGATAGTAAAATCTTTAAGGGGGAGGGTATTGAAACACATGGGAGTACCTTTTTTTAAGGCTAAGATCAGTGTCCAGTGATTCAACATAGAATGAAATTAAGCTTAATGAGAAGCTAAGACAGGCAGGTACTAGAGATGTTAAAATATCACAAGATTCTTATAAAAGCACAGTGAAATAAAGGGTGCGGCAGCGTTCATACTAGGATATTAAAAAAACACCATCAGCCACCAACTGTAATTTATTTATAACCTCTTATGTCAATTAATAGTTAAAGGTATACCATTTACTAATGTGTAAGTCATTGTCCATTGCGTGGATTACTTTTTGAATATGACTCCTGTCAAATGATGCCCCCTCTGCCCAACACATTCATCTAGGCGGCGTTGGAAGCTTTCCATAACTCAGCGTAACGTATTCCTTGGGACATTGCAAACGGCATTTCTGATGCGATCCTTCAACTCAGGAATGGTGGCACAGTGTGTTCAGAACACGTCTTGCTCCAAGTAGCCCAAATGAAAAAGTCTGCACACGAAAGGTCAGGCGAGCGAGGCGGCCAGGAAATGTCACCAAAACTGGAAATTACTCTATCGGGAAATGTCTGTCGCAAGAAATCCATGCAAATTCTGACCATATGCGAGATCACTCCATCTTGTTGAAACCATAATTGTTCCACATCCACATCAACCATACCTAATTGGGGAAGAACGAAGTCCTGCAGCATCTTTAGGTAGTGTTCACTGGTGACAGTTACAGCCACACCACGGTCATCCTCAAAGAAGTAAGGGCCAATAATCCCAAAGGAAGCAACTCCACACCACACTGTGACATGAGAACTGTGCAAGGGCTTGATATGCAGTTCATGCGGGTTTACATCACTCAAATAATGCATATTCTGTTTTTTCACTGAACCACACAACTCGAAATGAGCTTCATCTGACATCAAGATGATGTGCAACATTTTATGGATTTTGGCGAAGGAGATCACGTGAAACCCAATTGTGAGGCCTAATTTCCTGAACAATCTGCAGCTTATATGGGTGAAAATGGAGATTTTCATGCAATATTCTCCTGAATGAGCGATCGGACATATGCACAGTTTCCGCACGACGATGAGCAGATCTTTTGGGCTATGTAATAGTGCAGCACGAACATTTTCCCCGGTTTCTGGTGTCCACACAGTTCTTTCACTTCTTCCCAGTTTGCCACTGCAAACTGCTGTTCAAAATGCATGTACCCACCTCATAATTGTCCGTCCATCTGGAACTTTCCCATGACATCCCAAGTTGAAATGTTGCCGAAACAGATGTTGGCTAGCAATAACAGAGTCTTTATTCTTGAAATAACTTTCAATAGCAAAGGCACGATGCTGTGCACTCCACCGCTCCATATCACTGTCACACTTGAAATGGCAGCTCATTAGTACACGAATAAGTTACGAGCAGGTGCACATTACTGCAGTACATCAATGTACTATGCAAGTCAAATTACACTATGAATGCTGCTGCATCCTGTACAATGTTAGTGTGTCACAAGATTTTCATACAAGCACAGTGAAAAATAATGTTAGTACACTGCATCAGAATATCGGGATTAAAAAATAAAGCAAATGAGCACCTTGTTTGTTTAGGAGATTTAGAACTGAGGGTGAATTAGATGCACTATGCCTGTCTGAACATCATAGGGTCACACATATGGAAAAGGCAAATGTAGGTGGATATAAGCTTTCAGCACATGTAAGTAGAGATAGTATGGAGAGAGGAAGAGTTACATATATGTTAAGATCTGTCATACTGCGAAAAATTTAGAAACTAAAAAATTTTGTGTAGAGCAACATGTAGAAGCACCTGCGTATGAGCTCAAACTAAATAATGGTACTTTCATAACTGTAGAAAGCAAATTATTTTTTGTGGGGATTTCAAAGTAGATTTTCTGAAAGAGTCCGATAGAAAGCTTGACCTTGCAGTATTACTTGATTCTTCCAATTTGACATTAGTTATGGATTTTCCTACTCAAGTGGTACAGGAAAGTAGCACACTGATAGAAAATATTTTTAAAAACCAAGATAACTTTAATCAAATAACTACTTTTCCTGTTAAGAATAGTCTGTGTGATCATGATGCACAGCTAGTTACAGTATATGACATTACTCCATACAGTAAGGCAAAAACAGTACTCCAAAGTAGTGCGTTCAATTAACGATTTAACAACTGAAAATTTTAGGGAAAGCTTGCAACAGTTAGGCTGGGATGGGGCCTACAGAGAACCTAATGCTAATTTAAAATTTAATCTAATTCATGATACCTTTGTGAGTATATTTGAAAACAGTTTCCCTCAGAAAACAGTGATTATTATTATTATTTATTTTATGGCCTTCATTGGACCACTCTAGTCAAAAATACAAAGTTGTAAACAAGTTGTTACACAGGGATGCAATTTGTCTCAACAATAATTTAATATGATACTTAGGTAATATAATTATTAGAGTCTATTCTTATATGAAAGGTGTTTTGCTCTTCTGTCTGCCCAATATTTCTTCATTCTTTCAGATATTTTCTTTCTTTCTTCATCTGAGACCACTCTTCCTGTACTCCTTTTATTGATTTTCATTTGTAGTCTGGTTTGCGGGTCTTGCAGTATTCTGGTTTTCTCTGTCTTGTTTTTTAGGTCATCTACTGTAATTTTGGGTTCTTTATATCTTCCTTAATTTCTGTGATGTATTTAATGTCGCTCTTGCTATTCCACAATTTTTGTATTATTTTTTTACTAATTCTGTTTTCTTGAGTTCTCATCAGATGTCCAAAGAATGAGATGCGTTTCTTCCTGATTGTGCTCATGACTGGTTCTATTTTCTTATATACTGTTTCATTTGATGCTATTGTCCAATGTCCATTTATTTTATACTGTTTATTTATACAAGTCCTAATTATTCTTCTTTCTATTTTTAGTATTCTGTCAATTTCTGCTGTATTAGTTGTTTTGAAGATAGTTTCAGCTGCATACGTTATTTCTGGTTGTGTAACTGTTTTATAGTATTTTAAATTTGCATCTATAGATAGGCTTTTTTAGTTGTATGTAGTTTTGGTAATGTAATTTGCGTAGTTCAGTTTTTTTATTCTATTCTGCCATGATGGTTTCTCATTCAGATTGTATGTTATTATTTCACCTAAATATTTAAATTTATCAACAATTTTGATTTCCTGTTCTCCTATTGTAATTTTGTTTGCAAGTGGTGGATCAGTTAGCACAATCTCCGTTTTTTCAAATGATATTCTAAGGCCTACTTTCTCTGCTATTTCTTGTAGTGATTTCACTTGTTGCCTGGCTTCTTGAACGGTTTTGGCCAGGAGAGCAAGATCATCAGCAAATCCCAAGCAGTTTAAGCTAATATCATCTTTTGCACTTCCAATTCTTATTATCTTTGGATTGTCCTTGTACCATTCTCTCATTATGTATTCCAGTGCACAGTTGAACAGTAATGGTGATAGGCAGTCACCTTGTCTTAAGCCTGTTTTTATGAGGAATCGTTCCGAAATTTCTCCTAAAAACTTCCCTTTTGTTTGGTGTTGGTTAGTGTGAGTTGTATTATTTTAATTAGTTTTGGATGGAGTCCTAGATTTCTTAAAATTTTTAATACTGAAGGTCTGTGGAGACAGTCATATGCCTTCTTAAAATCTACAAATGTTATTGCCAGAGGTTTGTTCCATTTCTTGTAGTATGCCATAATCAATTTTAAACTAATTATCTGCTCTGCACAGCTTCTCCATGATCTGAAACCTCCCTGATATTCCCCTAACTCCTGTTCTAACGATTCTTTCATATAGGATCTTTGATAGAATTTTGTATGTGCAATCTAGGAGAGAGATTCCTCTGTAGTTGTCTGGGTTGCTCTTATCTCCCTTTTAGTGTAGTGGGTGGATGATAGCTGTGGTCCAATGTTCGGGGAATCGTTCTGTTACCCAAATTTTTGTTAGAGCCATGTGTAAGGAGGTCTTGATTGTGTCACTTGTATATTTCCACATTTCAACAAAAACCTGATCTTCTCCACATGCCTTATAATTTTTTTGTTCTTTAAGAATTTTTTCTACTTCTTGGAAAGTTGGAGGGTCTAGTTTGTCAGGTTTGGTTTTTATTGGGGTATTTATGTTGATTTGTAAGGGTTCTTTGGGTTCTTCGCAATTCAGAAGTTTGTTAAATGCATTTGCCATGATTTCTGCATTTTCCTTGTTACTGTGTGTCATTCTTCCATCTTCATCTTTCAGTAGTGTAGGGGCCTCATATTGTTGTAGTTGTTTCCCAAAGATTTTATAGTCGGTCCTGGAGTTGGTTTTATGATAATTACCTTCTATAGAGTTTATAATATCTTTATGGAATCCTCTCTTGATTCTTCTAATATTTTGTGTGAATTTTTTTCTTTCATTTTTTAGGTTGATTGCATTTTCTTCAGTTTTATGTGTTTGAAACTTTAACCATGCTTGGTGTCTATCTTCATGGAATTTGTCACATTCTGATGTTCCTTCATGGGTTCAAGGGAGCTAGATTCTCTGCTTCTTTTTTAAGATTAGGCACTAGTTATTCTATATCATCTGTTAATTTGATGGTTTGTGTTATTTGTTGGTATTTATTATTTTTAATTAGCTGATGTGGGTCAAACCTCCTTTTTATTTTATTAGTTTTTCCGATCCTCTTCTTTAACGGAGTGAATTTGATTTTATTTTAACTATACAATGGTCTGAGCCTGTGTCTGCTCCTCTCAGTACTTTAACATTGTGGATCTCCTTATGAAAATTTTTGTCCATACAGACATGGTCTAGCTGCCATTCCCCCTTCCTCCAGTCTGGATGTTTCCATGTTTTAAGTTTACTTGGCTTCCTCTTAAAGTATGTTGATTTAGATATAAGGTTGTGTTCTGTGCAGAGTTCTACAAGTCTTTGAGCGTTTTTGTTCGTAAATTTATGTGGTCTCCATTTTCCAAT
The DNA here is from genome assembly GCF_023898315.1 of Schistocerca nitens. NCBI lineage: Eukaryota > Metazoa > Arthropoda > Insecta > Orthoptera > Acrididae > Schistocerca > Schistocerca nitens. The sequence goes on from NC_064615.1 coordinate 285,152,431, forward strand.
TATATCTTTATATTTCCTTTCTTTTCCCAACTGAGCATTGAAATATCCCAATAAGATTTTTACATTCTTTTTATATACTCTGTTCACAGTTTGTTCTAGAAGGTCCCAAAATTTATCTATCTCTTCCTTTGTTTTTGTTAGACAATTTCTTTCATTTGTTGGGGCATGAGCATTTATTATTGTATGCATTTTATTAATTTTTTTAAAGCTTAGAGTCACAATTCTTGGTGATACTGCTTGGAAATCCATAACTGAATCTATTATTTTTATGTTTACTAAAAACCCTGTTCCAAACTGGGGACATTGTTTCATTGCCCTCAGTCCTGGTTTCCCATTATAAATTCTGTATCCTTGTGATTCGAATGGGTCCTCTGTGGTGTTTCTCATTTCTTGGATCCCTGTTATTAAAATTTTTTGTTTATTTAGTTCATCTGTGAGCTCCTTGAGCTTTCCGGTCTGAAGTAGTGAGTTTATGTTGTGTGTTGCTATATAATTTATTTGCTCACGTTTAATCTTCTTTTTGTGTTTTAGTGTGCATTTTGATGGTTGCAAATGCTCTGATTCGTTGCTGTCTTCTAGTTGACTACCCACCGAATCCGATGTAGCCTTCTCCTGCCTTTTTGAGCAGGATGGCGGAATTTTTTTCCTAAAAGACCTTTCCATTTTTTATTTTCCAAGGTTGTTAACCTTGGTTGGAGCAAGCTCCGATTTACAACTATGGTTGTTAACCGCAGAGGGTTTGTTTGGTCCACGAGAGCTATTTTATTTCACTCAAGTCCGTCAGTAAACCGGTGAGGACTTAATTGTAAGAAACTGTCTAAACAGCCATGGCTTACTAAAAGAATAAAAAATCTTGTAAACAAGAAAGGGAAAGGTATCTTACAGCTAGAAGGAGTAATGATCTAGAAACAATGAAACATTATAAAAACTACTGCACTGTATTAAGTAAAGTCCAAAAGTACGTGCTTCATGTCTGAGATTAGCACATCTGATCATAAAATTAAAACAATTTGGAACATTGTTCAAAGGGAAACGGGACAACCAAGGGCACAGGAGGGCTGTATTTCTATGAAACTCAATGAAGTCAGAAGCAGAAAACATTTTTAATAATCATTTTTAAATGTTGTAGAGAAAATAGGATCCAGCTTTCATTAGAAAAGCCAGACAGTACATGGAAGAGGCAATACCAATGCAGTTCAATCAAATTGAAATTCAACCCACCCCTCCTATTGAAATTAGGAAAATAATAAATTCACTCAAAAGTAAGAGCTCACATGGAACTGATGCCATGTCCAACAGAGTACTAAAAGCTTGATCCTAACAGATATGTAGGATTCTCAGCTACATATGTAGTAGCTCACTAAAATAGGGCATTTTTCCAGACAGACTGAAATACACTCTTGTTAAATCATTGCATAAAATGCTAACAACTACCGCCCAATCTCACTTCTGACAGCTTTATCCAAAATTCTTGAAAAAGTAATGTATTCAAGAGTAGCATCACATATTTGTAAAAATGAAGTACTAACAAAATGTCAGTTTGGTATTCAGAAATGCTTTTCAACAGGAAATGTTATATACACTTTGATTGATCAAATATTAAATGCTTTGAATAACCAAACAACGCCCATTGGGGTATTTTGTGATCACTCTAAAGCGTATGTGTCTGTGAATCATAAAAGTCTTCTAGATAAGCTTAAGTATTGTGGTACGAATAGGACAGTGCACAAATGGCTTAATTCATATTTAACTGGAAGCATGAAGAAGGTTGAAATCAACAGTACAGATAGTCTGCAAAAATCAACAGAAGCCTATAACTGGTGAGGTATCAAGAATGATGTTCCACAGGGTTTAGTCTTGGGTCCCTTATTGTTTTTAATATACATTAATGACTTGACACTCTATATTCATGAAGATACAAAGCTAGTTCTTTTTGCTGACGATACAAGTATAGTAATCACACCCAACAAATGGGAATCAGCTGAGGAAACTGTAAATAATGTCTTCCAGAAAATTATTAAATGGTTCTCTACAAATAGACTCTCACCAAATTTCAAGACAAAACAATAGGCCCTATATACAGTTCTGTACAGTGAATGGCATAACACGATTGATCTTTGAACAGAAGTCTGTTGCTAAGGCAAAATGTTCTCTTGAAGTCTGAGGGCATTTCGCCCGTCTCATACATCTTTCTCCTTTTTTCAGGACTGGCTCTCCCAAGGCTGTCAGTAGTTCTAATGGAATGTTGTCTACTCCCAGGGCCTTGTTTCGACTTAGGTTTTTCAGTGCTCTGTCAAACTCTTCATGCAGTATCGTATCTCCCATTTCATCTTCATCTACATCTCTTCCATTTCCAAAATATTGTCCTCAAGTACATTGCCCTTGTATAGGCCCTCTACATACTCCTTCCACCTTTCTGCTTTCCCTTCTTTGCTTATAACTGGGTTTCCATCTGAGCTCTTGATATTCATACAAGTGGTTATCATTTCTCCAAAGGTCTCTTTAATTTTCCTATAGGCAGTATCTATCTTACCCCTAGTGAGATAAGCCTCTACATCCTTACATTTGTCCTCTAGCCATCCCTGCTTAGCCATTTTGCAGTTCCTGTTGATCTCATTTTTGAGACGTTTGTATTCCTTTTTGCCTGCTTCATTTAAGGCATTTTTATATTTTCTCCTTTCATCAATTAAATTCAATATTTCTTCTGTTACCCAAGGATTTCTACTACCCTGTCTTTTTACCTACTTGATCCTCTGCTGCCTTCACTACTTCATTCCTCAAAGCTACCCATTCTTCTTCTGCTGTATTTCTTTCCCCCATTCCTGTCAATAGCTCCCTTATGCTCTCCCTGAAACTCTGTACAACCTCTGGTTTAGTCAGTTTATCCAGGCCCCATCTCCTTAAATTCCCACCTCTTTGCAGTTTCTTCAGTTTTAATCTACAGTTCATAACCAATAGATTGTGGTCAGAATCCACATCTGCCCCTGGAAATGTCTTACAATTTAAAACCTGGTTCCTAAATCTCTATCTTAAAATTATATAATCTATCTGAAACCTGTCAGTATCTCCAGTCTTCTTCCATGTATACAACCTTCTTTTATGATTCTTGAACCAAGTATTAGCTATGATTAAGTTGTGCTCTGTGCAAAATTCTACCAGGCGGCTTCCTCTTTCATTTCTTACCCCCAATCCATATTCATCTACTATGTTTCCTTCTCTCCCATTTCCTACTGCTGAATTCCAGTCACCCATGACTATTAAATTTTCATCTTCCTTCACTATCTGAATAATTTCTTTTATTATATCATACATTTCATCAATTTCTTCATCATATGCAGAGCTAGTTGGCATATAAACTTGTACTACTGTAGTAGGCGTGGGCTTCGTGTCTATCTTGGCCACAATAATGTGTTCACTATGCTGTTTGTAGTAGCTTACCCACACTCCTATTTCTTTATTAATTATTAAACCTACTCCTGCATTACCACTATTTGATTTTGTATTTATAACCCTGTATTCGCCTGACCAAAAGTCTTGTTCCTCCTGCCACCGAACTTCACTAATTCCCACTATATCTAATTGTAACCTATCTACTTCCCTTTTTAAATTTTCTAACTTACCTGCCCGATTAAGGGATCCGACATTCCACACTCCGATCTGTAGAATGCCAGTTTTCTTTCTCCTGATAATGACATCCTCTTGAGTTGAGTAGTCCCCGCCCGGAGATCCGAATGGGGGACTATTTTACCTCCGGAATATTTTACCCAAGAGGACACCATCATCATTTAACCATACAGTAAAGCTGCATGCCCTCGGGAAAAATGATGGCTATAGTTTCCCCTTGCTTTCAGCCGTTCGCAGTACCAGCACAGCAAGGCCATTTTGGTTAGTGTTACAAGGCCAGATCAGTCAATCATGCACACTGTTGCCCCTGGCACTACTGAAAAGGCTGCTGCCCCTCTTCAGGAACCACACGTTTGTCTGGCCTCTCAACAGATACCCCTCCGTTGTGGTTGCACCTACGGTATGGCTATCTGTATTGCTGAGGCACACAAGCCTCTCCACCAACAGCAAGGTCCATGGTTCAATGTGTGTGTGTGTGGGGGGGGGGGGGCACCAGTATGACATAATTGAATAAAAGTAAGCAAAGTATACAAGTTTTTTCATATTTATATCTCCTACATGTGACATCATTCACATGTTTAGGTGCTTCAGCAATTCTGTGGTATGCCCTTCCCATCTGAATTTTTTATCAAGCTGTAATCCCATAGCCGGCCGTGGTGGTCTCGCGGTTCTAGGCGCGCAGTCCGGAGCCGTGCGACTGCTACAGTCGCAGGTTCGAATCCTGCCTCGGGCATGGATGTGTGTGATGTCCTTAGGTTAGTTAGGTTTAAGTAGTTCTAAGTTCTAGGGGACTGATAACCACAGCAGTTGAGTCCCATAGTGCTCAGAGCCATTTGAACCATTGTAATCCCATAAATTTAGCACTGTCAACCCCTTCCACTTGCATGTCTTAAGTGTTACACACATGCTGGAAGAAAATCTCTTACAGGTTCTGAATTGCATATAGTGGGTCTCTTCAAAGTCTTATGGCAGCAACTTAGCTTTAAACTATTTATTAATGTCAATGAAAATTTGATTAGCAGCCATTTCTAAATCTTTACACTACTTGCTATTTATTTCAATGTTTGTAACATCTGCAGTCAAACTTAGACAAGAGGTCATTAATGTACACCAGAAAAGCAATGGACCCAAGATTAAATCTTGAGGAATACCATGCATAATTAATACCAAATCAGAAGAAGATGACTGCTTACTCCACAGGTATTTCGCAATGGCACCCTTTGTTTCCTGTAAGTTAGGTAAGACTCAAACCATTTTGCAGCACTGTCAGTGAAGAGACATCATAATATACTAATAATACACTATTAATACTTGGGTTGTTCCATCCACTCGACCATGTCAAAATCTAATGAAATTTGGTGTGAAGGTTCTGTATGATCTTTGATGGTCATATACCAAATTTCAATTCAGTATCTTCAATGGTTGAATTTATAGGGGCTTTTAAACAGTGGCTACTCATCTTTGCATCACATACGAAGGTGCAAATGTGCCAAGTTTGCTAGGTTTTCTTAAAAGTTCTAGCACACATTTGGTCATTTGCTTTACCATACATAGACAACTTTTTATACTGAATCACACTATGGCAAAAATTTGTGATTCAGCCACAACTATATATAGATACAAACCTCTAAAGTGGTTAAAAAATTTGTCGTGCTATTCTGTGAGCCAAGGTTTGACCAACCACTGCTGGTTTTTGTATGAATCAATCACAACAAAACTTCAGAGGGTTATTCCTACCTATAATGTCTATATATGGATCAAATTTAATTAACATTGAATACCTAGAAGAAGAGATATGTGTATTCAAAATCGGCCAAAATTTTCTATGTGCAAATTTTAGGGCTTTTGTTTGTTTTTTTTTTTTGGGGGGGGGGGGGGCATATCTCAACTGTGTCTTGTTCAATCCTCTTTTTCTTGCCACAGCTGGAAAGAGCATGCTTTAAGCTTTCAAAGCTATATTGCTTAATTTCTGGATCTCGCATATTGATGGGTAAGAATACATTTCAAAAGTTATTATTTTAGCACTTCAAGAAGATTGAAAGGTGCAATATTTTGCTCATTACGACCCACAGTTAATTTTTTTAGTATGTAAATCAGTTTCAAACATTATTTTAACATATACCATAAAACAAGCATAATACACAACACAGCAAACTTGCAAAACAAAAACACTAAAGAGTCAGTTCCATTTTTGGTTAAATACTTCTACAAAATTGGCAAGGACAGATTGAGGGAAACTATTGTCTTCCTGATGATGGTGGTGGTGGTGGTGCTTCTGAAGTCATGAAAATACGTTGCTCAGGAATCCCACAGGTGTCTTTAGCAGTTGGCCAGTGGAAGGAATGAGCAAAACTATGTAGGTGCATAAAGCTGGTAAGGACATCTTGTTGTTCATGTGAAAATTCATACTCTTTTCCAACCCACCAAAAATTGTTGTACATACATGCAACATAATGTCCTGGTTTTAAACTCGCAATTGAGGTTGCTGCAATTTCTTCATCTGCTTCAGAGGCATTAACTGTGAATGCTGTAGCATCATTGGAAACTTCATGTACTCTGAGCTGATTACAATTAATTGGCTTAAACTGGTGTTTTTCTCTTGTTCCAGATATTGTATGTCCCGTGACAAACCTTGTTTCTTAATCGGGCTGAATTTTTTCAACATCTTCTTTTGGTACATAAAAAAACTTTATGCCTGGCATACTATCATCACAGAATTTGAATAAATCATGTGGAGTCAATATCTGGTTGTCTAAGGGCCTCTGCAAACTAGCACAGACTGCTAGTCTTTTTGCTGTTCCCACAATGTTATAACAAGGTGATTTGCTTTGGCTTGTCCCAAAAAAATTCCCTTCAGCAGTGATGCCAATATCCTTTTTGTGCAGACATAAATTGGTGAAATTTTTGAAATTGTTATATTGAGCAACTGAGCCATCACTACAGTAATAAATATTCACAATGCTTTCAATCTTGGCTTTAAATATGCTATTTACTTTATTTGAAAGGCATGGATAGCAATGGTATCATGATGGAGACAGTTGCTCATCATACAGATGCTAGTACTCTTGACATTCTTTTTCACCAAAATAGATAACAAATGGACGTAATGTGGCCTGACTATTCTCCCAATGAAATTTTTGTGCAGCATCTTGAACAACAAATGAGTAATTGTCAGCAAAAGCCATCAATATAATTAATTCATTTTCTGCAAGATTTCTTTTTAACTGCTTAAGGTGTAAATTTTAGTGTTTTGTCACAAAGTGATGGCTTCTTAACCCGGTAATTTCAAAAATCACTGCCTCAGTGAAATCTTCAGCAGTTCTCTGACATGTCTCCAATGTGTGTCTGTCAATGTGGACCCATTGCGGATATTACATTGTTTCTTCAGGGTCATAGTCTTTAAAAGTGTCTTCAAGAAAAGCCTCTAGTTGTATTTTTCCTGGACATTCCTCACAACATTGCAGCATACAATCTTTTGATTCCAAACTGCATCAATTTTTTCCCTCAAAACCCTGTAATCATCTTGGAGGGATGTTTCTCAAGCCAACATTGATTTGACATTTTGATGAATTGCACATATACATACTAAATGTGATCCAGAAGCACCAATGTGGTGCAACATTTTGGCCTGAGCACACAAAATTTTTAGGAGCTCAGTTGATTTCCATACTGCTTACAATAAGCGTTGAACATTTCTTTCAGGTTTCAAAGGAGCAGCTGTTTCTGCTTGTGAATCTTTTTCCCATTTACTCGTACTGCAACATAATCCTTTTAGTCTGGGCGTAAACAAGAAAACTCATCATCTCTAAAAAAAGTGAGGACATTTTGGTTCAGTTCATCACTGAGCTTTTTCCCTTTTCGGTTTGAGGGGGTTGCTAAAATCCCATCTTCCAACTTTAGTTTCCTACACTTATTTCCATTTTAGTCGAAACAGCAAATTCTTTAGCCATTTTTTCAATAGTCCAGCTATTTGGGGCCAGGGTCCAAATTTGAACTGGCAGTCTTCCATTTGTCTTGTATATCTGCTTGGCTCACAGCAGCAGCTGTGGCAATTACCTTAGTAATGCTGCCTTGGGCTTTCAGAACTTTGTGCTTTATGTATCCCAATGAATCCCTTTTGCTGATCCAATGGAGCTTTAATGGTGACTCTCCAAGTGATGATAATGAAGTATTAGCAATAAAGCAAGCATCAACAAAATCCATGTCTTCAGTGGATGGTGATTCTTGCTTACCCTGGTGGATGATTCTTTTTGGGCCACTTCATTTCTACATCTGGTACAAATTTTCTGAGCAGATTCAAAAACTTAATTAGTCAGTAACTTCAACCTATCAGACATTTCAATGGTTACTGCTGTTAAAGCCTTCTTGGATACGTGTTTTTCTTTACCAAATGGGTTGCGGCAAGTTTTCTGCAGGCACTAAAATTTTGTCATCAACAAGGCGTTATGATATGAACACATTTGGACATCTTCAGTTAAATCAAGCCCAGACCTAAGTCGCAGAAGCGCCTTGTCCATTGGTAACATTTTCTTAACTTATTGTAGTTGACTTTCGTTGTTATAGAATGCTGATGACTTACAACAATCAGTTCCATCTGATCCACCAAAGTAGTTAGGTGAAGGGGTCTCTTGGTTCATTTTATACAATAGTTTATTAAGCTAAAACAAGCAATTTCTAAAGCTCATGAATATTCATGCTTGAAGCATAGAAGACTCAGTCTTGTTTGTACAGGAAATTTAGAAACTGGGCCAAAATATAGAATTTGGGCCATCAAAACATATTGTTTTAGTGCTTACCTTCTTCAGCAACAACAATGATGATTGATTATTCAAGCACTCAATAATCAACACTAAGATTGTACAATGTCAATGCCAAAGATTACACCACACAGAAGACTGACACAGTGAAAACTGCCAATAATGAAAGCAACAAGTGAAATTGGTGATTCAGCAATGTATCACTGCTGCGAGGATAGAACATTAAAAACTATTGATGCTTTATAATGCTGATAGAAACTAAATGACAGGGCATATATGCACCACCATGCTTTAGTAGGGCTAAAACATTCCAAAGCAACATAGCATTCCATTATGATCTTCTAGATTTTACAATCTTACAAGCATTTCCTGAGGTTTTATTATTTTATATTCTATACTGTAAAATAATGCGAAAACACTTCTTATTAGCATAGTCACATTCCCCAAACCACAGGCAAATCCTATATTTCAAGATGTTAAAATTACACATTTTTTATTTACAATTTCAAATTGTAATTTTTTTTTGTATTTATCAATAATCCATTTTCCCTACTTTTGAATAGGTATTCTTACTCATCCATATGCAAGATCCAGAAATTAAACAATATAGCTTTGAAAGCATAAAGCATGCTCTTTCCATCTGTGCACATAGAAAATTTTGGCCCACTTTGCAGATGCATGTCTTTCCTTCTAGGCATCCAATGTTCATTAAATTTGATACATATATAGACATCACAGGTAGAAATAACTCTATGAAGTTTTGGTGTGAAGTGTTCATATGAAAAGTAGCGGGTGGTTGGTCAAACCTTGGCTCATAGAATAGTAGATGAATTTTTTAACCACTTTAGAAGCTTGTATCTATATATAGGTGTGGCTAAATCACAAATTTTTGCCATGGTGCGATTCAGCATAAAAAGTTGTCTATGTATGGTAAAGCAAATGACCAAATGTGTGCTAGAACTTTTAAAAAAGCCTAGCAAACTTGGCACATTTGCACCTTTGAATGCGATGTGAAGGTTAGTAACCTCTCTTTAAAAAGCCCCTAAAAATTGAACCACTGAAGATACTGGACTGAAATTTGCTGTATAACTATGAAGACCATATAGAACCTTCACACTAAATTTCATTACATTTTGAGATGGTTGAGTGGGGACTCTTTTTTAATATTGGTCCCTTTGATCTGGAAGGACCCACTTAAGAGAATGCTGTGGTTCATACAATCAGAGGCTTTTGACGGGTCACAGGAAATTCTTGTACCCTCTCATTTGTTGTCCAATGAATTAAGTACAGTCCCATTGTCCGTGTAAATGGCCTTCTCTCTATTGGAACCCTTAAGCAACCCAAACTGTGACTTCGACACTATTCGCAATCAGATGCTTAAGAAGATGCTTGAACACAATGTTTTAAAATATTTTTGAGAAAGCTCGCAAAAGTGAAATTGATCGATAGTTTGATGGTGTTTCTTTATCCCCCTTCTTGTAAAGAGGCTTAACTTCAGCATATTTTAGCCAGTCTGGAAATGCTCCACTGATAAGACATTGATTACACAAATAACTTAAGATAGAACTCAACTCACTTGAACATTCTTTGATTAACATCATTGATATGTTACCATAATCACAAGAATATTTTGATTTTAAGGATTTTATGATGAATTCTACTTCTTTGGGAGAAGTGTCATTTCACTGCACTGTTTACTGGACCTGATAACCAAAAGCTGTCAGTAACAGAAACAAAGTACTGGTTTAAGAAGCAGAAACAAAATACTTATATAAGAGGTTTGCAACACTATGTGCACTTGTCACCAATGTCTCATTCATTCTTAGAGCCATCGGTTCCTCTTCTTTACTGGACCCACATGTCTTTGTCTTCACTATATCCCATATAGCTTTTATTTTATTGCCCGGTGTAATTATCTTTTTCTCATAATGAAGCTGCTTAGATTTATGGGTTACTTGCTTCAATATTCTGCACTATTCTTTGTATTGCACTACACTGCTAACACCAGAGCTGTTCTTAGATAGTAGATACAGCTTCCTTTTTGTCCAACATGATACTTTATTCCTTGTATAATTCAAGGTATATTTTTAAACTTCTGTTTGACTCGAGTTACCTGTGTGTGTTGGGGGTGGGGATGGGAGGGGAGGGGGGGGGGGGGAATTTTAAATGAGAAAGTAAAATTACTAATGAATGCTCTGAATTTCCCATTTGAGTCAGAAGTATTGTAATCATCTATCAAGTTCATGTCTTTGAGCAGTCTCCTAAAATTTTCAATTGTTGACTGACTTATTATCCTCCTGTACTCAGATTTAATATATTTTATATCCTGACATGCTTCATCATTTAACATAAGATGGTGCATGTCATGATCAGATAGCCCATTTACTATTTGTTTTGTGATATGACTTTTTTCTCTAGATATGTCTACAAAGGTATTATCAACAGCAGTCCAGAGCATTTACATACTAAAGTTGTCAGCTGTTTCCTGGCCCACCGTGAGCGTACTGGGGTAGGTTGGGGGTGTGGAGTAGGGTGAGGGATGGAGAGAGGCGGGAGGCAGGGAGGGGATTGGAGAGGAGGAAGCATCTAGCGGCTCTTGGGAGAGTGGGGAGCCATTTGTGGCCTACTAGGGTTGCAATTAGAGGGGGCAGGCGGCATACAAATTCTGTTCCCACATCAGTTAGTTGCATTCTGTTTGTTACCTCATGCCCTAGTCCAGGAAATCGCATGTCCACGTATCTGCCACCTGCCGCCTCCTTAGCTAGCTCACAGATGGCTCCCTACTCTCCCACGAGCCGCTTACCCCCCAACCCTCTTCCTGACTCTCTCCATCCCTCACCCCACATCATCCCACACCACCACCTCACCTCAGTACACTTGTAGCGGTTCCACCTGCTTTGTTTCTTTCTTCGTTTGTTATCCTTGGTATTGCCGTACTGCGTTGCTACACTACCTGAAAAATGGATTGTGGATTCCAACACTGACTGCTGTAATTAATGTAGCCAACATGTGCACAGTTGCGTTTCACAGTACTTTAATTTCACTGTTCACAACCCCCTAATAATGCACAGTTATATGGGCAGTGCACTATTGTATAACTTTCGATAAGCCTCATTACTAGGTTGCAGTCGAACATCCACATGCTGCTACAATAGTTTACTGTTGAACATCTACGAGCAGTAAAACCTAACCACAAAGTTCAAAGTTCTTGAAGAATAATCAGGTACATATGGAGCAGACACTGTCATTGTTTTTACACATGGCCTAATTATGGAACACTCGTTCCACATTTAAGTTGATGCATTGTTATCGTTCTAATCAACACAGATTCCTTGTCTGAAACTCGGACGTGGACTGACTGTCTTGTGACCAAAAATTGGGCCCTTATATATCATCACACCAATAGGCCCTGAAACTACACATTGTTCATTGTTTAATTTACAGAAATTACAATTCAAACTTAACTCATTAAATTAACTGAATACATCGAAAAATTGCATCTTTTTAACAGTTTCTTCTACTGCATGAGTTAGGCTAAATTATTTGTTTAAAACATGAAATTAACAAATATCAGTATGCAAACAATACTTCTGACAAAACTGTTAATTACTTTGGAATTAATGATGTGCTGGTTTTGCTAACATGTTTTTGAATAGTGCCAAATAGATACTTTAAGATTACTAGTATTTCATCTTCCAAATGTTTATAATTAGTACATAATTTATATTTGTTTATGCATCAACAATAGAATTTAAGTTACGAAACAATTACTGATTTCACCCTATAATGAAAGTATTAACTAGGAATAGTCAGAATAAATTAGAAAATTAATTACATACATAAAACTAAGCATAAAATTAGATCTGGTGTTAAATTCTTTAAAACTGCCTGTGTCTGTATATGTGCATATGGATGTGTGTGTGTGTCCTTTTTTCCCCCTAAGGTAAGTCTTTCCGCTCCTGGGATTGAGATGACTCCTTACACTCTCTCCCTTAAAACCCACATCCTTTCATCTTTCCCTCTCCTTCCCTCTTTCCTGATGAAGCAACCATGGGTTGCGAAAGCTTGAATATTTGTGTGTGTGTTTGTGTCTCTTTTATTTTATTGTGTCTATCAATCTACCAGCACTTTCTCGTTTGGTAAGTTAAGGCATCTTTGTTTGTTATATATACAATACTATATTATGTTAGATTAGATTATAGTATAGCTTATTGTATTAACTTTTAGAAGCTATCCTGGTGTAATTTGGTACACTGCCATGCTTAAAATGTATTCTATAATGTACTGACACTAGTTTATTTTATTATTGTAAAATGATCTATGGTGAATAAAATTCTTGATTATTGACTATAATATTGCTGTCATCAGCAAAGATAATTTTTTCATCGTAAGTAACACTACTGGGAAAGTCATTGAGGTATAGAAATAGTATTGGTCCTAATATGATACCTTGCAGAACCCTTATAGTAATGTGTGTTGGTTCTGATAAGTGTTTTACTAAATGTTTAGATCTATTTGAAGTATGTGTTATCTCTACTCTTTGTACCAGTATGATTGAAACCAGTCATTAGCTACCCATCTTATCCCTAATGCTTCTAATTTATTTAATAGAATCTTGTGGTTGACTGTTATCAAAGGCCTTAGAAAGATCCAAAAATATGCCCGTGACACACTCATCTTTATCAAGAGCATCAAGTACAACTTTGTGAATTCTGCTATGGCTGACTCTGTATTTTTGCCATTTCGGAAACCAAACTGTGATCCACTTAAAAGTGTATTTATTCAGGTAATTCATTAATCTGTCTTTCACAATTGCTTCTATTATTTTCGAGAATTGTGACAGCAGGAAAATGGGCCAGTAATTTTCTATTTCTTCTGCATTAGTTTTATTGACTTAATTCTCTGTGGTTGGAAGTAACATCATTGTATTTAGTGCAACATTATTTACAAGTGTTATATTTGTTTTGGGGAATTTTTGCTGTAACTTCTCTGCAATACTTGAAGAATGCTCTTTTACGTAGTTTGTTAAGTGTTGTGGATCATTTATTACCTTATCCCCCTCCCTTAGCAATATGTTATTCTGCATTTGTTTGGCTCTCCCCATTTCCTTTGTTATAACAGCCCACACGGTTTTTCCATTACTCTGTGCATTATATATTATTTTGTCGTTAAATGACTTTTTCGCAGCAATCAGCACTTTCCTATAGATCTTTTTGTATCTGTGACAGAAATTTTAAGAATTCTGGATCGTTGCGCATCTTTTTCATGGGACTGAGGTGTTTAAGTGTTTGGGAGAACTTCTCAATACTTGCTATTATCCATCAGTTTTTGCGAGATGTTGATACAGACATGCGTACTTTTGGAAATGCCTTTTCAAAGTTCAGTTTAAATAATGTGGAGAATTTAGAGAATTTCATATTCACATTTGTTTCCTTATACTTCATCCCAGCTTTGTTTTGCTAGTTCTTTTGAAAAATCTTTTATTTTGATTTCTGATAGATGTCGTTTGTAGGCTAGTAGTTTAGGGAATGATTTGATGCCTAATTTTACTGTTGTTATCTGACAGAGATTGTCTGATAGTCCGAGATCTTTTACAGCTACATCACATTTTCCCCTGTCCATACCTGTGGCCACATGGTCAATTACTAATGCAATCATTGTAGTAACCCTTCTTGCACTACTTACAAATAGGGACATGCCAAAACTTTGAAGGATGTTTATGAAGGTGCTGCTGGATTCATTTATGATATTGGTGTTGATGCTAACGTCCCCATACAGAATTATGTTGACCTTTGTACTTGAGATTTTATCTAGAACTTCTGTTAATTTATTGAAAAAAGTGTCCACACTGCCACTGGGAGATATCTGCACACACAAAACGATTAATTTCTTCGTGATATCAAGTTAATTCAATAGCTGATATTTCAAAGTGTTTGTCTTCACTTACTGTACTGAGGTCATGTCTTGATTTGAACTGTGTTCCTTTTCTGGTGTAAATGCATGATCCTCCACCCCTTAAATCAGTTCTGCAGTAAGTGTTTGCCCTTTCATACAATGATGATACTACATGTAGGATTTCTGTGTCTCTACAACAGTGTTCAGCAACACAAACTACTGTGCAGTTCAAAGATTGGAGCTCAACTTCTGATAATTGTATTTTGTTTTTTATTGATTGCATGTTTTGATGGAGGATTGTTAGTCTGTGAAATGTCCAATGTTACTCATTCCAATGGTTTGTTTTTCTTTGTGACATCTGGTATGTGTGATATTTGAAGTGTTAAAATCTGTCTTGTGAGTAATTGTTTCAGTATTTTTTTTAACTGCTGGAGATACTCTTTAGGCAGGGGAACCTGTTGTCTGGATTTATCCAACCTATGACAACAGGTATTTGAATATGTTTGGCCTGAGATCCACCCTCTATACTTTCATGAATCAGCTGTACCAATCTTCCCTTCCCAGTCCTGTTTACGTGTAGGCCATGCCCAGTGAAACCCTATCTGTTGATAGTCCATACGGGCACCAGAGAAACATGAGCAAAGTTGGCTGTCCTAGGAGCCATCCCTAACCCCACATTGATTTGCATCACAGCTCCATCGAGGTGTTGTCAATCATGATGCCGATCATAGCTGATTGATTTGGGGGTGGGGACCAAACAGCGAGGTTGTTGGTCCCATTGGATTAAGGAAGGAAGTCGGCGGTGCCCTCTCAAAGGAACCGCCTTGGCATTTGCCTGAAGTGTGTGTGTGTGTGTGTGTGTGCAAGTGTATACCTAATTTAAATACTGTAACTTTGACACACCTGTAACAGTGGTCACTTGATGTCCAGAGAGGTAGATTATATCAACTGGTTTGCTCAACACTAATTCATCAGCACAAATAAGCAAATCATTAAGCTTACTCTTAAGTCCTCAGAAATTCTAATGCAACAAGGATAACCTACTTTGTGAAGTGGCTGAATTACAACCTTATAGACCCAATTTTTCTGTAAATTTCAGAACAGCTCCAGTCTCAATTGGAGACTGTTTGCTTGGCACCTGTATACAAAGATTTGCTTTCTGGCTGCCTGTTTTCGCGAAGTGAAAGTTATTTTCAATCTGTCTCCGAACATATTTTGTTTCAGACCTCTCCCCCCCCCCCCCCACTCTAAAAAAACTGCATTCTGTCACTGTAACCAATGGTACTTTACCACATATGATAGTGGCTTCTCAAGATATTTGCTATTAGGCAAGACAGTTTTCCCTGCCCTTTCCTGTTGAGATGAAGGCCATACCTGGTATCCTTCCACCTACTGATAAGAGTCAACTGGAACCACACCAATATGAGACCCCATACCTGATCCAAGCATCCATTCCTAAATTTATTCTCCCAACAGATGAGTTTAAATGAGACCAGTTATGGTGCCTTAGAACAGACACATGCCCACCACCAATATGTATTGTTGCTGAAGCTATCTTGAACTAAGAAGAAACCAGTGTTTCCCAAGTAGCAGCTTTCTTTCCATTTACTTGAGTAAATTTATCTGTCGCGAATATGAATAGCACCCTGGCAGTATATGGTTAATAAAGCACATATATTAAGGTTCTATGACCTGTATTTCTTTAGTTAACCTGTTGCATGCCCCAAGGTTCCTGTTCTTAATCGGATGTACAGAACAGATTATTATTTTCTGCTGTCTGTGGTATGAGCAGTAGATACTTCAATGTCTCTGTGTTCCTTAATACCCACTCTTCTACAGTTCCACAGGACACAATCCTAAGCTTGAAAATACATAGTTGAGGACAGCTGCGGAAAAGCTCCCATATGAAAGCTTATGAAACAAGGCTTTCAAAACTTTGCAATAGTCTCCCTACGTAGCCAGGGTGTGTGTGTGTGTGTGTGTGTGTGTGTGACGGAGGGTGGGGACTATGTATTTCTTACCAGTTATTCATAGCTGTGAAATAAAAATCCCTTTACACATAAACTCCTGTCATTACTGACAAAAACTACTTTTAATCAATAAACAAATCCTTTTACTATAAAGTACAGTACATGTAAATATCTCTCTCTCTCTCCCTCTCTCTCTCTCTCCGTCGCGTATTTTCAGAAGTGAGTATTGTTGCGTCAACATTACAACGGAAATACTTACGGCTGCGAGTATAAATTGCGTACCAGGCTCCGACACAATTGCCTGCCTCCCAGTAATCTGTGACATACATATATCAAAGTAGATGAAACACTAAATAACCTGGATACATATATATATAAGCGTTAGTCAATATTCACCTGTAACACAATGCCATACTCCTATTGTGTTTTTGTCTTGAGCGCTATCAAAGATGCGACACACGTTTGTCGTTTTTTTTTTTTTTTTGCTAATGATCGTGTTTAACCAATTGTACGCCAAGATTCAAGTTTTTCTTATTCGAATATTCTCAACAACCCTGACTGAGCTTGACCACGTCTCTTTCATAATTCATGTGTAAAAACTGCGAAACATTACGACACATGTAATTCAAATGTGACATAATATTGACAGACGGTGATTCACATTGAATGTCATCGGAACAGAGATGAAAGTAGCCTCACCTTCAAATGGAAATTTGTCTGTTTTTCCACTGTGTAGTATATCCCATTCGGGCGTGCATCCGGGATAATGGAAGATGGAAGTGTGTTCTAACTGACAAACTCAACACAATGCCACCTCTCTTGGCACAGTTAACGGACGGTAAAAATGAGGATACGATACTTCTGCCACAAAAACTCGAAAGACTGAATCAGAATTCCGCACCGCACAGCAAGGTCGTTATACCGACGTATATACCATAACAGCCTGATCTGTGGTTCAAAATGCTGGAACTTCCGTTTGCCACATATTTATTTTATTTGTTTATGCAGTCATAGACCACTAGTACAGGGGTGTACTATTACACGAACAGAAAAAGGAAAATCCCTTAATGTGAAGTTATGATAAATTGAATACCTTCGATATGAAATTCCCACCACATGATATTATTCCATCATTGGTCCATCTCGTATTTCTTCTCTCTCTCTCTCTCTCTCTCTCTCTCTATCTATCTTTCTTTTTCTTTCTTTTTTTTTAGCGCCAGGCCCAAGAACATTTGTCTTCTTCCAATATGACCCAAGCAATCGAAAAGGTTGGGCAGTACTGACTCAGCCTGACTCAGTACATTGGTATCGGACATGTCAGAAACATTAGAGAAAAACGTTAACAAAAGAAGATAGGGTAGAAAGTCGTCTGTATCCTAATCAAAGGAACTATCCCAGCATTTACACTAACGGCGGTTGTTACGACAATTTAGAATTTATGCTTACCATTGACACATTGGTCACTCAAAGTCTACTATTATTGTCAGACAATATTCATGCCACCCCCACTGTGCAAATTTCGGCTTAAGAATTTTCTCGTCGCGGAATTTTCGCAGCAGCTGTGTATAGACTGCAGTAGCTTAAGAGAAAAACGCGTTTTGCATGCTCCACATTACATTTCTTTTTATTTAACTTGTGCAACCAGACACCCTTCGCCTTGTTTACAAGTCATCTTTAGTGGGTGTTCTGAAACATTGCACGATTTTTTATTTGCATGTAAAGCCGCGTAAACACTGCCACTGGAAACATGTTTCTGTTGGAAACATTGTTTTCTGCGATGTTTCGCAAATGTTTCCGACTTTGTTTCTGGTCTCCGTTTTCGTCCACACTGGCGGCAAACATTTCTCGTTGTGTGTTCACCGTGTTCACGCCGTCTGCAGTGGTCCTTGTATTATTGTGCTCCTTATGTCTGGTGTCGAAGAAACAATAATGATATGTGGTGTTGCATTATTAATGCTAGAAGGTTTACACAAGCAAAATAAAGGCGTCTTCGTCGTTGGTGAAGAAAAACATTCTATAGAGAAACTGGCGGAAATAACTTGCTACGTGAGCTGAGTATGGAAGAAGGCTCTGGCTTCCGTAACTTCACTCGAATCTCATATACCGATTTTGAATATATGGCAAATATGATATCACCATTTGTTTCAAAAATTGATTTCTGGCAACAGGAGATTCATTTCAGAGCCTTGCGTATTTATTTCACTTTTCGAAGCAAGCAATATTTCAAATAGTACCTGAAGTATGTGGAGCTCTGGTGGAACTACTGAAGGATTATGTAAAGGTTGCAAGACACCACGCGTAGGAGGGAGAAAGAGATGTGAATTTTATTTAGATTCTATAAATGAAATGCAAGGAGTGTTGTTCAACATATAAGTGGTTTATTCAGTGAAACTGCATTAAACTGTATATGCAATAATTATTGAAATTTTATCAAATTCATTAAACATTCACTCACAAAATATTCAAATAATGATAAACAAAATTTAAAAAAATTGGTTCGCCAGATACTGTAGAAAGTACCAAAAGAAAAAAGAAAAAACGACAAATAGAATTGAATTGACACCAAGAGCTCACAACAAGTGAATTATATCAGGTGCCTGCCCTGGTATTTGCCTTTTAACATGAGCATTGTATGACTTCATTCTAATTTAACATATAAATAAATTATACGAGATGGGTTGACCTGGTGTAATAAATGAGGAAGGAATAAAAAAAAAGAAAGCTGAACATATGACTTTCTTAAGCGGCAAACGGTGAGTACTGTGCCTTGCGTCTTTATGAGCATCTAACACATTGCAAAGAAATTGAAGAAAGCGAAAGAAGAATGCGCAGCTAGGAAAGCGGGCGTTCTCTGTATTACCATGTTCATAGCGTGGTCGGCGTGGCGGTGGAGTCGGCTGATTGCGTGCGACTGCATCAAGACTCTTCCGGCGACGTAGTTGATTGCGTCTAAGCATGCCCTACGCTGAAAATAGTGACCGAGAACTGCTACTGGAAGTTATCATTACTGGACGACGGTATGCGTCCATCTGCAAGCGCAAACCTACGCGAAACTGCATTAACCAAAGCTCAAAACTGTTCTAACAGTACTACCGTCATCGGACATGTAGTAAATCAAAATGTGATCCTGAGTTAAGCTCTTGATAACGCGCACAGTGAGTGAAGCTCGCCTACTTGGACCTAACAAACTTTGCTCTCTACGCTGTTTGCGAGGAATGCAAAGTGCATCGTCTCATAACAAACGATAAGAGAATCCTTGCGACTAATCGGAAGCAGTTAAGAGTGAACTCCTGCCTCCTCAGAAGCACTATACGGAATGCCCAGTACCAGTGCGCTCCTCGCCGCACCGCCCCCCCCCCCCCCCCCCCCAGCGTCTTGTCACTGCCCTTACGCAAATTACGTAGCTCGTACTATTTTTCAAAGCGAACATTAGGTCCTTGCCGATGAAGAAGTCCCTTACAAAATTTCCTCCCTCCTTGCCGTCGCATTCCGCGAGGAAAAGGGAGCGATACTCTGTGTGAGACAGAGTATACAAATAAACCAAGACTTCTCCCTTTGAGTATTGCCGCTACGTTCCCAGGTGTTCTGCTCGCTGGAAACGGCCAAAATTCCCCTTCCACTTGAGATTCTTGGACACCCAAGTCGTGCTGTTGCTATTCAACTTGTCGCTCTGTCCGCGTTACTTAGAATCGTGGCAAAGCTGTTTTTCGCTCTACGTTTATAGTTTCCGCTGCCTTGGGGACACGTGCAAATGCCCACGGCATCCCTTGGCAGCGTGTTGATGTATGCAGCATCTTCGCCTGTCGCTAATCCTCTGGGGGCCTGCCCTCTGTTAAGCGTGCCGACATAGGAGCGCGACCGGCGCTCTCCCGTAGGCACTGCCTGTTTCCACCGGTCGCTGGGCTTCCCGGCTAGGAACGCATCAGAAGAATTCCTTTCATGCACAAAGTGAACCAAGTTTGCAAAGAGAAGAATCATAGCCCTTTACCGACGCTTAATGGCACAATAATTCACCTCCATCACACTTCATATATTGCAATAAACTAATGACTGATTTTAAAGGCAATTCTCTTCTTTAATTATAAACATGAAAAGTTTGATGCTTTTCAAGGTAAGTAAATGAAAAACATCGTTAAATAAGAATCTTTTCGAAATGTTATTATTTGTCAATTACATTACATATCTCATCAAACACAACTTCTTCAGTTATGTTATCACTGTCTCCATAGTTCGTAAATGTAACAGGGGAAATATTACTTGGTAATGATGTCCCTGCAACATTCTTACCCACTGTCGACTGCTGACTTTCCAAATATGCTACATGCTGTTTCATTAACACTTCATTAAGCAAAGGCATTGTTTTTGCTCTTTCTAACTCTGGTAATTTCCGTGACAGTGATGCCACATACCGCCCATATGTACTACATTCCTCGTTCTTGTTCTCTTCTTGTTTTTGCAGCACTTTAGTTAATACTTGAGATGCAATCTTGTAGGGTTGTTGCATTTTTTTTTCTCCCATCCTTCCAATTTTTCGTGATGGAGGACTGGAAGGTCAAGCCGCAACCTCTTCATCTTCATTTATGCCCTCTGGCGAATGTACGAAAACCTGAAATCAAATTTATTTCTTTCAGATACCTACGACTGGCGTGAAACTGGCATGTTTGTTCTCACAGATTCTTCAGTTCCCCCACTGTGTCACAGCAATTGATGGGAAACATATCGTGCTACAGTGCCCTCGCTAGTGGAAGTGAATATTATAATTATAAAGGTTCATTCAGCATTGTGCTGCTTGCTGTCGTCGATGTTAGCTACAACTTTTTGTACGCAGATATCGGTTGCCAAGGCAGAATATCAGAAGGTGGTGTGTTCAAAAACGCGAGCATTAGCGAGTTAATAACAAAAAGAAACTTAACTTGCCACAAGCTGAATGATTATCAGGTGGCACAAGGCCCTACCATATGTTTTTGTAGCGGACGATGCTGTTCCCTTACAGGAAAACACGAAACCCTACCTGGGAAAACATGTTAAAGGTTCAGAAGAGAGAGTTTTTAATTAAAGGCTTTCTAGGGCCAGAATGGTTGTTGAGAACACTTTCGGCAGTATGGCTTCAGTTTTTCGTGTGTTTAGAAAACTATGTTGCCGCAGCCGGATAAGGCAAAAACTGTCACACTTACAGCTATGTGTCTCCACAATGCTGAGGAAAGGAACCAGTACACCCCACATGGAAGCTTCGATTCCTACGATTTACAAACAGGTGAGATGATTCCAGGCACCTGGAGACGAGATGACACTGCATCAGCATCAGTTTTCACTGCAGAACAGAATATATCAAGGAAAGCTGCTTCCACGAATAAACAAATCCAAGACGAGTTTGATAACTATTTTTTAAGCACAAAAGGAAGTGTACCATGGCAAAATAACCATGGGTGATTGTCACTGTATACCATAAAATACAAATAAAGACAAACAAGCATAATTTTAGTACCTCATTTTCCACAGTATCTGTTTTCTCCTTCGGCTCTTGAACATCGTCGAAGAACTGCAGCAGCCAATGGTCTGCTGCAAATAATTTCTTTTCTGACGCCTGTAAGCAACCACGAGCGATCGTATTTTTTTTTTCTCTCTCTACACTTCCCTTGTGCGTGCCAAAAGCTGTTGCAATTTTTGCAAGTACATCGTGTTTTTTAACAGTGTTTTTGTATTCCTTGCTCCGGACATTCCATAAGCAATCCTTCCCCTGCTACATGGCAATTAAATCAACAATCTGCTGCCTTGACCACGCCATTATTTTAGAAAAATAACAGTTGACAACACGTACACACACGCGCTAGCGCCGTGAAGCGGTGACAAGTGGTAGCTAGCGTGAAACATGTTTCCTTTGATCTGTACCGACACTGCTACGGATAGATGTTTCTGTGTTTCGAAACATGTTTCCAAACATCAATCCTAGCTGGAAACATGTTTTGAAAACATGTTTTAGGCTCAGTGTGCACGCGGCTTAAGGTTATAGGTTTAAAACAATTAGCTGACGTTTTTTATAATAAAATGGAAAGGTACCAACAGATGAGAGTCTAATTCAATATTTGTAAGTTAGACAGCTTTGTCTCATTTGGTAAACTGGTTAAAGACTTATAGTTTTACTTGTGGTCAATCTGATTGCGAAATATAGCACTGTTACTGCCATTTCCTGTGTCTATAGTGTCATGCATTTCTGTAAGTGTTTCCTTGAGTAGTTGCCAGTGGGCTCACGCTCACATGCAGAGCTGAAATCGCTTATCAATAGCGCCTTCTCCAGCTTCTGGCTGTCAGCTGTATAAGCAATAGTAGCAAGCAACCAGATGCTACCAGGCAATTTTTTTCTGGCGCACCCAAGGTGCCACATTTGCACAGGCACAGAGCAGTCTGAGTTGTAGTAGGCTGTGGCTGTAGTGAGGGTAGTCTCCACGTGACACATGTTTACACTTCGTCATTTTGCTGTTTTTTCTTCCTTTGTAGTTCTCACATCAAATGAAAACAAAATGGATTACTGTGGCTGGCAGCTATCAAGGGAATTAAAACAAACCCAGCTAGCACTCAAGCTTATTTCAAGGTGGATATTGAGTTTAGGTTCAGTTGAAAATTCAAGATTGAAAAATCAACCTGTTACACAGCTTATTTCAAGGTGGATATTGAGTTTAGGTTCAGTTGAAAATTCAAGATTGAAAAATCAACCTGTTACTCAGTTTACATCAAGCTGTAAAAATTTAGCTTGAATTAAAATAATTTTCCCAAGCTTGAAATAAACTGTAATTTCCCTGGAAGGCTGTTCAGCAGATGCGCGCGCAGCATAGCTTCCATAGATGTCCACAGGAAGCGCCACAAGCGTTTACAAGCCTTGCACTGACTCTGCTAGGTTTACGGCCATTTTACTTTTGTGACGCGCGTTAATGATTGTTGACTGTTGTGAAGTTTGTTTTATACTGGAAAATAGTTCGGAAAGTGTGTGGCGTCCCCTGCCTTACTGCTACACTGGGTCTGCAGAAGATATATAGTGTATTACAGGTATGTTGGTGCATTTTTCTCTAGTGGTACATTAATATTACAAATGTTAAATATTATTACATAACGTAAAGAAATATCATATTCTTTTATGTAGAAAAATTGAGCATGGATGAAAGTGAAATGGATTACCAGCTAAGAATACATATTACAAGTTGTTCAGCACCAATAAATTAAAACTTAATGTTATTTTACCTTTTTAAAATCTCGCCTGTTTATATATATCGCCCTATTACATTTGTTTACTTGTAAGTACTCACGTGTGTCACACCATGAATGAATAATCGCGAAGTGTGAAAAGTGTCTTTGTGAATACAAATAGTAATGACATGGTGAATGGGAAAAAGTGCTCAAGAACCAGTCACTACGTAGGTGTCAGTCTTTTTTATTTATGTAGCTTTGACTGCTCTTCATCTGCTCTTAATTTTGTTGTTCCCTAGGTGAAATAATACTGCAAGGCCTACAGGTACTTTTTAATTTTATTGTTATTTGTAATGTGGCTGAAATCTAAAAAAAAGGCAATACTAAAATATGACAAGGAGAACATTTTTTGTTCTTTTACATTTCAGTTCCACTGAACTGGTAATTTCTTAAATTCATTTCGATTTCATCTTTTATTTCATTTTGATTCAGTTTTACTCACCAAAAAATAATTGTGGATAGAATAAAATGTCTACATTTTTCTAAACCGTAGTTTCCTTATAAGCTTACAGTATGAGGTGTATATTATTTCAAGTAATTGTTTCTTTATAATTCAGTTTAAATGGCCCTGAAACTGTTAGAAATAGTGACATGTGGCTTCTTCATGAAGTCATCGCAAAATTACCCAAATATCATCTTTACTTTAAAAATTTCAAACAAAAAGTTATTTCAAATTACTTTAAAAACTCTTTGGAATGAAGTCACCAGAAGCAGCTGCTTACTCAGTGACGTTTATACTCGTTAATGATTTTTACTGCATCAGTGAGTTTGAAGTTATTTTGCTAATCTGGGGCATAAATTATATTTAGGTTGATCAGTTTAACCTTTTTACATTTTTTATGTTTAGGTATGGCTAACATTTTCTTTTACCTTTTACAGGATCATTATACCGGCAGAAGTCAGCAATATTTGATCCTGCTCTGGTCTGTGTGCTGGGGCCGGAGGGGCTTCAGAATAATTAAATTTTAAAATAAAACAATTTTAAACACTTTGAAAATAAAAAAATTTAAACATACATGTCTTGATAATTTTTTCACACCATTTCCATTCTGGTATTTATTTAATTAATTAGGTTCAATAAATTCAGATTAATAATTATGTAGCTTAAAACAAGCTGTAAGTACCAGGCTGTATTCCACATGTGTAGATACAGCTGGAGCCAAACTTGATAAGTCAAGCTTGAAATATAGCTTGAACTCTGCCAACTTTGATGTTTGTTTCAAGCTTGAATCCAACTAACAGGCCTGAATATTCCAGCTTTGACCAAGCTTATATACCTGAACTTTACATCTGGAAACAAGTTTGAAATCAGCTTACTGCGCTATCTGGGAATTCACATAATCACAGAGCGCTAAAATAGGTTATTAATTTCAGTTTCCTGATTTTATTTTATTTTCACGTTATTAGTAATCAAGCATCTATTGTCTTGCATGAATGATGTTACTTTCTTGGTTTATTAAAGAAATTTGGTTTTAATTAATATTTCCCATAGGAGCAGTCACTTTATTTGAAATGACATGTTTCATTCCACATGATTGGCTAGTTTGAATTGTTCACTCAGTAACAAGTGCACATCTTCGTTTTCAGGCACATATGGCATTATGTCATAGTAAAGAACCAGACAAGAGGTAACTCAGTCCCAATACTCCAAGGAAACTGACATCTCGAAAACCACACTGAAAAGTTTAATACCAGGTACTTCACTGTGAATGTGGATGAGCGACTATGCACTTTAAATTCAGTTATGCGTTTTGTATGGTTTACGAAATCCTGATGACTTTGGAGTATTCTCTGACGTCCTGTTCCTTTTATGATGTAATGTAAGATCTCTTAAAGCTATGTAAGTACAAATGTTTGTAAATGTTCAATTGAAGATGACTAAGCAGGCAAATTTGGTCAGTAATGTTGAGTAAAATGTTATATATTGACAGCTTTAGCAAAATTTTAAAAATCTGTCCTCTGTGAAACACAATGTTTTTCGATCACAAGACATGTTTCAACGCTCTCTGGTACCTACTCTAAGCTTCACGTTATTTCTTAATGTGTGTTGTTTATATCTTAAATTTGCAGAATACAATTCTTTCGTAAAATTCAGATTGACAACACACCATGTTTTAGCATTGTAACTCCCAACATTGGTTTATATTTACTCCTAGAGCAGAATAGAAACTGTCAATTGCACACTTGCCTGTCTTTAGACAACTATGTTGATTTTTATATGATTTAAAATAGTCATGAAATTACTAATTGTCCTTAGTTCTTCTTTGGTCATTTAGTGGCAGGTTCTTTCCAGACTTTGTTCTGTGTATGAGATAATTTTTTGTAAGGTTAGGAGGCGACTTTAATTATTTATTCTGTTTTCATATGTTTCTCTTTTGTAGTAGGTTTGTGATTATTTTTTCTTAAATATTCTCCAATAGTTGAGTGGAGTATCCCATTTTTCCATCCTCTGATATGTTTTATATACTGGATGTCAAATGTTCTGCTGATTTGTCTTCCATATTGTGTTATTTATTTATTTATTTTGATCCTTTGAATCACACATTGTACAGAAATGCACATCATGATATAGGACAGGTCATTTGATACATATTAGGCATTTATAAGAAGAGGCACATGTCACTGAATCTATAAAATGATTATATATTTATGTAATGTACTTAGGTCTTATATTTACTCTGTACCAGAATTTAGCACTTATACCAATAAAACTTACATTCAGTTATGTTACATAAGGTTTGGGATCCATTATCTGATGTTGTTGTTGAGCAGTTCCTTATAGCAGTTGCTTAAAGCAGGTTCTTTTCAAGGAATTCCTGTATGCTGTAGAGGCAGTGTTTAATTAGGAGTGACCGTGGTTTTACTTTAAAATCCTTCACTTGAGTAATGTTCTTCACTGCCATTGGGAGATGACTGTAGAGTTTTATTCCCATATATTTGACACCTTTCCTTATAGTTTTGTTGAATGGGGAATTACTCATAAAGAGTTCTTTGACCTTGTATCATGTTGGTGCCAGTCTGAATTTATATCTAAGTTGCAAATATATTTCTTGGTGAAACATAGTAGGTCCAGTATATACTGATGTGGGAGGGGTAATATGTTCAGATTCTGGAACAGTGGTTTACAAGATTCTTTCTGCTGTTTGAATAATATTATTCTAACTACTTTTTTTAGTTTAAACTGTCTCACTGCTCCTGTATTGTGGCCCCAAAAGATAATTCCATAGCTTAATACAGAGTGGAAAAGAGCATAGTACATTGATGTGAGGGTACTGGTATTAACAATATTCTTTATTTGTCTAATCATGAAACATACTTTACTCAATTTGGTACAGGTTATATCAATATGACTTTTCCATGTAAGTGTATGAATAATGGTAACCCCCAAAAATTTGGTTTCCTTTACATAGTTGATTTTATCATCATTCAGTGATATATTTGGTACTGGTGGGTTTTTATTTTTGACTTTGTGGAAAGTAATACCTACCAGCTGTCTTTTTTATATCTAGGAGTAGTCTGTTTGAATTAAGCCATGAGTTTAGTTGTGCTGTGCTCCTGTTTATTGCATCTTGAAGATGTTAATTTGAGTCAGATATCATTATTGTGGTATCATCAGCAAAGAGGAAGGTTCTGTTATTGTGTAAATTTAAGGGGAGGTCATTTACATAAAATAAGAATAATAAGGGTCCCAACAAGGAGCCTTGTGGAACTACATGTTATGTGATTTCGGTAGATGACTGTACAGTATCAGCAATTACTGGTCGATTGGTTACATTCTTATGGACACATTGGTTTCTGTCTTTGAGTTAGCTTTTAAACCAGTCATGGCCAATGCCCCTTATTCCATGGGAATAAATTTTTTGCAGCAGTATATTGTGATTGACCATATCAAATGCCTTTGTTAGGTCAAGAAAAATGCCTGTGGCTGGAAGCTTCTTGTCTACTAGTGTTAAGGTGTAATCTAGGAGCTGCTGTATTGCATCCGTTGTGGTTTTTCCTCCTTGGAAACCAAACTGAGCAGGTGATATGGCATTTCTTTTTTTTTTCAGAAATGAATTTAGTCTGTCTGTCATAGTATATACAAATATTTTGCTGAATACTGAGAGTACTACTATTGGCCTGTAATTGCTGATATCATCTTTACTTCCTTTTTTATGAATAGGTATGATTTTTGTGGTCTTGAGTTTATTAGGAAATATGCCATAGGGGAATGAAGAGTTTATTATATGGGACAGTGGTTTACTTATGAGGTTGCTGCAGTTATGGAGAAGGAAGCAGGGGATCTGATCTTGTCCTGCAGATGACTTTTTCTTAATTTTTGTATGAATATTTTTTCTATTTTTGCCTCTGTTGAGGGTAATAAGAATAGTGTGTCGGTGCAGTTGTTTTGTTCTAAGTTTGAGAGATGATTATTTTTAAGGTGGTCTGTGAGACTTTCAACACTTTTAATACGAGTTAAATTCATCTACTATTTCTCATTCGTTTGTGATTGATTTCCCATTTATTTTTAGGTTCATATTACTTGTCAGCTGTTGATTTCTGCCACTGTGTGTATTAATGATTTTCCACATGCATTTACTTTTGTTACCTGATAATTTGAGCAAGTTATCATTTTGCAGATTTTTGGCTGCATTAACTACATTTCTAAAGATTTTTTTATATTTGGTAAAATAACTCTTAAATTCTTAAGTATTGCTGAGGTTGAAGAGATCTCTTTTTCTTTTTGCTGAGGTGATAATACCTGGGGTTATCCACTTGGGGATTTACTGTTATTTGAAATATTTTTTGTTTTTAAGGGAAGTGGTAGTTGAAATAATAACTAAAAGTATTTAGAAAAGTCTCCAATTTGTTATCTACATTTCGAGACTGATATATATCCTGCTATTTTTCTGTTTTCATGTGGGACAGAAAGGTGTAGATATTGTTTTAACAGAAATTTCTAATTTGTGTTGTAAACTTGCATTGTAATTGATATATTCTTGCTTTCTTTTAGTTGTCTATGTCTTCTATTATTTGTGGAATGTATTTTTGAACTGAATTGTCTGTTTTGAATGCTATGTGCGTGCCTTCTCTTTTTAAAATGTTTGTTGGTTTATGTGTGAGTTTGTGTTGAGTTTGTCAACTGAGAAAACGCTACTTGGCTTATAGATAATGAATAAGACGCTGATCTGTAAGATGGTTTCCATTTTATTACAAAAACTTCAATGAACTGTTTTAAATCTATAACTCAAATGTGCAAAAAAAATCATGTAATATTTCACGACACTCACTGAAGATGCCTTGTAAATAAGACGATCCGCAGATGTGTGCACAAGTTAAATAAAAAATTTAATGTGCAGCATGCAAAAGGCGGTTTTCTTTTTAAACTACTGCAATTTGTAATGGGTTTAGTCTTCAACTTATTATATAAATTCTTGATAAAGTGGAAAAATGTTCTTAACACATTGAGCAAGGGGCTGATTTTATTCAGCTTACCATTGAGGCGGCAATTCTGCATGCTGAAGATAAACTGATGTGTGTATTTGAGTGAAATGGAAAATCATGACACCACAAATAGTGGCTGATCGGAAACCAAAAATTGTTACTGAGTATAATAAGCGAAAAACGTCTATTCACGTTTTTGATCAGATGAGTGCATATAGCATTCTGTTAAGAAAGACATTAAAATGGTACCGAAAGTTGGCATTCAATCCCTTTTTGAACACTGTTGTTGTGAATGCATTATATATATGTCAAGAGACATCAGGTCGGAAAGTGTCAATCAAAACAATGTTCAAATGTGTGTGAAATCTTATGGGACTTAACTGTTAAGGCCATCAGTCCCTAAGCTTACACACTACTTAACCTAAATTATCCTAAGAACAAACACACACATCCATGCCTGAGGGGACTCGAACCTCCGCTGGGACCAGCTGCAAAGTCCATGACTGCAGCGCCCTAGACCGCTCAGCTAATCCCGCGCGGCAAGTGTCAATCATTATGCTTCAGAAACAGATGCAAGATGTGCTCATACCCCAATCACATTAATAAACTATGATCACTATCGATATAGGAAGAAGTAAACGTCGGTTGCACAAGAAGAAAAGAAATGTGCATAATGTGTGTAGATATTGATCTGAATGTTACAATACGAACAGAAAAAACATTCAGGTAAAATGTAGCTAGAAAATGAAAGAAGCAGGTTTGTAATAAGTGATAATCTAAACTCTATCTTTCCACTGAACATTTTATTAAACTGATGTCATCCAGATGAAAAGTACACTGTCAGTCTGCACAGGCTGGCTTCATCCAAACGACGGCAGTGACACTGCTTTGTTAGCTGCTGCAACTGTTGTTGTTGTGGTCTTCAGTCCTGAGACTGGTTTGATGCTACTCTATCCTGTGTAAGCTTCTTCATGTCCCAGTACCCACTGCAACCTACATCCTTCTGAATCTGCTTAGTGTATTCATCTCTTGGTCTCCCCCTACGATTTTTACCCTCCACGCTGCCCTCCAATACTAAATTGGTGATCCCTTGATGCCTCAGAACATGTCCTACCAACCGATCCCTTCTTCTGGTCAAGTTGTGCCACAAACTCCTCTTATCCCCAATCCTATTCAGTATCTCCTCATTAGTTATGTGATCTACCCATCTAATCTTCAGCATTCTTCTGTAGCACCACATTTCGAAAGCTTCTATTCTCTTCTTGTCCAAACTATTTACCGTCCATGTTTCACTTCCATACATGGCTACACTCCATACAAATACTTTCAGAAATGACTTCCTGACACTTAAATCTATACTCGATGTTAACAAATTTCTCTTCTTCAGAAACGATTTCCTTGCCATTGCCAGTCTACATTTTATATCCTCTCTACTTCGACCATCATCAGTTATTTTGCTCCCCAAATAGCAAAACTCCTTTACTACTTTAAGTGTCTCATTTCCTAATCTAATACCCTCAACGTCACCCGACTTAATTCGACTACATTCCATTATTCTCGTTTTGCTTTTGTTGATGTTCATCTTATATCCTCCCTTCAAGACACCATCCATTCCGTTCAACTGCTCTTCCAAGTCCTTTGCTGTCTCTGACAGAATTACAATGTCATCGGCGAACCTCAAAGTTTTTATTTCTTCTCCATGGATTTTAATACCTACTCCCAATTTTTCTTTTGTTTCCTTTACTGCTTGCTCAATATACAGATTGAATAACATCGGGGAGAGGCTACAACCCTGTCTTACTCCCTTCCCAACCACTGCTTCCCTTTCATGTCCCTCGGCTCTTATAACTGCCATCTGGTTTCTGTACAAATTGTAAATAGCCTTTCGCTCCCTGTATTTTACCCCTGCCACCTTTAGAATTTGAAAGAGAGTATTCCAGTCAACATTGTCAAAAGCTTTCTCTAAGTCCACAAATGCTAGAAACGTAGGTTTGCCTTTCCTTAATCTTTCTTCTCAGATAAGTTGTAAGGTCAGTATTGCCTCACGTGTTCCAGTATTTCTACGGAATCCAAACTGATCTTCCCCGAAGTCGGCTTCTACTAGTTTTTCCATTCGTCTGTAAAGAATTCGTGTTAGTATTTTGCAGCTGTGGCTTATTAAACTGATAGTTCGGTAATTCTCACATCTGTCAACACCTGCTTTCTTTGGGATTGGAATTATTATATTCTTCTTGAAGTCTGAGGGTATTTCGCCTGTTTCATACATCTTGCTCACCAGATGGTAGAGTTTTGTCAGGACTGGCTCTCCCAAGGCCGTCAGTAGTTCCAATGGAATGTTGTCTACTCCGGGGGCCTTGTTTCGACTCAGGTCTTTCAGTGCTCTGTCAAACTCTTCACGCAGTATCGTATCTCCCATTTCATCTTCATCTACATCCTCCTCTGCTGCAACTATGATTCAAAAAATGAAATTAAATGTTTGTGTTGCATTGATGGTTAGAGTGCCCACCTGGGGAAGTTCAGCAGCTGATTTAGAATTCTTTTGAGCTTACGTCACTTTGGGTGATGACAATGATGAAATGATGATGAAGACAAAACAAAACCCAGTTCCCAAGCAGAGAAAATCTCCGACCTGGTCAGGAATCGAACCCACGCCCACTGCATGGTAGTCAGATGGGCTGACCACGAAGTAAGAAGCCAGACGACTGAAATAAACTCATGCTGCAGCTTTCATCTTTTGCATGTCATTGTAGAAGTTGGCAGAGAAACATCTAAGCAAAAATCTATTCAGTTTTCACATTCACTTTCAAGTGTAAAAGCAGGCCTATCCTCGTTCAAAACAATTGTCATCTAATTTCATTGCATAATTACTGGAGAAATAGGTTATTTGTGAGAAATTTCGGACACTTACAAAACTATATGGCAATATCGAGTGCCATTATCGACGCTGGTCGACATATCGGCTGCAGCAACAGATGTAATTATTCATCTGTTGCCTGAATTAATGACCTTAGATAGTCAGGCCTAGCTTGTCTCCCAAACAATGCATATCACAATAATGTTTCTTCTACATATCCTGTTTATGTTCACAGCAATAAAGTGTAGAGTACTTCGCCAAGATTTATTTTTATTTATTTATTTATTTAGCCATCCGTGGACATTTTAAAATGTATGGATGTTGTAAGTTTGTGTACATTCATATATTTGTACAGTTTTTCTGTTACATGTAGTAAAACATTGTGACATATAAGTTATTTACAATCCTTATCAAAACATTACATATAGTTAAACATTGTGAAAGAAACGTTATTTACAATCATTTTGAACTAAGGCATTCACTTATAGAGTAAAAGCAGTGTTCCTGCAAAAATAATTTAAGTTTTTTCCTAAAGCGGTACATGTTATCTGTTTCTTTTATTTTCTGCGGCAGTTTATTGTACAGTTTTACACCTTCATACAAGAAGCTATTTTGAGTCTTCTGTTTATTCTTCCTGTTTATGTGAAGACAGTGACTTGTTCTTGTGCTATGGTTATGAAAACTGCTATTTGTGCTATAATTTTCTGTTTTTGTTGATGTACACTATGGTTTGGAATATAAATTCACAAGAAACAGTTAGAATTTCTAACATTTTGAAACGTTCTCCACAGTGGACCCAGTTACTGCTTTTTGTTATAATTCTTACTGCCCTCTTTTGCATTTTAAATACTGTTTGCAAATTCTGAGCACTGTTTCCCCAGAAAATAATATTATAACTGATTACGGAATGAACATAACTAAAGTATACAGTTCTCATTACTGCATGTGGATACAAGGACTTTAAGTGCATAACATGTTGTGGATATCTTTTTTGAGAATTTCATAGCATGTTCATTCCATTTCATTTTGCTATCAGTGTGCAACCCTAAGAATTTACATCATCTATGGAGATGTTATCTAGTTTTAAATTTAAGGGATTCTGTTTTCTGTTCATTCTAAAGCATATTGTATTTGTTTTCTTTATGTTAAGATTTACTTTGTTTTTCTGAGACCATTTGTGAACATCCCTCAGCACTTCAGTGGAATTTTTCAGCATTTGTGCTGGTGTCTTACTGGTGATTACTATGTTA
Source organism: Schistocerca nitens (assembly GCF_023898315.1). NCBI lineage: Eukaryota > Metazoa > Arthropoda > Insecta > Orthoptera > Acrididae > Schistocerca > Schistocerca nitens. Next base: position 285,185,444 of record NC_064615.1, read on the forward strand.
TTTTGTCTAAAACTGACATGGTGAGACTGTGGCTGTGTACAATAGGTTAATTCTTACAAAGATGAAGACAGCAATCAGCCACTATTAATACAAGTCAGCGTCTTTTGGTCACTGGTTTTATGTGAAGTATTTTTTAGGTATCTTGTGATTATTTTATTGGCTTTGAAGGCTATTGCATTGGTTTCACTGGGATTCAATTTAGCAGCATCACATGCAAGCATAGTGGATGCAATAAGGCTTTTTAGGTTATTGCCATTAAGATTTCGTTCTATGTTGTGCTTAAGATCTTTGTTTATGAGGGCAAGTTCAGTATTTGTAAAGGTGATGTTAGCTGAATTAATACTTCTTTCATGGAACTGATGTAGGTTAGCCTGGGTATTTTTGGCATCGAAGTTACTGTTTTAACTTTTCAGACCACCAAGTTTTTGTTATGCCTACAAGTTATTTTCTGATGTTCTTTAGAAATGATGTCGTCAATGTATTGCAATATGTAGGAGAGCTGTAGGCTGGAAAGGCTATTGCTAAGTTGCAAGTGTAGATTGTACAGTTTTCTGTTGAGGAGGTCATTCCTTTTGTGTTGCATTTTTATCTCTGTCTTGAGCCACATGATTTCACATTTGTCTTTGATTATTTTTGCTACTATGAAAGCGAGTTATACACTCCCTTTTACTCCGCACTGATAGGGGGCGGGGACGGCACTGTGGCAGCATGTACCGCGACTATCGACAGCGGTCAACATATCGATCTTAGCAAATATGGACATGGTTTATTTGTAACCTAAGTTAATGATCTTCAATCGTCAGTTCCTACTTGCCTCTTGAAAAATGTGTAACATTTTTTGTACATGTTCCATCTGTGTTCATGGCAAGAAAGTGTAGAATGTCTTGCCAAGATATCTTACGCCGCTCTACTCGACTGTGACTTCCTGTCATTCCCGCAACTATATTTTTGAAAATTTTCGTAAGTGACCGTTACAAGTGTTTTGGATGATTTATTTCATAGCAAATCAGCATTTGTGATTCACAGTTACTGCGAAAGATTAGATCACCCCAAATTTCATTGTGTTTCAACGCAAATAAACCTGCATTTTTGAGAATTTTCGGAAGTTACTATTGTCCTGTGCATAATCTAAAACGGTGTTTGCGATTTAGTTGTTGTAGCAGATATTGTACCTAACATATTGTGTTACACGGCCCTTTCTCTTCAAGAGGAGTATATATTATCTATATTTATCGTAAATTTACTATGTTTCAAGTTTGTCAACAACTGTAACTAACCTCAAAAATCTGTAGGAAACTAATAATTTTTGCCACTGGTTTTTCTAGTGCCTTAATAGGAATCTCATTTTGTATATTTGTTTCAATTCATATAGGGAATTAGTAATTTTTTAGCTCAACAGATTAAAATACACTCCTGGAAATGGAAAAAAAACACATTGACACCGGTGTGTCAGACCCACCATACTTGCTCCGGACACTGCGAGAGGGCTGTACAAGCAATGATCACACGCACGGCACAGCGGACACACCAGGAACCGCGGTGTTGGCCATCGAATGGCGCTAGCTGCGCAGCATTTGTGCACCGCCGCCGTCAGTGTCAGCCAGTTTGCCGTGGCATACGGAGCTCCATCGCAGTCTTTAACACTGGTAGCATGCCGCGACAGCGTGGACGTGAACCGTATGTGCAGTTGACGGACTTTGAGCGAGGGCGTATAGTGGGCATGCGGGAGGCCGGGTGGACGTACCGCCGAATTGCTCAACACGTAGGGCGTGAGGTCTGCACAGTACATCGATGTTGTCGCCAGTGGTCGGCGGAAGGTGCACGTGCCCGTCGACCTGGGACCGGACCGCAGCGACGCACGGATGCACGCCAAGACCGTAGGATCCTACGCAGTGCCGTAGGGGACCGCACCGCCACTTCCCAGCAAATTAGGGACACTGTTGCTCCTGGGGTATCGGCGAGGACCATTCGCAACCGTCTCCATGAAGCTGGGCTACGGTCCCGCACACCGTTAGGCCGTCTTCCGCTCACGCCCCAACATCGTGCAGCCCGCCTCCAGTGGTGTCGCGACAGGCGTGAATGGAGGGACGAATGGAGACGTGTCGTCTTCAGCGATGAGAGTCGCTTCTGCCTTGGTGCCAATGATGGTCGTATGCGTGTTTGGCACCGTGCAGGTGAGCGCCACAATCAGGACTGCATACGACCGAGGCACACAGGGCCAACACCCGGCATCATGGTGTGGGGAGCGATCTCCTACACTGGCCGTACACCACTGGTGATCGTCGAGGGGACACTGAATAGAGCACGGTACATCCAAACCGTCATCGAACCCATCGTTCTACCATTCCTAGACCGGCAAGGGAACTTGCTGTTCCAACAGGACAATGCACGTCCGCATGTATCCCGTGCCACCCAACGTGCTCTAGAAGGTGTAAGTCAACTACCCTGGCCAGCAAGATCTCCGGATCTGTCCCCCATTGAGCATGTTTGGGACTGGATGAAGCGTCGTCTCACGCGGTCTGCACGAACGCTGGTCCAACTGAGGCGCCAGGTGGAAATGGCACGGCAAGCCGTTCCACAGGACTACATCCAGCATCTCTACGATCGTCTCCATGGGAGAATAGCAGCCTGCATTGCTGCGAAAGGTGGATATACACTGTACTAGTGCCGACATTGTGCATGCTCTGTTGCCTGTGTCTATGTGCCTGTGGTTCTGTCAGTGTGATCATGTGATGTATCTGACCCCAGGAATGTGTCAATAAAGTTTCCCCTTCCTGGGACAATGAATTCACGGTGTTCTTATTTCAATTTCCAGGAGTGTATAATAACTACACTTAGTTTAAAGTTATTTCTTCGCTGTTCTTTAATACACTGCATGAGCGAAAATGCAGACCTACTATGCACACTGTTCTAGAACACAGGATGAGGTGGTTGACATTCGTAAGCAGCTGGAAATGGCCCTGAATACTGTCAAACTTTAAGTAGCTCCTCTGGATCGATGTGTTGGAAGAGCTCCCAGGAATCATGTACTTGTATTACTGGTACCAAAAGTACCTCAGTTACTATTCTTTCCTGTCGGTCCTGTCTCCTCAGTGGGTAGTATGGAATCTGCCATTACACATCCACTTGACTGAGAGTGACGTTTCACTGGTAGATCTCGGCATTCTGTATGGGGTAGATGGAGACCAGGGGGACTCAGAGTGCTACACTGATCTCTCTAGCCAATAAATTTAAGGTGCTGTCTTTCATGTTAACTGAAGTTGAGCCAGTGGAACTCACTTCACTTGTTTTGGGGAAACCTGTTTTTCCAAATATCAAGACAAGGCAAATGCAAAAGGGTGACAGTGCATTAAATGACAGTTTCTCAAATGTACAGTGAATGATGGTTCCCTTTAGGGGAATGGCAGCAAGGGTAGGAAAGGACTGCAGGTGCACTCTGTGTGTGTACCTGGGGCCACATTCAACATGTTAAAGAGGTTATTCCGGCAGTCACTCAAGGAACAGGCTGAAATCAGACTTTGTGCAGATTGGAATAAATGAAGGTCTGTCGTCTGGGCTCCAAAGTCATACTTAGACTGTTCCAGTGATTGACAGAGAAAGTTGAGTAGACCAACCTTGTGCATGGAGTGTCAATGAAATTCACAATTTGCAGCTTTATCCCCAGAACAGACATGCCCATTGGCTCTGAGTGGAGCAGAAGGACTGAACCAGAGACTTCGAAGGTTCTGTGACAAGCTAGGTTGGGACTTCCTGAGCTTAGGGTTGAGAACTGGGCACAGGGTTGAGAACTGGGCATATGGTTGAGAACTTTAGGGTCCCATAAACGGATCAGGTGCACACTACACATCAGAGGCCACTACCGAGGTAGATGAATGTGTCTGGGTGCACATAAGGAGTTTTTACATTAGGCAGCTCTCCATCCAAGAAGTATCAGTATAAAATCGAAAGAAACGCCTCCCACAGGAGAGAGTATTAAAATCCTAGTGGTTAACTTCTGAAGCATTCAAAAGTGCCAGAGTTCGAAGTGCCACTGAAATGCAGTGAAGCTCACATAACACTAAGTACAGAAACCTGGCTGAAACCTAAAACTGATGGGAGTGGGGAAAATTCAAGGGCACATCGAAACGACAGACCAATGAAATATGTAGGTGGTGTATTTGTCGCAGTAGACAAGAAACTCAAGTTCACATAGATCGAAATTGAAGGTGCATGTGAGACTGTTTGGGCAAGACTCAGTACCAGGGATGGGCATAAAATGGTAACTCGATCCTTCTATCACCCAGTAGACATATGTTCTGATACAACAAAAAACTTTAGAGAAAGCCTCAGTTCACTCCTATGTAAGTTCCACAGTCATACTGTAATCATTGGTGGAAACTTCGAGCACCAAAAATGAGTGGGGAAAATTACAGTTTTCTTAGTGATGCTCACGAAAAGACATCCTCTATGAAACGTTACTAAATGCTTTCTGTGTAAACTACCTATGATATAGAGTTCAGAACCTCACTTGTGAATGAAATATGTTGGATCTAATGGCAACAAACAGACCTGAACACTTTGAGGATGTTCACATCGAAACTAATATCAATGACCATGACACAGTTGTGGCAACAGTGATTACCAAAATACAAATGACAACTAAAATATATATATATATATATATATATATATATATATATATATATATACTCCTGGAAATGGAAAAAAAGAACACATTGAGACCGGTGTGTCAGACCCACCATACTTGCTCCGGACACTGCGAGAGGGCTGTACAAGCAATGATCACACGCACGGCACAGCGGACACACCAGGAACCGCGGTGTTGGCCGTCGAATGGCGCTAGCTGCGCAGCATTTGTGCACCGCCGCCGTCAGTGTCAGCCAGTTTGCCGTGGCATACGGAGCTCCATCGCAGTCTTTAACACTGGTAGCATGCCGCGACAGCGTGGACGTGAACCGTATGTGCAGTTGACGGACTTTGAGCGAGGGCGTATAGTGGGCATGCGGGAGGCCGGGTGGACGTACCGCCGAATTGCTCAACACGTGGGGCGTGAGGTCTCCACAGTACATCGATGTTGTCGCCAGTGGTCGGCGGAAGGTGCACGTGCCCGTCGACCTGGGACCGGACCGCAGCGACGCACGGATGCACGCCAAGACCGTAGGATCCTACGCAGTGCCGTAAGGGACCGCACCGCCACTTCCCAGCAAATTAGGGACACTGTTGCTCCTGGGGTATCGGCGAGGACCATTCGCAACCGTCTCCATGAAGCTGGGCTACGGTCCCGCACACCGTTAGGCCGTCTTCCGCTCACGCCCCAACATCGTGCAGCCCGCCTCCAGTGGTGTCGCGACAGGCGTGAATGGAGGGACGAATGGAGACGTGTCGTCTTCAGCGATGAGAGTCGCTTCTGCCTTGGTGCCAATGATGGTCGTATGCGTGTTTGGCGCCGTGCAGGTGAGCGCCACAATCAGGACTGCATACGACCGAGGCACACAGGGCCAACACCCGGCATCATGGTGTGGGGAGCGATCTCCTACACTGGCCGTACACCACTGGTGATCGTCGAGGGGACACTGAATAGTGCACGGTACATCCAAACCGTCATCGAACCCATCGTTCTACCATTCCTAGACCGGCAAGGGAACTTGCTGTTCCAACAGGACAATGCACGTCCGCATGTATCCCGTGCCACCCAACGTGCTCTAGAAGGTATAAGTCAACTACCCTGGCCAGCAAGATCTCCGGATCTGTCCCCCATTGAGCATGTTTGGGACTGGATGAAGCGTCGTCTCACGCGGTCTGCACGTCCAGCACGAACGCTGGTCCAACTGAGGCGCCAGGTGGAAATGGCATGGCAAGCCGTTCCACAGGACTACATCCAGCATCTCTACGATCGTCTCCATGGGAGAATAGCAGCCTGCATTGCTGCGAAAGGTGGATATACACTGTACTAGTGCCGACATTGTGCATGCTCTGTTGCCTGTGTCTATGTGCCTGTGGTTCTGTCAGTGTGATCATGTGATGTATCTGACCCCAGGAATGTGTCAATAAAGTTTCCCCTTCCTGGGACAATGAATTCACGGTGTTCTTATTTCAATTTCCAGGAATATATATATATATATATATATATATATATATATGTGTGTGTGTGTGTGTGTGTGTGTGTGTGTGTGTGTGTGTGTGTGTGTTGAGCAAATCAGATAAAAAATCAATAGTGTCATATCTGAATGAGGACTTTGACATTTCCAGCACAGGGCAGGAGCTAAGTTTCAAGTTTAAAAGAATAGTTAACCATGCACTGGACAGATAAGTACATAGAGAACAGCTCTTATTGGGAAGGAACCACGATGCTATAAAGTGACTGTAACGAAGCTTCTAAAGAAAGAGAGATTACTGCATAATAAGTGTAAAACAGCGCATATGACTATAGGTAGAGAGATGCTGAATGACACGCTTTCATCTGTCAAGAGAGCAATGTGTGAAGCCTTCACTAATTACCGTAGCAGAATATCGTCAAATGATCTTTCACAGAACCCAAAGAAATTCTGGTTGTATGTAAAGGCTATTGGTGGCAGTGTTCAGTCCCTAGCGAATGAAACATGAACTGAAACTGAAGGTAGCAAAGCAAAAGGTAAAATGCTTAACTCTGTTTTCAAATCTTCCTTTACAATGGAAAAACTAGCAGAATTTCTCAAATTTAATCCTCATACAACTGAAAAGATGATTGAAATAAATGTTAGTGTCAGTGGTGTTGAGGAACAGCTGAAATCGTTAAAATTGAACAAAGCTCCTGAGCCTGATGGAATTCCTGTCAGATTCCATACTGAATTTGCGAATGAGTTAGGTCCTCTTCTAACTATAATCTATCATAGATACCTCAAACAAAACAATCTGCCCTAGTAGTGAGAAGAGAGCATGGATTACACCCATCTACAACAAGGAAATATCCTTGACTTCGATTTGTTGTAAGATCTTAGCACAACTCCTGAACTCAAACACACTGAGGTATCTGAAGAGAATGATCGCCTCAATGCCAACCGGCATGGATTCCACAGATATCGGTCATGTGAAAACCAACTTACACTTTTCTCACATGACATACTGAAAGCTTGGATCAAGGCAGTCAGGTATATGCAGTATTTCTTGATTTCTGAAAACCATTTGCCTCATTATCATAGCTTTTCAGATTGTCAAAGATATGATCATATGTATCAAGTGAAATCTGTGACTAGTTTGGGGACTTTTATGTTGGGAGGATGCAGAAAGTTATCTTGATAGAGAGTCATCGATATATGTACAAGTACGAGGGTAATACCAAAAGTAAGGTCTCCTATTTTTTATATGTACATAGACCTGTTTATTTCTACAATGGTTTACATCAGTTTACAGCTTGAACATTTAGCTATTTTTCGATATAGTCACCATTTCTGTCGACGCATTTTTGTAGACGCTGTGGCAGTTTTTGTATGCCCATGTCATACCAGCTCGCCGCCATGCTGTTCAGGAAGTTATGAACCTCTTCTTTCACCTCGTCGCTGGAGCTGAATCACTTTCCGGCCAAATGTTCTTTTAACCTAGGGAACAGGTGATAGTCACTCGGCGCCAAGTCAGGACTATAGGGTGGGTGGGTGATAATGTTCCACTGAAACTGTTGCAGGGGAGCAATGGTTTGCCGAGTGATGTGTGGGCGAGCGTTGTCATGGAGAACGTGTACGCCCTTGCTCAACATTCCTCTTCTCCGGTTCTGAATTGCCCGTTTGAGTTTTTCGAGTTTCACAGTACCTGTCAGCGTTAATTGTGGTCCCAGTGGGCATGAAGTCGATCAACAATTCCCCTTTCCGATCTCAAAAAACCGGTGTCATGACTTTACTGGCAGACTGCAAACTTTCTACACCACTTACGAACATGCACGACTCACCATACACTTCTGTCAATTACCGATGGATTTCAATCGGCGCAGTGCCCTTTGCGTTCAAAAATAGAATTGCACTTGGTGGTAACATCCAACGGGAGCTTCGTTCTCAACGGCTGCCAAGCCAAGACTGAGCGCCTCAGCGCGGCGTGCGCATGTTTACACATAGCGCGTGAAGCACTCTTCATAACAGTGTGATCAACTGCCACACAAACAGAGTTCTGTACTCATAGAAAAATAGGAGACCTTACTTTTTGGATTACCCTCGTAACTTTGGATGTGTACATGAAGTGTGCTGGGACCCCTGCTGTTCACGTTGTATATTAATGACTGTAGACAATATTAATAGGAATCTCAGGCTTTTTGGACATGATTGAGTCAGCTATAATGAAGTCCTGTCTGAAAAATGGTGCATAAATATTCATTCAGCTCTCGATAAGATTTCAAAGTGGTGCAGAGATTGGCAACTTGTCTGAAATATTCAGGAGTCTAAAACTGTGCAATTCACAAATCGAAAATATGTATTATCCTATGACTGAAATATGTATTATCCTATGACTATATGACTGGGATCGGCTAACTGATATAAATACCAGCATGTAACCATCACCACCAAAAGATAAAGTCATGCCGCACTCGATATGATGTCATACAGAGAGGCATGCTTCGCGAGATGCTGCGCAGACAGAATCGAGGCGCACGCCCTGCGGTCTTTCTCAAAAGATTTTATAGAATCTATTCCGTAAAAAAGACTTGTTTTCTACGTCACTTGTAACTTTATACGTCAGTTTCATCTTTTCGTTAATGGTTATAGTTACTGTGATATTTCATATACCAGTAACAAATTCAAAAACGTTGCTATGAAAAATAGGGGTCACTATGAATTTGTGTGTGGTGCATATTAGATCATATGTTACTGTGTATCAAATGTAGCTAACATTTTGAATTTTTCTTTAAACATGGGATGGGATCAATATTTGCCTCCAGATTCGAGAAAAGGGATTTAATGTAGCATATATTTTTGAAGAAGATAAATTTGTTAACATCGAGTATAGAGTTAAATATCAGGAAGTCTTTTCTCAGAGTATTTGTATGGAATGTAGCCATGTATGGAAGTGAAACATCAATGATAAGTAGTTTAGACAAGAAGAGAATAGAAGCTTTCGAAATGTGGTGCTACAGAAGAATGTTGAAAATTAGATGGGTAGGTTACGTAACTAATGAGGAGATACTGAATAGAATTGGGGAGAAGAGGAATTTGTGGCACAACTTGACTAGAAAAAGGGATCAATTGGTGGGGCACAATCTGAGGCATCAAGGGATCACCAAATTAGTATTGGAGGGAAGTGTGGAGGGTAAAAATCGTAGAGGAAAACCAAGAGGCGAATACACTAGTCAGAAGGATGTAGGTTGCAGTAGTTACTCATAGATGAAGAAGCTTGCAAAGGATAGAGTATCTTGGAGAGATGCATCAAACCAGTCTCTGGACAGAAGACCACAGCAACAACATTCACTTCCACTAGCATGGGCGCGAGGAAGAAACATTCGTAACATCCATCATATCATGTAAACTGTTCGAGATATTGAAATAACATTTTGGCCAATGATAGCAAGCTAAGAAAAAAGTACTTTGCCATGTGGTTCACATACAGAACGTAATCTTTGCCGATATAGCAGAAGCTATAGCTTTCTTTTTATCAAATCAGTATTGCAATTTTTTGAGAATCATCGACAGATAGTGAAAATAGAATTTCCTAGAACAAAAAAATGAAATTTCTTCTCTTATTTTACTGTAAACCAACGCAATTAAATGTAGTAAAGGATTTTCTTTCTACGCTTCAGTTGTCTTTGACAAATGAAAAGTTACAGCAAATATCGTACCATCTTTTGTTCCTTTACCCACACAGGGAGTTAATCTTCTTGCTACAAATATCTCTTAATTCATCAGTAAAAGTGACTTGGACAAATAGGTGGTAAATTTCTGCAAGTCGACAGTTTTTTCCACAGCTTCATAGCTCCAAAAAAGTTTTGCTGGGTCATCTATAGCCTGCAGTAAAAATGCAGAATTATTGTATTAGAAATAATATATTTGGTGCCTGTTTATTTGTGGTTAATATGGTTTTGAAAACAAGATAGTCATTTCTTTATGAACTCACATTGAATACAAGCATGCAGTCTGCATGCATTGTGTTGTATAGGTGCCAGATGTCAGTTTGAGGGAGAGAGTTCCATGCCTGATGCACTTGGTTGGCAAATACAGGGATGGTTAATGCTGGTTGTGGACGACACTAGAGTTGTAGTTTGATGATGTCCCAGATGTGCTCAATCGGAAATAGATCTGGTGATCGGGCAGGCCAAGGCACTATATCGACACTCTGCAGAGCATGTTGAGCTAGAGCAGGGGTATGTGGACGAGTGTTAACCTGTTGGAAAACACCCCTTGTAATGTTGTTCATCAATGGCAGCACAACAGGTCGAATCAGCAAACTGACGTAAAAAATTTGCGTGCAGGGTGCATGGGATAGCCGATAGAGTGCTCTTGCTGTCATACGAAATTGCACGCTGCACCATAACTCGAGGTATAGGTGCAGTGTGTCTAGCACATGGACAGGATGGTGCAGGTCCTCAACTGGCCTCCTTCTAATTACCACATAGCCATCACTGGCACCAAGGCAGAAGTGGCTTTCATCAGAAAACACAACAGACCTCCACTCTGCCTTCCAATTAGCTCTAACCTGACACCACTGAAATCGCAAATGGCTGTGGTTTCAGAGAGTGGAATGCACACTGCAGGGCGTCTGGCTCTAAGCTATCAGATTTGTAACAGTACGTTGTGTCACTGTGGTGTCAGCTGCCTCTCGAATTGCTGCTGTAGTTGCAGTACAATGCGTCAGAACCATACACCAAACGTGATGGTCTCCCCTCTCGGCAGTGTCATGTCACCATCTGGAGTTCGGTCTTCCTATGACCATACATTCCCAAGACCATCGTTGCTAGCAATCATGTACAGTGGCTACATTCCTGTTGAGTCTTTTGGCAATATCACAGGAGGGACATCCAGGTTCTTGTAGCCCTATTACACTTCATTCAAACTCAGTGAGGTGTTAATAATGACGTCTTCGTCTCCTTAAAGGCAGTCATGTATATGCAGTATTTCTTGATTTCCGAAAAGCATTTGACTCAGTACCAACCTTTGCTTATTGTCAAAAGAACGAGTACATGGGGTATCAAGTGATATTTGTGACTGGATTAAGGACCTTTTGGTGGGGGGATGCAGGAAGTTATTTTGGATGGAGAGTCATCATCAACTGTACAAGTAACTTTAGGTTTGTCCAGGGAAGCGTGCTGGGACCCCTGTTGTTCATTTTGTGTATTAATGACCTTGCAGGCAATATTAATAGTAAGCTCAGACATTTTGTACAAGATGCAGTATCTATAATCAAGTTCTGTCTGAAAGAAGTTGTAGAAATATTCTGTCAGGTCTTGACAAGATTTCAAAGTGGTGCAAAGATTGGCAATTTATTTGAAATGTTCAGAAGTGTAAAACTCTGCACTTCACAAAACGAAAACACTTAGTATCCCATGACTACAATTTCAGTGAGTCACAGCTGGAATTGGCATGTAACCATCACCACCAAAAAGAAATTCATGGTGCACTCGATTCTTGACTACTCAAAGGTAACTAACGCTCAAGGCCATTACAGCGAGTGTTTACAGCAAACCTGATTTGCATCCTCATAGTGGCGCTACTAGCGCCACTATTACCCTACTTCCGCTTTGCTTCAGGCTGTTCTGCGGCAGCTGGGTTGTGTAGGCTTTACTCAGGAATATTTCCTACTTCTCTCTGAGGGGTGGGTTTGTGTGTAACATCTTTATTTGCTTGTGTGTCTTGGGTGTGGGCGGGCACGAATTATCTCCTGTCTTTGGTGCAGATTCCGTCTTATTTCGGGTTATTTACATTACCGTTCCAGCATGGCAATGGGTCGCGCATAGCGTTCCCTTGGCTGATGCGGCGCTCCAAGGTTTCGTATCAGGGGATTGGCGGAAGTTCCAGTCCTGGTGTAGAATCTTCGTGCTATCTGTTGATGTCGTTGTGGCTTTTCCAGTTCATCTGCGGCCTCATGGATGTACCGGTGCGGGAACTGCGGGGGAACATGGAAAACACGACGAAGTACCTTATTTTGTAGCGATTGAAGGCCCTGAAGATATGTCTTTGCCGTGTTGCCCCATGCCTCGCAGGCGTAGTCAAAAATGGGGCGGATGTACATTCTGAATATCAGTAGACCGTTTGCTATCGAGAGGTCCGAACCTTCGTTTATGAAGGGGTAAAGTTCCCCTATCCTTTGAGACACTTTGGCGCGGATGTCGTCGATGTGGAGCTTCCATGTAAGCTGCTTGTCCATAGTCACTCCGAGGCATTTAACGGAGTCCTTCCACTGCAGTTCGGTTCCATACAGCCGAAGGTTCCGAAGATGACGAAGCCGGCGAGGACCAGGTCGCCTCTTGGTGAACATGACAGTTTGCGTTTTCTGCGGATTAAACCAGATACAACACTTCGCCGCCCAGTCTTCTAAGGTGTAGCAGGCACTCTGCAGGCGTAGGACAAGCACTTCGAGCCATTTTTCCCTGGTGTAGAGCATTGTGTCATCAGCGTAAATGGCTTTTTCTACGCGTGGTGGTGATGGGAGGTCTGAGGTGAAGACGGAGTAAAGGACCGGCCCAAGCACCGAACACTGTGGAACTCCTGCACGGATAGGTCGTTCCGTGGAAAGCTCATCACTGACTGCGAAGGTCCGTTGTCTGAAGTAGGCAGCAACGAGTTTGACGTATGCCCTGGAGAATCCTAATGCCTGGAGCTTCCAAACGAGGTCCTGGTGCCACACGCTATCAGATGCCTTCGTCACGTCGAGAAGAATAGCTCCACAGAACTCTCCGTTGTTGAAGGCCGTTGTGATGTATTCTGTCGCCCGAAGAATTTGCTGTGTTGTGGAGTGTCCTGATCGGAAGCCAAATTGCTCTGGAGGTAGGATTCGGCGGTGGTCCAGGATGGTGTGGAGCCACTTCAGCAGGAGCCTTTCAAAGAGTTTGCTTAGGTGTGACAGCAAGCTGATTGGTCTGTAGCTGGTGGGTAGTTGGCTGTTCTTCCCGGGTTTCGAGACAGCCACCACGATGGCGTGCTTCCATGCCTCTGGGCACGTTGCTGTGGTAAAAATCGAATTGAAGATAGCCGCCAATCGTACTATGGCGGTCCACGGCAGTTGTCGTAACGTCCTTCCCGTGATGTCATCACAGCCGGCTTGTTTGTTGGTGGGCAATGCCTGGATGCCTTCTTCAACTTCAGCAGATGTTACAGGAGGGATGGGGTCGTCATCTGCGCCATCTTCTTCGCGGAGGACGTCTGCAACTTCGTCTTCGATTTCTGCAACCCGCTGGGGATCCACTCCGTCCTCCAGCGGTCGGAAATTCGCTTCAAAAACATCCGCCAGCATGTTTGCTTTATCTTCCTATCTAAGTGCTGTGCGGTTGTCCATCGTCAAAAGCGGGATCCGGCTTCTTCTGTTGGTAAAGAACCCGATCGAGTTGAAGTTCATAGGGTCGGGCGTAAACGATCGGAGCTTCGCAGCCCACTGTTGATTGCGATGTTCGATAATGGCCGCCCTTATGTCTCTCCGTAGATAATTGATGCGCCTTTTAAGTTCCGCAGCATGCGTGAGACGCCACTCACGACAAAGTCTATTTCTGGTTCTTATGGAGTCCAAGATATGCTGAGGCAGGCCCGGTGTTGGGAGATGAGGTGGCTTCGGAGGCGGTGTGGCCAGGTTCAGTGTGTCTGTGATGGATGTGGTTAGCTGTTCGACAGAGGCCTCGTTGATTTCGGCATTGTGGTGTATGACGTCGATGGAGAAGGCGACACAGTCACGAAATCGATCCCAGTTGGTGTGCTTCAGGTTAAGGCGTCCTGTAGAAAGTTCCGAAGCAACCTGTAGCTGGAATAAGACCGGCAAGTGGTTGGAATTCATCCCGTGTATCACTTCCGCCGTCATATATTGTGGAATGCCCTTTGTAATTGCCACATCTAGGATGTCCGGTGTTCCATTAGACGGGTAGCAAGTCGGCTCTTCGGGGCCACAGGCGTGCGCCTGAGCTTCTTCTACGGCCTGCAGGAGAAGGCGCCCGCTCATGTTCGTATTCAGCGTGTTCCAGGCAGCGTGCCTGCTGTTCAGGTCACCTGCTATAAGGAACTTTCCTGGAATCCTTAACAGTGTTCTGGCGTCTTCAAGGTCGAGTAGGCGACGGGGGCTGCGGTATACCGCAACGGACGTCACTGGGCAAGTCCTGGTTTCCACGACGATTGCCGTTGCTTCTATGGTCCTCGTGGTGGTCACCTGTACTTCATAATGTCGGATGGAGCGACGTATATATATTGCAGTGTCACCCCCATGAGTAAGTCTGTCTGTGCGGTCGCAACAGTAGTTGGCTATGTTGCTTCTGATCCCCGGCTTTAATAACGTCTCGTTTACAAGACAGACGTCGATATTATAATCGATAAGAAATTGCTGGAGTTCGACCACATCATGAGTAAAGTTGTCGGCATTATACTCGTGGATGAGAAGGTCTTCCAGATGAAGGTCTCTAGGCATGATGGACGGTGGCTTCTCTGATTGCCTGGATGGCTCTGCTAATCGACCTGTCAACAGTGGGGACGATGGTAGTTGGAAGTTGGGCCATCGTCCTGGTGACCTCTGCCAATGACGACGCGATGGTCGTCAATAACGTAAATAAGTCCTTCAGTTCAGTCTGCGAAGGTTGTGGTGCTGGAGGAGTCGACTGGCTTGAGGGTGGCGGTGCTGCTGGTCTGGGTGGGGCAGTCGACGTGGTTGAAGGCGGCTGCGTCTGCTGCATGGCTTCTGTAGCAGTCTGTCGTGAGCGAAGTCGAGCGGCTCTCCTCTCTATCAGCGTGGGCCACGCCTGTGCTTCAGCAGTCGTCGGGGGTGGTGGTGGTCGCAGTTGTTGCCAGCGCCGTTGGTTCCGTGTAGGCTTCGGCGGCCCCGCTGACGTCGGCTCTCTTCTTTGTGCCGGGCACAGGAGCGGAAGTTAGCAGGATGGCTACCGCCGCAGAGTCCACAGGTGGCAGGTTGGCCGCGGCCCCTAGTGCACTGTCGGCTGTCGTGGTTCCCGCCGCTCTTGACGCATAGGCAAGGCACGGTGCAGAGGCGGGCAACGTGGCGGAAGCCCTGGCATCGGAAACATTGAACCGGCCCCCTCGACTTCCGAAGCTTGTCAACTTTAATGTCCAGATCGTACAATCTGGTCAGCTCAAATATTCTTCTGTGAGCCGGCGTGTCGGGGAGTATGACGACTCTGTGGCCCGTCTTCTCATTAGTGCCCGGCATGCGGTGGTGGTCAACTACCGATGCTGCAAACCCGGCGTCTTCGAGGGCGAGTTTCAATTCTTCATTTGGCAGCGACGGCGGGATGCGTCGGATTAGCGTCTTCAAGGTCGGAGGTCGTACAGCTTGTAACGTGTACATCGGGACGCTCCTCCTCCCGAGCTCGTCGTGAACTTTCACGTAGTCGTCAGTCGAGTTGAGTTACAGTTTCAGTGTGTCGCCGTTTCCAGCTTGGCGCACGGTGAACGGCTGCGTACACGTTTCATGCAGCCTATTTCGGAAGTCAGTGTGAGATTCCTTATACAGCAGTACTATCGGTGGGATTCGTCGAGTCGTAGCTGGCGGTGGTGCACGACCTTCTTCAGTCTGGCCCGGCAATGGTGGTGCACCGTCCTGTTGCTGCTGTGGTGCGTTAACAGCACGCTGTTGTGCGTCCCTCTGACTCTGTTGCTCTTCGAGTGAACGCGCAGCTGCTTCCAGTGACGCCCCCTCCCCCTGCAGGGGCTGGTAGCGGTTGCCCACGTCCATTTCTCTCGCGACAACTGTAAGGTTTTTCGCGCGGGCCTGCTTTTTCGGCGGTGGCTGCTCGAATCCCTCTTCTGTTGCGTCGCGGCGCGATGCGCGACGTATGGAAGATCTGTCTCGTCTGCTTCGTCGGTACAGCGGGGACTGTCTCCTGTCTTCTCGGTCGCCCTCCGCTGTAGCGGCGCTCGAGTCCGAAGCGTAGTCCATATCGGCGTCCAGGATCGGCTCCGCGGTCGAGGTACTATTTCTTCCCTGTTCCGCGGGTTGGTTCGCCGTAGTTGTGCCGCCTGATGGCGGGGCGGCCGGCAGGGCAGGCCCTGCCCGACCGCGGCCGGCCGGCGTGGTGGCGGTTGCCGGATCGCACGCGAAGCACGCGCGCGCACTCTCCACGTCCGTCCGCTGCGACATCTCAGTCGCCACTGCCACTCTTACCCGAATGGCGCGAAATTGGAATAGACATCTACTTTCAGATGTAGAAACACGCCTACCAACTTTCGTTTATGTCGTACAACTCTCCTCTTGGTGCAGCGATTTTTTCTGTCAGTGTATTTAAAAAAGCACTTGACTCCTTTCTAAGAGACAATCGCCACTCCTTCCGATCTCACTATATAAGTGTAGACCTGATGTAGCTTGAGTTCAAAGAAATAGTATCAATAGAAGTTAAGATATGCATACCAAATAAATTAATAAGAAGCAGTTCTGATTACCCGTAGTACACAAAAAGCGTCAAAACACTGTTGCAGAAGCAATGAAAAAAATCATCCCAAATTTAAAAGAACGCAAAATCTGCAGGATTGGTGAAGTTTTACAGAAGCTCGAAATTTAGCACGAACTTTAATGCGCCATGCTTAAAATAGTTTCCACAAAGGAGCTCTGTCCAGAAATACACCAGCGCCAAGTTGCAACCAATACCTTTCTGTTACTATTTAGCGGATTCCTGTTGGTATTCATATGGATGACTTCACACTTGTCATTATTTAGAGTCAATTTCCACTTTTCGCACCATAAATATATCTTGTCTAAATCGTTTTGTAATTTGTTTTGATCATCTGATGACTTTATAAGACGGTAAATGACAGCATCACTTGCAAACAATTTAAGAGTACTGTTCAGATTACCTCCTAAATCATTTATGTAGATCAGAAACAGCAGAGGGCATCTAACACTACCTTGGGGAACGCACTATATTACTTCTTTTTATTTTTTATTTATTTATTTATTGTTCTGTGGGACCAAATTAAGGAGAAGTCTCCATGGTCATGGAACGAGTCAATACATGAAATTATAACACGATATTAGAAACAGATAAAATGAAATATAAAAAAACATATTCAGGTGACAAGTCGTAACAAGTCTGTTTTACGCGACGACTTTTCGTCTGTTACTACGACCTGTGACCTTTATGACAGGAAATCATGAATCCAGTTGCAGTACTGAAACGATAGTTCACGGGCGTGCAATTTGATTAGAAGTCGCTTATAACGTACAGTGTCAAAAATCTTCTGGAAATCTAAAAATATGGAATCAATTTGACATCCTCTGTTAATAGCGCTTATTACTTCCTGAGAAGATAGAGCTAGTTGACTTTCACAAGAAAGATATTTTCTGAATCCGTGTTGGCTTTCTGTCAATAGATCGTTTATATCAAGATAACTCATACTGTTCGAACATAGTACATGGTCCAAAACCCTACTGCATATCGACGTTAGCAATGTGGGTCTGTAATTTAGAGAATTACTCTTATTTCCTTTCTTGGATTTTGGTGAGACTCGTGCAAATTTCCAGTCTTTAGGTATTGATCTTTCGACGAGTTATCGATTGTATATGATTCGTTAATATGGAGCTACTGCATCAGCACCTTCTGACAGGAATTTGACTGGTATACAAAGAGGACTGGAGGCCTTGCCTTTATTAAGTGATTTAAGCTGTTTTGCTACAGAGAGGATATCTACTTCTAAGTTACTCAAGTTGGTAATTGTTCTTGGTTCGAGTTCTAGAATATTTACTTCGTCTATTTTGGTGAAAGAATTTCGGAAAACCCTATTTAGTAACTCTGCTTAAGTGCCACTGTTGGCAGAAATATCACAATTTTTATCGTGCAGTGAAGGTATTAATTGTGTCTTACCATTGTTGTACATTACGTACGACCAGAATCTCTTTGGATTTTCTGCCAGATTTCGAAACACCAAAGAAGACGAAGTAAATATTCCAAAATTCGGGTCTAGAAAAACTGCTGACATGAGTACTTTGAAATAGATGTCCTCAATGTAGCGAAACACCTTAAATAACTTAATTAAGGCAAGGCTTCTTGTCCAGATTGCCTACCAGTTAGGTTTCTTTCAAAGTATGCTGATACAATAGCTTTTTAGTTAGCCATCAATCATATACAACCGCTCGCTTGCCTAAAATTAGTACCCCCGACTGGAAAATTGCATAAGTTACACCAATACCCCAGACAGGGAATAGGAGTAATCTGCTGAATTACAGGCACATATCACTAACGTCGATATGCTGTAGGAGTTTGGAACATATATCGTGTTCAAATATTATGAGTTCCCTCGAAGAAAACGATTTATTGACAAATAGTCAGACGGACTCAGGAAATATTGCTCTCGTGAAACACAACTATCTCTTTATTCTCCCAAAGTAATGAGTGCTATCGGCAGGGGATGTCAAATTGATCCCATATTTTTAAATTTCCGGAAGGCTTTTGACACCGTTCCTCACAAGTAACTTCTAATCAAATTGCGTGTCTGTGGAGAATGCCTTAGTTGTGTGACTGCATTCGTCAGTTCCTGTCAGAAAGATCACAGTTCGTACTATCTGACAGAAAGTCATCGAGTAAGACAGACTTAAAATCTGACGTTCCCCATGGAAGTGTTATAGGCCCTCTGCTGTTCCTGATCTACATAAACGATTTAGGAGATAATCTAAGCAGCCCTCTTAGATTGTTTGCAGATGATGCTGTCGTTTACCGTCTTGTAAAGCTGTTGTATTACTACCACCACAGCAGTTCCAGCACAGAGCATTCGTCAGCCAGTTCACCCCAGATGTCCGGCATCTTAAAGGCGCAGACAACCAAGCCACTGACTATTTTTCGCGAATATGCAGTTTAGTCAGCGTCTTGTATTACGATAACCTCGCCACAGCAGAACAGACAGATCAAGAGCTCCAGGACTTACTGACATATCGACCCACCGGATTGCGACTGGAGCAAACAGACGTGCCGGAAGAGAGGTGAAGATATGGTGTGGCCTCTCACATCAGAGGCCACGGTCCTACATTACACAGCGATTCCGCAAAGTGCTGTTTGGCAGCTTCTGCAGCCTAGCGCACACAGGGGCAAATGCCACTATCAAGTTTCTAACCGAGAGGTTCGTGTGGCCATCGATCAAGAGGGATGCCAGGAATTGGACTCGATCGTATCTTCAATGTCAGCGTTGTAAAGCAGGACAACATTTCTACGGAAAGGTCGGAAGTTTTGCACGCATGACCGGCAAGGCTTGGTCGCGTACATCTCGTCTTAGTGAGTCTGCTTCCACCCTCAGAGGGTTATAGATACTTGCTCGTGGTAGTAGACAGGTGAAGAAGATGGGCGAGACTACAGATGTAGCGGCTGAGGCGTTCATCGCACATTGGTTGGCACGTTTCGGATGTCCACTGCATATTATGAAAGGTCAGGGCCGCCAGTTTAGATCTAATCTGTTCAATGGGCTGGCTAAACTGTGTGGCTTCCAGCGCCATCACACAACCGTTATCATCTGACACGCCATGAAATGGAGGAAGGTGGCGCAGAACACTGAAGGCACCCCTCTTGTGTCACTGAGAGAGTTGGATGGAAGCACTACCGCTGGTACATCTAGGTTTATGGACTGCGTATTAGGCAGATATAGGCGCATTGGTGGCGAAGATGGTTTACAGGGACCCATTGAGAATCCCGGCGACTATCTCACAACTGCACCACTGCCAGGACAAACGGAGCTACCACCGCTGGTGCAGCACGTTCTTTACCAGATGACAAGGAAGAGACGACCACCTGCGTACTGCCATGGTGAACATCCAGTCTTTGTGCACAAAGCGTTGGTGGACTGTTCGCACATCATGCTGTGCACAGACACTGTCTGGGCTCCTCTATAGCCCTTTATACTGGACCTTACCGTGTACCACGATGTAATGCCAATACATTGACATCTTGCAAAATAGAAAAAGTATCAAGATGTCCAATGAAAGAATGAAGCCAGCAAGAAACTTACCACCGCCGATATTCGACAGTGCTCGTTTGCTTAAGGATGGCTAAGGTTCAGTCAGACTGAAGAGTCAACTCCAAGACGCCATAGGAACACGGAACAACTGGTCACAACTGCGCCCACACCAGCACAACAATTAGTCATCCGCACAAGAGTCGGATGACAAATCAAAAATCAAGTACCCATGTGCTCCACAATTTAAGGAGGAAGGGGGGCTGGGTGGGAAAGAGAAGCCGACCATTGAGTTGCATTGTTTATTCCTTGTATCGTAGCGGATTTTAGACCAAGACTTTTGTTCTTTGCTGATTTACAACTGTCACTTCTGACTGTGATCGAGAAAAATAAAGGTTGTGAAATATATGTGGGTGTCATCTCTGGCCTACAATATTATAGATATTACTTTTTTCGTTTTGTTAAGTGTACGGTCTTACATTTCTGAGCATTTAACGCAAGTTTCCAATCTTTGTACCACTTTAAATCGTATCAAGATCTGACTGAATATTTATGCAGCTTCTTTCAGATAGTACTGCAGTATAGATAACTGCTTCATCTGCAAAGGTCTGCAGTTACTGTTAATATTGCCTGCGAGGTCATCAATATATAACAATAACAGCAGGGGTACCAATGCACTTCCCTGGGGAACACGAAATGTCTTCCGCGCCTGTTGATTACTGTCCATCCAAGACAACTTGCTACAGCCTCTGTATCAAAAAATAAAAGATCCTCAGTCCAGTCACAAACTTCGATTGATGCCATATGTGATCGTACTTTTGATAAACATAGCTGTGGTACTGATAGTTTTTGGAAATCAGTAAATACTGCATCTACCTGATTGCCTTGATCCAAAGCTTTCAGTGTATCACGTGAGAAAAGTTCGAGTTGGGTTTCACATGATCGACGTTTTCGGAATCCACACTGGTTGGCATGGAGGAGGTCACTCTGTACGATATATCTCATTATATTTGAGCTCGGAATATTTTCTAAGATTCCACAACAAAACGAAGCCAAGGATATTGGACAGTAGTTTTGTGGCTCACTTCTGCCACCCTCCTTGTAAACGGGTGTGACCTGTGCCTTCGTCGTACTACTGGGCATGGCTTTCTGTTCGGAGGATCTACAGTAGATTATAGGTGAAAGAGGTTCTAACTCAGCCACAGATTCATATAGAATCTGATAGAGATTCCAATGGGCTCTGAAGCGTTGTAAAATTTCAACGATTTCAGTTGTTTCTGAGAACCACTGACACCAATATTTATTTCACTCATCTTTTCAGTGGTGTGAGGATTATTCTCGGGAGTTCTCCTGGGTTTTCTTTAAATTAACGTTTGATAACGGAGTTAAGCATTTCTGCTTAATCCAGTTACAATTATATGCCTACCCCTGATACTATGTCATCTTCAGTTTCTGTCTTGGTGAATGTGTGTGTCTTGTCTGCTGCCACATACACACCACTTCCTTTCCCATAAGTGTATCCTTCCGATATTTTCCCCAAAAATCTCATTGCTGTCAGATTTTAACCATCTTTCTGTAATTAGTATTATGTGAGCTTCACTGCTTTTCAGGAGCACTTCAAACTCTTGCACTTTGTGAGTGCTTCGGCACTAGACTGGTAGGATTTTAATACCCGTACCTGTGTGGATGGGGCATTCCTTTGGATCTTACACTTATACTTTTAGATCTCCTACAGCTGTCATTGTCTGGACTGGATGGCGAGTCACCTATTCTAAAAAGCCCTTATATACATTCCACATATAGTCAGCTACCCGGGTAGTGGCCCCTGACATTTAGTGCACATGTCTGGGTAAACTAAATAGAAATAAATTATGTTTGCATTAGGTCGAGTTTAAATAACACAAATTTTAATCGCAGACACGAAAAGAAACTTAAAAGGAGCTTCCGACCCAAGCAAAATGATTGTTTTTTTCTATTTCTCATATCCATAACCACGACAATATTTAACCAGTCACCAAAAGGAGCACTGTTGTTACTGTAAAAAAAATTCTCAGATGTATAAAATAAATGCACTGCTTGTACTATCACAGCTCTTAACAGGTCAAAATGAACCCTTTTCCAATCACAGTGTCATAGCACACTCAGTGTCATCATTAATCTTATAAAATGAAGCTATGTGCTATTGAGTTCTCTGCTTGAGAATATACACCCAAATATCCTTTCTCAAAGTGTGAAATAGTTCATTTCCTAAACAAGTCCACGCCTGAGCCATGCCTAAAAATTTCGATTAAGAGCAATGACAGAAAATTCTTAAATAAATGTATAGTGTGTTGCCGAAATATCTCATTGGTGGCTAACTAGTGTAATAACAAAGCAGTCTTGAAGGTAGATGCGACAAAACGCAGCCCGAAATGCGAAGGATATCGGCGGCAGTGACCATGTTAGTGGCGTAGACTATAGACGTTCGACTTCTGCATGGATGTGGTGGTGGATACCGGCAACAGCGGCAAAGAAGAGGCACCCCAGTGTTGAAATCGGAACTATCAGGCAGTACAGCCACAGGCAGACACACTGCAGCAGCATTGATTATGGATGGGTGGCAGGTGGGCCGCTGCTACAGGATGGCAACGAGATGATATGGCCCTGGAAAAGGTGGCAGTATAATAGAACCTGCCAGGCATTACTGTAAAATTATGTAAGGTTCTACGGGTTTGTACGTAGCCGTACAGTACGTAACACGCGCTCGCCAGTCGACCTATCTTGGAATGCTGACAATTTGCTTGGTCAGTGGACGTGCGTCCGGCTGCTGTGCGCCACAGGTAAGCCACTGGCCGTCGTCCGCAGCGCGCCATATAACTAGCGCGGCCTCGGGCGCGGATATGTCTCTTTCTAAGCTCACCACGGAGCCTTTCGATATGACCGTAATTAGCCGGTGTTAGTATGTCAGACACAGTGATCAGGGGTGCACGTAACGTGCGTGTTTCATAATAAGCCTTTTGTTAATAAACTGTTTAAACTTACTCCTCGGTGTTCGCGTATTTCTGTACTTCAAGGACCCACTGCTTGCGAATCCTGACAAGTATTTCGTGCAACTATCATCCGGGGATAACAATACAAACAACCTCCTTATAGAAGTGGCGTCAGAAGTGAGATAATTATGGAAAACCTACAGTCCTGATGAGGTGCAGTACAACGTGAACTTCGAGCAGCAGCAGCACGAACATCTTCCGACTACTCAGGGACATCCAACACCGGAATTCAGGTTGGTCTACCCCAGTTTGGCTAGAATACGAAAGGCAGTGATGGATTTTTATTTTACACTTGGAGTGACTCATTGGCGTTAAATTAGACGAAATGCCACAATCCAGTCAGAGTAACGTTGTCATCACAAATTGTTCTTAATGAACTGCAAGAAAAGAGTCGGCAGTTAAAAGCACAAAGAAGCAAACGTAACATTCCGGAAGACTTGTCAAATGACAGTTCATGCAGTACAAGTACAACTGCAATAAAGAATTTTTCATTATTGCCATCAGTACCAGTGTTTAGCGGGAAACCCGAAGATGATGTGGAAGTGTTTTTTCGTAAAGATGAAGGTGCCGTCCTTTAGGACCATGGACAGATTCCGATAAGCTAGTGGTTGCCAAATTAAGAATTCAGGGAGCAGCCTAAGATTTCATTAGCGCGGAGCCTGTTTGCGTGAAGACAGAAGATTACAATGAGTTTAGAACGGTTGTTGTTCAGAGATTTAAAAGTAAAAATGCGATCATATTTTACAGAGGGCAGCTTTACAGTTTGCGAATGCGACGAGACGAATCTATCGGGTAGCTTACCGACAGAATTCGAAACATCAACGTTCAAACGTACGAGTTAGTAGAAGATAAAAATCTCATTCAGTTGTTCGAAGCTGGCCAGAGAGCCTTGGGCACATTTATTCATGGGTTGTACGGAAAGGAAGTAAGCAAAGCTGTTCGATTGGCACGATGTAAAACGTTTCAGGATGCAGTAGAATAGGCTATTGGTTTCGCTGAAGCACTAAGACGACCGAATGAGATGCAGAAAGAGTTTTCAATACAACAGTACAATGTTACAGATGAAATAAGCTGGGTCAAAAGCGTAAGGATTGTAAAGAGAATCGAATCTGTTATCATTGCGGGATGCAGGGTCATGTTCCGAGAGATTGTCGCAACAAGAAGGAAGGTAATGCGAACAACAGACTATCTGCCAGATCTTTAAACGAGTACGGGGACGTACGGGCCACTACTCCGTCCGCCCCCTGCCAGAAACAGTGACTACTGTTAGTTACAGGGAAAATCAGATCGAAAATGACTTCGTGATAGGTGCTGTATATCGTGGGAGAAACATCAAACTACTTATTGACACAGAAACACAGACCTCATTAATGTGGGATTGCATAGATCTACATCTACATCTACATTTATACTCCGCAAGCCACCCAACGGTGTGTGGCGGAGGGCTCTTTACGTGCCACTGTCATTACCTCCCTTTTCTATTCCAGTCGCATATGGTTCGCGGGAAGAACGACTGTCTAAAAGCCTCCTTGCGCGCTCGAATCTCTCTAATTTTACATTCGTGATCTCCTCGGGAGGTATAAGTAGGGGGAAGCAATATATTCGATACCTCATCCAGAAACACACCCTCTCGAAACCTGGCGAGCAAGCTACACCGCGATGCAGAGCGCCTCTCTTGCAGAGTCTGCCACTTGAGTTTGCTAAACATCTCCGTAACGCTATCACGGTTACCAAATAACCCTGTGGCGAAACGCGCCGCTCTTCTTTGGATCTTCTCTACCTCCTCTGTCAACCCGATCTGGTACGGATCCCACACTTGTAACGCCGGAAATGCATATCCTCCTATTTCCATCTATTGTACTGTAAATTTTTTCCTTATTTTGTTACCTGAATATATGACATTTCTGTGCCTTTATATATTGTAATTGTTTTACTATTTGTATATATATATATATATATATATATATATATATATATATATATATATATATGCATTTATGTCGATGTATAATTGGTTTGTTTCGTAAATATTATTTGTATTTTTACGCTGGCTCTTGCCTAGGGAAAACTGCTATCGAACGATTACATCGATAGGTCGTGTGAAGAATCAAAGTGTGTAGGATCTTTGGTAGTGTGAACTCTGCCGCGTGGAGCGCGGGCAGAGGAGAGTCTGGCTGGAGTAGCGAGTGGAGCAGGTGTGTTGTGTGTAGCTCCCGCGAGTTGCCGCGCTTTCGGGGTTTGGCAGCATGTAATTGCGCTCGACTTGCGATGATAGTTTCTGACATGGTGTCGCGGACGGGAAGCATTAGCTGCCGCACATCAAGAGCCCGTTTCGTCTGGTGACCGTGTTGAGAAGAAGGCGCGCCAACATCCAGCTTCTGCAACAGCGACGGCCGACAATGAGTGACTGTCGCCACCTCCTCGATCGACGGCTTCAAACCTTCAATCAACCAACAGAACTGTATGGCAGACCTCAGCTTTTCAAATTGTTCCATTTGCCTCGCAAAATTACAGCAACTTAGCATGAACCTTTGTTGCTCATTGTCCCAATTGCATTGCCAAGCATGGTCCCTTCCTTTTCCGAAATGAACCCGAGTGTCGTTGAAATACAAACGCCAGCATTAAAATAATATAATTAGATTTCACTGCTTTAATTTCAAAGTTCAGTTAAAGTATTCATAGCTGGCTACAATATTTAGATTACACAAGCACAAATTAAGAGTGCGAGTTTTGTTAGCATATTTTAGCTTTCCTGTGACTGCAGCTCAGCTTGGTACGTACTAAATTTTACTATTGTTAATTGTTCAGAATCATTTAATTCAAGTTCAAAGTTAAATCTCTTGTTTCTAAATTGCGTAGAGTCAAGTTGCTTTTGAAATGATTGTTGAGGTAGTCCAAGACTAACCGTAGTTTACTGGATTTCGATGTGCTTCAGAAAGAAAGCTCACTATTAACTTCAGTCACTAAATTAACTTTCGATTTTCCGGTTTTATTAATTCTTTTGCTAAATTAAGTCAGAGTGTAGCGAAATTTATTACTTCTGACAAACTTTCAGTTTTCACACGACACGTGTCAACCTTCAGTTGCCACGCTTCTAGTGCTAATTATATGTGTAATAACCTTTCTTTTTCAGTTACTATAGTAATTGTCCTTAGGACTGGCGACCGTGATTTCCCCCAAATCTCAAATATCTAATTACCGCTAGTTAATTGTTAACGTAATGGCCGCACATTTACTTTCTTTATTAACTTTACCTCTTTTCAAAATTAATTTCCACCAGTTTCATTTGCATTTTTCCTTTCATTTAGATGTAACCCTTTCCTCCCTCTTTACCGACAGATTAACTTCGGTGACGATTGCTTTCCCAAATTTCCATTAGGTACACGCGGTTTAATTTTTCACTGTCATTAAGGTCGATAAGTGAGGGGGAGGTTAACAACTGATGAGCAATACTCAAGTACAGGTCGAACGAGTGTTTTGTAAGCCACCTCCTTGTTGATGGACTACATTTTCTGAGGACTCTCCCAATGAATCCCAACCTGGTACCCGCCTTACCAACAATTAATTTTATATGATCATTCCACTTCAAATCATTCTGCATGTATAATCCCAGATATTTTACAGAAGTAACTGCTACCAGTGTTTGTTCCACTATCATATAATCATACAATAAAGGATCCTTCTTTCTATGTATTCGCAATACATTACATTTGTGTATGTTAAGGGTCAGTTGCCACTCCCTGCACCAAGTGCCTATCCGCTGCAGATCTTCTCGCATTTCGCTACAATTTTCTAATGCTGCGACTTCTCTATATACTACAGCATCATCCGCGAAAAGCCGCTTGGAACTTCCGACACTATCTACTAGGTCTTTTATATATATTGTGAAAAGCAATGGTCCCATAACAGTCCCCTGTGGCACACCAGAGGTTACTTTAACGTCTGTAGACGTCTCTCCATTGATAACAACATGCCGTGTTCTGTTTGCTAAAAACTCTTCAATCCAGCCACACAGCTGGTCTGATATTCCGTAGGCTCTTACTTTGTTTATCAGGCGACAGTGCGGAACTGTATCGAACGCCTTCCGGAAGTCAAGGAAAATAGCAACTACCTGAGAGCCTGTATCTAATATTTTCTGGGTCTCATGAACAAATAAAGCGAGTTTGGTCTCACACGATCGCTGTTTCCGGAATCCATGTCGATTCCTACAGAGTAGATTCTGGGTTTCCAAAAACGACATGATACTCGAGCAAAAAAGATCGAAGTCAGAGATATAGGTCTATAGTTTTGCGCATCTGCTCGACGACCATTCTTGAAGACTGGGACTACCTGTGCTCTTTTGCAATCATTTAGAACCTTCCGTTCCTCTGGGACTTGCGGTACACGGCTGTTAGAAGGGGGGCAAGTTCTTTCACGTACTCTGTGTAGAATCGAATTGGTATCCCGTCAGGTCCAGTGGACTTTTCTCTGTTGAGTGACTCCAGTTGCTTTTCTATTCCTTGGACGCTTTTTCGATGTCAGCCATTTTTTCGTTTGTGCGAGGATTTAGAGAAGGAACTGCAGTGCAGTCTTCCTCTGTGAAACAGCTTTGGAAAATGGTGTTTAGTATTTCAGCTTTACGCGTGTCATCCTCTGTTTCAATGCCATCTTCATTCCGGAGTGTCTGGATATGCTGTTTCGAGCCACTTACTGATTTAACGTAAGACCAGAACTTCCTAGGATTTTCAGTCAAGTCGGTACATAGAATTTTACTTTCGAATTCACTGAACGCTTCACGCATAGCCCTCCTTACGCTAACTTTGACATCGTTTAGCTTCTGTTTGTCTGAGAGGTTTTGGCTGCGTTTGAACTAAATTTTCGTTTTGATCTGTCAGGTAGACTGAAATCTGCTTTCTATTACTCTTGCTACACAGATAAACCTTCCTCCCTTTTTTTATATTCCTATTAACTTCCATATTCAGGGCTGCTGCAACGGCCTTATGATCACTGATTCCCTGTTCTGCACTTACAGAGTCGAAAAGTTCGGGTCTGTTTGTTATCAGTAGGTCCAAGATGTTATCTCCACGAGTCGGTTCTCTGTTTAATTGCTTGAGGTAATTTTCGGATAAATTGAAACCGACGCTATTAAAAGTGCGAGGGTTAAATGGAGGAAAACTACGTAACTATGGAGAAGTCGACGTATAATTAATTCTTGGCCAAGGCCAAGATGAAGGTGAAAATAAAGATAATTCCAGATGAGGTAACAAACGCTGCAGTTATAAACACAGATTTTTGTAGCAGTACCGCAAAATTGCAATGAGGAAATGAAGTTAATAATGAACTGAAGCGCAAGATTTGGAAGAAGATAGAACATTTGACAGCTGATGAACAGAAGATTTTAGCGCCTGTTTTGTTGGAGCAGGCAGATTTATTCCGAGAACGTGCAAATTTACCTGTCACTCAGTCCAACATCGTATTCATACAGGGAATGCAGCGCCAATCACACAGAAACCTTACCGAATACCATTCAGTCGAAGAGTGTTGGTAGAAGGCATGGTTAAAGAACAATTAGAAGTCAGAATTATAAAACCAAGAGGTCCTTCAGACCCACTTTGGTGTTCGTCTGTTGTAACTGTAAAAAAGAAATCAATTTCTGGAGAACCACAGTTCCGTTTTTGTGTTGATTACCGATCTTTGAATGCTGTGACCACACCCGACATTACCCCTTACCAAATTTAGTGGAAACCTTGGATTACTTGGGCAGATGTCGATTTTTTTCAGTATGTGATTTAACAAGTGGTTATCACCAGTTAACAGTGTGTCCAGATGATCAAGCAAAAACTTCATTTGTAACAGCAACAGGAGTATATGTGTATCTTCGAATGCCATTTGAACTTTATAATGTTCCAGCTACATTTCAGCGCCTAATGGATTCAGTTTTATGAGGGCTTACCGCAACGCAAGCACTTGTTTACTTTGATGATACAATAATTTTTGTTGAAAACATGAAGCAGCATACTGAGAGACTACAACTGTTTTTGAGCATATAAGAAGTGCAAACCTGTCTTTATCAATAAATAAATGTCATTTGGCACAAAGTAAAGTTAACTATCTTGGTCATGTTATAACCAGTGAAGGTGTTTGACCTGACCCAAAATTAACTGAAGATGTAAAGAATTTTCCTGAACCACAGAATTTGAAAGAACTACAATCATTCTTGGAATTGTCAAATTTCTACAGACAATTTATAGCCGGTTATGCAAATATAGCACATCCAATGACACAGCTACTGAAGAAAGGAGCCACATTTAACTGGTCAACAGAATGCAAAAAGGCAATGAAAGAACTTAAAACTTCTCTAACCACAGCCCCAGTGTTATCCTATCCGGATTTCATTAAATCTTTTATTCTTTCAACAGATGCATCCAAGTTTGCCATAGGTGTAATCTTGTCTCAAGATGTTGATGGTCATGAACATACAATCTCATTTGTTCCCAGACAATTAAACGAAGCAGAATGTAATTATACTACTACTGAGAAAGAGCTTTGTGCTTTGGTTTTTGCTATAACACATAGCAGATGTTTCTTAAGAGAAAGAGAATTTACAGTTATTACAGATCATGCTGCACTTAAATGGTTATTGAGCTTAAAGGATCCAAGTTTCAGATTAACAAGATGGGCATTAAGACTGAGTGAGTAATAATTTAAGGTTATTCACTGACCTGGTAAACAACATGTGAATGCTGATGCAATGAGTCGAAAAGTCAATGTGTGTGTTACAATAAGTCAAGAAGAAGAGTTAAACGCAGCTCAAGAAGAAGTTCCACAATGCAAATTATGCAAAAATGATCAACGTTTCGTCAAGATAGATGAATTATTGTACAAAATCACTAGTAAAGGAAACCGCCTAGTTATTCCAGAAAGAGTGAAAGAGCAAATCATGAGAGAACAACACGATTCTTTACTATCAGGACAGTGTGGTAAAAAATCAATAAACATTAAAATAGCTCAAATGTTTTGGTGGCCGAGCCACAAAGCTGACGTTTTCGAGTTTGTTTCACAATGTGATTCCTGTAACAGACGGAATAATGTAGGAAAAAGTAGAGCACCGTTGCAGGAACTGCCAGAGACAAATGAACCATTTGAACGAGTACGACTAGATGTCGTAGGACTGTTGCCTAAGACTAAAAATGGAAACAAATACCTATTGACAATGTTAGATTATTTCTCTAGATACCTTCTCATGATACCAATACCCGATCAGAGTGTTGAGACTATAGCTAAAGTTTTTGTAATAGAATGGATTCCTAAGTTTGGATCACCATTAACTATAATTAGTGTCCAAGAAACGAATTTTATGAGTGAATTACTTAAACAGACTTGCAAACTCATGCAAATAACTCATTTAAGGATTACACCAGCACGCCCTGAAGGAAATGGAAGAGTTGAGAGAGTCCACAGAACAATTATTAAAATGGTTAGCCATTATGTGGGCAGCAAACACGACAATTGGGGTGTCTGTTTATCGCAGTTGGTAAGTTGTTACAATGCCAAAATGCACAGCTCAACTGGCCTAAGTCCATGTGAGATCGTTTGCAGAAGAAGAATGCATTCACCCTTGGACTTTGCACGATCAACTGACAGAATCAGTGGTGGATACGTAAGGGATCCAGCACGCAAAATAAAGTAAGCATGGAGGAGGGTAGTGAAACAGCGAAATCATCAATCCTTTCTTCAGCAAGCAAGGCAACACGATCGCCAAACAGCAGTGCCACAGTATCGAGTTGGAGATCTTGTGTATCTGAGCAACGTGGTGCTAAAGAAGAGTCAAGTCAAAAAGTTTAAGAAGTTTTGGAAAGGACCATATTCCATCTTAGAGGTGTTGTCGCCAGTCACTCTTAAGCTCCAATGGCCCTTTCGTTCGATTGTCGTTCATGTCAATAACCATGTAAAGCCATTTCTGGGTAGATTTCCTGTAGCATCGCGAGACGACGAGGACCGACCGAGTGGCAGACCTGCTGTTCTCAAACCCAGGAAGCGAGAATCGCGAGGTCGCAGTCCAGACTTCGAGGCCAAGGCATCGTCACGTTCCAAGCAATCCTGTCCCAGACAGCCCTACAATCTGCGTTAACGTGTGTAGTGTGTGAGAGTGCAATGCGTGTGTTTATTTCAGCCATGTGCTTATGTGAATGTGTTGTGAAAATTTAGTATTGAAGCTATTACATGAGTGCACAAGTGAATCTAAACCTTTTATTCCACAGGTTACCACAAGCAACTCATTCATTTTATGTTCATTGTTAACTTTAGTATTTAGAACTGTTTAACCATGTTCATTTTTATTCTGATGTTTGCTATGATAGCGTATTCTACGGATGCTGTAGTAATAGTACCACAGAGTACAGGTGTTTTGTTTGAACCACGATCAGACATGGTAGTTTCTCCAGCAACAGTTCAATTCTGTAAAGAAGCAAATTCATCTAATTCGTTCTGTTAAGGGTAATGATACAATTTGGGAATGGGTACATCTTGGTATGATAACTGGAACACAGCCAAAATGCAGGTAGGGTCTACATTTGCTAATTATGAACAAGACCTTTACTGTTTTTAAAGCTTTTGCCACACAAAACTTTAATTAGGCGTAAACGTGGCTGGTTTGATTTTGAAGGGAGTATCCTTCATACCGTATTTGGTACTTTAACTAGTCGAGATCTACTGGAAGTTAAAGGCGAAATATAAGCTCTTGAACAACAATGCAGTATAAGTTCAACTAATCTTTGTAATGAAATTATAGTATTAAAGAATATGCAAAGAACAATTACTAACCACACTGTTTTCATTGAACAGATTGTAAAGCAATTTATCTCACGTTTCCACATAATTCAAAATGAAATGAAAACAAATATCCAAGAACAATTCCAAGGATTAAATGCTGCTAGTGCACACTTAGATTTAAACACTCTTTTGTTAAAGATTACTGATAGTTTATCAAATGCTAGAATTTATGCCCTTAACTTAAGAATAGCCTTAGAAAGTAGTTCAAATGATTTTTTGAGCAGTGTACTACTACATCCAGAACAAATTTTACAGATCCTACTATCAATTGAACGAAAGCTAGATGCAACATATACTATGATTTACCCTGTTAACTCTTACAATTTATATGCTTACCACAAGTTAACCACCACACACCCTTTAATGATCGAAGTTGATTTAACTGTTATTGTTTCTATAACCACTGCTAGATCAAAGCATAATTTGGAAATGTATAAGATTTATACTTACCCTGTGAAATGGAGACAGGCAGGTATTTATGTAAAGTATGTACTAAATGATTATCTACAGATAAGCAAGGATCGAAGATATTTTGTGTCCCTAAATGAAAATGATTTGCATATGTGTAAATGTAGTCATAAGTTAATTTGCCCTGAATCAGCGGTACTCTGACAGTAAAGTGTACAACTGTGAGAAAGAATTGTTTATGAATCATCCCCCAAGAGATGATTGCCCTAGAAATTTAATGCATCTTTATCATTCATTTCTTAAACGATGCTCTCATAGTATAGTTTTTTCATTTTACTCCACCCTAGATGTCACATTTACACGTAAAAATTATGATACACCTGAGCTACTCTTTACACTCAGATTGAATGATAGTGGATTTATGTAGAATGCCACACATTTTGATTTATCATGTGAACTATTTGATGTGCCTAGTGTATTGCCAACTACAATTCATGCAACTGGACATTTGCCATTAATGAGAATGATATCTGTTTATTACAATGATTCATACGTATTAACATATGAAAAGCATTCCTCGTATTTTCTGAAGACAGTGATTTAGTTAAGGATATCCATGAAAATGTAATTTCTTCCAATAATGAGTTGAACTTCACTGAAGCAGCAAATAGAATTAAGTCCTTCGATTCATCCAGTAATGTTAATGCATACTTGATTGTCAGTATTGTGCATTTAGTGCTTTTATTAATTTATCTTTTGTCAACAGCATCTGTCATGTATGAAATTGTCATCCTTAAAGCTCGCTTCTCTGTACCGAACGTTACTGTGCCTGCAAATGAAATACATGCTGCAGTACCTTATGATGCCACAAATGGCGAAATAGTTTCATAACGCCCACGAGGTCGTTTTGAGCCACCTATGGTTGCTCTTTTTCTTTGGGGAGACTGATGTATGGGTCTATGGGTTTGTACATACCCGTACAGTATGTAACACACCCTCGCCAGCCGACCTGTCTTGGAATGCTGACAATTTGCTTAGTAAGTAGGTGTGCATCCGGCTGCAGTGCGCCACAGGAGAGTAAGCCACAGGCCGCCGATCACAGCGCACCATATAACTAACGCGGCCTCGGGCGCGAATATGTCTCTTTTCTTAGCTCACCATGGAGCCTTTCGATACGACCGTAATTAGCCGGTATTAGTATGTCAGACACAGTGATGATAGGTGTGTGTAGTGTGCATGTTTCATAATTAGCCTTTTGTTAATAAACTGTTCAAACTTACTTCTTGGTGTTTACGTCTTTCTGTACCTCAAGGACCTACTGCCTGCAAATCCTGACAAATATTTCGTGTAATTATCATCCAGGGGCGACAACACAAACAACCTCCTTTTAATTACAACTACTACTGCAGTAGCGGTAATGGTGCTTTATTTCTGTGTATTAGTATTCAGTATGACAGTAAGACATGTCTTACCTGGCCGCAATTGGCGTTTTACATCAACTTTATAATTATTGTGTTCTTTAATCTGAATACCTGGAAGTTTAAATTTGACACTTGTAGCAGGTCCATCAATCAACAAAATATAAACTAGTCTGAGTAGTGACACTGAAATTGTAGCCTTCCATATAAGATCATGAAATTTTCACTTTAAAGTAATCTTGGGTGGATTACTTTAGCGATACTGGAATGCATTTGTAAATGATTCACAGCTATAAATAAGTTCACATCATTGATTCTTTAATTCCTTTCACAGTCACATTACCTTAGAGTGCATTTCTCATAACTATGCTCACAATGATAAGCTGAACCTTTACCATGAAACAATTCTCAAGATTTATTCTTTTAATCAGCTCAATAAGCACTAATCCTGGAGTGAAGATTAAGCAAGATGTATCAAAGAAGTGTGGTTCATAAAATGGGCATTGTGTCTTTTATAATATCTAATAGTCAGTGAGTAGAACCAAAATGATTACCATGATGCCTGAACAATGCACACAAGTGCCTCTGGAATCTAACTCGAACAACAATCAAAGATATGGAAACTGCAAAATAGGATTCAACATTAAATAATATGTTCCAGCAGGCCAGGTTTGGCATTAAATGGTCTGTGTGACTGAACAGCAGACAACCAGGGATATCGGTATTATGGCCAGCAGGCCAGGCTCTGCAACGCTGGACAGGCAGAGCAGTCGGTGACAGGTAGCTCTGGGCAGCAGTGGGCCATGTCGACTGTATACAGCACCCTGGCAAATGTTGGCAATGCTGTGGAAGCTGCACAGACTCAGCATGTGATGTGCATGCCATGTGTATGCGGACAGCTTGGTGATGGTGCTCGGAGAATGTGACTGGATGACTCTGGCAGGTACTGCAAGCTGGACTTGACCCACACAGCTAAAGAATGTGTGAATGCGGTGCATTCCAGTCTGCACAGCTGGTGTGCTGCAGCTACCAAGCTTGTTGTGAGGCTTTCTCAGAGGCCTCACAGCATCAAATAAAAACTAAAACTTTGTGGCCTCCTTTCAGACCAAATGGTGGTGGATCCCTGAATCAGACTCTAATTTTATATAGGCACACCAATTCTGTGGCCTGGTCAAGGGTGGGAAAGGGACGGTGTTGGAAAGGAATGATGAATGAAGTTGTTGAATAAAGTAAACTTTGACTGTATTCTTGGCACTCAGGACACATGTAGGTTTGTCAAGGCCAGACTGTGATGGCATCCACCAATCCGACTGATAGTGGTATACAGGATCAGGAAAAGGGTGAGAAGATGGTTCACATTCAAACTAGCTGGTGGCCAGTTGAGCAGAAGAGAGATGGAGAGAGATGGCAGGCCTGAAAGCTAGATCACAAGATAAAGACTCGACTGTGCTGTGCTCTCCAAGACACAACTAGCAACAACCTTGTGATTCCTTTCCCACTCCTATTATTGGCCTTGGCCTCCTACAGACACATGTGGCTGGTTTATTCAGCACAATGGTAGTGTAACAGTGGTTTATTCAGCAGAGCACCGGATATATGGGGCGATGCTGGCGCTATGGTTCTCACATGAACCTAAGTCACAGTGGAAACTCACACTAGTAGCTTGGTCGCAACTTCAAACATGAAATAAAATTTATATTATCATTAAAGTATTAATGAACTTACCCAGTAACCAGCCCGCCCGGTTGGCCATGCAGTCTAACACACGGCTTTCCAGACGGGAAGGAGCGCCGGTCCTGGCACGAATCCGCCCAGCGGATTTGTGTTGAGATCCGGTGAGCCAGCCAGTCTGTGAATGGTTTTTAGGCGGTTTTCCATCTGCCTCGGCAAATGCAGGCTGGTTCCCCTTATTCCGCCTCAGGTACACTATGTCGGCGATTGCTGTGCAAACAAGTTCTCCACATACGCGTACATCACCATTACTCTACCACGCAAACATAGGGGTTAAATTCGTGTGGTGTGAGACGTTCGCTGGGGGGTTCATCAGGGGCCAAACCACACAATAACCCTGGGTTCGGTGTGGGGCGGTGGAGGGGTGAAGTGGACTGCGGTAGTCGTCGTGGGGTTGCGGACCACTGCAGCTGCGGTGGGGACGGAGCCTCTCCGTCATTTCTAGGTCCCCGGTTAACGTAACATAACCCCAGTAACCAAGGCTGGCTAGGTGTCTTATACAGGTCTTCTTGTAGGCATTACAACTAGTCACAGTCTGTAAAAGATCTTAGCTCTATATTGATGAAGATTTTGAACCAACCATACATAACAAAGTTTGCTTTCGGTAGTTGT
The DNA here is from genome assembly GCF_023898315.1 of Schistocerca nitens. Classification (NCBI taxonomy): domain Eukaryota; kingdom Metazoa; phylum Arthropoda; class Insecta; order Orthoptera; family Acrididae; genus Schistocerca; species Schistocerca nitens. Next base: position 285,221,480 of record NC_064615.1, read on the forward strand.
TTACCGCTAAAGACGCTGTTATCCTGCTGTTATCACAAGATCAGTTCCAGTTGTTAATGTAAATTTCAGTTAAACTATTAAACCCCTTAATGCTGAGTGTAGCTAATTCACCTTATACCCATGCTGTTCTAATAAATGTAACGTTAACTCTTTTTGAATGCCAATGCCGGTAGATGCTGAGACTTCATGAAACTACCCATGCTTCTGACAAGTGCTGCATTGTCGTCAGTGTTTCAGGTACGATTGTTTTTTTATCTTTTATCTAGCAATTTGTTCAGGCATTAAGGGGTTACGCTTTTATCAAATGCAGAGAGCTACTCACACTCACAAAAGAAATTTACATATCAGTGACGATCATCAGGCTTCTAGGGGTCAAGGAGAACTTTGGGTCACTAACTATTGCGAGCAGCCACAATTCATCCCTCAAGGTTTGTGAATTGGAACAGCTGAACCAGTGTGCAGAATGGGCAGCTTAGTGTCATCCATGAAAATCGTGCTCCACTACCACTATATACAACATGGTGGAAGAAGCTAGTATTGAACTGCGAATAGGATTTGACCTGACCGAGAAACAAGATCGGTGAGTATTAACTGTTCTGCTCCAATTTTCGGATGCTATCGAATCCGAAATACAGAAAAGTCAGAGTAAGCAGCTGATGGTAAAACACTGTATCAGAACTGTGAATTATCTACCAATTAGCTATCACTCATGCAGGGTGCTACCGGTTGAACAAGACATAATTCGCTGTTAACAGCAGTGAGCGCCTGTAAGCTCCTCCTCCAGCACAGAATTCATTAGGGAGCGAAGAAGGTGCTGCAAGATGACGTCACCGAACATTTAGAGGGTCCTTGGTCCTTTTCGCTGTTCCCTGCGAAGAAGAAGGATAGCACATTGCGTTTTTGAGTCGATTACCAAAGAGTGAACAAAATCACAAAATACGATGTTTACCTATTGTCGTGCATTAAGGACACACTATACTGCTTGAAAAGAGAAAATTATTCTCACCTATGAAACAGCAGATAGACTACTGGCATGTAGGGGTTGATGAGGAAAAATACAGGGTTATTACAAATGATTGAAGCGATTTCACAGCTCTACAATAACTTTATTATTTGAGATATTTTCACAATGCTTTGCACACACATACAAAAACTCAAAAAAAATTTTTAGGCATTCACAAATGTTCGATATGTGCCCCTTTAGTGATTCGGCAGACATCAAGCCGATAATCAAGTTCCTCCCACACTCGGCGCAGCATGTCCCCATCAATGAGTTCGAAAGCATCGTTGAGCTCGCAGTTCTGGCACGTTTCTTGGTAGAGGATGTTTAAACACTGAATCTTTCACATAACCCCACAGAAAGAAATCGCATGGGGTTAAGTCGGGAGAGCGTTGAGGACATGACATGAATTGCTGATCATGACCTCCACCACGACCGATCCATCGGTTTTCCAATCTCCTGTTTAAGAAATGCCGAACATCATGATGGAAGTGCGGTGGAGCACCATCCTGTTGAAAGATGAAGTCGGCGCTGTCGGTCTCCAGTTGTCGCATGAGCCAATTTTCCAGCATGTCCAGATACACGTGTCCTGTAACGTTTTTTTCGCAGAAGAAAAAGGGGCCGTAAACTTTAAACCGTGAGATTGCACAAAACACGTTAACTTTTGGTGAATTGCGAATTTGCTGCACGAATGCGTGAGGATTCTCTACCGCCCAGATTCGCACATTGTGTCTGTTCCCTTCACCATTAAGAAAAAATGTTGCTTCATCACTGAAAGCAAGTTTCACACTGAACGCATCCTCTTCCATGAGCTGTTGCAACCGCGCCGAAAATTCAAAGCGTTTGACTTTGTCATCGGGTGTCAGGGCTTGTAGCAATTATAAACGGTAAGGCTTCTGCTTTAACCTTTTCCGTAAGATTTTCCAAACCGTCGGCTGTGGTACGTTTAGCTCCCTGCTTGCTTTATTCGTCAACTTCCACGGGCTACGCGTGAAACTTGCCCGCACGCGTTCAACCGTTTCTTCGCTCACTGCAGGCCGACCCGTTGATTTCCCCTTACAGAGGCATCCAGAAGCTTTAAACTGCGCATAACATTGCCGAATGGAGTTAGCAGTTGGTGTATCTTTGTTGAACTTCTTCCTGAAGTGTCGTTGCACTGTTATGACTGACTGATGTGAGTGCATTTCAAGCACGACATACGCTTTCTCGGCTCCTGTCGCCATTTTGTCTCACTGCGCTCTCGAGCACTCTGGCGGCAGAAACCAGAAGTGCGGCTTCAGCCGAACAAAACTTTATGAGTTTTTCTACGTATCTGTAGTGTGTCGTGACCATATGTCAATGAATGGAGCTACAGTGAATTTATGAAATCGCTTCAATCATTTGTAATAGCCCTGTACAGTGCTCACAACTCCCAATGGCCTCTATGAGTTCATTATTATTCCGTTTGGAGTCCAGTCACACTTGACTGTGTGATGCACAGTCTGTTTTGGCATTTTTTCTAATACAACTGAAAAACATCCAAGACGTCTGACAACCATGTTGAAGTGATTTCAGAGCGCAGATCTCTGCCTGATTCCAAAGAAGTTCTTCTTCGTCACCCAAGAAATAAAGACCTTGGGACACCTAATGAATGGTGATAGAGTCCATTCCGATTGAGCGAAAATAAGAGCAGTCACTGATTTTCCTATTCATAGACACATTCACGATGTGGGAAGTTTCCCTGCAATGTTTTCGTACTACCAACAATTCATAAAGGACTTCTGTAAAAAGGAAAGTCCCTTGCAAGAACTACTGCAGCAAGACAACAAATATTCCTGGAACAACTGTACAAGAAAGATCTTCCCTTGTCCTTAAGAAGACGCTGACACCTTCTCCATCACTAGAGTTGCATTGTAAAAATGACGAGACACAGTTTCACAGTTCTAGTACAAATACACCAGAATTTGCTGAAAAGGTGATAGCTTATGCTTCCAGTGTACTCTCCAAGTCCAAGATGAACTACTTTACAACCAAGAAAGAATGGCTTGCAGTTGTTCGAACCATGAACAAGCTCCAGCCAAATTTATCTGGCAAACCACTCACTGCTGTGACAAATCTTCATTCTGTATGCTGGATAACTACACTGAAGGATCAGTCAGCACTGAGGCTTCTGGAGTGCAGCGTCACAGTGGTATACAAAAGCAGGCGCAAACGTAAGGACGTCAACTGCCTTTCACAAAATTCTTTGGTGGAACTCAGTGACATAGATGAAATGTCAGTCATCGCTGTATTAAACGACATTGCTGGTGAACAGAGGAAAGATCCAGCACTGCTGAACACCTTAGAAGTCTAGAAGAAGGAGGAACCGATCAAGAGAGAGTTACAATTACGAAACAGGACATTGTGTAAGAAGAACTACGAGCCAATGGGGCGAAACTGATTGTTCGTCATCCCATTTCATCTGCAGCCAGTTATCGTGGAGTATTTCCATGACACTTCAACATCTAGTCAACTGGGATTCGTGTAGACTCTAGACAGAATCCGACGCACGTACCATTGGTTAGACCTCCACCAAACCATTACATACTATTCAAGGCACTGTAGGAGTGTCAGCGACAGAAACACATGACACAGTCACCTCTGAGGCATCCGCTACCAGTCCTGTCGAGGGCAGCGCCATTCCCCTGAACCGAAATCTATCTCTTGGAGATGTTTCCCAAATCGACAAATGAGAGTCGATAGATAATAGTCTGCACTGACTTCCGCATCCACTCTGCTGTCAACAAAGCTGTGCTAACTGCCAAAACTGCAAAATTTGCAAAGCTCCTGGCAGAAGACATCACTTTGAAGCATGGAGCACCTTTTACGATGACCTCTGAGCATTGAAATGTTTTCTAGTTGAGGCTAGCGTCAGAGGTAATCTCACGTTGCTACCTTATCCACAGGATGTTAACTATCTTCCATCCACAGAGGAATTGCCTCACAGAATGCAGCCAAACCAATCGAGGAAGCGCAGCTTAGTCCCATCGGCGAAGAATCGTTTTCGTGTACAATTGCAAACAACATACTGGAGGAAGCTGCTATCGAATTGCCAATAGGATCATGGCTGACCAATAACAACGTCTGCATCAATTTTCGGATGCTTCCAATTCGGAGTGGAGAAAAGGCAGACTGTGTGGCCCAGGATAAAACACTGCATCGACACGGGGGATCTTCCACCAATTAGCCAACGCTCATACAGAGTGTCGGCGGTTGAACGACCGATAATTCGAGCGGAAGTGGGAAAGTTGCTGCATGATGACAAAATTGAACCTTTTGAGAGTTCTTGGTCCTCTCCTGTGGTGGCACATTGCATTTCTGCGTCGACTGAAGATGACAGAACAAAATCACAAAAAAAGATTGTTCCAATTGCCGCACATTGGTGACACACTAGACTGCTTGAAAAGAGGAAAGTATTTCTCGGCTATGTACATGCAAACAGGCGACAAGCAAATCAAGGTTAATGAGATTGACTAAGAAAAGACTGCCTTCATAACTGTGACAATGTTGACACTACGATTTCTTTCGGAAATCATTTGCCTAGCTCGAGTGTGGGATGGATGTTATCTCCGCAGAACCAGAGAGTGTACAGCTGGTGGGAAAGGCAGTGGGGCTGTTGCTTCTTGACAGTCACCCAGGGAAGGTGCCGGCCTATGGTGATTATGGAGCTGCAAGTGGTATCTATAATGCGATCAGTAAAGTGGAGATCTGAATGGTCATCTACCATAAGGTATCTCTTTACAGTTCATGAAGGCTGTAGCAAGTCACATTAACGTCTGTGTGCCGAGATGCAGTGTGGTTATAAAAACAGCTGCCTTGTGAGAACATTCAGAGCAGTCCGTTGTTCTGTTTGAAAGTATGAACAAGGAAGGTGAGCTGCTAAACTGACTTATAAGCAGCAATTGTGGGGACGCTATTCAGCTCCCAGACTTGGCAAGGTTAATGTTGTCTCTAATGAGCCAAAGAAATGCTCAGTTTTTGAAAAGATGGTTGTAGCGTATGCTGTCTTAGCTGAGCCAGGTAGTGCTAAAGGTCAACTGATGCAAAGACTAACTGGTAAAAATCATTTTGTTGTGACTGCTAAGGAATTGTTCAATTTAAAAATAAAAAGTATTTCAGGGTGGACAGTTTTCCTGAACCAGGTAATGGCAGATACTGGAAAGAAATTAACTTCCAATTTATTTTATTTTGGTATTAAATTTCAAAAAGTGTGAATACATCTTATATTTATGTGTTTCTAGCAAAATTTAGCTGTCAAACAAATCGATCAAACTTTAATTGTACGTTTTTCGCCACAATCGAGCCGCAACTTCAGTGAAAAAGTCCAGTAGCGCCACATAACACTTGACAGCGTCTGTGAGTTCAAAGTTATGTTTGGACTATGTAACACTCCTTCGACCTTCGAACGAATTATAGATAACCTGCTTTGACACCTTAAATACACGATGATTCTTTGTTACATGGATGACATTGTCGTTTTCTTAAAGACATTTGAAGAACATCTAAGATGCCTGACAACAATGCTAAAATGTGAATCTGAAAAAGTAACTCTTCATCGCCCAAGGGCGGCCGTAGTGGCCGAGCGGTTCTAGGCGCTTCAATCCGGAACCGCGCTGCTGCTACGGTCGCAGGTTCGAATCCTGCCTCGGGCATGGTTGTTTGGGGTACCTAGTTAATAGCGACGGAGTCCATCTTTATCCAGAGAAAATAATAGGAGTCATAGATTTGTCCAGGCCCTCAGCACTTTCGTGATAGGAGAAGTTTTCTCAGATTGTGCTCAAACTACTCACAAAGGACTTCTGAACTAAGAATTACTGCAGCGGGACTACAAACATCTTTACTTGCCCTTAAGGAGATACTAACGTGTTATCCAGTTCTAGCATTGTATGATGAGACTGTTGAGACAGCCATTCACATTGACACAAGTGGTTATGGTATAGGCACAGTTCTAGAACGATATCAGGAAGATGCTGCAAAGGTAATAGATTATGCCACCAGACTACTCTCCAAATCTGAGTGAACTGCCCTAAAACTGAGAAAGAATACCTTCCAGCTGTTTGGGCCATAAAACAAGTTCTGGCCATGTTTATTTGGCAAATTATTCTCTGTTGCGAACGGTGGCTGACTAACCTGGAGCGTCCATTGGGTTGATTGATAAGATAGCACTGAGGCTTCAGAAGTATCACACCACAGTGAAATACAAAAGTGGTCGCAAACACAAAGATGCCAACTGCCTTTCAAGGAATCTTTTGGCGGAACACAACAACGAAAGTGAAAAGTCAATCATCACTGGATTCAACGAGATTGCTGCTGAACAGAGGAAAGATCCAGTACTGCTGAAAGCTGTAGAAGCTTTGAAGAAGGAAGAACAGATCGAAATAGAATTTCGTTTAATACATGGACTATTGTAAAAGAAGAACTATATTTCAGTGGGATGGAAATGGTGTTTTTTATCCCAACTCATCTGCGCCCAGTTGTCTTGAAGTTTTTCCACGTCGCTCCAACATCGTCACCTCGGATTCGTGAAGGCTCTACACAGAATCAGATGTAGATATCACTGCCCAGGGTTCCAGAGATTTCTTAGACACTTTGTGAGCACTGTAAGGAACGCCAGTCACGGAAGTAAGTGCCACAATTACCTCTGGGGCATGTGATATCACAGGCTGCTAGATACGTGTCATCCACAGACAAATGATTCGCAGAACTCTTTAACAAGACGTTGGTGGATATGTTCTCGATATATACTGCGATAGAGAAGAAAGACTGGTAAACAATACAGCCCTTCATGACGTTCATATATAACAGCGAAGCAAGACGTTACATGCTTCAAACCACTTTTTCTGCGTCACAGTCGTAAGCCCGAAATGACAACACTGTTCTCATTGCAACTGGGCAATACTTGTGATGGCTACGTGAAACACCCCATCGACAGGATTAAAGAATCGGGACAGCTGGCTCGCATATGGTCCTTGGACACGCAGGAGAAGGACAGAGAGCACTATGATGCCAAGCACCGGCAAGTGAGGTAGAGCCCAATAAATTGCAATGGATCTTTACACCTGAGCACAGTGTGCGACTGTTGGTAAAGTTGAGACTATTGGTAAAGTTACTAATACACTACTTTGGGTTGTATCCTACCTTTTGTCACTTATCAGACGGCACATACAAAGTCGAGTATTATCACTCTTCATCAAGAAGTCATCCGTGTACTCCATATGAAGCCTTACTACAATCCTGAGGCGCAGATCGACGACGGCAACTTTTCACACCAGGAAACTGAAGGCCTACCCGATGATTGCAAAGCTTTCATGGAAGATGCTACCTTTAATGCTCATTGTAGTGAAAAGGATGTGGCAATAAGAACCGTATATGAGGATTCTCCAGTGCTGCCATACAGGAGGCCATTGACAAAATCTAGATCTGGAATTCTGTAGTCGGCTCCAAAGAAACCTTCTGAAACAGCTGGTCGCTGTTTTTCGGGAGAGGGAGTAATGCTGCGAACTGTACTACAGCTCATGTGGAGAAGCAGTTGGCGTCGCGGCTGTCGTGCTGCGGGTCGCCGGTTCATATCCAATGGCCATCAAGTATTCGTTATTTAGTATTTATCATTTCTAGAAGATTGTCGAAAATCCTTATTTATGCATATTCTGGAATATTCGATATTTGTATAAATCGCAGGACACTCTGTCCAGGAAGCATTCTGTTCTGTCTGTACTTTGGTGTGCGTAATAAAAGTGCTTTGAGTGTTAGGCTTGTACTTCATTAACAACCCTACTTTCGGATTTGGACTTCATTGTGGTTACAACGAGACAGTATTAAAAAGCATGGGCGAAATGCTTCACCACCTGTTAGTGAAGAAAAGTTATTCCGTTCTCAGTTTAAATCCAACGTGATTGTCGCATTTTTCTACAGCTTTGTGACGACGTTTAAGTATTAAGTGGAGTGGGTACTTCTTTTCCCTTCATTATGCAAAACAGTTCTTCTTTGCCAACTTTATCAAAGGCCTTTCCCAAGCCAAAAAATGTTCGATTAGCACTGAAAGAAAATAACAATGCTTAGCAACAAAAATTTCGAATTTACATTTTTACAGCATTTTTTGAAACTATTAATACTCTCGAACTACCATCATTATATCGATACTGACAACACTAATTGTCGTGGCCTTTAAACTATCGATAAACAAAGGTCAATCGAACGTAGTGCATTTAAAATATCGACCTTATACAAATATCGGTAGCGTTTGATAGGAGGAGGAGGAGGAGAAGTTGTTATGAATAATGAAGTGGCGTTGTGCGGTTGTAAATCCGCATGTCACAGTAGCGGCAAGTGATGCCGGAACGATAATACGGATCTGAGTAGAGTACATTACCGGCGCTACATGACACGACGAATATCATGTTTATGCTATGTTGCGTTGCCGCACTTAGGCTACATGTCACTTTGTGGGTCATCTGTTGAATATCATCAAAATGCCCCTACCAAAAATACTAAAAAAGGCGTCAAGCTACATATTGGGTACACAGACGGGGACTCCTCATCAGCCTTTCAACGACGGGGAAGTTGTTTTTTGTACGTAAAATTGCTGTATCTAATGTCTATTGTTTTTAAAGTTACTTAAGAATGTTCTCTTCTATTTCCTTTCCTAAATGAAACTCCTATTTTTATACGGAAACCGTCAAGAAATTTGCGTTGTGACAACTACTTGAGGTAACAGCTGTTCCTATCCTTAGAATGATAGTTTGCACCTATGTCATTTTAAGAATGCACTGTTGCTTATCTGCCAGAAACAATGACACAGAACGCAGCTCTGTTGATTACACTTGCAGTTATAGACATTTGTTACCCTAACACGTTTAGCCACCTCTCCCATATCTTATTGATCATATTTTTGCGAGTTTAAGTACGGTAAATATGAAAGTAGATTATTGCAGCTTTACTCAAAGTAGTGACTTTGCTACAGATCATGGTATGTGTGTCTCCTATTGGCATTCTAGCCCCAACTGAAGTAAAACTGATTAATGCTGATGAAACCAACGTTGTAGATTTTTACAGCAGTTTATTTCTTTTGAAGTATTTGTTTGAGTATGAGTAGTTTATTTGCACAAGGATAACTTTACTGTGATAAAGGATTGTTCAGCTTAATACAAAGAAAAAAAATTAAGTTATGTTTGCAGACATATGGATGCATATACACTTGTATGTAACAAGGAGAGAATAAGAGGTCACCTTATTCTTTCTTAAAAGGATCATCCTAGGATTTCCCGTATGTTATTTGGTACAACCTAAATCCAGATGGCTGGACAGAGCAGCTGCCTCCAGAATCAGAGCCCAGTGTTTTAACAAATACACTACCTCATTCAGTTATACCTAACTGCAATTTTCTTACATTTTTATACATTCAGATCAAGTTAGATTAATGCCATGTAAAAATAATCATACACTGTTCATTTATGATGAAAAAACATATAATTCTGTGCCAGGCATGGTTTTATTTTATCCATTATGTGTTAAGATGGTTAACCATCACGTTTTCCACCAGCATGTAGAAGATGCTTAACCGTTGAATATAAAACCAACTAACGAACAAGCATTGAAAAGTAGTGGATAAAGTAGAACGTCATTATCAGAATTGTGTTTTTTCATTCTAATTTACAGTCACAGTTCTCAAAACATAATCCATAGTGGATGTTACTTAATTAACATTTTTAGTATCTCCACACTTACCCATGCACACTTGCAAATCACTCGGATCTTGACCAAATTACCACATCACTGTTACATCTTTATGCAGTGTAGATCCTTTCTCATAAACACACACAATGTATGAAATATTTCTCTTGGTATACTAAGATACTATTACACACAGCTTAACACAAGAAGCAGAAGGTTGCTCTACTAGGACGTTACTATTCTTAGTCTGTAAATTGGATATATCATCTACTTTGCTAGTGTGTGACATATACTTGTTTTTATCATGCATATATGGTCCACCAAATTTGGTCTAATGACTTTCAAGACTGATGTTTGCAGTCAAGTGTACTAATTAAGTCAACCATGCCAGCCACAGAAAAGAAAGTCACTGAAAGCAAACTACTTAAATTGTAATATTATCGACATCTGTCGTATGATCTTGTGCAGTTTGAAACTAATATCAGTGATTTCAAATGCAAAACAGTTGTTTGAGAGTAACTATATTTTTATCTGAATTTGAGCATTGTAGTATGAGTTATTGGTAAATAGTAAGCTCGACATGTAAATGAGACAAGAGTTTGTTCAATGATACCAATTTTTTTTTACTCTTTCCAATTATTTTATTTTTGTTGTAGAATTCAATTTTATGAAAAAAAGATCAGTTTTAAAACCGGTGTCAGTCCTTTGCAACTGGGCAAATGAAAAAAAAAATCCAATATTTTACTGTGCTCAGATAGAACCAGAAGGAAGAAATTGCCTTGAAAATCTTTAAACTGAGATTCAGGCATTCTTGCAATGTACCCTTATTCCCAGGCATGCAAATCTTGTGATGCCCAAGGTCTTTGTTAGATTGGAAGATGATAGTTTGCTTTTGAGTTTGGAAAATGTTATTGGAGGCTTCAGTTGATCCAAGGAAAAGGCATTCTGAAACCCTGAGGAACTTGCATCAGTCTGGGGTATATGTTCAATTGTCTAAGCTAAGAGAAAAGTACTACCAACAAAACAAAGACATTTACTCTCTCGGGAGAAACTTTTAATATGTTACAAATTGTACTAAACACTGTGATTACCCACTGTTAGTAATAATAATAATAATAATAATAATAATAATTCATTCCAGGCACATCATGATCACATGTAAATGTTTGTTTATCTATTCATCCATGGATCATCTTACAGTGACATGGAATTAATCAGCATAATTAAATGTAAATAAATAGCTTGAAGATATATGTACACACAGAATACATGTGTAAGTAGGCTTTCATGAGAATAAGACAGGTGGTCATCAGTTGCCTTGATGGAAGAACCATCCTAGCATTTAGCTGAAATGATTTAGAAAAACACAAATTAGGGCAGCTGGGCAGAGCGAGATCAACCTTTGAGATTGTATTTCAACTACACATATTCTGAGAAAGCAATTTGTAACAGTAAACAAAATCTTTCTACCAGCATGTCTTTACATTTCTCGCTCATTCACACATCATGTTCTGCAAAAACTAACATGCAGGAGGGCATTGAGAGACGTGGAGTGAGTCATGTTATACATTTAACAGGCTAAATTAGCCTTGGTGGCTGCTTCTGTAAAGTACTATGACAACAACAAATTATGACTTGCTAATCTACCCTGAAAATTATGATGGTTACTTTTAGCTTTCTTCATATCAGTGTATTAGGAAAATAAGAGCTATTTTGAAAAAAATCCATTTTCCCTTCTCTTACGTTACTCATCTGCTGTTTCCGTTTAATACTGAAACAAAGCACTTACTTTACACAGACTACTATTCACTGCCCACATACCGACAAATTCAAGGTTTGTTTAACATTTAGAGTTGGGCAGAACCTACATCCCTGCATACATTGTAGAAAGTGTTCTTTTACTTTTATGTCTGGTGTTGTTCAGGTTTGTGTGTGATGTCTACCTGCACCATGTTACACACTTTGATACCAGAGTGTAAGATTCTGTTACAAAAACAGATATCGTTGTAATGAATTACAAGCTGTCTCAAACTCTAAGACAAGCAGTAATTCGTATTCATTGCACCATTCTGTAATTTCATTCACAACTTCCAAATGATCCATTGTGCTGTACCTACTTCTAAATGCAGCTTGTTGCTGTGCAAAATTAAAGCAAAGTATCTGGGCGTGACTCTTGATTTGGTAGGTGGTTTTATCACCTTATATGCAGCAACAGTTTATAATATTTTCCCCCTATTGATATACCCAATCAGTGCATTAATGTTGTTTTTCTCTAGGTCTTTTGACAAACTGACACAAATTTTTAATGTAATTAGTTCTATTTATCTCTGTTATGTCTTTGGATGCTATGGTACTTCTGAAATTTGCTAACATACATTGATCTTGTTTGATACTTCAGTTTTTTATTTGGTCAGTTGTGATTTCATTTTTGAAATAGTCTTTTTTTCTGCAGTGTTAATTGTCATAGTCATGTGATCCACATGGAAAGAAGTGAACTCATTCCAGTCATTTCTAATCACAGTGTATAAAATTATTATTGTTTCCAGGTAAGAACAATGTTTGTGTGCATCCACCAGCACTTCTCAGACAGGACTGTGATGTTGTTCATCATCCTGGGTACTTGACTATAACTTGCCAGGTGACGCCAGACAGAACCAGAACAACACTCAGTCTAACATGGATACCAAATACAACACTGAGGAAAAATCCATGGGCTATTGAAAGACAGGAATCTCACATACATCGGTAATTACATGTGTCATAAAATCAATTAATGAAATAAATTATTAAAACACTAAAGATTACTGAGATACTCCGAACAACTCCTAAAGTGGTGTTGCATTGCCCACCCAGCCTCAACATCATCTTAGTACATCCCTATGCCACTCTCAATGCCAACCCCGTGCCACAAGGATCATATCCCTGTGGCAGAACCAGGTGCAAGATCTGCCCACCCACCCAGCACTTTCTATTCCAGTCCTATCACAGGCTTTTCCTACCCCATCAGGGACTGGGCCACCTGTGAAAGCAGCCATGTCATTTACCAGCTCTGGTGCAATCATTTTGCAGCTTTTTATATTGGTATAACTACCAACTAGGATGAATGGCCACTGCCAAACTGTGGCAAAGAGCAAAGTAGACCACCTTGTGGCTCAACATGCTGTTGGACATAACATGCTTGATGTCAATGACTGCTTCACTACCCGAACATCTGGATCTTGCCCTCCACCACCACCACCTATACACTATTGTCCCTTCCCCATCCCCTTGCAGATCGCTGTCTGCTCCCACATGATAGTTGCATTCCAGCCTGAGATGCCAGAGTTGACGGTACTGTGTGTGTGATGTGTGCTTGCTTCTGTGTGTGAATGGTGTGTGGTTCTGTTTTACTGGTGAAGGCTGTGACTGAAAGCTTTATGTAAGTGTCTTTTAATTTTACCTGTCTGCAACTTGATGTGTCTTCTAAGTAGCAATATGTCTTTTCTTGTTTTGTTTACATATAGGTTAGTATTGAAAATGAGTTTGGTATGATCATTGGATTGGCCTAGCAATATACATCTTTATATGTTTTCATAAGTCACTTGGAATCAACACTTGTGAATTACATGTACTGTAATGATCAGATGCTTGATAGACCAGTCACGATCATAAGCATTGTCACTCAGACAGAGATTGACAGGGTTGTGTTCTCAAAACGAGCCGTTGGCACATGAGGTTCTTACTCAGTTATGTGCCACCGACCAGTTGTTAACTGCTTCTGCATTTCTGTTTTAGTTGCTATTCTGATTCCAGGCTAGATGTAAACATCTGCATTCCTTTACAGTGGTGACAATGACCACGATGGAGGCAGCCTCTCAAGCAGAAGCTCAAATCCTAAAGATGACACAAATGATGAGTATCCGAGTATTAGTCCCATTCCGGAGAACTACAGGAAGAGTTCGGCTGAAAGCATTGAATCTCAGTATAGTGCATCTGATGGAAGCTTGCAGCCGGCAGTTCAGGAAAGTGCTTCTCAGAAATCCGATCAGTACAGTAAGAATTTGTCTTCCTCAAACTCGGAGCGAGATAGTTCGCATAATAGTTTAAATATGGAAATTCAGAACTGTGCAAAGGAGGAGAATGTAAACAGCATAACTGTACAGCACTGCGAGGAAGCAGTGCCATCAGATAATACGGAAGTGGAGCACACAGTGCGACCGCATTTGCTTTCCTGCGAGAAAGAAGGTGATGAATCTCAGGAGAAGGACGCCCAGCCCAGCCCTTCCCTGTCACAGGCTTCCAGCTGCAGCCTGGCGGTGCCCCTCTCCTTCCTGGGCGGAACTTCAGGTATGTTTATTGGTGATTGAATCAGTGGCCATTACAGTAATCAGCTGGTTTGAAGTTCCAGTTTTGTAAATTACTAGCTGACAAACCCAGCAATGCCTGGGTATTCATTTTGCCAATTTTGTATTAGAAACTAAACCAAAAAAATAACTGTGTTTGTAATGTAATATAGAGAAAATTTCATGTGCATGTATTTGTAAAAATACCTTTGATATTATGAAACAGTCATACAAAGAAATTCATATAATGTACAGATGTACACTGATCAGCCAGAACATTATGACCACCAACCTCCTATCAATATAAATCCATCCAGGTAATAGCAGCGTCACCTGGCGAGGAATGTCTACTAGTCAGACACACACACAGTGCATGTGGTATAAGTGAGCGTGCTGTCCAAGTGTTGAATGGGGAATGTGCGTGATCTATCTAAATTTGACCGATGGCACATTGTGATGGCCTGGAGGTTCGGCACGAGCATTTCGGAAACTGTTCAACTGGTCGGGTGTTTGAGGAATACTGTGGTGAGTGTCTTCAACACGTGGCGAAACCAAGGTGAAACCACATCCACACCTCATTACACGTGTCAGACGCCATAGGCGGGGCAGACTGGTAAAACTGGACTGGCAGCGAACTGTGGTGGAACAAACATCAGGTTTTGTACTGGGCAGACTACAAGTGTGTCTGAACACACAGTTCTCTTAACACTCCTAACCATGGGCCTCCACAGCCGACGACCCATGCATGTGCCAGTGTTAACATGACATCAGCAACTGCAACAGAAATGGGCACAAGACCATTGGCACTGCATGTTGGCAAAGCATTGCATGGTCTGATGAATCACCTGAAGTGCATGATGGAGACAAGCTGGTATCAGCTCCATTATGCTCTGGGGAACATACATGTGGCCATCCTTGGGTCCAGTGGAGCTCGTGCAAGGCACAATGGTCAAAGAGTATTGTACAGTGGTTGCAGACCATGTATACCCCTTATGACGATCATGTTTCCCGACAGCAGTCGCATTTTTCAGTAGGATAATGCACCATGTCACAAGGCCAGGAAAGTGATGGAGTGGTTCGAGGAACACAGTGACATGTTCCAGTTGATGCGCTGGTCCCCCAACTCATCAAATCTGAACCCGATTGAACACATCTGGGATGTGATTAAACGTGGCGTCAGAAGTCATCCCCCCCCCCCTCCCCCCTGGTATTTATGCCAGTTAAGTGATTTGTGTGTAGATGTGATGGCAACTCCCTCCAGTGACATGAAGGCCTCATTGCTTCCATGCCACGACACATCACTACTGTTATCCATGTCATAGGTGGACATACTGGCTGTTAGGTAGGTGGTTATATGTTCTGGTTGATCAGTGTGTAAGTATAGTATCCCGGACCATTTCTGGATGCTGGGTAGAGCTGCTTCATGTGTCTACAATGTGATCTCTATGGTAGTGCCTCTTCATAGCTATATTGGCAGCTATTGCTTTAGCCTTAGTAGTAAAGAATAAATGTATTGAAACTTTGTGCATGATGCACAATTTTTCACGCACCTCAGAGTTTATGATGTATCTATGAAACGTTAGGTGCCATGATATAATTTTGTAGGTGCATTTAGCAGCATATGTATATACTGTCTGTGAAATTTATTGCAGCATGGAAGTAATAAATTTAAACATTGCACAGGATGTGGCAGTTTTTCACACATCTCTTTTTTTATGCTGTCATAGCTCCTGAACTGTGACAGATAGGTTGTTCGTACTCCCACAGTGATTTGGTTGAAATAAGTACAGTGTTGTAGGAGATGTGGATAAAAAACATACACACACACACATCCATTTTTATAATACGTACAGAAAAACATTGTTGTATATTTGAAAGAAGTTTGAGGAGTTTTTACTATTTTAGATAGGCTAGAGAGCCAACTAAATATACAGTCTATTCTTTATTCAATGTTTTAAAATGACGGCATCTCTACAATTCAAAGAGGAATTTTTAAATCTCCTGTCCACTCTATTTTTACCAAATTTTTCATTTGTATGATTATTTTTTACATTAGTTTCTGGTCTTCATCTGTTTTTTGAAGTAACTACATCAAAAATGATTCAAAGAAATACAAACCGACTCTTGTGCCTCGCCCACTCGTCTAATATAGGGTGCCTAGAAACCCTTCTTTGTCGGATCGCTAAACAATTCAAGCAAATTGTATTAACGGATTTTTATTACAGTAAGATAAATGACAATGCATGCATTGCATGATGCACAATTTTTCACGCACCTCAGAGTTTATGATGTATCTATGAAACGTTAGGTGCCATGATATAATTTTGTAGGTGCATTTAGCAGCATATGTATATACTGTCTGTGAAATTTATTGCAGCATGGAAGTAATAAATTTAAACATTGCACAGGATGTGGCAGTTTTTCACACATCTCTTTTTTTATGAGAAACTTACACTGGGATGTCGCAAGCAAAGGGCGTCATAAAACATAAGCAATCTCTTCGGTGTATACAAGTCCAACACAAGTCCAGTAATACTGTTCATAAGTCACTGCTGTAGAGTTCGTAGGTTGGCTAGACTTGAGCCGTAGATGGCGCTACCATCTCATTGTCATCCTAGAGAGGGGTCGGTCAGCGTACTACTGCTGACGCCGTCTCACAGCCTTCTCTGCTCTTATGATCCCACCAGACATGCCGGCACTAGACTTGACACCGGAACACCAACATCAGTTTTATAGATTTTAAAGAAACTTTCCATTATTGAGCAAAATTAATTGTGGGCAATAATGATGAAGGTGATTACCAATCACATCTCATAAAGGTCTATCAAAAACTTATATTTGTGAAACATAAAGTAGTAATAAACACTGGGGAGAAGAGGACAAATGATATAAAAATCAGTCAAGCAGTGAGATGAGAATGCTTGCTTGCACCCAATACCAGAAAGTGAAGATGATTTCCAGTTAGCAGTATGTCAGTTAAACTAGATGTGTGCTGAGTACAGTCTTAAAATTTGTTGACATAAGACTAATGTTATGGCATTTGTAGATAAATAACCAGTGCAGCTGAAAGTAGTAATTAATAATGAACTAACTGGACAATTTCTAGAACAATAAACAGAACGCTTAACTTCAAAATCCCAAAAGATACAAAAATAAATTTTATTAAACTGTTATATGGAAGCCAAACTCATATAAATAAAAAGAAAGAGAACATCAAAATACAAGCAGCAGAGACAAGAAGAGTGAAAGATTGTGCAGAAGACAAAATTTAATAATGAATGAAGATGTTTGATGTGTACATGCTATTATTGAGGAAATAACTGGATAAAAAGAGAGGTGGGCCCAAATATGGACAGAATGAAAGGTGGAAGACTACTCAGGAAAATCCTGAAAGGAAGGACACTCACACATCAACCAAGCAAACAATGAGCATAAACTTTGTGGCGATGGAAAAGGCAGAGGCATAACTCTGTCTTAAGATGACTACGAAGACGTCAAAAATGAAAGTGATTTGGCAAAGCAAACACAGAGGGGACACTTATGTGTCAGTCAGTCTAACATTAATCTCTGCTTGACAGGAAATTTTCTTTTCTCTCAAAAATATGTATTATAGCTTGGAGTTTGTTAATCAGTGTTACATCTTATATTCCTCTTTAATCCCCTGAAAAATCCTGTTGAGAATGAAAGTGAGAAATAATTATTGATAATAGTTGTGACAGAGGAGGAACATTTATTTCCCAGTTGCCTGAACAAGAACATCTGGCACAGAACTGAGCTGACTTATTGACAGAGTTAAATAGATGAATGGATCTCTAGCTTCAAAATCTCTTTTTCCAAGAAAATCTATCAGGGGATAAAAGAAAGGAAGGAGCTTTATGCAAGCCTTTGTTAGAAAACACAGGGTGTGTGGCTAACAAATAATACATAAACAGGAACACAACTATAAACATAGCAGATAATAATAGAGATTTTTATTTTATGATGATAAATTTTGTGCAACCATGCTAGTCCCTGTCCCATACATCCTTCCACAACCACCTACTCCATTCAGGTGAGAGGTGTCATCCACCCCATCAGAGGCAAGGCTACCTGTGAAATCTACAAACTAAGCTGCAGGCAGTGTGCTGTTTTCTACTTGGGCATGACAACCAATAAGCTGTCAGTCCGCATGAATGGCCACTGACAAACTGTAGCCAAGAGACAACCATACCACCCAATTGCTGAACATGCTCATCACAATGACTGCCTCATAGCTTGAGCCATCTTACACTTCCCTCCCCCCCCCCCTCTCTGTCGGTCTCTCTCCCCTTTTTTTTTTTATTTAATCATCAGTCTTCTGACTGGTTTCATGCGGCCCGCCACAAATTCCTCTCCTGTGTCAACCTCTTCATCTCAGAATAGCACTTGCGACCTATGTCCTCAATTATTTGCTGGATGTATTCCAATCTCTGTCTTTCTCTACAGTTTTTACCTTCCATAGCTCCCTCTAGTATCATGGAAGTTATTCCCTGATGTCTTAACATATGTCCTATCTCCTGTCCCTTCTCCTTGTCAGTGTTTTCCACATATTCCTTTCCTCTCCGATTCTGCACAGAAACTCCTCATTCTTCGCCTTATCAGCCCACCTAACTTTCAACATTCTTATATCGCACCACATCTCAAATGTTTCGATTCTCTAGCACACTGGACTCACATTTGGGAGGACAACGGTTCAATCCTGCGTCCGGCCATCCTGATTTAGGTTTTCTGTTATTTCTCTAAATCGCTTCAGGCAAATGCAGGATGGTTCCTCTGAAAGGGCACGGCCGACTTCCTTCCCCATCCTTCCCTAATCAGATGAGACTGATGACCTTGCTGTTTGGTCTCTTCCTCCAAACAACCCAACCCAACCCTTTGATTCTCTTCTGTTCCAGTTTTCCCACAGTCCATGTTTCACTGCCATAAAATGCTGTGCTCCAAACGTACATTCACAGAAATTTCTTCCTCTAATTAAGGTTGATACAAGTAGACTTCTTTTGACCAGGAATGGCCTTTTTGCCACTGCTAGTTTGCTTTTGATGTCCTCCTTGCTCCTTCCATCGTTGGTTATCTTGCTGCCTAGGTAGCAGAATTCCTTAACTTCATCTACTTCAAGACCATCAGTCCCAATGTTAAGTTTCTTGCTGTTCTTATTTCTGCGACTTCTCATTACTTTCGACTTATATTTTTTACTCATTAGACTGTTCATTCCATTCAGCAGATCATGTAATTCTGCTTCATTTTCAATCATGATAGTAATGTCGTCAGTGAATCATATCATTGACATCCTTTCACCTTGAATTTTAATTCCACTTCTGAAACTTTCTTTTATCTCCATCATTGTTTCTTCAGTGTACAGGTTGAACAGGAGAGGCAAAAGACTACATCCCTGTCTTACACCCTTTTTTATCTGAGTACTGTGTTCTTGGTCATCCACTCTTATTATTCCCTGTTGGCTCTTGTACATATTGTATATTACCCATTTGTCCCTATGCCTTACCCCTGTATCCTATGTTCCCCTTGGCCTCAACCTTCGTTAGCACCTGTCCTTCACCCATGTATCCCCTATCCTGCTCCCACTCCAATTTTACACAGCCTTCTATTTCACCAATGCACCCACTAGTCTTTTTTCTCCCTTCCATATTTCTCTCCTTCCCCACTTCCCTGCCCCCACATCCTTGCATGCTCCCACATACCCTGGTATCCCTCCTCCTCCTCACCAAAATCTCCTCCTTACCCCCAACAACAGTGGATTGCTTCTCCCATCAGATGCAGTAGCTGTATGCAGTCCAGCCTCAGAGGCCATACTGTGTGTGTGTGTGTGTGTGTTTTTTTGTTATACTTTAGAAGAAGGCCTTTTGGCAGAAAGCGTAAATGCCTAGCCATCTTTTCGGTGTACCAGTCTGCGACTCAGCATCTCCTCTATATGGTGGGTAATGATCTATACTTTTCATGATATTGTCATTACTCCACCCTGAATTTTCCATTGTTTGATTTCATTACTGGCCCTGATACATGGATTGTTTGTATGGATTGCAATCATACACAGTGTAACAAGTATTTTGTTTCCAGATGATATTCCTACTTGGATGAGTTCACCTGAGCTGCTGGCTCTGCGTCACAATCTCAACTTTCCTGAGAGCCAGACTGCATCTCCAGTTGTCCGCAGGACACACAAATGCCGTCGCTTTTCTGTCGATCTAAGTAAGTTGCTATTACAAACTTTTCAGTACTTAGTGTTGTGCAGCTCTGAGATATTGAAGAAAAGACATTTATAAATGTTTGTTTAATGTAAGTTGATAGCAGATTTGGTGTTAAATATTTAAAAAGTCTTTTCTTCAATAAGTTGCTATTGTCATTGCTTTACATGTGCTTAAACACTACAGAACTGTTCAGTCTCTGGCGTCATCTTTGTTTAACTTCGTCTTCACAACATGTGGGTCCCACTCATTCTGGGGTCAGTGGTTTTCCCTTCCTTTTAACCTTTCCCAACCCCCCCCCCTCTCTCTCTCTCTCTCTCTCTCTCTCGCTCTCTCTCCCTCCCTCTCTCTCCCTCTCCCTCCATTTCTCTCCCCCCCCCCCCCCTCACTGAGGAAGCAATTATTAATTCCGAAAGCTAGGTATGGTGTAAGTTTTACTTATATATGTATCTCTCATCAGTGGGCACAGACAGTTGGGGGTACACTAATTCTGTCCCAGGGGGTAAGCGGTGGTGGCAGGAAGGGCATCCGGCCACCCCTTCAATTAACCTTGCCAAATCCGATTAACCATGCCGACACTGCATCCTTGCAGGAAAAGGCACCAGCAAAAGAAAGATTGACTTCGGTAGCTGTCGTCATCTTCTTTTTCAACACAATCCTCTTCAATGACAGTCTGTCACGATCAATCAGCACAGACTTTCATCCACATTGTGTGTTAGCGTATGTTGTTTTTTAGTTTTCCCTGCACGCTGTACAAATGTTCAATACGGTGCCTCTTGAAACACCAAACAATTCGACTAGCTTTGTTACGGAAGCGTCCACCACAAGAGCACCAAAAATTGGTCCATGTTCGGATTCACTTAGCTTGACATTCACACTCACAATCGTACAGAGGCAGAGGTTCGATTCCTCCCTCGGGTGTGGGTGTGTGTGTTTGTCTTTGGGATGATTTAGGTTGAGTAGTGTGTAAGCTTGGGGACTGATGACCTTACCAGTTAAGTCCCATAAGATTTCACGCACATTTTGAACAATCGTACAGAACATAGCTCTGAAAATGGCTCTGAGCACTATGGGACTTAACATCTGAGGTCATCAGTCCCCTAGAACTTGGAACAACTTAAACCTGACTAACCTAGGGATGTCACGCGCATCCGTGCCCGAGGCAGGATTCGAACCTGCGACCGTAGCAGTCGCGCGGTTCCGGACTGAAGCGCCTAGAACCGCTCGGCCACAACGGCCGGCACATAGCTCTGTCTATGACTGCCACTTGCAACGTGTTGAGGGCACTGCACAGCTGCCTTTCATAGTCAAATACAATATCGCAACTTGCAGGCTTGACTACCGTCTGTATTTACGTGCAAACAAGCATTTCTAGTGTTGTTTCTATGGCTTTGTCCAACCCCTGTATATCACCACGGCATAAAGATCTGAGGAGTGTTAATATTACCTGCCACGTGAGTAACATGCAGAATGAACAGCGAAGGTCCCAAACACTTCCCCGGTTATGGTGATGTACCAAAGCTGTTTCACAGAGGAAGACTGCACTGCAGTTCCTTTCTTAAATCCTCGCACAAATGAAAAAATGGCTGACATCGAAATAAGTGTCCAAGGAATAGAAAAGCAACTGTAGTCACTCAACAGAGGAAAGTCCACTGGACCTGACGGGATACCAATTTGATTCTACACAGAGTACGTGAAAGAACTTGCCCCCCCATTCAACAGCTGAGTACCCCAAGTCTCTAGAGGAACGGAAGGTTCCAAATGATTGGAAAAGAGCACAGGTAGTTCCAGTCTTCAAGAAGGGTCGTCGAGCAGATGCGCAAAACTATAGACCTATATCTCTGATGTCTATCTGTTGTAGAATTTTAGAACATGTTTTTTCCTCGCGTATCATGTCGTTTTTGGAAACCCAGAATCTACTCTGTAGGAATCAACATGGATTCCAGAAACAGCGATCGTGTGAGACCCAACTCGCTTTATTTGTTCATGAGACCCAGAAAATATTAGATACAGGCTCCCAGGTAGATGCTATTTTCCTCGACTTCCGGAAGGAGTTCGATACAGTTCTGCACTGTCGCCTGATAAACAAAGTAAGAGCCTACGGAATATCATACCAGCTGTGTGGCTGGATTGAAGAGTTTTTAACAAACAGAACACAGCATGTTGTTATCAATGGAGAGACGTCTACAGACGTTAAAGTAACCTCTGGCGTGCCACAGGGGAGTGTTATGGGACCATTGCTTTTCACAATATATATAAGTGACCTAGTAGATAGTGTCGGAAGTTCCATGCGGCTTTTCGCAGATGATGCTGTAGTATACAGAGAAGTTGCAGCATTAGAAAATTGTAGCGAAATGCAGGAAGATCTGCAGCGGGTAGGCACTTGGTGCAGGGAGTGGCAACTGACCCTTAACATAGACAAACGTAATGTATTGCGAATACATAGAAAGAAGGATCCTTTACTGTATGATTATATGATAGCGGAACAAACACTGGTAGCAGTTACTTCTGTAAAATATCTGGGAGTATGCGTGCGGAATGATTTTAAGTGGAATGATCATATAAAATTAATTGTTGGTAAGGCGGGTACCAGGTTGAGATTCATTGGGAGAGTCCTTAGAAAATGTAGTCCATCAACAAGGAGGTGGCTTACAAAACACTCGTTCGACCTATACTTGAGTATTGCTCATCAGTGTGGGATCTGTACCAGATCGGGTTGACGGAGGAGATAGAGAAGATCCAAAGAAGAGCGGCGCATTTCGTCACAGGGTTATTTGGTAACCGTGATAGCGTTACGGAGATGTTTAGCAAACTCAAGTGGCAGACTCTGCAAGAGAGGCGCTCTGCATCGCGGTGTAGCTTGCTCGCCAGGTTTCGAGAGGGTGCGTTTCTGGATGAGGTATCGAACATATTGCTTCCCCCTACTTATACCTCCCGAGAAGATCACGAATGTAAAATTAGAGAGATTCGAGCTCGCACGGAGGTTTTCAGACAGTCGTTCTTCCTTCGAACCATACGCGAGTGGAACAGGAAAGGGAGGTAATGACAATGGCACGTAAAGTGCCCTCCGCCACACACCGTTGGGTGGCTTGCGGAGTATAAATGTAGATGTAGATGTAGATGTACTACACCTTTCACTCGTGAAGGTAAGTAATGGCCACCATTAATTTCGTTGATTGATTTTCCTTTGATACAGATTATATGAGCTCGTTCTTTGAGGAAACCCCTTCAGTTTTGACTGAAATTGTCATAAATATTAGGTCATGAAAAAGGCAGCTTGTTCATATCATTTGGCCTAATTGCATTGTTCCCCAAATTTTGCGGTACAACCTTAGTAATGGGTACTCTTGAAACTGCAGTGATTGGTGTTATTTCCTAAGTGGTACCTGAATCCTATGCACATTACAAGGGAAGAATAGGTGTTATCGAATGAAATAACAAACTTTTCACATCATTCTCCATCAGTTACTTGAAAACTATAGAAAAGGAACGTAAATTTTAACATGCATTTTTGTACATTGTGGTTTACCAGGTAAATTTATTCAGTAATTTTTTTATTTGTATTCTTTATCTTTGTTTTGTATTTATAAGCTTTGCAGCCTGTGTAATAAAATATTTATCCTTGTTCATTCTAGGCCAGATGCGTTCACTGCGGTTGTTCTTCAATGATACAGAATGTACCTGTGGCCAGTTGGTAGTTGCTTCACGTGAAAGCCAGTATAAAATTCTTCACTTCCACCATGGTGGCTTAGATAGGCTGGCTAAAGTTTTACAAGAGTGGAGCTTCCTTCTTCATGCTGACCTGCCATCAGCAGAAGACTCACTACCATACAGACATTTCATGGTTTGCAGGTGCATTTTACATGTAATTGAATGACAGTTCCTTAATAGTGTGTTTGTTGCATATTCGTATCTATCCCACATCAGCATTGTTATAAACTTGCTTCTTATTCATAATACTGATAACTGTTGCATGCATTTTTTTTTAAATCTGAACTTCATTTTCTGTTTTTGACGTATACTCCTTATCAGCTATGAACTAAGCATTTATTAAGCATACAGTAATTTCCATTGTCAGCTCTTAATGTAATATCTATCAAAAAATCGTATTAAGTTCTTGTCATATGTAATACCAACAAATGGATTCAAACCTTCCATCCAGTTTTTAAAGAAACAAGCACAAAGTAAACATTTTAAATCCCACATTTAAAAGTGTAGTAACATGTGATTATATTATCATACCCCTGTCCCCCTCCCCCCCCCCCCACCCCCCACTTGCAAATGATAGGTATGGAAACACGGACTAACACCATTGAAAAAACAATTCAGAGTATTTGAAGCAAACAAGACACAAGGGCCTGACAGAATATCTGTTAACTTTTACATTCATTGTAATGCAAAATTAGATCCACTTTCCATGTCCCTGGTTATTGAGAATCTACCATGCAGTAAATCATCCCACGAGGCTGGAAAAGGGTCCAGATCGCTCCCATTTAAATAAGGAGTTAAAAATCAGATGCACGTAACTACAAACTAATTTTACTAAAGCCTTTCTGCCGAAAGATCCTACAGATTATTTTTAGTTTGAATGCTGTGATGTTCCTGAACAAAAAGAAGCTTATCTCAAAGAATGAGCACAAGCTCAGATAAAAACATCTTATGTGAAAAACGACATTGTGCAATATCAGATGCAGGTGAACAGGCAGGTTGCATCTTCCTAGATTTGCAGAAGGTGGTGTACTACATTGTCAGCTGATAAGCATTCTGAGATCATATGGATGACCTTCAGAATTAGGTGGTTGGCTTGAAACAACTTTACTAATATAAACCAGAACATTTCATTGGATGTTAATGTTCACCAGAAACAAAACAAAAATGGGGTGTAATAGGGCTTCTAATGTTCTCAATGTATGAGGGTCATTCAGTAATTAAAGAGACAACTTGGTCTGGGGGAAAAAGCATGTATTTTTACAAAACAATACTTTTTCTACTTTTCGACATAATCCCCGTGAACATTTATGCCCCTGTTCTAATGGGTTACAAGCTTTTTTCGATCCGGCTGCAAAGAACACTTTTATCTTGATGTTTGAACCAATTTCCCACAAACTTTTTCACATTCTTGTTGTCCTGCAACCTCTTCCTAATAATGCCTCCTTCAGTGCAGCAAACAAATGGAAATCACTAGGTGCTAAATCAGGACTGTAAGAGGGATTAGGCGGTACTTCCCAGCCCATTTTGTCGATGGTTTCACGGGTTAGTTGAGCAATATGAGGATGTGTGTTGTCTTGTTGGAGAATCACACTTCTCCTCTGAGATCCACGGCATCTCTCTCTCATCTCTGGCTTCACCTTGTTTAAAAGCAAATCAGAGTAGTATTGGCTGCTCTTTGAGATAATCACAAAAAACTGGACCTTCAGTATCCCAAATCACCATCAACATGACTTTTCCTGCTGATGCTTGGGCTTTGAATTTTTCTTGACAGGTGAGTTGATGTGCTTCCACTCCATGCTTTGTCTTTTTGATTCTGGGTCATAATAGTAAACCCAAGTTTCATCGCAAGGTAAAATTTTGTTGAAGAAGTCCTCACCTTCTCATTCGTAACGTTCTTTAGCTCTGTGCACACTCTCAACCTTGTTTCATTGTGTAGTGGCGTCAACTCCTTTGGGACCCATCTTGCACATGTTTTGCAGCACGTCTGCTAGTTACAGATAATGTTACAAACTGTACCAGTACTAACTTGAACCTTATCAACTATCATTTCCACAGTCACATGACTGTTGGCATGAATAATGTCATCAATTTGACTTTCAAGTGAGGGAGTTGAAATTGCAACTGGTTGGCCAGAACAGTGTTCATCAGTCACTGAGTCGTGACCATTTTTGAGCTGCTCTACCCACTTGTAAAAATTTGCACGGTTAATACAACCTTCACCAAAAACTTTAGACAGTATATCTTCATTGGTTTCTTGCCTTCAGCAAGTAAAAAACGAATAACAGAACTTTGTTCAACTAATGTGGATGTTTCAAGCGGACTCGCTGTCTTGAAATGTATTTTTGAGATTGTAAACAAAACAATGTTGATACATCAGCTGATCAGGGCTCATCCCAGCGATGCCAACGTAAAGCCATAAAAGTACCAAACTTGTCCTACTAACAGTTTTTTCCCCAGACCAACTCGTCTCTTTAATTATTGAATGACTCTCATACATAAATGATCCATCATGTAAAATCAGCTGCACTATCAGATTATTTGCTGATGATGCTGTAGTCTGCATGAAAGTATCTTTGCTAGATGATCAGAAGGGAATGATGAATGACTTTGACAGAGTTTCCATTTAGTGTAATGGTGCCTCCTTTCAAGTGTAGAGAAACTCAAAACAGTCTGTAGCAAAAAACAAAAAAGCTGATAGTACCCTATTACAAGATTAGTGTGAACTACTGGAGCCCCTCCCATTATTCAGTTGTTTAGCAAAATGAATACCTGGGAATGAATAAAATTGGGAGTAAGGGGGGGAATGCAACTAATTGCACTTGATGAAGCCGTCAAATGAGGAGCTCGATGAGAGGACAAGAGGAAGGCAGCAAGGAGCGTCTTTTTGAAGACACTGGCAGTTGTTGCATCATAAATTCAGGAGGAGGAAACAAGAGTTCTGAGAAGCCACACAAAGGCACTTGGAATAAAATTAAGAACACACGTGCAAAGGAGACCGAATGGATGACCGGCTACAGCATTGCAGAGCCGCAGGTTGCAGTACACGGCAATGAGGATGCAGCCGCAGACAATGCGAAAGAGATAGGAATGAACGGCTGGGAAAATGTGATGAGATTTCACCCAGTTCCCTAGCAAATATGTCCAGGAGACCAGTGCACTTTCAGCCTTGTCATACATGACAATGGGAGGGTACAATGAGAAGGGATGAGGAAAGAGATCAGCCTGAAATCCAAATGTGAATTCAAGGTGGATGCCAGCACCTGTAACATGGCACTGACAGTTTCTTTTCAGGACAAGGATAACTGGAAGGCAGCTAAACATATCTTAAGTGCCCATGTCATCTCTGAAGAACTGTGGGCCGAACCCAAGTGAAGGGGATGGTAGAAGCCATCATCAAAGAGCTCCCAGAGATGGTGGACGCCACTGCATAAAAAGTTCAACCAGAAGACAACACCTGTGTGGCTATTTGTGGGGTTGTGATGGCACAAGGTCAAGTACTGCAAAAGAAATCCCATTTGTGAAAATGTGCAGAAACCCACACCCATGGGAATGCAAACGTGAAACAATGGGAATGCAAATGTGAAACAATGGTACTGCAAATGTGAAACAATGGTACTGCCACAGGGCACAAACTGTGGCACTAAGTGTGTGGCGAGCCGGAAAGTACAAATCTGACGTGGAGATCCACCAGGACCAGCTGAAAACAAGGGCACAAAACTCGGGGGTGTTGACAAACAGCCGACACATCAAGAAGAAGCCAACAGCACAGCAAGCATCATAAGCCACCCCCGCCCGGCAGCAGTCATAGTGGTGCATGGCTCCCCCTCTCCCCCCCCCCCCTCTCTGCCCAGTGAGAGTGGGGGTAGCACACTGCCTGCCACAAGCTGCCAGTCATTCCATAATGGCCGCAGGAGGAGGACCAGACCTGCAGCACATCGTGACAACTGCAGCTGGCTGAGAAAAAAAAGTGATTCCATGCCCTGGCTGTGTACTGGAGCAGATAGCACAAGACATCATGCGGACATTAGCTTACAAACTAGGTGATCTGGAGCAAGCAGTGGTGGACTTTGCATTAAATCTAGCATTTTTGCCCACAAATATATCTAGGAAACACCACTAAAATTCTAGAACATACCAAAAAGCACCAGTTGGCTGGAGGAAATCTCTCTTAGACAATAGCCCCAGTACACTCAAGCACTTATAGTTTAATCACCAAATATTTAGTGATCAGCAGCAGCATCAAATTTTAGAATACTGCTCCAGTGTATGGAGTTCTTATAAGTTGCCTTGACAGAAGCTTTCTGATGTAATATAGAATATAAATCAACAAAATTTACAAACAGACATCTCTGGTATGATGAAATATCAGTGACAGCCCTGAAGTGGCTGTGGTTTCAGAATGTAAATTGGCCAAGTGAAAATTCATTTCAGGTGGCACTAGACATACTTTATTATTAAGTTTCCCATTAATTTCACTATCTCAGTTTTACCATTTTACCAATAAGCCACTGTGTATACCGTGAAATTTATAACAGGATGCTCAAGCAACTTAATGGGGAATCTTTGTAAGGGAGCAATGTTACTCTTGCGAAACGTTATTCAGTAAATTTACGAGAACCAGTATTTGTGGAAGTCTTTGCATCATTTTTACTGCAGTCTTTGTACATCCCATTTTGGGATGCTAATAGGATAATTGAGATTAGGGCACACAGTGAGACATAGAGTGAGTCTTTTTTCCTCACTCACTACACAAATGGAATAGGACAAAAAATCTCTTGTATTGGTAGCAAGGATCATTTGCCATGCATTGCATAGTGACTCCAGAAGTATGAAGAATATTTAAAACATACCAGGTTTTTCTGGAAAGTAATGTGATGCATTGTTTTTTGTTTTTAATTGCTCGGATAGGTTTAACAACCCCCCATTAACCAAGGACCTTGTCGTCGGTGGTGTGGCTTGCTTGCCTCAGTGATACAGATAGCCATACAGTAGGTATAACCACAATGAAGGGGTATCTGTTGAGAGGCCAGGCAAATGAGTGGTTCCTGAAGAGAGGCAGCAGCCTTTTCAGTAGTTGCAATGGCATTAGTCTGGATGATTGACTGATCTGGCCTTGCAACATCAACCAAAACATCCTTGCTGTGCTGTGGTACTGTGAATGGCAGAAAGCAAGGGAAAACTACAGCCGTAATTTTTCCTGAGGACATGCAGCTCTACTGTATGGTTAAATGATGATGGCATCTTCTTGGGTAAAATATTCGAGAGGTAAAATAGTCTCCCATTTGGATATTTGGGTGGGGACTACTCAGGAGGATGTCATCATCAGGAGAAACAAAACTGCCATTCTATGGATCAGAGTGGGGAATGTTAGATTCGTTTATTGGGTAGGCAGGTTAGAAAATTTAAAAACAGAAATGGATAGATTGAAGTTATATATAGTGGGAATTAGTGAATTAGCAGGAGGAACAGGACTTCTGGTCAGATGAACACAATCAAATAAGGGTAATGCAGGAATAGGTTTGATAATGAATAAGAAGATAGGAATGCAATTAGTTACTATGGACAGCATAGTGAATACATTATCATGGCCAAGAAAGACATTGAACCCACACCTACCCCAGTAGTATAAGTTTATGTGCCAACTAGCTCTGCAGATTACGAGAAGATTGAAGAAATACATGATGAGATAAAAGAAATTATTCAGATAGTTAAAGGAGATGAAATTTTAATCATGGTGGGGGACTGGAATTTAATGGTAGTAAAATGAAGAGAAGAGAAAATAGTAGGTGAATATGGACTGGGGGAAAGGAATGAAAGAGGAAGCCACCTGGTAGAATTTTGCACAGAGCATAATTTAATCATCACTAACACTTGCTGTAAGAATCATAAAAGAAAGTTGTATACATGGAAGAGACCTGGAGACAATGGAAGGTTTCAGATTAAATATATAATGGTGAGCCTGTGATTTAGGAACCAGATGTTAAATTTCTAGGTGCAAGTGTGGACTCTGACCACAATTTATTGGTCATGAAGAAATTGGAAAAAGGTAGGAAATTAAGGAGATGGGACCTAGATAAGTTGAAAGAACCAGATGATGTTGGGAGCTTCAGAGGGAGCATTATACAACGGTTGACTAGAACAGGGGAAAGGAAAGCAGTAGATGATGAATGGGTAGCATTAAGAGATGAAATAGTGAAGGCAGCAGATGATCAAATAGGTAAAAAGACAAGGCCTAGTAGGAAGCCTTGGATAACACAAGAGATATTGAATTTAATTGATGGAAGGAGAAAATTTAAAAATGCAGCAAATGAATCAAAGGGAATAAAAATGTTTAAAAAATGAGATTGACAGGAAGTGCAAAACTGCTAAGCAGGAATGGCTGGAGGATAAATGTGAGGATTTAGAATCATATTTCACCAGGTAAAGTTAGATACCACCTACAGGAAAATTAAAGAGGCCTTTGGGGAAATGCGAAGGAGCTGTATGAATATCAAGAGCTCAGGTGGTAAACCAGTCCTAAGCAAAGAAGGGAAAAATGAAAGGTGGAAGGAGATTATGCAGGGTCTATAAAGGGAAATAAACTTCAAAGCAATATTATAGAAAGGGAAGTGGACCTAGATGAAGATGAGATGGGAGATGTGATACTGTGAGGAGAATTTGACAAAGCTCTGAAAGATCCAAGTCAAAACAAGAACTTGGGAGTAGACGATATTCTGCCAAAACTACTGATAGCCTTGGGAGAGCCAGCCATGACAAAACTCATCCATCTGGTGAGCAAGACGTATGAGAAGGCAAAATACCCTCAGACTTCAAGAAGAATATAATAATTCAAATTCCAAAGAAAGCAGTTACTAATAGGTGTGAACTGTCAGTTTAATAAGTCACAGTTACAAAATACTAAAACAAATTCTTTTTAGAAGAATGGAAGAACTGGTAGAAGCAGACCTTGGGGAAGATCAGTTTGGATTCTAGAGAAATGTAGATCAGATGAGGCAATACTAACCGTACAACTTACCTGAGAAGATAGGGTAAGGAAAGGCAAACGTACATTTTTTGTGGACTTAGAGAAAGCTTTTGACAATGTTGACTCTTTGAAATTTTGAAGGTAGCGGGGGTAATGTACAGGGAGCTAAATGCTGTTTACAACTTGTACATAAACCAGATGGTAGTTATAAGAGTCGACAGGCATGAAAGGGAAACATTGGTTGAGAAGGGAGTGAGACAGAGTTGCAGTCTGTCCCTGATGCTATTCAATATGTGCACTGAACAAGCAGTAAAGGACACCAAAGAAAAATTTGGAGTAGTACTTAAGTTCAGGGAGAAGAAATAAAAAAAACTTTGAAGTATACTGATGACATTTTAATTCTGTCAGAGACAGCAAAGGACTTGGAAGAGGAATTGAATGGAATGGACAGTGTTTTGAAAGGAGGATATAAGATGAACATCAAGAAAAGCAAAACAAGTATAATTGAATGTAGTCAAATTAAATCAGGTGATACTGAGGGAATTAGATTAGGAAATGAGACACTTAGAGTAGTAGATGGGTTTTAGTATTTGGGCAGCAGAATAATGGATGATGGCCAGAGAGGAGAGCATATAAAAATGTAGACTGGCAATGGCAAGAAAAGCATTTCTGAAGAAGAGAAATTTGTTATCATTGAATATGGATTTCTGTGTTAGGAAATCTTTTTTAAACATATTTGTCTGAAGCATAGCCATGTATGGAAGTGAAACATGGCCGATAAACAGTTTAAATGAAAAGAGAAGAGAAACTTTTGCAATGTGGTGCTACAGAAGAATGCTTAAGATTAGTTTTCCATGCCATCAGTTTTGGACAGGATATCTCAGTTTGGTAACCATCTCACAGTATGTGTCAATTAGAGTGTCAGTTGTCAATGACATCACTGTCACTGATCCACATTTGCACAACATTGTCAGTGTGGATACTGGGCCTGCCACTCTGTTTTTTATTATGCACATTTGTCATCCACTTTTAAACTCTTGAAACCATTGTATAACCTTTCCTTCACTTATTAATCTAGACCCCTTGAACTATGCACAACTCCTAATGAATTCAAGAAGCTGTAGATCCTTATGCACCTCAAAATGAAGTTACAGCACACTTACCAACTGGCAATTTTAACAATTTTTGAAGCCGTTGTTGTTTGCTTTCATCCTCAATTGAATGACAACTGAATTAAAACAATTACTTCTACAGCTCTGTAAACAATCATAGATGACACTGCGTTATGATGCTTAGTTCTGATCTGCCATCATTTAAATATATGCAAACAACCCTTATCTTTCTAACATGCTTTGTGTTTATATAGATATAGGTAATATGGTTTTTAGTAACCTGAATTAATTTGCATGTGTTGCCTTCTGCACATTGCTATTTATTCATATTTTCCTAAAAATGCTTGCATTTGCCATTTTTAGTCTATTATGTGTGTAATGAGTACCAGTTTATGTCAGTTAAACAATGGAAAATCCAGTATGGAATATAACAATATTATAAAAAGGAAAGTTGCTAGGCACCATATAGCATAGATGCTGAGTCACAGATAGGCACAACAAAAAGACTGTCACAGAATAAGCTTTCGGCCAACAGAGCCTATGTCAAAAGTAGACAAAACACACACACACACACACACACACACACACACACACACACACACACACACACACACACACTCTGCAGTCTCTGGCAACTGAAGCACTGCCAGAGACTGCAGTCTCGTGTGTGTGTGTGTGTGTGTGTGTGTGTGTGTGTGTCAGGTCAGTCAGTCATCCATTTCTGACAAAGGCCTTGTTGGCTGAAAGCTTATTCTGTGACAGTCTATTTGTTGTACCTATCTGTGACTCAGCATCTCTGCTATATGGAGAGTAGCAACTTTCCTTTTCATAATATTGTTATAGTTTATATCAATGATACACACAGTTTTCATCCATTTTGCTATAGCCAGATTTGTTAGTTTGAAATGATGTGCCTAAGTACAATTTCATAGAACAACATGTTTTTTTTTATTCTGTGAGTGTATGTTTGAAAAGAAATATAGTTGATTTGTGGATTCAAAACACCTTAGAGCACTCTTTTTAAGCATGATGCTTCTCGTTTTGGAAGTATAAGTTTGTTCTCTAAAATTGTGGTGTCAAGCCTACTTGCTTGAAGCAAACTGTTCAAACATCTTGCGTGTTGTACAATCACCAAACTACTTAAGAAATTCATTTAGGCCTGAAGTGAGTGAAGAAGAACTGCATCCTGAGGAAGGACACACAGCACCAATAAGCAGGGAAGTGTGGGAGAGCCTGCTCAACGAACTGGGGCAGGTAGAAGATGATCTGGCATTGCGAAAGGTAATGTAGGCAAAAATCTTCTGTTAAATGATGTACATGCATATGATTGCGCGCGCACACACACACACACACACACACACACACACACACACACACACACACACACACACACACTGGCACACTTCTGGCACCATGTGAGATGTATCACACAGTGAAAGTGTCATTTTAATTCCACACTTGTTCGTGTTTAATGTGACTGGTATGACAATAATTTCAATATGACAAATAGTAATAAAATTGAAGTAATAGAGTTAAAAATGATTTGAAGCAAAGCAGGGTGAATAACAGTACTGACTAAGAACTAATAGTGTTAATAATAGGGATATTGTTGTTGCTGTTAGTAGTAGAAGTAATAATAATAATAATAGTAATAATATCAGATACAAAATATACAATGTGGCCAAACGTGATGGAGACACCAAAAGCACATAACACATTGCAATGCCTAATATGGTGTAGGAAAACTGTCGACATTGAAAACAGCTTCTATTCCTCTTGGAATGGATAAATGCAGGTTCTGTAAGGTTTTCAAGGGAATCTTATAGCATTGTTCCAGCAAAATAGTTGCAAGTTCAGGTAATGATGGTGTTGCAGGTGGATAGCAATGACACTCCCTCCTCTCCAAAGTAGACCATAAACGCTCAATAATACTGATATCTGGTGACTATGGTGACCAAAGAAGATGCAACAGTTCATCCTCGTGCTCAAAAAACCAGTACTGGATTATGCGAGCTCTATGAGCAGATGCCCTGTTGTCTTGGAATACAGTATCACCATTAAAGCACAAAAAGTACCATGTTCTGGACCTGGTCAGCCAAAATGGTCACATAATCCTTGGCAGTAATGCAGCCTTGCAGAGTAACCATGGTGCCCATGAATACCAAAATATGGTTGCTCAAATCATCGTTGAACCTCTGTCACTTTCCAGTCTTGGGACGTAAAGTTGGCCAGAAGTTAGATACAGTGTGAAGGAAGGCTTATCCAACCAAACAACTTTCATCCATTGCTCCGTACTCGATGTTTTATGGCTTCAGCACCACGTTTTCCTGCTAAATGCATTACCATCATTGACGAGTGATTTTGGAATTCCAGATTGCCCAGCAATTCCTTGCTTATGGAGCTCCCTTTTGCATTGTTTCGGCGCTGAGAAGGTTTGCAAGTGTGACATCCAATTCTGCAGTGATTTTTGCAGCTACTGTTATCTTGTTGTGCATCTTCAGATTTTCGTGGCGCAAAGACTGTTCCATAAAATTTCGGAAGTGCAGCTGCATACATTCAACTTCTTATTCTAATATTTTTACTGAATACCGTCCAGCCATCTTCAAAGTGAGCCGAGGTGAGTCACATTGGCTCACTCTGAAGATGGCTGGACGGTATTCAGTCGAGATATTAGAAGAAAAAGTTGGATTCTTGTGGCTGCAATCCTGAAATTTTATGGAGCGCACTGTTATCTTATTTTTTGTCACAATTCTGTTGTAATTTTGTGTTGTGACACATTCCATGACCATGGAAATTTGCTGCCCAGTTTGGTTGTACAGAACTAGACGTGTAAAAAAATTCAATGACCGTCTGTCATGATCACTCAGCATGCACTTTCCTTGGTGTTGTGACTTCGTGGATGATATTTTTTCATTTGCCCTGTATGTGGTATAACTTTTTTATCTGCTACTCCTTGAACCACCAAACATTGATTACAGAAACACCCACCATACGAACACCAACCATTTGCCCACATTTGAAGGCACTGAGCTCTGACATAATATACTTACTACTACACAGAATGCAATTCTAACCATGACTAGCACTTGCAACATATTGAAGACATTGCACAGGTGCAGTTTGTGATCACTTACAACGGTTGAACCTGCAGGCTCGGCTAGCATCTGCTTTTATGTTCAAGCTTGCCTTGCTTGTGCCATTTCCATATTTTGTCCACCCCTGTATCTATGGATTTACAACAATAATATTTTTTGACATAGCAAATTCTGAGGGAGAGAGATTTTGGAAGACTGCAGTAGCTAAGGATTTTGGAAAATGTGGAAGGTCTAGTGCGAAAGAAAGATGGACTTTTGCAAAATTACGTGGCCCCGGTGGAGAAATGTATTCTTGTACTGAGTGCTACCCCTATGTTTAGAAGGGGCGGCAATGTCAGTTGACTGTCACTTGGTGACCTGCGCATTTCGAGCATTGTTCTTGCTATCTCTTTATTACGGTACACGGCATGACACCACAGTCTTCACACACTGTAGTTTCGTGAGAAATTCTTTATAATCAGGCATTTGTAAATGTGTAACACCTTTAATGTATGTCAGAAGAAGCAAACAAATGAGTAAAACTCTCATTAAACAATGTGCTTGAGAGGGTAGCAGAATCACTAAGTATTACAATTGAACAACAAAGAGAAAAAAATAGAGAAAGGAAACAGCTGCAAGTACTCCCAAAGGGTGAATTACTTCTGAAAAGGTCTACAAGAAGGGAAGAAAATTGTATATTTAGGTAAAATCAAACAATTGAAAGTCCAGATTAAAATAAGAGGGTAATATTGACAAACAGGTTGCCAGTATCATAATAAAGTGACATTGTTCACTACACTCCATTTCTTACACCTTTTTTTGCTTTATAAGATTTTCTTCTGGTGGCCAGTGATCAGCCTTCTTTATGCTTTGGTTAATCCTTTGTTATGTGACTTTTTCTTTCTCAGTACTCCAGTGCAAAACTGTTGACATAGAACATCCTACAAGTTACGCGACATATATGTTTGTGTGACAGCTTCAGATGTCAAAATTGTGCCTCTCCTACCACACTGTGTGCACAGGTACAGATCAAGTTATTTTGTGCACACTGTACATAGTAATGGTACATACAGTTCATGATGTCAAGCCACTTGTCACTTGAAAACTGGCTGGTTTTAGATGACAACAATGTATGGGCAGCTTGCTGCCTGTCCCTTAACAGCTGCTAATTATTTAGTTTACTTTACTGCCTGTCAGACATTTCATCTACTTTTTGTCCTATAGAGGCCTTAATGTGGAATAATGAATGTCATTTTTTTTCTTCTGGCATCATAATTTTATTCATCACTGTTCCTTTTGAACTGTAGTGAACTATTTCCAACAAACTTTATGAGGGAATAAATATAGTGTGAAGCAATAGTCAAAATGCCCAATTCCTTATACAGATTTCCACAGGATGATTGTGGGTGAGCACCACGTATTATTCGTATAGCACATTATTGCACAATGAAGACTTTCTTTCTTGAAGATGAATTACCTCCATGTGAAATCATTAAACAAAAATATGTCAGCTTAACCGATTTGTCTCTCTCTCGAAGATTTACAATGATTCTAAGTGCAAATGTGGCTGAACTAAGTTGTTGTAGGAGTTCCAAAATGTGCTTTTTCCAATCTAATTTCCCATCAATATGAACATCTAGGGATTTTGAAGTTTCCACCCTATTTATTATTTTTTCACCATGTGTCACTCTTACCTTCATTAGTGTAGAGCCCCAAGATGTGCAGAACTGAATATCTTGCATCTTTTTTAATTGAGGGTGAGACAATTTGCAGAAAATACATCTTTGATACTTTTATGAACATTGTTTACCATTTTTTTCTGTTTGGATATTATGCTTAGATTTTTTTACAATACTAGTGTCATCTGTAAAAAGAACTAATTATGCTTATTGTATATTAGAAGGAAGAACATTTACGTAGATGAGGAACAGTATTGGAACTAACATTGAGGCTTGGGGAACCCCATATGTGATTCTCCTCAGTCAGAATAATTTCCCTCCACTATATTGGTTGATTTACTTAAGTACAACTTTCTTCATTCCTTTGGTTAGATATGACATTATCCATTGGTTGGCGATGCCGTCAATCCCATAAAATGTCAATTTATGTAGGAGAATACTGTGACTCACACTGTCAAAAGTCTTACATAGGTTGCAGAAAATGAGCCTTATGTTGTCAGTTTCAAGAATTACTTTCAAAGAAACAGTAGCAAACGTACCAGCTACTGTCTTGACCTACAGAGCAATTGTGTGCTTGCGTTGGTCATGAGCTTCATGCATGTACACATTAGATTTTCGTTTCCTGTAGTTCTGCTACAAGTATGTCATGTTTTTTGGTTCCGCAGGAAATTTTGGGGTTGAGAAACCACATATTTCATCATTTGTTGTTTCATAGAATACACTTTATTGCTTAACAACAATTATTATGATTACAGTACCAATTAAAAACCTTAATCCATTTTTCTTCTCCTCCTCCTCTCTCCCTCCCTCTACCTCCCCCCCTCTCTCTCTCTCTCTCTCTCTCACACACACACACACACACACACACACACACACACACACACACACACACACACACACACACAGTCTTTCTTTCTTCCTTTCTCCCTTCCCCAGTTCAGTTCCTGTCTTCAGTTGCCCTAAACATCAAAGTGATTCAGAAAATATCTTCTGATCAAGTCTTAAGATTACATGGATAGTCAGAACATAATTGAATTGTGTAATAGTAGAGAGGCGGTATGAGGCAATAATACGGTGCAATAACTGTTGTGATAGCATTTCTTTTTCCACGCCACTAGGAGATAGTGGCAGCACTAATATTACCTCCCACCAGCTGTGAGCCTGAGTTTATCAGATTTCTGCAAACTCAGAAGCATACAGTTGAGACCTAGTCCCAGATATGCAATGTGCATGTACACAGCCTTACGACAGACAGTATGGTTACACATTCTTGCTGACAATTAACTGATGGTCAAGCTGTTGTACATAACAAAGACTATAGCAGACACCCTCTCCTGGTGATGCCATAACTGTTGGTATTTTGCAGCAAGAAATTACACAGAGCCAGTAGTTCACAATCCTGGACAGCTCTTGACAGTCTCCCAGATGTGTTAGTCACTGCTGCATGAAACTGACACTTTACATCACTCCGTGGAACAATAGAAACAACACATCAGTCTGTGAGTTGACGTCATAATGGTTCACCTGTGAACACTAAACTCAAAAAGACTGTCTCTGGTAAAACACCATATCACTGTGTTTTGGGTTGAGATATTGCTCTTTTGACTAAGCTTTTAGTGTAGAGGTAGCTACAAATGGTGTTTCATATTGTTAGCCATCGAGAAAATGGCCACGATGATCCAGAATAAGAGACATGTGCTAATGTATCAATGAAAAAAAAAAACAAGTTTTGAAAACCTAATGTAACTGTATAGATAAATAACAATCTACTCACCAAGCAGCAGGTGAACACACATATAAAAGGTATTATGTGTGCAAGCTTTTGGAGCAAATGGCAGAAGGGTTGAAGGAGAAAGAAGAGGGGTGAAGGGAAAAGACTAATGAAGTTTAGGAAAAGGGGTAGAGTTCAGAAAAGTTGTCCAGAATCCTGATTCGGGGGAGATTTACCAGATGGGATGAAAAGGAGAGACTCTTTCCTTTTATACAGTTACATTGTGTTTTCAAGAATAAGAGACATGGAATACCAAATGGAGGTATTAAGCTTTTGCACGATCCAATACAACCTACATCACATGGAATCAGTTGCATCAGAAGGAATGCAACCACCAAGCTGCCGCAACTTTATTTCCATTTATTACATCTTGAAACACATTCTGCTACAATTTATTTATTTATTTATTTATTTATATACTTGTTCCATAGATCTGTACATGTGAGCAAGTCACTCAGATGTGGAACGTGTCAATATACATAATAAAATACATAGAATAAAGACATTGTTATAGTATTAATAACAGTGCACAAAAGTCATACTTATTAGCTTAAAAACTAGTCAACATAAATGTGAAGATAGCAGTTTCATATTTAGGGCGTTATTGCATTTATTTTAACCTTGAACAGTAATCAAAACTTCCCACTTTGGGTTTAAAAGTGACCCAAAAATGGAATGAGAAAAACAGGAATTTTTACATTAGGGCATTATTACATTAGTTTAACAGTAAACAGTGTCAAAAAAATTTAAAAACATATTTCCAATCTGGGTTTTACTTATTTCTCTGAAAGAATTCCTCTAGTGAATAAAGTGAGGTCTCAAGTAAATAATTTTTCAAGCTACATTTGAATACTGATGTACTACTCCTTATACTTTTGATGCTGTTGGGTAGGGAATTGAAAATTTTCGTTCCAGCGTACTTTACCCCTTTCTGAATAAGTGTCAAGTTCTTTAACTCACAGTGGAAATCCTCTTTTCGTCTGGTGTTATGTTCATGATGTAGGCAATTCGTTTCATACAGAGTGG
This sequence comes from Schistocerca nitens, assembly GCF_023898315.1. Taxonomy (NCBI): domain Eukaryota; kingdom Metazoa; phylum Arthropoda; class Insecta; order Orthoptera; family Acrididae; genus Schistocerca; species Schistocerca nitens. The sequence goes on from NC_064615.1 coordinate 285,261,045, forward strand.
GGTTATTTATTATGAAGCACACCAGTGAATATATGTACTGAGATGTTGCTGTCAGTATTTCAAGTCGTTTAAAAAGATTTCTACATGAGGTTTGTGGGGGTACACCACGAATGATTCTTATTGCTCTTTTTTGTGCTGTGAGGATTTTCTTTGCGGCAGGTTTATTGCCCCAGAAGATGATGCCATAACACATGACTGAATGAAAATAGCCAAAGTAAGCTGACTTTGAGATGGTAATGTCATTGAAGCGTGACAAAATTCTTAAAGCAAATGTTGCAGACGTCAGCCGTTTTAGTGTTTGTAGAACGTGATGTTCCCAGTTCAGCCTACTGTCCACGTATACACCTAGGAATTTTGATAAGTACACTTGCTTTATCATCTGATCATTCTGTGTGATAACTATTTCTTTTGGGTTTTTGTGGGTTGCCTGGAACTGGATAAAATTGGTTTTTTTCAGGTTTATTGAAAGGGAGTTAATACTAAACCAACCCAGAACTTCTTTTAGGATATCATTGACCTCGGATTCGAAGTCAGTAGTTGACACATTATCCACCACACTGCTCGTATCATCAGCGAACATTGTAAATTTACACTGCTTATTGATGGATAAAGGCAGGTCATTAACATATATGAGGAACAGCAAGGGCCCAAGCACTGATCCCTGTGGCACTCCATGCTGCACAATTCCCCACTCAGAGTCCACTATATATTGTGATACACTGTCTGAAACATCTAGAATAATCTTCTGCTTCCTATTTTCGAGGTATGATTTTAACCAGTTCCCTACAGGTCCTGTAATTCCATAATGACAGGCCTTCTTGAAGAGTATCTGGTGATCTACACAGTCGAACGCTTTTGATGGGTCACATAAGACACCAATTGGCAGCCTCTTGCTGTTTATAGACTCTAGAACATCATTTGTGAATGAGAAAATTGCGTTATCTATTGAAACTCCCTTTTGAAAACCAAACTGCTGACTGTTAATGATGTTCAGGTCACCAAGGTGTGCCACAATCCTGTTGTACAGAGCTTTTTCTAGGACTTTTGAAAATGTTGTTAATAGAGAGATAGGGCGATAGTTTGACACATTTGTAGCATCCCCTGCTTTGTACAGGGGCCTGACAACAGAGTATTTCATTCTGTCTGGAAACACTCCTTGTTGCATGGATGTGTTGCAGATGTGAGACAAAACTTCAGTCGCTTCACTACAGCAAACCTTCAACAGCTTGCTTGAAATATTGTCGATACCAGCAGAATGTTTATTTTTCAAAGACTGTATGATTTTTTTGATTTCATTGGCAGTAATGGGAAGCACACTTATTTGACTGAAAGGTTCTGGAAAATTATTTTTCATTATACAGGCAGCTTTATCTACAGAATCATGGCAACCTATCTGTGTTGGGACAGTTAAAAAATGTTGGTTTAAGATTTCAGCAATTTCCTCACTATTAGTTATCTCTGAGTTGTCAACAGTTAAAACAATATTTTTGTCTTTGGTGTAGTTTACAGTCCCTGTTTCTCTCTTTATCACATTCCAGATTGTTTTAATTTTATTTTCAGAATTAGTAATTTCAGATGCTATACACATACTTTTAGAGTTTTTAATTCTAAGTTACAGACAACAATAACAATTCTGAGTTACAGAGAGAATTAGCTCGATGGATCCAGTTGCTGACAGCAAGCTTCTGTGAAGTGGGATAACAAATGTTAGTGCACTGGTATGATGGATGCCTTGATAATACTGATGAGTATGTTGAGAAGTAACTAATAAGTCTCTGTGAATACTTAAAAGATATTTCCTGCTAGTGAACTCATCATTGCTTTGCAATTGCTAAATATGGATGGGAATAGGATTTACGTCATGATCTCCTTTTCCTCCCCTCTCTCTACCCTCCTCCTCCTCCTCCTCCTCCTCCTCCTCCTCCTCCTCCTCCTCCTCCTCCTCACTCCCTTTGTCCATGTCCTCCTCCTTCTCCCCTTTATCTTTCTCCATCATCTCCCCCCCCCCCCCCCCACACACACACTCCCTGTACATCTCTTACCTCATACTCTCTGTATCCATCTTCTCCTTCCTCACGTCTCTGTCCATATCCTCCTTCCCCTCTCTCTGCCTTTATTTATTTTTATCACAAACGGAACCTTGATTGGGAATAGAAGTCAAAATAAATTGATAAATCAGTGGAATTATTAGTGCACAGGGTATAAGAGAGCTCTTTCCAGCTGTTGGATATGTGAGCATTGGGGCTTTACTGACAGTATTTTGCATAGTTTAAATCTGTGATCAGATGTTATGAAGTTAGCCATAAACACAACTTTCTGCTTTTCATTTGAAAATGACTGTGAAAAGGAAAACAAAACCACACATTTTCACAGCACAGCTTAGCATGTTCTTTCTCACAACTGGTTTAACAGAAAATGTTTATTGTTTGATTCTTATTTGATGTGCCTTCATACACTGACTACACTCTTCAGTCTTTGTGACACACCAAAGATATGATCACCACTGATAACACCCTGAAATATTGCTTTCAGGTGTATTCTTTTTCACAAAATATCAATATTCAGAGAATAATTGTTTCTTGTTATGAAAACATGAACCAGCAGAATCATCAAACAGAACATAAGCTTTTTTTATGAAGCCAAATCGATTGAGATGTTGTCAAGAGATGATCTTTCATACATGTGGCAATTGATTTTTATTTACATAGATTTATCAAGATCTCTCAATGAGATCTATGGCTGCATTGTTAACTTTTACCATTTTCTTTTCAGTTTGTTCATTGTACATTGATTTAGTCATAATATAACTTATTTTCAAGTATTCTTTCAAACTTTCATTTATTTTTCGAACTTTACCTGCACTAGAAGCAAACAGTACAGTGTTGTCTGGAAAATCAGGGTTGTTCAGATATGCTCCATTAACATATATGCCTCCTTCATTTTCCAAGTTAAGGTTCTCATAACATTCTCCGTGACTGCTGAGAATAGTTTTGGTGATATTAAATTTTCTTCTCAGAATCCTGATGAAGTCTAGCGGGATCTGTAATGTTGACATACATATTGACAGTGTAATGACATGCTGAATCAATATATTGTTTCTCTTTTGGGCTATTAGTACAGATTTTATTTTAACTACATCTATATCTATACCCTGTAAACCACGGTGAGGTGCATATCAGAGAGTACACCCCATTGTACCAGTTATTAGGGTTTCTTCCCACTCCATTCACACATGGAATTTAGGAAGAATGATTGTCTGAATGCCTCTGAGCATGCAGTAATTATGATCTTATCCTCATGATCTCAGAGTGACTGCTATGTAGGATGTTGTAGTATATTCAGGGAGGCATAATTTAAAGCCAGTTCTTGAAACTTTGTTACTAGACTTTCTCGGGATAGTTTACATTGTAGCAGATCCACCTGCTTTATATATTTTGTTGGGTGTCCTCGGTGTTGATGTACTGCGTTGCTAACTGGTTGAAAATTGGGGTTTGTAATTTGGACACTGACTATGGTAAATAATGTAGCCGACAGATTCACAGTTGCATTTCACTGTTTTTTACTTTCTCTTTTCACAACCCCCCCCCCCCCCCCCAATAATACACAGTTATATATTTATGGCCAGTGCACTATTGTTTAAACTTTCCATAAACCTCATTAATAGTTTGCAGGCGGACCTCACCACACTGCTAGAATAGTTTACTGTTGAATATCTGCGAGCAGTAACAACACAACCACATAGTTCACAGTCCTTCAAATAAATTGAACAGTCACTGTCATTGATTTGACACACAGTCTGTTGGTGTAACACTTATTTCACTGTTAAGTTGTCATTCTAAGCAACACGGGTTCCTCGTCTGAAACTCAGCTGTGGACTGACTGTCTTGTGACCAAAAATCGGACCTTATATATCATCACAATAATAGGTACTGAAACTACACATTGTTCAAAGTTAAATTTACAGAAATTACAATTAAAACTTAACTCATTAAATTAACTGAATACATCGAAAAATTCCATCTTTTAACAGTTTGTTCTGCTACAATGTTTAGGCTGAATTATTTGTTTAAATGGTGAAATTAACATATATAGTTACGTAAACAATACTTTTGGCAAAACTGTTAATTACTTTGGAATTAATTCAGGGCTAGTTTTGCTAACATGTTTTTGAATAGAGCCAAATAGATACTTTTAAGATTACTAGTATTTCGTCTTCCAAATGTATATAATTAGTACAGAATTTATATTTGTTTATACATCAACAATAGAATTTAAGTTACAAAACAATTACTGATTTCACCCTATAATGAAACATAGTAACTAGTAATAGTCAAAATAAATTATAAAATCATATATCTAAAAACACAGCAGATGTGACTTACCGAACGAAAGTGCTGGCAGGTCGATAGACACACAAACAAACACAAACATACACACAAAATTCAAGCTTTCGCAACAAACTGTTGCCTCATCAGGAAAGAGGGAAGGAGAGGGAAAGACGAAAGGTTGTGGGTTTTAAGGGAGAGGGTAAGGAGTCATTCCAATCCCAGGAGCGGAAAGACTTACCTTAGGGGGAAAAAAGGAAAAAAGGACAGGTATACACTCGCACACACACACATATCCATCTGCACATACACAGACACAAATGTCTGCTTGTGTCTGTGTATGTGCGGATGGATATGTGTGTGTGTGTGTGCGAGTATATACCTGTCCTTTTTTCCTTTTTTCCCCCTAAGGTAAGTCTTTCCGCTCCTGGGATTGGAATGACTCCTTACTCTCTCCCTTAAAACCCACATCCTTTCGTCTTTCCTTCTCCTTCCCTTTTTCCTGATGAGGCAACTGTTTGTTGCGAAAGCTTGAACTTTGTGTGTATGTTTGTGTTTGTTTGTGTGTCTATCGACCTGCCAGCACTTTCGTTTGGTAAGTCACATCAGCTGTGTTTTTAGATATATTTTTCCCACGTGGAATGTTTCCCTCTATTATATTAAATTATAAATTATATTAAATTATAAATTATTATATTAAATTATAAATTATAAATTATAAAATCAGTTACATACATAAAACTAAGCACAAAATTAGATCTGGTGTTATATTCTTCAAAACTGAGGGCCAGTCTTTCTCTGTTATGAAAATGCAAATTGTATTCACATATGCCAATGGCAAATAGTTAAAAGTAACAAAACAAATTTAAGGAGGCAGATGGCAAAACAGAAGGGGAATTAAAAATATCCCAGCTTGCTTCATCACATCACCCCCTCATTGGATTGACCAGATAGATATTGCAATTAGCCAACTGGGCAATTCAGTGACCACAAGTGATGCCAGAAATTGTGTTTAACAAGGTACACACAAAAAAATTATTACATAAGAAATCTTATCAATAACTACTTTCTTTTTTTTTTTTTCAAATTTATAGTTATGTGAAGAACTGGCCATATGAAAATCTCCATACAAAATAATTGCATACAGTGTATTGTCGTACAATATCACAAAATATCTACAGTTATACTGTTATCAAAAAATTAGGCCTCTCTTCATCATAAGTGATGTCCTATTTGGGTAAGCTAAGATTACATTTAAAGATACATATCATTTGATACAAGTCCTGTCTTGCTGAACAAAAATTAATCCTCATGGGTAGCAAAGAAGTTAAATTACACTACGCATTGCAGTTAATTTTTAGACAAAAAAATTCACTTGCTCAAAGTTTAGTATTTTGTTCAATCACTTCCACACTTTTAATGAGCTTTAACACACTTTCTCATCAGGCTGTCCGTGACATCAACAGTTCCAACTGACAGTTATCAAGGAAGTGCACCATGATTAGTTCCCTTGGAAGTGGTTCTCCTCTGCAACAGTACATGAAAAAATCAGACAAAATACCCTATTTTAATGGCAAATGATAGTCATTACTTCATAAATAAATACATTACATAGTTCTCATAACATTATAATAATTAACACTAAAATTGGCTATAAGGTGTGGACTAGAAAAAAATTTAAATCTAGTGCACACTACACTACAAAACATTACTTCAGGTCATAACTTGAACGATTTGGGTCTCTTTCTCATTTGAAAAATAGCAAAAACTCAAGATGTGCAGTAGATTTACTATTCGTTACACTATGAAAAAAGAATAGAGCCACCATCACAACTTAATTACTGTTCAAATCAAGATTAAGGGGAGTAAATTGTACCAAATCATTGCCCCACTTCTCTACTCAACTCTAAGCACCACTCTCATTCAAGCATAAAATTAAATCCTTACAAAAATCACAAAATGTTACCAAATAGATGACCTTCCAGAATATCCACATCAGTCTTGCATCACAGTGATCAGTTAATCAGCAAAATTACTGTTCTTCATCCCAGTATTACCAGTTCAAGCTCATAATTCCTCGGAACACTAGTTGAAGTTCTCAGATAACCTATATATCCAATGATGCTCTTTCTGTTAATTTCTCATTCCAAGCTGCAGTGTCATGAATTGCACAATATAAACAGTACCCAAGGCTGCCTAGTTCCAAATTAGATCATCAGTATAATTACACCTTATTCGTTTGTGTATAGTCACATTTTTCATTAATCATGTCTGTCAACACCATTATTTCACTTACGTTTCTTACTTTGTTACCTAGTGGAGTGCATTCTCAAAAAATATCCCTATTGCAGAGACAGGCTCCCTAACCATTAAGCCCCTAACATTATTCATTATTTTATTATTTCATCATTGTTTCATTATGTAATAAATAAACACCTGCTCTGCTTATCTAATGCAAAATTGACTCTACTGAAAAACACTCCACAGTAACAGATACTTATGCTAAGGCAAACTTAACTCTCACTACCGATCAGACAAAATTATCACTTAGAAAAACTATTATTTGCTTGACATTCTAGCCTGAAGGGCGATAAATATACAAATCTTGCTTACTCTTTCCACACACATTACTCCAGGCAACTATGTTTGAAGTTGTAAATTATTAATGCTAGAAAAGGCTGTACCATGAAACAGATTTATGGGTAGATAGTTATCTTCATATACTGACTGCACTGACCACAATTAATATTAATACCTAGTATTTAAGATGGTTTGTATTGTATATTGCCTCTGTTGCTGCACCAAATCACACTAATTTCACACATGAGCTGATTACTTCATATGTTAATTATCCTTCACATATGCTGCCACCTTTCATTTTCAGTTTACCTTACCTAACTGTTTGACAGAAATTCTGTAATCATGGTACCAGTTTATTTTCTTCCATCCTCTTATGAGTACATTGCTTATAACTAACGCAACATAATGTACTATAATATATACATAGACACACTGGAGAAACTTTTTCTAAAATGTTTCTATACTAAAGTATGCTACTGCACAAAATCACATGACAGTTGAAGAAAGGATGTTCCTGATTCACTCATGAACTACAGGTAGGATAGGAGAAGAGTTTGACTGCCTCAAGAAACACGAAAAATGAGAAAGACAGCTGGGGTAAGCATTATTGCCACATAATGAATCCAACACAGAACGTTGAACCCCCTACTTGCTAATTGCACAAGAAATTAGTTCCAAATAGTACATCAATGCTGAGGTTTTGAATCACCAACAAATTGCACTTCAACAACTGTCCTGCCAATTTCACAGTTAATAGTATCTCTTGTTTCACACTCTTTAATAGCTTACCAGTAGCACCAATAATTTTTATTCCAGAAACACGCATCACTACTATACCCTCGGTATTCTTAATAGATTCATAAAATGCCTGTGACAAGCCATTCAAAGGACCACCACTGTCCAGTAAACACTTAACATGTATACCTTGTACAGTTGCTGTTATTACAAGGTGACCCACTTGCTTTATACTTACCATGTGATCTTGTCCATACAACAAATCCTCATTAATCCTTTCTTTACTTAACACATTGCCCTCATTATTAATTATAAATTCAAATACCCCATTCTCGTCAGTACTGGATTCGCCATTGCTATCATCATTACAACTACAGTCAGAATCAGACCAACTGTCACTTACGTTATGCTTTAGATTTGGTACCTCTTCCACTTTTTTCTTTATTTCAGTCAATTTTGAATCTACATTTTCATTTACTTTTACCAGTTTTTCCTCTACCACTACTGCACACTTGGGATCTAGCTCAATTTCTGAATCATTTCTAATGTGATCGATTTGGTTCTCAAGTTTAACTCTATTTTCAGCACATTGTTCCTCGAAAACCTCCACCTTCCTACTATTGTCATCACAAAGTTTCTCTCTCTCTTCTACACATTTAGTACTCAGTGTTAATTTCTCATCAGTATTATGTACTACTTTCTTTATACTATTGTCCTCCCTCGTAACATCTTCTTTCATAGCTATATTACTCAAACAACTCATTATAATTTGCCTTAACGTCACTTCACTTCTCCCTGTGTCATAAACTTTGACCCTTGCTGACTTTCTCTACTAGACTTCTCCTCCTCAACCTTAACTTCCACTTCAGTACTTTTTCATCCATTTTGCTCTTTACAATAGTACTTTCATCTCCATCATTCAAATTTACGTTCATGTTTGATTTATAATCACTTACATCCTTTTGTTCATTTAAAAACTTAAGCTCTACAGCTTTGTCCTGAGTCACACTGTCTTGTTTGTTAAGGCCACTTAATACAAAACAGCTTTTGCTATGAAATTACTTTATTCTCATTCACTCTGCTGCTGCTGCTGCTGCTGCTGCTGTGGTTGTCCTCTTGGTCCATCATCTGCATAGCTGTGGCAAGTTTTAATTCTTAGCGAGGCATCTTGTTTACCTCCTGTCAGCTGTGTCCACCTGCATGCTGATTGGCTGCTCCTGTATTCAATGGCTGCTTCCATAGAACCTGCCCACGCTGATTGGCTGCTGCACCTTCTTTGTTATGAAACCCTAGCGCTGATTGGCTGTATCACTTCTTCACTGTAAACCACAGTTGATTTCACTTTTCAAAGTTCGCAAGTCTTTGTTTTATTGTGGCTACATACAATAATCCTCACCCGCAAGGGCACCACAGATGTGGTTCAAATGGCTCTGAGCACTATGGGACTTAATATCTGAGGTCATCAGTCCCCTAGACTTAGAACTACCTAAACCTAACTAACCTAAGGACATCACACACCTTCATGCCCGAGGCAGGATTTGAACCTGCGACCGTTGCAGCAGCGCAGTTCCAGACTGAAGCGCCTAGAACTGCTCGGCCACAATGGCCGGCAAGGGCTCCACATGTAGCAGTTCCACATGCTTTATTTATTTTGTTGGGTGTCTTCGGTGTCGACGTACTGCATTGCTACACTGGCTGAAAATTGGGGTTTGTAATTTGGACACTGACTACAGTAAATAATGTAGCCGACAGATGCACAGTTGCATTTCACTGTCTTTTACTTTCTCTTTGCACAACCCACCAATAATACACAGTTATATATGTATGGCCAGTGCACTATTGTTTAAACTTTCCATAAGCCTCATTAATAGTTTGCAGGCGAACCTTGCCACGCTGCTACAATAGTTAACTGTTGAACATCTACAAGCAGTAATAACATAACCACATAGTTCACAGTCCTTCAAATAAATTGAAAATCAATGTCAATGCTTTAACACAAGGCCTATTTGGTGTAACACTTATTTCATTGTTGTCATTCTAAGCAACACAGGTTTCTCTTCTGAAACTCGGCCGTGGACTGACTGCCTTGTGACCAAAAATTGGGCCCATATATATCATCACAATAATAGGTACTGAAACTACACATTGTTCAAAGTTAAATTTACAGAAATTACAATTAAAACTTAAATGAATACATCGAAAAATTCCATCTTTTAACAGTTTCTTCTACTACAATGTTTAGGCTGAATTATTTGTTTAAATGATGAAATTAACTCATATAGTTATGTAAACAATACTTTTGGCAAAACCGTTAATTACTTTGAAATTAATTCAGGGCTGGTTTTGCCAGCATGTTTTCAAATAGAGCCAAATAGATACTTTAAGATTACTAGTATTTCGTCTTCCTAATGTTTATAGTTAGTACAGAATTTATATTTGTTTATACATCAACAATAGAATTTAAGTTATGAAACAATTACTGATTTTGCCCTATAATGAAAGATACTAACTAGTAATAGTCAAAATAAATTAGAAAATCAATTATCATACATAAAACTAAGCGCAAAATTAGATCTGGTGTTATATTCTTTAAAACTGAGGGCCAATCTTTCTCTTTTATGAAAATGCAGTTTATATTATGCTGGACAGTGAAAGGGGAGGCATGTTTATAGTGATAAAAAGTGCAATAGTATCGAAGGAAATTGACGGAGATCCGAAATGTGAAATAATTTGGGTGAAGGCCACGGTTAAAGCAGGCTCAAACATGGTAATTGGATGTCTCTATAGGCCCCCTGGCTCAGCAGCTGTTGTGACAGAGCACCTGAAGGAAAATTTGGAAAATATTCAGAATAGATTTCCCGACCATGTTATAGTTCTGGGTGGAGATTTTAATTTGCCAGGTATAGATTGGGTGACTCAAACGTTTATAATGGGTGGCAGGGACAAAGAATCAAGTGAAATTTTTTTAAGTGCATTATTTGAAAATTACCTTGAGCAGTTAAACCGAGAACCGACTTGTGGCGATAACATATTAGACCTTCTTGTGACAAACAGACTGTTGAGGATCAGTGGAAAAAGTTTAGAACCATCATACAAGATGCATTAAATGAGTATGTGCCAAGAAAGATCATAAGATATGGAAAAGAGCCACCGTGGTACAACAACCGAGTTAGAAAACTGCTGCGGAAGCAAAGGGAACTTCACAGCAAACATAAACATAGCCAAAGCCTTGCAGACAAACAAAAATTACATGAAGCGAAATGTAGGGCTGTACGAGAGGTGTTCAATGAATTCAAAAGTAAAGTTCTATGTACTGACTTCGCAGAAGATCCTAAGAAAGTTTGGTCGTGTATCAAAGCGGTAGGTGGATCAAAACAAAATGTCCAGACACTCTGTGACCAAAATGGTACTGAAACAGAGGATGACAGACTAAAGGCTGAAATACCAAATGTCTTTTTCCAAAGCTGTTTCACAGAGGAAGACTGCACAGTAGTTCCTTCTCTAGATTGTCGCACAGACAACAAAACGGTAGATATCGAAATAGATGACAGAGGGATAGAAAAACAATTAAAATTGCTCAGAAGAGGAAATGCCACTGGACCTGATGGGATACCAGTTCGATTTTACACAGAGTACACGAAGGAACTTGCCCCCCTTCTTGCAGCGGTGTACCATAGGTCTCTAGAAGAGCGTAGCGTTCCAAAGGATTGGAAAAGGGCACATGTCATCCCCGTTTTCAAGAAGTGACGTCAAACAGATGTGCAGAACTACAGACCTATATCTCTAACATCGATCAGTTGTAGAATTTTGGAACATGTATTATGTTCAAGTATAATGACTTTTCTGGAGACTAGAAATCTACTCTGTATGAATCAGCATGGGTTTTGAAAAAGACGATTGTGTGAAACCCAGCTCGCGCTATTCGTCCACGAGACTCAGAGGACCATAGACTCGGGTTCCCAGGTAGATGCAATGTTTCTTGACTTCCGCAAGGTGTTTGATACAGTTCCCCACAGTTGTTTAATGAACAAAGTAAGAGCATATAGACTATCAGACCAATTGTGTGATTGGATTGAAGAGTTACTAGATAACAGAAAGCAGCATGTCATTCTCAGTGGAGAGAAGTCTTCCGAAGTAAGAGTGATTTCAGGTGTGCCGCAGGGGAGTGTCGTAGGACCATTGCTATTCACAATATACATAAATGACCTTGTGGACAACTCAGAAGTTCACTGAGGTTTTTTTTGGATGATTCTGTAGTATATCGAGAGGTTGTAACAATGGAAAATTGTACTGAAATGCAGGAGGATCTGCAACGAATTGATGCATGGAGCAGGGAATGGCAGTTGAATCTCAATGTAGACAAGTGTAATGTGCTGTGAATACATAGAAAGAAAGATCCTTTATCATTTAGCTACAATATAGCAGGTCAGCAACTGGAAGCAGTTAATTCCATAAATTATCTGAGAGTAGGCATTAGGAGTGATTTAAAATGGAATGACCATATAAAATTAATTGTCGGTAAAGCAGATGCCAGACTGAGATTCATTGGAAGAATCCTAAGGAAATGCAATCCGAAAACAAAGGAAGTAGGTTACAGTACACTTTTTCGCCCACTGCTTGAATACTGCTCACCGGTGTGGGATCTGTACCAGATAGGGTTGATAGAAGAGAGAGAGAAGATCCAACGGAGAGCAGCACACTTTGTTACAGGATCATTTAGTAATCACGAAAGCATTACGGAGATGATAGATAAACTCCAGTGTAAGACTCTGCAAGAGAGACGCTCAGTAGCTCGGTACGGGCTTTTGTTGAAGTTTCGAGAACATACCTTAACCGAGGAGTCAAGCAGTATATTGCTCCCTCCTACGTACATCTCGCAAAGAGACCATGAGGATAAAATCAGAGAGATTAGAGCCCACACAGAGGCATACCGACAGTCTTTCTTTCCACGAACAATACGAGACTGGTATAGACGGGAGAACCAATAGAGGTACTCAAAGTACCCTCCGCCACACACCGTCAGGTGGCTTGCAGAGTATGGATGTAGATGTAGATGCTAATGGTAAATAGTTAAAAGTAAAAAAACGAATTTAAGGAGGCAGATGGCAAAACAAAAGGGTAATTAAAAATATCCCAGCTTGCTTCGTCACAATGTCTATCTTCAAGGGTCTTCTAGTTCAGTTCCTTCAGTATCTCTGTGACACTCTCCCATGGATCAAACAAACCTGTGACCATTTGTGCTGCCATTTTGTACACATTCACTATCCCATATTTTCCTATTTGTTACAGGTCCCACACACTTAAGCAGTACTCTAGAACTGGTTGCACAAGTGATTTGTAAACAGTCTCCTTTGTAGACTGACTGCACTTCCCCAGTATTCTACCAAAAGACCAAAACCTACCACCTGCTTTATCCACATCTGAGCCTATGTGATCTTTCCCAATTCATATCCGTACAAAGTGTTAGATTCAGATCAAACAATGGAAAATCCAGGTAGGAATATCAACAATGTAAGAAAAGATTCTCTACATGTTGTGCCAAAGGGTGGCCTACTTTGCTCTTGTCCACAGTTTGGCAGTGCCCATTCATCATGGTGGACAGATGGTTGGTAGTCATACCAATATAAAAAGCCGTGCAGTCATTACAGCAGGCTGGTAAATGACATAGCTGCTTTTACAAGTGGTCTCGCACCTGATGGTGTAGGATAAACCTGTGACAGGACTGGAATAGGACAAGGGGTTGGGATTGGGAGTGGCACAGGAATGGACTAGGATATTGTGGAGTTTGGGTGGGCAGTGGAACACCACTTCAGGAGGGATTGAAAGTATCACGGGTAGGAGGTCCCCCCCGTTTCAGGGCACGATGATAGGTAATCAATGATCAGGGGTGGGCCACCTGTGAAAGCAGCCATGTCATTTACCATCTCTGCTGCAGTCATTGCACAGCTTTTTGTATTGGTATGACTAGCAACCAGTTGTCCACCAGGGTGAAGAGCCACAGCCAGATTGTGGCCAAGAAGAAAGTAGACCACCCTGTGGCACAACACGCAGCTGAACATAACATGCTTGATTTCAATGGCTGCTTCACTACTCAAGCCATCTGGATCCTTCCCTCCCCCACCAGCTTTTCTGAACTGCACTGATGGGAGTTATCCTTACAACACATTCTCTGTTCCCATAATTACCCTGGCCTCAGCCTACAGTAACATATTGCCACGCCTCCTCCCCCAACAGTTTCCACCCCGTATGTCCTATCATCTCCTCCCCATTCTCACCTCCCACCCTGTTTATTTGCAGCCCACTGCCAATACATCCACCCATCTTTTCCCACTTATCTCATTTTTTGTTCCTTTTTTCCTGACCTCCCTGCCCCACAATCTCCTGACACTGCACCTGTTGGAGGCTAATCACTGCACACTCCACCAGACAGCATTCATCTCTCTCCCTACCTGTGCACTGCTGTCCCTTCCCCTTTCCCTTCCCCACTCCCTCCAGATTGCTGCTTGCACCCCATGTGATGCTGCATTCCAGCCCGAGATGCTGTGTGTGCAGGAGACACATTTAACCTGTGAATCCTTTGCTTCCACCCCTCAATGTGCAGGAAAAGAATTCTAACTGCTTTCAAATACCTCCCCCTGTCCCTACTCCCCCCCCCCCCCCCTCGCTCTCTCTACTTTTCCCCTTCTGATACAGGACAATTTGCCTATTATTGTAATAATTCTATTGTATCACACCGATAGTATGTAAAGGATAGATTGCTACTCACCACATACAGAAAATGTTGAGTTGCAGATAGGCACAATGAAAAAGAATGATAGAAATATCTCAGCTTGTGCACAGTCTTTCTTCAGAGGTAGAAAATTCACACATTCACACAAGAACAACTCACACATCCTGGACTTCCCACAGTAATAATATCCATCATTTGGAGCAGTCAATTACGAGGGTCACTCCAAAAGAAATGCACACTATTTTTTTAAAAATCCATCTTTTATTCTACATGTTTGAAAGTTTTATGGTGTGTAGATACATCCTTTAGGAACAATATTTTCATTTCTCCTCGTCATTTCCATCCCTCTCAACTGTCTTATGCCATCTTGGAACCAGTGCCTGTGTACCCGCACGGTAAAATTCTGGACCAACCTGTTGGAGCCCGCGTTCATCACATAACCTGCTTACCCACTGACTAACTGTACTGCGATCAATAGCAGCATCTCCATACACTGTGGATCACAGTGTGGAATGTTAGATCCCTTAATTGGGCAAGTAGGTTAGAAAATTTAAAAAGGGAAATGGATAGGTTGAAGTTAGATACAGTGGAAAACAGTCAAGTTTGGTGGCAGGAAGAACAGGACTTCTGGTGAGATAAATATATTTATGAAAATAGGGGTATTGCAGGATTAGGTTTACTAATGAAATAGGAATGTGGGTAAGCTACTATGAATAGCATAGTGAATGCATTATTGTCGCCAAGATAGACATGAAGCCCAAACTCACCACAGTAGTACAAATGTATATGCCACCTAGCTCCACAAATGATGGAGTGATTGAACAAATGTTTGATGAGGTAAAAGTAATTATTCAGATAGTTAAGGGAGATGAAAATTTAATTGTGATGAGGGTCTAGAATTCAACAATAGGAAAAGGAAGAGAAGAAAAAATTTTAGGTGATATGGAATACTGAAAAGGAATGAAAGAGAAAGCCACCTGGGCGAATTCTGCACAGAACATAATTTAATCATTGCTAACACTTGGTTTAAGAATCATGAAAGAAGGTCGTATAAGTGGAAGAGACCTGGAGACGCCAGAAGGTTTCAGATTGATTATATAATGGCAAGACAGAGATTTCGGAACCAGATTTTAAATTGTAACACATTTCGAGGGGCAGATGTGGACTCTGATCGCAGTTTATTGGTTATGAACTGTACATTAAAACTGAAGAAATTGGAAAAAGGTATTCAATTAAGGAGATGGGACCCGAATAAGGTGAAAGAACTAGAGCTTGTTGAGAGTTTCAGAGGTAGTATTAGGGAATGATTGACAAGAACAGAGGAAAGGAATACAGTAGGAGAAGAATGTGTAGCATTAAGAGATGAAACAGCGAATACAGCAGAGGATAAAGTAGGTAAAAAGATGAAGGCTACCAGAAATCCTTGGGTAGCACAAGATATACTGAATTTAATTGATGAAAGGAGAAAATATGTAAATGCAATAAATGAAGCAGGCGAAAGGGAATACAAACGTCTAAAAAATGAGATGGACTGGAAGTGCAAAATGGCTAAGCAGGAATGGCTGTATGACAAATGTAAGGATGTAGAAGCATATATCAGTAGCAATAAGATAGATGCTGTCTACAGGAAAATTAGAGAGACCTTTGGAGAAAAAAGAACCAGCTGTATGAATATCAGGAGCTCAGATGGAAAACTAGTCCTAAGCAAAGAAGGGAAAGCAGAAAGGTGGAAGAAGTATAAAGATGACTTACACAAGGTAGATGTACTTGAGGGCAATATTATGAAAATGGAAGATGATGTAGATGAAGATGAAAAGAGAAAGACAATACTGTGTGAAGAATTTGACAGAACACTGAAAGACCTAGGTCAAAACAAGGCCCCAGTAGTAGACAACATTCTGTTAGAGCTACTGATAGCCTCGGGAGAGCGAGCCATGACAAAACTCTACCATCTGGTGAGCAAGATGTATGAGACAGGCAAAATACCCTCAGACTTCAAGAAGACTATAATAATTCCAATTTCAAAGAAAGCAGGTGCTGATAAGTATGAATATTACCAAACTGTCAGTTTTAATACGTCATGTTTGCAAAATACTGATGCAAATTCTTTGCAGAAGGATGGGATAATTGGTAGAAGCCAACATCGGGGAAGATCAGTTTGGATTCCAGAAAAATGTAGGTGCAGGCAAGGCAATACTGATCCTGTGGCTTATCTTAGAACATAGATCAAGGAAAGACAAACCTACATTTATAGCATTCACAGACTTAGAGAAGGTTTTTGACAGTGTTGACTAGAGTACTCTCTTTGAAATTCTAAATGTAGCGGGGGTAAAATACAGGGAGCTGCAGGCTATTTGCAAATTGTACAGAAACCAGGTGGCAGTATATAAGTGCCGATGGTTATGAAAGGCAAGCAGTGGCTGAGAAGGGAGCAAAACAGGGTTGTAGCTTGTCCCCAACATTATTCAATCTGTACATTGAGCAAGCAATAAAGAAGACCAAAGCAGGGTTGCCACAAATTCTGGAAATCAAGAAATCTCAAACATGTCAGGGAAATTTGAAAAATAAAAAACATGGGAAAAATCTGGTTTTTGTCTCTGTAGATAAAGTGGTTTGTTCACTGAGATGTCATGCATCATCACTGGATGGGTGCAGCTGAGTACATGTGCTGCTTCCCTGCTCCCTCATTCTTTACTGCTTCTCCCCTCAGCTTGCAGTCAGTGCTGCCACAACTTCTTGCCGCTAGCCTAGCAGTTGCTGACAAGAGGCAGAGACGCATTAGGAGTGGTTTTCTTGGATCTGATTCTCTGAGACTGTTGACCCAGTAGCCAGAGATGGCAATCATGTGTGCATGAGTTGTGTCTGAGTGATTGTGTGAATGTGTGTGTGTGCTCTCATATTCTGACAAAGGCTATGGCCAAAAATTTAGTTGTGAGAGTGTGATTGTCTTTTCTATGTGCCTGTCTTTACAGTTTGTTGCTAGCTATCCTTATTGATATAGAGTTTTTGCGCAAGTTATCTGTTGTGTGGATTGATCACTGCAGTCTCATTTCATCAACATACTGTGTGTGACGTAAATAGTTGGCCACACGAGTCAACTTCCATGATGGGCCAAAACAGCAGGCCATTTCTGTGAGTATCTCCAATGTATTGGGCCTGCAGATCTCAAGCTCACCATTTCCCACTAATGTGCAGGCCCTGCCCATTGGATTTAGTCTTACCGATCTCCTTGCAGGCCAGGTCTGTTTGTGTGTGGCGCAATGCAGCAGATTTTCATTGTTTATCCATGGACCCTGGACTGTGGTGCTCCTTGGAAGGACAGAGACCATGGGTGATGGATTTCAGGAATTGTGACTCTCACCGCAAGTGCATTGTACAGCATGGCATTTTATAGACATTTTATGTATTCTAGTACTTTTTGGACTTCAAAATTAGTTTATATATTAGAAAGAATGGACGATAAGAAGAAGAAAATGGTGGCAATCGCTGGCAGTTTGTTTGCTATGTACTCATGTATTTCTTGAAGGAAACACCACACAATACCTTAAAATAATAGACGTAATACAGTGTGTAATAACTGACAATAATGAACGTAGTAGAACCAACTTTTTATTGGCAATCACCTGTGGTGTTGGTTTACACAACTCTTATCTGCCGTATACACTTCTTCCAAGAGGACTACTTTTTTTCTGGGGTTATTTTTGAAATCAGTGAAAGTATTTTAAATCTGTCTTGCAACTCCAACAAAATGTGAATTTTTGTCACAAAATGTGTTTTGGTTTATTGAAATAAAATAACGTCAATGGTCTTATGAAATATATGTACCGTTCGGCTTGCTTTCTCTGTCTAAAAGATGTTGATCTTAGTACTTAAGATTTTCCTCACATGTTTAGAAATGCAGAAGTCCTTACATTATTTTGTCAACTTATGTCTTTACTTGCACTGGAGATCTCAAAATTTGTCAGGGTAAAATGCTAAAACTTGTCTGAAAATCAGGGAAATCTCAGGGAATTTCACTTGGGGGAACTCGTGGCAAGCCTGGGGAGGGGGGGGGGGGGGGGGGGAAGGAGGAAAGAAAGAAATCTGGAGTGGGAATTAAAGTTCAGGGAGAAGAAAAAAAACTTTGAAGTGTGCTGATGACACATTAATTCTGTCAGAGACAGAAGAGCAGTTGAATAGAATGGACAGTGTTGTGAAAGAAGGATGTAAGATGAACATCAAGAAAAGCAAAACAAGGATAATTGAATGTAGTCAAATTAAATCAGGTGATGCTGAGGGAATTAGATTAGGAAATGAGACACTTAGAGTAGTAGTGGATTTTAGTATTTGGGTAGCAGAATAATAGATGATGGCCGGAGAGGTGAGGATATAAAAATGTAGACTGGCAATGGCAAGAAAAGCATTTCTGAAGAAGAGAAATTTGTAAACATTGAATATAGATCTAAGTGCTAGGAAGTCTTTTTGGAAAGTATTTATATGGGGTGTAGCCATGTATGGAAATGAGACATGGGTGATAAACAGTTTAGAAATTATGAAATGTGGTGCTACAGAACATTTCTGAAGATTTGGTCGGTGGATCATGTAACTGATCAGATACTGAATAGAATTGGGGAGAAAAAAAAAATGTTGCGCAACCTGACTATAAGAAGGGATCAAACAATGGAAAATCCAGGATGGATTAATAACAGCATTATGAAAAAAGGATAGATTGATACTCACCACATAAAGGAAATGTTTAGTCACAGACAGGCCACAGAGCCACAGAAGAGAGAGAGAGAGAGAGAGAGAGAGCGAGAGCGGGAGGGGGAGGGGGAGGGGGGGGGCAGTGGTCCTGTATGAGAGAGTTGTATTTGTATGTGTGTTGTCTAATTCAAAAGAAGGCTTTGCTTTTTGGCCAAAACCTTACTCGTTTAGCAGTATTTTTGTTGTGCATCTCTGTGACAACATTTTTGGTATATAGTGAGTAGCAGTCTATCCTTTTCATATTAGAAGAAGGTATCAGTTGACAGAACACATTCCAAGACATTAAGGGATCACCAATTCAGTATTGAAGGGTTGGAGGGACGTGTGTGTGTGGGGGGGGGGGGGGGGGCTGTATAAATCATGGAGGGAAACCAAGAGATGAATACAGTAAGCAGATCCAGAAGGATGTAGATTGCAGTAGTTATTCAGAGATGAAAAGGTTTGCACAAGATAGAGTAGCATGGAGAGCGACATCAAACCAGTCTCTGGACTGAAGATAAGAACCATTACATTCGAGGATAGGAGAGAGTTTCACGAAATCTATAAATACACTGGGAGTTTGTTATTCACTCAAAAACTATAAAAGTAGTTTTCATAATTAATTTCCATTAAGAACACAAATGAAATGACACAATTTCAGAGGCTTTACTGGTCTCATGCAGATATAATTTTATGTACATAGTCTGAAGCAGTGACTGAACTTTGTACCAAGGCCGGGAATCAAACTCCTATCTCCTGCTTTCTAGGCAGATGTGCTAGCCACTAAGCCACCATGGCATATCGGTTCGCAAAACTGTGTGGATTACCCAGACACGCCTCACTCCTCAATCCAAATTTTCATTGCTGCCCGAGTCTACTTTAAGTTCCCTCTTACACAAGAACAGAATTTTTCAGGCTGTCCATGTTCTGGAATAGCACATAAGCATCAAACGTAAATGGGGAATCCACCCTGAAACCCAGATGCAAGTACATATACAAATGAAATGACACAATTTTGTGTTAGGGGGAATTTAAAGTAGACTGGCGCAGCAGTGAGTATTTGGATTGAGGAGGGAGGGGAGCCAGGGTAATCCATGCAGTTGTGCGAACTGGTGTGCCGAGGTGACTTAGTGGGTAGTGCACCTACCCAGTAAGCAAGAGACCCAGATTCGATTCCCAGCCTTGGTACAAATTTTCACTCAACACTTCAGTCTGTATACATAAAATCCATTAAGAATGTTCTTAAAGGGAACTAGCTTAATTGTATTATCTTCTAATTATTATTATTATTAATTTAAAACTTAATATTTAAAATATGTTATATGTATCCTTATAATATGTAAAAGTTTATGTCGAAACTAGAGTTCTGGCTGCAAATTTGTTGCTTGTCTTGCGATAGAAATTCATTTTTCTTTGCAGGGTATATTTTTTGGAGGCCTGGAACCAGAAATGAGAAGCACAGTGTGGCCATTCCTGCTTCACTGTTATTCTTATCAGAGCACACATGAAGAGAGGGATCAGATTATTGCCATCCGCAGGCAGGAATACCATGAGATAACGTTAGTGTTTCAATAATCTCAAAACTTTATACATTATTGGTTCCAGTAAAGATTTCATTATATAGGAGATTGGTCCCCCTTATGAACCAGGGACTTTGCCGTTGGTGGGGAGACCTGCGTGCCTCAGTGATACAGAGAGCTGTACCAAAGGTGCAACCATAATTGAGGGCTATGTGTTGAGAGGCCAGACAAACGTGTGGTTCCTGAAGAGGGACAGCATCCTTTCAGTAGTTGCAGGATGATTGACTGATCTGGCATTGTAACATTAACCAAAATGGCTTGCTGTGCTGGTACTACAAACGGCTGAAAGCAAGGTGAAACTACAGCCGTAATTTTTCCCGAGGGCTTGCAGCTTTGCTGTAGGATTAAATGATTGAGGCATCCTCTTGTGTAAAATATTCCGGAAGTAAAATAATCCCCCATTCAGATCTCCAGGCAGGGACTACTCAGAAGGACATCATTATCAGGAGAACCAAAACAGGCTTTCAACGGATCAGAGTGTGGAATGTCAGATCTGTTAATTGGGCAGGAGATCAGAAAATTTAAAAAGGGAAATGGATAGGTTAAAGTTTAGATGTAGTGGGAATTAGTGAAGTTCGGTGGCAGGAGGAACAATACTTCTGGTCAGGTGAATACAGGGCTATAAATACAAAATCAGATAGGGGTAATGCAGGAGTAGGTTTAATAATGAATAAAAAAATAGAAGCGTAGGTATGTTACTACGAACAGCATAGTGAATGCATTATTGTAGCCAAGATAGACACAAAACCCTAGGTGACCACAGTAGTGCAAGTTTATATGCCAATTAGCTCCGCAGATGACGAAGAGATTGAAGAAATGTATGGTGAGATAAAAGAAATTATTTGGATAGTGAAAGGATACAAAAATTTAGTAATCGTGGGGGACTGGAATTTGGTATTAGGAAAAGGAAGAGAAGGAAAAGTAGTAGGTGAATATGGAATGGAGGTAAGGAATGAAAGAGGAAGCCGCCTGGTAGAATATTGTACAGAGCATAATTTAATCATAGCTAACATTTGGTTTAAGAATCATGAAATAAGATTGTATACATGGAAGAGGCCTGGAGACACTGGAAGGTTTCAGATAGATTATATAATGGTAAGACACAGGTTTTAAATTGTAAGGCATTTCCAGGGGAAGATGTGAACTCTGACCACAAAACTGATGAAACTGCAAAAAGGTGGGAATGTAAGGAGATGTGACCAGGATAAACTGAAAGAACCAAAGGTTATGGAGAGTTACAGAGAGAGCGTTAGGGAACAATTGACAAGAAGGGGGAAAAGAAATTCAGTAGAAGAATAATGGGTAGCTTTGAGAGATGGAATAGTGAAGGCAACAGAGGATCAAGTAGTTAAAAAGACAAGGGCTAGTAAAAATCCTTGGGTAACAGAAGAGATATTGAATTTAATTGATGAAAGGAGAAAATATAAAAACGCAGTAAATGAAGCAGGCAAAAAGGAATACAAACGTCTCAAAAATGAAATCGGCAGGAAGTGCAAAATGGCTAAGCAGGGATGGCTAGAGGACCAATGTAAGGATGTAGAGGCATATATAACTAGGGGTAAGATAGGCACTGCCTATGGGAAAATTAGAGAGACCTTAGGAGAAAAGAGAACTATTTGCATGAATATCAAAATCTCAGATGGAAAACCAGTTCCAAGCAAAGAAGGGAGTACAGTATATAGAGGGTCTATACGAGGGCGATGTACTTGAGGGCAATATTATGGTAATCGAAGAGGATGTAGATGAAGATGAAATGGGAGATATGATACTGCGTGAAGAGTTTGACAGAGCACTGAAAGACCTGAGTCGAAACAAGGCCGCAGGAGTAGACAACATTCCATTGGAACTACTGACGGACTTGGGAGAGCCAGTCCTGACAAAACTCTACCATCTGGTGAGCAAGATGTACGAGACAGGCGAAATTCCCTCAGACTTCAAGAAGAATATAATAATTCCAATCCCAAAGAAAGCAGGTGTTGACAGGTGTGAAAATTACCGAAATATCAGTTTAATAAGTCACAGCTGCAAAATAGTAACACGAATTCTTTACAGACAAATGGAAAAACTGGTAGAAGCTGACCTAGGGGAAGCTCGGTTTGGATTCTGTAGAAATGCTGGAACACTTGAGGCAATATTGACCCTATGACTTATCTTTATTTATTTATTTATCCTTTGAGAAAGTACACTGTATGGATCAAGATATATTTTAATTTCATGCACCAACAGGTACATAGCATTTACTGTCTACTGTTTAACAAAAATATAATTTATCATAATTTTATTCTAAGGCTGTTTCATATTAAATTAGGTTTTGTACAATTTTTCTTTTGATACAATAATGGTATTGCAATTGTTTTGAACTGTAGTGCACATAAATTCATTTACACTGTAATAACAGTTTTCTATTAGAAATTTTTTCAGACATTTTTTGAAAATATTTTTATTGTTTATTTCTCTCAAAAATGAAGGAAGTTTTTCAAGGGCTTTTGGTCCAGTGTATGATGACTTTTTATTTTTATTTTGTGGTGTTGTTTGTAGGCTCATGGAAGAGGTTCCATTTTCTTGTGTCATAGCTGTGTTGTGTGTTGTTATCTCTAGTATCGGGAGAATATTTGAATTTTGTCCAACAGAGGGATTCGTATAGGTATATACTGGGTAATGTCAGTATTTTGAGAGCTTTAAATGCTGGTTTACATGAATCTTTCCATTTAAGGTTGGCTACCATTCTTATGGCTTCTTTTTTTGTAATTTAAATATTTTATTAATGTTTGCTTTCGAGGTACCTCCCCACAAAGTTATGCCGTAACTTAATGTTGTATGAATTAATGCATAGTATATTGTTTTCATAATGCCTGTATCTTTTAGGTAGCTGAGTTTGTGCAGCACATATAGGTTTGCGCTGCGTTTTCCCCTTAAATATTCTATATGCTTATCCCAGTTTACATTTTCATCGATAATTATCCCAAGGAATTTTGTATATTTGGTGTTCTGTGCTATGCACTCATCTATGCATACATTGATATCTTCACTGTGAAAGTTTCGAAGTCTGAAGTTTACACAAAGTGTTTTAGTAATATTGTTGTGCAGGTTTAATTAAGTAAATCTTTGGATGGCATTATTTACTTCTACATTGACTTTTATTTCTAGCTTTTCTGTGTCTTTATCCATGAACAGAAGAGTTGTGTCATCTGCATAGGTAACTATACTACCATACCTAATCATATTTGGGATGTGATTTGTGTACAAAATGAAGAGTATTGAGCCAAGAATGGAGCCTTGTGGCACAGAGATGTGTAAAATTCTTGCTTTAGATCTTATTTTTTCACCAGTAATTTTTGTAATTTCAGTATATTGGCTCCTGTTTGTCAGGTATGAGAGAATCTCCTGAATTTCCTCTTATGCCATGTACTCCTAACATTTCTGCTAAAGATTTGTGGTCTACACATACGAGTGCCTTTGTTAGATCCATAAATACTCCTACACATTTATTTTTAGAGTCCAAGTTTGTTATGACATTTTGAATGAGATCTATTGCTGCATCTATGGTGCATTTAATTTTCTGGAAGCCAAACTGATTCTTGTTGATTATTTCCTATTTCATCAGAAAAGCAACGAGTCTCTGTGCATAAGCTCATTCAAATATTTTTGATATGACTGGTAAAAGAGCTATAGGCCTGTTATAACCTTTAATCACCAATAATTGCGTGGATATTCAAACACACTCACTTAGAAACAATAGCTGGTCACATGATAACAACTCAGTATCTCTCATTCGACTGCCGTGCCGTGACATGCGGCCGGCGCCGTTCGTAGCTACGTGGCGCTCCCATGCTCAGCCGAGATGCGGAGCGCCTCTATCAACGTTTCCATGTACTGTCGTGGCGGCACTGTTAAATGTCGTGGCACTGTCACAACACTTTTCCCCCCCTTGAAAAAAAAAACACTCACTTCCTTGGAGACATGGACAGTGCGGAGACATCCATGGCCTCTTGTGAGGCCCCAAGAAGATCCCGCGGAGAGACACGAGAGTATGGTCGAAAATGTCCAGGACGGAAGCTCGTGCGTGGAACATGCCTCCTGGATGAGATGATGGGTGAAAACTCCGGAGCAGCATCCATAGGTGTTGTGGGCCTGGGGGTGTGCTCCAGCGAGATGGGTCCTGGAGAAGGCGGCGTCGCGACTGGGGTCGGTTCCGGCGTACTCGGAAGCGGTAGCGACGTCGGCTGCATCAACACGTACGGTAGATCGGCAGCAGCGACAGGACTGGCTTCTTGGGCTGGTGGAGACGAAGGAAGGGGCGGTGGCACCGGCGTGGCCACCACTCGTGGGCACATCTGGTCGTAATGGCGAACAACCATGCCATCGTCCGTACGTATTTCACAAAGCCGGCGGCTGCGAAGAGCCTTGACCACCCCTGGAATCCATTTAGGGTGAGATCCATGCCCTCGTGCCCACACGTCGGCGCCCACCGAGTATTTTCCCACACTAGGGGACACAGCACAAGGCCTGACAGGGTGAAGCAGGTGCAGTAGAGTGCGCGGTTGGCGGCCATGCAAGAGTTCAGCAGGGCTGCGATCACCCAGAGGCGTGAAGCGATAAGAACTCAGAAATTGCAGCAGAGCGTCATCTGTGGAAAAATCACTAAGGAATTTTTTCATCTTGCTTTTGAAAGTGCGGACAAGGCACTCGACCTCCCCATTCGATTGCGGATGGAAGGGCGGTGCTGTAACATGATGAATCCCTTGTCCAGTACAAAAAGCATGGAAGGCCTGCGAAGAGAACTGAGGGCCATTGTCCGTGACGATCGTGGATGGAAGACCTTCTAGCGCAAAGATTTTGGACAAAGCCAGCGTCGTCGCCGCAGTGGTGGGCGACGGACATCGAACAATAAACGGAAACTTCGAGAAGGCGTCAATCAACAGTGGCCAATAAGTACCGAGGAAGGGGCCAGAAAAGTCAGCGTGCACCCGTTCCCATGGCTGCGCTGGATCAGGCCACGGAGAGGGCATTGTACGAGGTGCAGCCAGTTGTTGAGCACACCGACCACACGCAGCAACCATGTGGGCGATGTCCGAATCAATACCGGGCCAATAAACGTGCCTGCGGGCCAGGGACTTAGTCCGAGAAATCCCCCAATGGCCTTCATGCAACAGTTTGAGAACATCTTTGCGAAGAGAGGCTGGCACCACGACCCGTGGAGATGCGCCATCCGTGGCCAGAAGAACAACACCATCATGAACAGTCAGACAAAGGCGCAAGGCATGGTAGTTGCGAAGGGGATCCGATGCCCGGCCCTTGGTCCTGTCCGGCCAACCCCGTTGAACAAAACCGATCACCTGACGCAGGACTGGGTCCAGCGCAGTAGCCGACACGACCTGCGAACCTGTAACTGGAAAACCCTCGACTGCACGACATTCTTCCTCCTCAATGTGGAAACAGAGTAGTTCATCACGATCGAAAACCGGGTCGGGGCCCATCGGCAATCGCGACAATGCGTCAGCGTTGGTGTGCTGGGCCGTGGGGCGATAGTGAATCTCATAGTGAAAACGAGACAAGTGTAAGGCCCAACGTTGCAGGCGGTGAGCTGCCTTATCCGGAAGCGATGCCGATGGGCTGAACAGAGAGACCAGCGGCTTGTGGTCGGTGATGAGGTGAAACTTAGACCCATAAAAAAAACGCTGAACTTTTTTAGAGCATAAATGATAGCGAGTGCCTCCTTTTCGATCTGAGAGTAACGCTGTTGCGCATCGTTGAGGGTCTTGGAAGCATAGGCGATGGGTCGTTCTGACACATCCTCATACCGATGGGCGAGAACAGCCCCTAGGCCATACTGTGACGCATCAGTCGCCAGAACCAAGTGATGACCCGGATGGAATGTGGCAAGACAAGGCGCCGACTGCAAATGAGCCTTCAGGCGGACAAAAGCCTGCTCACACTCGTCGGACCAACAGAAAGGGACGTTTTTGCATAACAGCTGATGCAGAGGATGAGCTACCGCCGCCGTGGATGGAATGAATTTGTGATAATAAGCAATCTTGCCTAGAAACGCCTGAAGTTCTTTGACCGTAGACGGCCGGGGTAGAGCGTTAATGGCTGCAACGTGCTGACGTAGAGGACGTATGCCCTCACGGGACAAGTGGAAACCAAGATACACAATGGAGGGTTGGAAGAACTGTGACTTGTCCAGATTGCACTTCAACCCAGCCGAATGCAAAACCCGAAACAGTGAACGCAAATTGCGAAGGTGCTCCTCAGTGGAGGCCCCCGTGACAACAATGTCATCCAGATAGTTGATGCAACTGGGAACGGAAGCCGTGAGCTGTTCCAAAAACCGCTGAAAAATGGCCAGCGCGCTAGCAACGCCAAATGGTAACCGCTGGTACTGATACAACCCACAAGGAGTGTTGATGACGAGAAATTCCTTGGAAGAAGCATCCAACGGCAACTGATGGTACGCCTCCGATAAGTCAAGTTTGGAAAAGAACTGGCCCACAGCGAGCTTGGTAAATAAGTCGTCAGGACGGGGAAGAGGATAAGTGTCAATGAGGCTCTGAGCGTTGACGGTGGCTTTAAAATCACCACACAATCGCAGACTCCCGTTTGGTTTAGAAACCACCATGATTGGCGATGCCCATTCGCTGGAGGTAACAGGAAGGAGAATCCCTGAAGCTGTTAACCTGTCTATCTCAGCCTTGACAGGTGCACACAACGCCACCGGAATAGGGTGTGCCTGTAAAAACTTAGGGCGAGCTGTAGGTTTAAGAGTAATGTGGGCTTCAAAGTCCTTGGCACGACCCAAACCAGCAGAGAACACAGACGAAAATTCAGAACACAATCCATCCAGCTGTTGATACGGAATATCCTCAGATATGAGGTGCACATCATCATCAGTGGAGAACCCGAACAACTGGAAAGCATCATAACCAAACAGGTTTTCAGTGCCCGCATGATCCACCACATAAAACGTGAGGGGCCTAACAACAGGCTTGAAGGCAGTGGAAGCATCAAACTGGCCAATGATAGGAATTTTCTGTTTATTATAAGTTCTCAGATTTCGCGTAACTGGAGACAAGGTAGGGGAGCCCAACTCCAAATACGTGCGAGAATTAATGAGAGTTACTGCAGAGCCAGCGTCCACTTGCGTACGAATGTCTTTATCCAGAACACGAACAGTAACAAACAACTTATTTGTTTGAGACAGCACACAGTTAACATCCATGTCCGATGCCTCATCCTCGTTGACAGGAACTTTAGGGGACTGACACACAGAAGCAATGTGGCCTTTTTTCCTACATGAATTACAAGTGGCCCAACGTTTTGGACACGCGGCCCTGTCATGTTGTACGAAACAATGTGGACAAGAAGGAAGTGCGGAACGAACCTGCTTCTGTGGTTGCTGTTTTCGCTGTGAGCGTTGCGGCCCAGCGTGATGTTATTTACGCGAGTGAACTGCCAACACATCTTCGTTCCCCTGTGAAACAGGCAAATTGTCCGTGTCGAAAGTTGACTGTACAGCGCCTACATCACACCACGCGTCTATTTGCGCACCAGCAGCGTGAGACACTTCAGAGGATTGAGCGATGCTTAGAACTTCCGACAACGACAGGTTTGACAGTTGTAGGGCACATTGCCGAACTTCTTTATCAGGAGCAACCCGTAGAATAGCATCCCTAACCATTGAATCAGCGTAAGACCCATGAAGAGTGTCCGTGACAAACTGACATTTCCTACTCAGACGTGTAGTTCTGCCGCCCAAGCTCGGTAAGATTGATGGGGCTGTTTACGACAACGGTAGAACGCCACGTGGGCAGCAACGACGTGGGTGTTTTTGCGGTAATAGTTAGACAATAAGTCACACATTTCTTGGAAGGACAGGGAGGCAGGTTCCCGCAGAGGGGCTAACTGAGATAGCAGATGATAGATCCGTGGGGAAATCCAAGATAGAAATAACAACTTACACATAGGAGCGTCGACAATGCCGAAAGCCAAGAAGTGTTGCCGCAAACGCTTCTCATAATCCTCCCAGTCTTCAGCGGCCTCGTCGTAAGGAGGGAATGGAGGCAGAGAAGAGGAAGACAGACGATGAGTAAGCGACGTCGACAACGCCTGAATAGCAGCCGTCAGCTGTGTTTGTTGTTCAATGAGCTCTTGCATAAGCTGTTCCATGTCTGCCCCGTTACGAACACACAAATCCACAATGCAGTGAAAATATACGACCTCGTCGCCAAAAAGTGTTATAACCTTTAATCAGCAATAATTGTGTGGATATTCAAACACACTCACTTAGAAACAATAGCTGGTCACATGATAACAACTCAGTATCTCTCATTTGACTGCCATGCCGTGACATGCGGCCGGCGCCGTTCATAGCTAGGTGGCGCTCCCGCGCTCATCCGAGTTGCGGAGCGCCTCTATCGCCGTTTGCGCGTACTGTCGTGGCGGCACTGTTAAATGTCGTGGCACTGTCACAACCTTTTTATGTATTAGTTTTATCAGTGCTGTCTTTAAGCACTTTGGAAAAGTTCCTTCCAGGAATGATGAATCAATTAGATGTGTAAGAGCTTTCGTGAGTTCCTGCATAAAGTGTTTAATTTCTATACTTGATATTCTGTCAATTCCACATAATTTTGTTTGTTTTAGGTTTTTTTATCATCTTAAATGTTTTTTCTTCTTTCACTGGGAAAAGTGCCAATGTTTTTCCCTGGGGATTAATAAATGTTTTCCAGGTGTTATTGTGTTTTTTGTTTTTTCTTTTAGTTTTTGGCCTACTGTTGCAAAATAGTCATTGAAGAGATTTATGGTTTTATTCTGTTCAGGTATAATTTTTTTGCTGATCATGAACTGTATTTTACTGTGTTCCTGTGATTTGGAGGGTTTGCAATTTGTGTTTATAGTAGACCAGCAAGTCTTGCTTTTATTAGCAGCACTATTTATATACTTTTTTGCTTCTAGTCATTTGGCTGCTTGCAGTACTTTAGCATACATTCTTTTATATTTTCTGTAGTACTCTTTAAAGTTTTCATCAATGCTAGTTTTATATATTCTGTGCTTCATTTTTATCTTGTTCCTAGAGACCAAAATGCCTTTTGTTATCCATTTTTTGTTTTTATTTGTGCTTTTGGCTTTAGTTTTTATTACTGGGCTTGTAACATTGAGATGGTAGGAAAGTGTGTCAATAAAATGAGTCACTTTATGATCCACTGATGGAGAATTTTCTTCCAGTATTTCCCATCCTTCTTTTTCAAGTTTTATCCTAAGGGCTGTTCAGTTTTGTTCATTTAAGCTTCTTTTTTTCCATACTTTTTGTGTGTGTTTCATTTGTGGTGATATAATTTAGACATATTTTTATTGCATCATGGTCTGACAGGGCTGTTTCTATAACTTCACTTTTGTACTGAAAGTCCCTTAAATTTGTGAAGATGTGATCTATTTGAGTACAGGAGTTTGCAGTTATGTGTGTTGG
Organism: Schistocerca nitens; assembly: GCF_023898315.1. Classification (NCBI taxonomy): domain Eukaryota; kingdom Metazoa; phylum Arthropoda; class Insecta; order Orthoptera; family Acrididae; genus Schistocerca; species Schistocerca nitens. The sequence continues at coordinate 285,291,180 of NC_064615.1, forward strand.
AGTATCTTAAAAGACAGATTAAGGAAAGGCAAAACCTACATGTCTAACATTTTTAGACTTAGAGAAAGCTTTTGACAATGTTGACTGGAATGCTGTCTTTCAAATTCAGAAAGTGGCAGGAGTCAAATATAGGGAGCGAAAGGCTATTTACAATTTGTACAGAAGCCAGATGGGAATTACAAGGGTTGAGGGGCATGAAATAGAAGCAGTGGTTGAGAATGGAGTGAGACAGGGTTGTAGCCTATCCCCGATGTTACTCAATCTATATATTGAGCAAGTAGTAAAGGAAACAAAAGGAAAATTTGGAGTAGGAATTAAAATCCATGGAGAGGAAATAAAAACTTTGTGGTTTACTGATGATGACATTGTAATTCTGTCAGAGACAGCAAAGGACCTGGAAGAGCAATTAAATGTAATGGACAGTGTCTTGAAAGGAGGATATAAGATGAACAACAACAAAAGAAAACTGAGGATAATGGAATGTAATAGAATTAAATCAGGTGATGCTTAGGGAATTAGGTTAGGAAATGAGACACTTAAAGTAGTAAATGAGTTTTGCTATTTGGGGAGTAACATAACTGATGATGGTCAAAGTAGAGAGGATATAAAATGTAGACTGACAATGGCAAGGAAAGCGTTTCTGAAGAAAAATTTATTAACATTGAGTATAGATTAAAGTGTCAAGAAGTCTTTTCTGAAAGTATTTGTATGGAGTGCAGCCATGTGTGGAAGTGAAACATGGACAATAAATAGTTTGGACAAGAAGTGAATAGAAGCTTTCGAAATGTCGTGCTACAGAAGAATGCTGAAGATTAGATGAGTAGATCATGTAACCAATGAGGAGATACTGAATAAAATTGGAGAGTAGAGGAATTTGTGGCACAACTTGAATAGAAGAAGGGATCAGTAGGTTGGACATGTTCTGAGGCATCAAGGTATCACCAATTTAGTATTGGAGGGCAGCATAGAGGGTAAAAATCATAGAGGGGACCAAGAGATGCATACATTAAGCTGATTCAGAAGGATCTAGGTTGCAGTAGGTACTTGGAGGTGAAGAGGCTTGCACAGGTTCAGGATAGAGTAGCATGTAGGGCTGCATCAAACCAGTCTCTGGACTGTAGACCACAACAACAACAGGAGATTGGTTCAATTTTTTTGTCGGACACTTGGCTATGTAAGACTGAGCTTACATGCAAAACATGTGGCAAATCTGAAAGGTCACTAGATTCTTAATATAGGTTGGGTATTTGTGTTACTGCCATTCACTCTTCTTTTGCTTTTATTATGGTCTTTGTTTTTATGCTAGTGCCTAGGTTGTAAGAGACATAGTGCTTCTGCTTGGTTTTTGCGTTAAAAATCAGGTAGCAAATTATCAGCATTAATGAAAGATATTTTGAAAAACTTTGGACCAGAGTTGAAATGTTAATCAAGTAACCAATGATGTTCTTATCAAAAACAAGAATTTTCTCATTAGGTCCTGTGTAAAAGAAATAATGCTTTATAAAACTTCTTATTGCCATGGGCTCATCATGTTAGCTCTAATGCCATATGAAGAAAATATGCCTTAAGTATATTAATGCAAATTGTGTGGAAAATTTGATCATAACAGCCCTCAACTGCTGTGAAGCAATATACTTATTTTGTGCAACAATACATGATGTCATCTACAAGTGCTAGTGATTAATTTGTTGTGAAATAGTGATTATTTCACATGCCCTATAGTTTAGGTCTCAGTTCACCTGACTGTGATTCGTTTCATGACTTACAAGGGTCTGCACACATACATTTTTCTGCCTCATGAGAATGTATCTCTGTGGTAGTTAACTGAGCAACTCACACCCTGAACAGAAGCATAGTCTGAGTAGAGAAGAAAATTTTCCTAATTACTTGTGCTTGGTCAGCAAGAAAGAAGTAGGGGTCTTTGTGGACAATATGTTTAAATCTTCATTATCTTGACCACTGCCCCTCCTCCTAGCCCTTGCACATCACTTCCCTCTCTTCACCTCTTCTTTACTCGGTGTTATGGCTGTATGGTAAACAGTTGTATTTACTCACATAGCTATGCGATCTAGGTATAGCATGAAATGCATTTGTCTCATCGCTCATTGTACACTGCGCATAATATGAGGCATTGATGGTTGTAGAAACTCATTTTTGGAACAGATCATGTATCATATATGGCTATATGGCTCACTTTTGCAATTAGTTCAAGCATTAATCAGTGTAACTAATCATTGATGGTCCCTGCAAAGGCATGACCCATCTCCCAACCCCCCAACCCCCCCTCCCCCCCCTCTCTCTCTCTCTCTCTCTCTCTCTCTCTCTCTCTCTCTCTCTCTCTCTCTCTCTCTCTCACACACACACACACACACACACATTCTTTCTGTTCTGCCCACTTAACTTACAGAAATAATAATAAATTTATCTGTTACTGGCAAATAGCAGCAATTTTAAGACAGAATGGTTGGCAACAACTTACCTTTGTAGTTAGCTTTATCAATGAGGCCTTTGTGACATGACCTCACAGTGAACAGCAACTCTTTCACTTCCTGCAGGAGCTTAACTTCTTTCCCCATCTCAGCTTCAGATGGTCACATCCAGAGCCACCTTCCTTGGAATTGACCTGTGTGTCATTGAATCTCATGTCCAATCCTCAGTCAATATGAAGCCAACCATTAACTAACATTACCTCCACTTTGACTCCTTCCACCCTTTCCACATCAAACTCCCTTTCATAATGCCTAGGCATCCATTCATCAAAACAGGAAGATATGGAGCAGTTCTGAGAAATACATACATTTAGAAACATCGTCGAACCTCAATTTTCAGGGGAATTTCTTAAAAGAGTTCTTCTGTAGGAGGAACAAAAAGGAACAGGATTAAGAAAAGACACACAATGCTGGAAGGGATGGTAGAAGAAGTTCAAAGTGCAAGAAATGATTTGAAGTTAACAGTGTACTAACACTGTGGTACACATGCACTATGTACCTAATAACATGGTCAATGCTCTGAAGACATAGGCTTCAAATTGCAATCCTTGACCAGAGGTAATTTTCAGCAGGACTCCAGACTGGGCCATCCAGCCATGAAAAAATGTTTGCGTTACAGTTTCTGCCGTGAAGTCCTTCATTGGAAATTCCTCAGGCCACTTGGTGAACCTTTCTACCACCGCGAGACAATAACTGTATTCCGATGCATGATGTTGGTGCACCATGTCCAAAATGCTGGTTTGGTGAAAGAAATGCACCTAATGGTGCCCTGACATGCCGCGTGATTTTATTTCTCTGGCATGTCCACAACGCTTTACAGATGTTCTGCAGTCTGTGTGCGTATCTGCCCATACAAAGTTCTGTATGACTAACATGACACTGCACCTTATTCCCAGGTGTGCCAGATTGTGCATTGATGCTCTAGCTTTTGCTCTGAATTGCTGTGGCTCAAATGGGTGTATCTCTCCTCCTGCTACATCACATGAGCTGTAACTTCAGTTCTTTGGATTGTTGCAATAAATCATGCAACTCAATATCACGTTGTTGTGCATGCATGAGGGCATCATAATCAAAGGCATTTGTCATTGCTACCACATGTGGGGTATCATCTGCTACCACAGTCACTGTTTCTACATGCAGAAGTGCACCAGCTAGAATATGTAACTTCCCTTCCACATAGACAATACTGTTCATCACAACTGCTTATTCAGTGCTTTTTACAGCTTTAACTTAAAGGCAGCACCAATGACAGTGGATGAAACATCAACCATGAGCGCAAGTGTGCCATGACCAGGTGTGCAAATAGGGCGGCCTCTAGTATAGCTGTTTTCACAGCAGCCTGAAACATGTTGTCTGCCTCGCTAGTCCAATGCACTGTGTAGTTAGTCTTCGATGCACCCTTACGTGGTT